>NC_065879.2:83695958-84895958 GCF_932274485.2 Patella vulgata
GAATATTGGAGTTCATTCCCTCTTGTTCATTCTTTTGAGTTATTTCCCTTTGTTAAATAAATGACCATAATCATTTGAGGAGAGGGCAACTAAGAAATGGAGTCGTTAGTTACTTAGCGAGTTAGCTTGTAAGAGTAAACCATTGACATCGGGATGACGACCGGTTACAGATCCCAACACCACAGTTCTCTCAAAGTCCTCCAGTTTTCCCATACTGCTACAGACCCCAATGTGCATGCAAATTATTGAAATAAAATTCAACCATATGTTAGTCTCGAAATGATCTAGTTTGTGTCGAGTGGACATTGAACCCCATCTCTCTCTCTCTCTATATATATATATATATATATATTATTTTGTTATTTTCAGGAATGTTATATGTGGATTCTATTTTAAAACCGAAGAGAAAAATCAGATAGTTTCTGTGTTAGTAGAAGATATAGCAATAGGGAATCCAGGCTCATGTGATTACGACAAGTTACTAGCATTTGATGGTGAGATTTTTTAAGTCTCTAACTATTATAACTATTCGATAGTGATATCCTTTATAACATTAAAGTAGCTAAGTCTCTAACTATTATAACTATTCGATGGTGAGATCCTTTATAACATTAAAGTAGCTAAGTCTTTAACTATTATAACTATTCGATAGTGAGATTCTTTATAACATTAAAGTAGCTAAGTCTCTAACTATTATAACTATTCGATGGTGAGATCCTTTATAACATTAAAGTAGCTAAGTCTCTAACTATTATAACTATTCGATGGTGAGATTCTTTATAACATTAAAGTAGCTAAGTCTCTAACTATTATAACTATTCGATGGTGAGATTCTTTATAACATTAAAGTAGCTAAGTCTCTAACTATTATAACTATTCGATGGTGAGATCCTTTATAACATTAAAGTAGCTAAGTCTCTAACTATTATAACTATTCGATAGTGAGATCCTTTATAACATTAAAGTAGCTAAGTCTCTAACTATTATAACTATTCGATGGTGAGATTCTTTATAACATTAAAGTAGCTAAGTCTCTAACTATTATAACTATTCGATGGTGAGATTCTTTATAACATTAAAGTAGCTAAGTCTCTAACTATTATAACTATTCGATGGTGAGATTCTTTATAACATTAAAGTAGCTAAGTCTCTAACTATTATAACTATTCGATGGTGAGATCCTTTATAACATTAAAGTAGCTAAGTCTCTAACTATTATAACTATTCGATGGTGAGATTCTTTATAACATTAAAGTAGCTAAGTCTCTAACTATTATAACTATTCAATGGTGAGATTCTTTATAACATTAAAGTAGCTAAGTCTCTAACTATTATAACTATTCGATAGTGATATCCTTTATAACATTAAAGTAGCTAAGTCTCTAACTATTATAACTATTCGATGGTGAGATTCTTTATAACATTAAAGTAGCTAAGTCTCTAACTATTATAACTATTCGATGGTGAGATTCTTTATAACATTAAAGTAGCTAAGTCTCTAACTCAGTATCATAGTACACTGTATGGTGTATGCCCGTCTTCATTAGCTCAGTCGAAGCAGAACAGTAGGAAGTTAAACCCCATTTCATTTCATTTCACAATGTTGTCTTTGTAAGTGATTCAAAATCCCTCAAATTTTATGATGTTCAGGGCCTTTAATAATCGCTACATTTGTTTGTTTTGAAATCATAAAACCCTTTGCCTTTGATGTTAGTGGCAAATGATGGGCTTCTGATATCCAATATTTAAGACAAAATAAGCATGTTACCATTGGTACACGAATTGTGTACCTGGCACAATACGTTTCAGCGCCATTTGTAACAAAGGTCTCGAAGAACAACGGTGACCTCATATTCTTATCTGGAGAGCATGTACAATAAATACTATTGGTGTAGACTGGAATAACCAGACATTAGAGATTGCCATTCGATTGAGACTTCTGGCATATTTCGCCGAACATAACTGATTAGAAATTAGAGTAAAAACAGAAACGATTGAATGGAAATCAGTTTATATACATTTATATCACATATTTATATGTGTTGAGAGTTTGAGACCCTTTGTGTCAGTTTGTATGTTCCAAATATTAGCATTTTAGCTCCTTTAAAATGATGACAAATGATAAAATTATATAAACTAGGGGATGGGTTGATGTGGACACATGGTCGTTATCATCTCATCTGTATGAAATTTATATGCATTATTTAAATTAGTACAGCGTTATAGACTGTGGAATACAGAAAAGTAGACCTTGGACCCCATTTCATTCGCATGGCAACCACTTGTTTACTGTTTCCGGGACAACAAAAAAAAAGATGGTGACTGTAGTTTATGTTGTGTATCATGTATCGTTCCGATTTACACTATATTACATTACGCACGTACAGATTGTCATAGTAACATGTTGTGTATTGAACATGCCGGGACCATTAAAACAACATGTGCTTGTCTTCTTCATATCTATTATGTGGTATTTACGGCCAAATATACCACAGTGGCCATCATATGTTCCATTTTATGACATCCTGGGTTTATATATTTTATAAGGACGGAGTGCCTGGCAAGGAGCAACAGTTTTATGACAACCTTGGGTTATATATTTTACAAGAACCAGAGGCCTGACAAGGAACAACATATATAGTTGTTCGAATGGGATGGAAAACCGAGGTCCCATGTACATTGTCATGAATGTAAAAAATCTCTTGACAGGTGAAATTCGATATTAGAGTAGTGCGTAGTGCCGTTGTCCAGGAAAAATTTCCCTCATGGCACACTGTATTGCATATGTCCGTCTTCATTAGCCTAGTTAGAGTAGAACAGTAGGATGTTAAACCTTATTTCATTTCATTTATATATTTTACAGGACCAACAAATGAGTCTAAGTTATTGGGAAGTTCTTGTTTTAATAAAGTCAGGTTTGAGAGTAGTGGTAATTACATGTATGTACAGTTTCAGTCCGATAGATTCGTATCATCCCGAGGGTTTAAAGCCAGATATTATGCCCTTCTTCATGATGATAATTGTAAGTATATATGGACTATAAACTATAACATATACTTATAGAATAAACTATAACACATACTTATAGGAGAAACTATAACACATACTTATAGAAGAAACTATAACACATTGAAGAAACTATAACACATACTTATTGAATAAACTATAACACATACTTATAGAAGGAACTGTAACACATTCTTATAGGAGAAACTATAATACATTGAAGAAACTATAACACATACTTATTGAAGAAACTATAACACATACTTAGAGAAGAAAGCAGGGTTGGATGGCCGAATGGTTAGCACGTGCGCGCTGTGTTATAAGGTCTGTCATTGAGTCAACTGGTGTGGTTTTGATTCCCCAGTTGTACGTGACAAGGAGTAGGGTCACCTGATCAACCCCGTCGGTCCTCCGGTTACCTCCCACTGCTAAAGACCCCTACACACAAGTGAATTATTGAAATAGAATTAAACCATGTGTTAGTCCCGAAATGACCTAGTTTGTGTCCAGTAGATGTTAAACCACATTTCTCTCTCTCTCTCTTTAATGAAGAAGCTATAACACATACTTATAGAAGAAACTATAACACATACTTATAAAAGAATAGTTTTGATCACCCAGATCCTTCTAGTATTCAACGTACTATTTGTCAAAAAGTTCCATTGTCCATGCGTAAATGGGAGGTTGGCCAATTCCCACAATAAATCCAATAATTCTTGCATTATTACAAACAAACGTGAATTGGGAAGATGAATTAGGATTGATTAAAAAAAACTTTACAATAAAAAAAAATTAAGAGTGTTGGATAATGAACTGGCAATGCAATTAAATGGATTTTCTCAAATGGCATGCTTAAATTAATTTCATGGGCGTTAACCTCTTGTTTTAGTAGCAGTTATCTCCCTTAGACTTTGTTTATAATAATATAAAAGACCGGATAATCTAGCCAATGACCTATTATTCTCAAATGTTGACAATGCATCCAGACTAATATTCATACTAATTTATTTGGGCAACGTTTTGAAGAGTATTCTCTCAACATTTCCAAGGAACAGTAACAACTGTGTAGGGCAATTATATATAGATAAGCAATAACAACAAACCAGAAACCAAACAATTAACCATACATGATAACAAGAAGATCAAACAAAGGCATGTAATCATGCATGCTTGTCAGAAATCATGCATGACAACAACCTATGTATCTTGCCTTTGATCTAGTTGTTGTCATGCATGGTTATTTTTTGGTTTTTGATTTGTTGTTAAGATCTGTCATTAAGTCAACTGGCGTGGTTTCGATTCCCCGGTTGTGTGTGACAAGGAGTACGATCGCCTTTTCAACCCTCATGGGTTTTCTCTGGGTCCTCCTGTTTCCTCCCACTGCCAAAGACCCCTACCCACAAGCAAATTATTGAAATAAAATTGAACCATATTTTAGTCCCGAAATGACCTCTCTCTACTCTGGGTCAAGATCTATCCAAGTGTTACTCAACTGCCCCTTAGATGAAGACCTGACTGTTCTTGCTTAAATAGTTTAAAAATAGATAATGAAAAATGAATATATTGAAAATTTCATTCAGAATATTTTATTCTCAGCGAATTTATGAGTTTTGACATGATAGTCTCAATTGTCAAGTACCATTGCTACAATAAAGACCCCGGCGGCTGGCGCACAGGCGAATTATTGAAATAAAATAGAACGATATGTTTGTCCCAAAATGAAATGAAATGAAATGGGGTTTAACGTCCTACCGTTCTGCTCCTAAACTGGGCTAATGAAGACGGGCATACGCCATACAGTGTGCTATGAGGGAAATTTTGCCCGGGCAGCGGCACTATCGCCTACTCTTATATCAAATTCCAACTGCCAAGGGATCTTTTATGTGCATTCCAATGTATACACGGGACCTCAGTTTTTCGTTTTATCCGAAGGACTAGACAGCTGGCCTTATCTGGCCCTCCATCCTGCATGTCCCAAAATGAACTGCAGGGTGGATGGCTGAATGGTAAGCACCTGCGCGTTGTATCATACGGTCTGTCATTATGTCGGTTGCCAATCTCATGGGTTGTCTCTGGGTCCTCCGGTTTCCTCCCACTGCTATAGATCCCTATGCACAAGTGAATTATTGAAATAAAAGTGAACCACATGTATTAGTCCCGAAATGACCTAGTTTGTGTCAAGTGGACTTAACCCCATTTTTCTCTCTCTCTCTCCCTCCCTCCCCCCTCCCTCTCTGTGTGTGTGTGTGTGTGTGTGTGTGTCTCTCTCTCTCTCTCTCTGTATATGATTGCTATAAAATGTGATATTTTTTTTTCTTTCAGACAAGCTTTCAGGAGGTGCTATAGCTGGTATATGTCTTGCAGTGATTGTTTTCTTGATTTGTGCTATTGTGTTTAGTTTATGGGGCAGTGTAAAAAGACTGTATAAAAGATGCTGCAGAAAGAATCAGTCCAGCAATGATGAGCTCCCTTCTCGAACTTTCTCATCATTTCATTCGCTGGAGAACAGGAGGAATGACCTACCACCGCCCGGTTTCTCGGCTAGCCAATTATCAAACCACCAACCGACTCTCGCCCCACCGCCTTACGAGTCCGTGGACTATTCAGCAGACCTGCCCCCTCCCCCTAGTTATGACGAAGTTATGTTTGATAGCTATAGCTATTCTACGTCAGAACAGCCACCAGCAGCTTCCCCCGGGCCCATTTATAAATAAACAATGTTTCCAGTGGCGGACACAAGAAATTTGGAGGATTTCCCTTCACCCCACCCAAGGTAAGCCTCTGGGGTCGGAGACATATAAACCAAGGAACAGCCACCAGCAGCTTCTCCCGAGCCATTTTATAAATAAACAATGTTTCCAGTGGCGGACACAAGAAATTTGGGGGATTTCCCTTCCCTCGAAGGAAGCCTAGGGGGTCGGAGAAAAATTGTACATACAAACCAAGGAATTTTCCTTACCCTCTATACTTCGGTCCTTGGTGTTTCAAAAAGTCTGATTTATTAATAAAAAATGTTTCCAGCGACGTACCAGATGTAGAATATCTGATTAGGAAAATTCAGAAGATTTTTATTCCCCAGATTAAGAGGTACTCTGTGGTCCTCTTCCGAGAAAATTGGTAAATTTGGTTAGGGTAAACCAAGTGATTTCCCTATCCCCAACTTTGGGGTCCTTGTCTTAGAAAATTTTGTAAAATTGGGGTATCAATGTTGATTTTTATCCGCCACTGCTGTTTCCAAAAGACCAGGCCCCAAGTTCACAAAGCATTCTCAGACTTCAGTTAAGAATTTACTCAACTTTCAGTCAGTGTTTATGAGAAATATCTTGATACAATAAAATATTTGATACAATAAAACAATAAAAGTTTTATAAAGGGCTATAAGGCGAACAATTTTGAGTAAATTCTTAACTTAAAGATACATTATGGGAGATAAGATAAAGAGATGGCAGTTCTCGCTATAATAGTTAAAAACTAGATAGTGTAAAGGTAATTTGCTGAAAATTTCAGTCAAATTGATCCACTATGAGCCGAGAAAGAAGACGGTGAAATTTTTGCATAGTCTCGGTTATCATTACTAAAATCATTAATATAAACAGCATAGTCTCGATTATCCACTTTTTCTGATTTAATTATCTTTTGCCGTAAGCGGCATATAGGAATCTAATCCAGCCTACATCGAAGGCTAGCCTTGACATCGAGAGTTTATTATGGTCTGGATAAGTTAATTAATGTCTAATTGATAATTTAGATAACATTTCAGGCCTAAAGAAAGACTTGTAATAAGCAGATTTTGCTCTTGCATAATGCATGTTTAAGTCTGAGAATGTTTTGTGAACTCAGGGCCTGAAACAACAAGAGTACAATATGTAAATACATGTATATTGAAAGTTATAAATAATTTTATTATAATTTATTTCAATGCATATTAGGTCAAAGTCTCATTGTACACTTAATACATGTTAGGTCAAAGGCCAATATAGTACACTCAATACACTTATGATAATAATGATCTACTAGGGCTGTCCCAAGGCTCAAATTTGGTGTATAAGTGTAGCTTGGACCAAGAAGTAACATAGGCCTGGTGATGTCGGACTACCGCTTCTGGTTTCAGAGTTATACATTTTTCGGTTCCGGGCACAACCTTTGCAGCACCAGGTCATCCGCTAGTAATCATATAAATGATAGTACACTCAATATACGTTAGCTCATGATAGTACACTCAATACATGTTAGCTCATGATGATATAAATGATAGTACACTCAATACATGTTAGCTCATGATGATAATGATAATACACCCAATACATGTTAGCTCATGATGATAATGATATATATGATAGTACACTCAATACATGTTAGCTCATGATGATAGTACACTCAATACATGTTAGCTCATGATGATATAAATGATAGTACACTCAATACATGTTAGCTCATGATGATAATGATATATATGATAGTAAACTCAATACATGTTAGCTTATGATGATACACTCAATAAATGTTAGCTCATAATGATAATGATAATACACTCAATACATGTTAACTCATGATGATAATAATATAAATGATATTACACTCAATACATGTTAGCTTATGATGATATAAATGATAGTACACTCAATACATGTTAGCTCATGATGATAATAGTATAAATGATATTACACTCAATACATGTTAGCTCATGATGATATAAATGATAGTACACTCAATACATGTTAGCTCATGATGATAATACACCCAATACATGATAGCTCATGATGATATAAATGATAGTACACTCAATACATGTTAGCTCATGATGATAATAATATAAATGATATTACACCCAATACATGTTAGCTTATGATGATAATAATATAAATGATAATACACTCAATACATGTTAGCTCATGATGATATAAATGATAATACACCCAATACATGTTAGCTCATGATGATATAAATGATAGTACACTCAATACATGTTAGCTCATGATGATAATAATATAAATGATAGTACACTCAATACATGTTAACTCATGATAATATAAATGATAATACACCCAATACATGTTAGCTCATGGTGATATAAATGATAGTACACTCAATACATGTTAGCTCATGATGATAATAATATAAATGATATTACACTCAATACATGTTAGCTTATGATGATATAAATGATAGTACACTCAATACATGTTAGCTCATGATGATATAAATGATAATACACCCAATACATGTTAGCTCATGATGATATAAATGATAGTACACTCAATACATGTTAACTCATGATGATAATAATATAAATGATATTACACTCAATACATGTTAGCTTATGATGATAATAATATAAATGATAGTACACTCAATACATGTTAGCTCATGATGATAATAATATAAATGATGATACACTCAATGCATTATTGAAATTAACATTTATTTATTATGTATCAGTTCAATCCATTGGATTCTATTGTACAATTTCATTATTCAATTTATCATACCCATACGCAGTTTCATTATTCAATTTTATCATAGACAATTACATTATTCAATTTATCATACGCAGTTTCATTATTCAATTTAGTAGACACTATAACATTATTCAATTTATCATACACAATTACATTATTCAATTGATCATACACAGTTTCATTATTCAATTGATCATACACAGTTTCATTATTCAATTTATTAGACACTATAACATTAGTCAATTTATCATACACAATTTCATTATTCAAATTATCATACACATTATCATCTTTCAATTTATCATACACAATTTTATTATTCAATTTATCATACGCAGTTTCATTTGATTGTAGGCAGTTTCATTATTCAATTTATAATACACATTTTCATCATTCAAATTAACATACACAATGCCATTATTCAATGGCATAATTTCTGTATCTACTTTATCATACTATATGCTGTACAATGATTTATTGAATTTATCATACGCAATTTTATAATTCGATTTGTCCAAACATAATTTCCATTCTCAGTTATTATGCATTTTTGTTTCTTCATTTGATTTGATATTATTGTATCTGTAAGATAATTTTGGAATTGGTCCATTTTATATTGTGGACTGTGGGTATGGGTTTTCTTCAGGTCCCCCTCCTTAAGGTACCTACGTACAATCAAATTATTGAAATAAAATTGTACTATATATATTTATATGTTAGTCCCAATATGACCTAGTTTCTCCCACTTTATTTTTTGATAAATCTTTGACAAAATAGGTTTAAATTGTAAAGAACGTTATAAACGCTTACAAAGCGGCCAGCGGTCACTGTTTTAGTTATAAATGTAACCTACCTTCGCCCATTCAACGGCCATTAAATTGTTGATGCCTTGTATATATTGTTTTTGTAAATAATATAATCCATTGTTTATTGGGTATTGTGGTTTAAATGTACATATATTGTATCATCATATTTTATATTTTATCTTAGCTGCAATATTTGTAGCCATGATAATACTTATTCACAGCTACAATTGATGCACTATTCGAGGCTTTGAGCAAGTAAAATTAGGTTCAATTGCAAAATTTTCAACACATATCATTATAGTTTGCTTGAAAATAAGTAATTATGTTACAAATAGTGAAGAGTGGAACACTGAAATCTTAATCTTATCTTCCCGAACAGTTTTTCTGTATTTACGAGTGACATAAATTCACGTGATTCTGGTTCGGCGGCCATTTTAAAATGAACGGAAATTTCGCATAGCAGTTGGGTTTAATCATTTCATATTATGCGGTAAAATTTCACCTTTATTTCAATTGGTTTATTATATGTTAAGCTAATTGGATATTAAGGGAGTTATAGGCTAGTAACTTTTTTGTAGTCAAATTGTCCACTTCTGTTGCTGGAGCAAGACGGAAGAAATCAGTAGTGGAACCATTTCTAATTTTATCATTGCTTGGTAAAGTTTACCCAAGGCTATAGTCTGTTTCTGTTTTCTGGGTCTTGATAAATAAATAGCCCCCTTAATAACAGAAAGGCAATCTGATTAAAACACAGATCCTATTTCGTTTCGTTTTTATGGTTCAAAATTTCGTTTTACTTGTATTCAATGCACTAGGATCTGGAAGAGTTGTTATAATTAAAGTGTTCTGAATGGTGTGAGGTATTAGCCAATTAAACGGTCTGTTACGGTGAGCTTTAGGCGTGTTTTGCACGGAACTGTGGGTAACCCACTAGTAACATCAATGCTGATTGGTTAATCAAATGTCTGACGTCATAGGGTCAAAAGCCGCTCGTATGACCTCTGACGCGACCTATCGCTACAACCGGCCAGATCTTCATGTAGTGTAAGCCATCAAAGTATAACAAACAAAACGAAATATAGATCTGTATTTTAACCTGATTGCACGACAGGTGTCTTGTTTAAGATTGCAAAAATTATAAATTTGAAACAGTAGGCTACAGACAAGTATTTTTGGTTTTCAAATGTCTTTTTTTACGAAGAAATATGAAGAAACATTTTTACAGATGTTTGTGAAGAACAGAAAATCAAATGGCCGGGTCGTATGGTTTTGTAGCTCGCAAACCACCTGCAAGAAACCGGGTAAAAATTTTGTATGTGCAAAACCAAAAGTCTCTACTGCCAGTCTGTGATCTTCTATGGGACCGAACACACACATCTGACGTGTCCGTCTCATGCACGGGTTAAAGACTTGGCAAGCGGAATTTTTCCCATCCGTATCGTCAAGTGCTTAATACAAACAATTGACGTGACGCGCAAAATCGATACGGATACGGACCAGGAATTTACGCTTGCCAAAAGTCTCTACTAAAATTTCCCCCATATACTGCCCGTAGTAGGACATACGGCGGGTCGTGGGCTAGGCTTTAATTGTACCATTGCTTGATAACAACTGAAGCATCCTAGTCAAAACGTCGCCAAATCATTAATTGTGAATATTTGTACCATTGCTTGATCAAGACTAATCAGAAATTGCAAACCATATTTAGAATTGTGCCCTGTATATTTGTACCATTGCTTGACAAAGACTAATCAGAAATTGCAAACCATATTTAGAATTGTGCCCTGTGTATTTGTACCATTGCTTGACAAAGACTAATCAGAAATTGCAAACCATATTTAGAATTGTGCCCTGTGTATTTGTACCATTGCTTGATAAAGACTAATCAGAAATTGTATACCATATTTAGAATTGTGCCCTGTTTATTTGTACCATTGCTTGATAAATATGGCGGGATTTAAAGTGAAAGTGTACAAGTAGCTCAGTCACTTATATTCTTTTGTTTTATATGGCGGTATATTAGATTCAAAATTCTAAATTTGTTAATGTCGTTCTATGGTCTAAGTTTTAACTTCTATTTATGTAATTTCTAACAATGTATAATCCGATTTCTTTATTTGTTCAGGGTAATCTTTTTATTTTAATTCTATTTCATCTTATTACTACCCGGTATTATTCAGACGAAAAATGTCTAGCATGAACATCGAAACAATTTAGAATTTTGACATTTCTAATTAGCAACCATCACTATGAAATTGGATTATAAATTGTCCTACGTTTAGAAAGTACACGAATAGAAGTTAGAAATTAAACAATAGCACGACTTTAACAAATATAGAATTTTGAATCTAATATACCGCCATAGTTTTATGTGTGCATGATGTCGTAATGTAATCTATGTTATATCCGTTGTAAAAACCGCAGTGCAGTCAAACTGTCTGGATATTCAGCGTTCTAGAATTATTATTTATTATAAGGGTTGTCGCATTGTTAACATTTATCTTGTCTCAAGTTTTTCATAGATATAAATATGAATCTACGTACATGTTAATATAGTGATATGATATGATTGACTGAAGAATTTATAATATTTTTATTATAGGACAGCTGTATGAAATAAATCATATATATGTATATATATATATATATATATATATATATATATATATATATATATATATATATATATATACATTGAGTCAACTGGCGTGGTTTCGATTCCCCGGTTGTACGTGACAAGGAGTAGGGTCCTCCGGTTTTTTCCCACTGCTAAAGATCCCTACACCCAAGTGAATTATTGAAATAAAATTGAACCATATGTTAGTCCCGTAATGACCGAGTTTGGGTCGAGTGAAGGTTACCCCCCCCCTCTCTCTCTCCCTGCCCCTCTCTCTCTCTATCTGTTGATGAATGATACGGTAAATATCTCTGTAAATGAAATGAAATTGGGTTTAGCCTCCAACGTTTCTGCTCTGACTGGTCTAATGAAGACGGGTATACACCATACAGTGTTCTTTGAGGGAAATTTTGCCCCTGCAGCGGCATTACAGCCTACTTTTATATCGAATTCTGACTGTCAAGGGTTCCTTTATCTGTACACGGGCTTCAATCTTTGGTCTGACACGAACCACCGTACACTTTTCAGACACTTAGTCACGTACCACTGACAAGGGCAAACAAAGTCTGAAAATCCAGAGGCACTTTCTCGGCCATCACCGGGAGTGAACCAGAGACCTCTTTTATTGTGTGAGCCCGGGGGGGGGGGGGGCAGAGAGTGAGTGAAAGTGAAATGGGGTTTAACATCCACTCGACACAAACTAGGACATTTCGGGACTAACATATGGTTTAATTTTATTTCAATAATTCGCTTGCGCGTAGGGGTCTTTAGCAGTGGGAGGTAACCAACCCCCCGGAGGGGGGGGGCAGAGGGATTGGCGAAGAAAACGCATCTAGTCGTGCGCATCGGACGATAAACACAGGTCCTGTTTACTCATTGGCTTGAACAGAAAAGAACCATTGACAGTTAGAATTCTATGTTCGGCAAAAGCCCCCTTGTAGGTCTATGTCCATCGTGCTGGGTGTGGGAGGGGGGGGGGGGTAGATGGCCGAATGGTTAGCGCGTTTGCGTTGTATCATTAGGTCTGTCATTGAGTCAACTGGCGTGGTTACGAGTCCACGGTTGAACGTGACAAGGAGTAGGGTCGCCTGTCCAACCTCGTGGGTTTGAACTAGTTTTTTCGAGTGGACGTTGTACCCCATCCCCCTCTCTCTCTCTTGTCTTCCAAATAATTATTGTTTCTTCCTTCCTACCAAAAACTTCTTTCGATAAACTTCTATTAGAGATAGGCCTACAGGATAAAGGGCCTAGCAAGTGACAACGTATAGTCGTTCGGGTGGTACGAAAACCCCTATATATATATATATATATATATATATATATATATATATATATATATATATATATCCAAAATTATTAGCACAACCGCAAAGCTGCACTACTTTGTTTCACGGTAAATGATGAAAAGATAAAAAAAAGGTATGCCGACACAAACTGATTTCAGCACTGGTTTAATAACATTTTAACATTTTAAAGTACTTTTCGTCCGTCTTGGGACTATTCATAAATAATGTCATATAACCATCGGCTGTACAGACAATTATTAGGACGTTCCACTCTATTGTGTATTTCTAACTAATAATCTTCTAACTTTTATTATTTATGACTAGACCTTCCGATAAGACGAAAAGTCGCCAATCACCAATGCTCCTTTTCCTGTATCATTTAATTTATAAAAGTGATAAACATGTCTTTAATCGTAAAATAATTTAAATTTATTTCAAGAATGAGCAATATCGACGTTTAAATAAAGCCTAGCTCATAACCCGCCGTATGTGTTTTGACACGCACGGGTCGTAGGGTTTGGTAGCTCGCAGACCAGCGGCAAGAAACAGGATGAAAATTTTGTATGTGTAGGACAAAGAGTCTCTACGGCCAGTCTGCGATCTTCTACAATGCCGAACACACGCAAGTGACGCGTAAGTTTCTCGCACGGGTTTACTCAAATTTCCACCGTAGAATATTTTTCTGGATGATAGAGACTACAGGCGCGGGTTTATTCAAATTTCCCCCACAGACTGTCCGTAGTAGCACGTGCCGCGGGTTGTGAGCTAGGCCTTAGATAATAATTCTATAAAATAAGTCTATCAATGCAGTGAACAGATTGGTAGGAAGTTTGTAAAGACTATAGTTTTTCTGCATGAATTAGCCTCATGATTTTTGTATTACTGTATTAGCTTGATAACGTTGAGAGAATATTCTTCGATACGTCGCCCAAATAAATAAGTACCGGTAGCTGTTTTTCCATAAGTATGTTTTAAAGTTCTATCTAGTTACTAAATGCCTCTCAAAGATTAATAACAATGATCTGTATTAATCTTCCTGTTCTTCCGGATCGGACAAAAGATTTTCGACCTCTTCAAAAAATTCATTGACCTCTTTAGACGCATTTTCCGAAGATTCCTGAGATTCTTCACTGTCACCGTCTTTAGAAACATTTTCCGAGGATTCCTGGGATACGTCACGCCGTTTTCTACTGGCGGCGGGATTGCGCAGATTTTCGGCTTCCAGAAACAAAATTTCTAATCCGAAGCTTGGTTGAAGTGGGTCCGTAATCAATCGCTCCATTAAAGCTTGCAGGTTATTTAAAGTGAATTCGTACAGTTCCGCTCGTGCTCTATAGAAATTATTTATTAAAGGATTTGCATCGTCATTCGTTCTGATGATTGCGTCTTGAATTATCTGGGCATTTATCAACAAAACTTTGCGAAAGGCAGCAGTTTCGAATTCTATTCTCGTCTGTAGCGCACTTTTTGTTGTTGTTTCCATTGGTTGCACCGTTGTTTCCATTGGTTGCATCGTGGTTTCCATTGGCTGCATCGTGGTTTCCATTGACTGCATCGTAGTTTCCATTGGTTGCATCGTAGTTGCCGTTGGTTGCATCACAGGTTCTATCGTTATTTCAGAAGCGTATATTTTAGCAGCTTGTCGCAACACATACAGGCGAATTATGGGTTGATATGGACTGGTTATCAATTTTGCTACTAACGTGGCCAAATTCTCTAAAGCAATTGAATAAATCTCAGCTGATAACTGGACTCTGGCGAGAAGCGCATTCGCCCTGTTGATTCTTCGCTGAATAAAGGTTGCCCTTGCGTTTAATATTCGTTTGAGACTGGAAACTTCAAATTTAATTCTTCGCTGTATTTGAACTGACCTGGGTAAAGCGAATCTTCCTTTTCCACGACCTCGACGATATTCGGCGGATTCTTCTGATGATGACTCAGCAGATCGGCGTTTTCTGTCAGCTTTAAGTGTTCTGGTGGCCTCGAAAAGCTGTCGTATTTTCAGTCGCTTTTGGAAAGGACTTTTAATCAAATCGGCTACCAGATCTGGTAAGACAGCGATCACTTCGTTGATGTCCATTAATTCCTGTTGGAGATTGACCAGCATATTATCCAATCTACCTTTGCTTCTCATAATCCAAAGTATCCGTCCTGGTAAGATCCTCTGAAGTCTTGCTATCTCAGCGTCTATCCTGGCCTGTAGTAGCGGATCAACTGGGTCCATGGTAACGGCGGGGACAACAGCTTCCGAACAAAGAATAGTACAGCACAAAGCCAGCGCAACTGCTAAAGAATTCCACGCCATGGTGTCTAGATAGCTTTCAACGACAAACCTTCAATGTATGTAAAATAAACGTGAATGATTCTTTAAATAGTAGTAGTAGCAGTAGTAGTAGTGGTACTTAGTTCGTTAACGTTTGCTTCCACGGTGATTCTACCAATTGTTGTAAGCCTAGTAGTGGTACTTAGTTCGTTAACGTTTGCTTCCAAAGTGATTCTACCAGTAGTAGAAAGCCTAGTAGTAGTACCTCCGTTCTGTAACGCCTGCTTCTAGAATGATTCTACCCCTCTGACGTTTCTCTTTTATAGAAAAAAAACCCAACCTGACCATCTATTCTTGGTCATTATTTTCCAAACAATAAAGAAAAAAGGGTTTAAGATATGACACGCCCAAAGATAATTTCTTAACCAAGCAGAAGAATGAAACAGGATTTGAGATTTTCATTATGATTCTTATTTGATGCGTGTAGAAGGAACGTTTATATGTAGTTAGGTAAGATGTTACAAGAATGAAAATAAAAAAACTTTCTAGGTGTTTCTCGCACCTGCTGGTGGCTAATTGACTGAAGGAATCGATTGTCTACGATTATAACGTATATGTTAATATGTTTTTTATTAGGGTTTGGGTCGTGATCAGCTCTGCAGGCGGTTTATATTGTGTCGTAGACGAACTAATGAGGTGGAAAAAACTCCAACTGTTTGACCAATATCATAAAAAAAACTAACTCCGTCCAGTCCATCCTTTTTACCGTCTTGTATAATTTCTAGGTCAACGCAAGACACTGCTAAAGTTCTTGTGGGTGTATTAATATATAATTAACCCTCGATTCCCCGGTTGTACGCAACATGGAGTAGGGTAGCCTGTCCAACCTCGTGAGTTTTCTCTGGGTCCTTTAGCCCCCCCCCCCCCCCCACTGCTAAAGACACCTACGCGCAAGCGAATTATTGAATTAAATGAACCATATGTTAGTCCCGAATGACCTAGTGGACATTAAACTCTCTCTCTCTCTCTCTCTCTCTCTCCCAAATAATTATTGTTTTCTTCCTCCCTCCCTCCCAGAAACTTCTTTCGATAAACTTCTCTTAGAGATATAAAGGGCCTGGCAAGAGACAATGTATAGTCGTTTGGATGGTACGAAAACTCGAGGTGTAAAGGAGCCCTTGGCAATTGGAATTCGATATACAAGTAGGCCGTAGCGCAGCTGTGCGGACACAATTTCGAGATGGAACACGGGGCCTCCAGGTTAGCGAACCAACGTCCTACTCACCCAGCCACCGCGGCCCCCGAAAGCCCATCAGACCCCGTAAGAACTGATCTTTCCAATACACTGAAATAACACTCAAACAAAATTCAGTGAGCCATGTATTGTGATAAATAAGATGGAGGGGGGGCACTGGTAATTAAATACCCCCACCCACCCCAACCACCAATTTGAAAAAAAATCAATTCTGCAATGCAAACCAGGTTATTAGGCGAATCATACCCAAATAAGTACATTGTCTGCGATATCACTCCGGTGGGAGTCGATGTTAAAGGGACAATAACACTTTTGCTGGCTTGACAGCTCCAGAAAATAAAAAAATAGCCTTATTTTAAGTATTAGATGTTTAAGTGTCCTACCTGTTGTGTAATTTATCCATTACATCCTATTTTACTTGTCCAGAGGGTTCGAAAATATTTTTAAACCCAAGTCACATTTGAAAAGGTTTACGTTAGGCATTTGGAATCATTTCGTTGAATTTTTCAATTTTTTTAAATTCGGTGTGTTAAGATGATATTTGTATCATCAATTAATTGGAATATTGTAAAATAGTACAATTTGTTGACCAGAATAAAGATTGGGACATTTTATTCAGTTACAATAAGAGTGGTATTGAGCCTTTAAATAAAGCTATATCACACACATACAAATAAGTGTAAATCATGTAATTCTAAGTGCAGGGTTCTGGGTCACCACGAATCTCTAAATGAAATGAAATGTGGTGTAACGTTCTACTGTTTTGCTCCGAACTGGGCTAATGAAGACGGGCATACGCCATACAGAGTGCTATGAGGGAAATTTTGCCCGGACAGCGGCACTACGGCCTACTCTTATATCGAATTCCACCTGTCAAGGGATCTTTTACGTGCACGCCAATGTGTACACGGGACCTCGGTCTATCGTCTCATCCGAAAGACTAGACAGCTGTCCTTGTCAGGCCCTCTGTCCTGCACCACTGACAAGGGGGAACCATGCCACCACGAATTTGTAATCTTGTTGGACGATTCCGTGCATGCAAATACGATCTTCTCAAATTCTAAGATTATATTGTTTCAAGCCACCCCATTTATCAAAATGTCAAATAGGTGTTCCAAGTGACCGAGTTCTCAAGGTCCGTTTGAACTGGTTTATTTGACTGTTCATTTACATAAAAATCACATTCTTAATCCCCGATTGCACAAAAAAAACATAAATATGAAGGCGCGCGTGTGTGTGTGTAACAGGAGAATAAACTAGTTTACAGACACAAATTAAAAATTCAAAAAAGTTTAATCAGAGAAAAATATATAGGGAAATAAACTAGCTTTTGAGTTGTTCTGTCAGATACAAATCAAAAATTCAAAAAAGTTTAATCAAAGGAAAAGCGGTCAAAATTTTATCGTGTCAACTTTGAGATTTGAATCTGGAGTTCATTATTCTACATTCTTATTCCCCCAGTGCACAAATAAACCATAAATATTATACAAGGTATACATAAATAAATAAAAATTACGTTTAGGTAAAAAATTACGTTTAGGTAAAAAAAAATCAACCAGTATACTTCATACATCAAATCATAAGCTAGCTGCCTGTCCTTTATCAGGCGGTGGAGTGGGGAGTGGGGGTGGCCGAATGGTTAGCACGCGCGCGCTGTATCATACAGTCTGTCATTGAGTCAACAACTGGCGGGGTTTCGATTCCCCGATTGTACGTGACAAGGAGTAGGGTCGCCTGTCCAACCTCGTGGGTTTTCTCCGGGCCCTCCGGTTTCCTCCCACTGCTAAAGACCCCTACGCGCATGCGAATTATAGAAATAAAATTGAACCATGTGTTAGTCCCCAAATGACCTAGTTTGTGTCGAGTGGACGTTAAATCCCATTTCTCTCTCTCTCCCTTTATCAGGCGTCATCAGATAACTGGGGAATAAACTAGTTGTTCGGTCAGACGTTAATCAAAAATCCCAAAAAGTTTAATCAAATGAAAATGGGCAGAATTTTGAGATTTGAATTTGGAATTTATTACTCTACTTCCACAAATGTATATGTTTGTCTATTAGTTTCTGGCATGGGATGTGATGGGGTGGGGCACACTGATCCGCAGTGAATATTCGCTATAGGCCGCGACAATCACTGATAAGGATGACATCGATGCGACTAAAATGAGCCACAAATATTAACGTTTTTCCTCCGACAAATTAAATTCTAAAACATTTTTTTTATGTATTAGAAAAATAAATAAAGACGTTTGAAGTATCTGAATTTAAAAATTATTTCCTATTTTAGTGTAAATGGTTAGTAAAATGTGTATAAGGCGCCATTCTGCCCGAATCTAACGTCTTATGTAAACAATGTACGCACCATTTGAGCCAATGATTGACACCGCCTGTATGACTTCATGTGTTGAAAGCAGTCATCTTTTACAGAGATATTAGAAGACTTTCGTAATACTCTGTGAAACAGATTGGGGGTGGGGTAGAATTTAATGTATTATATGCAGGACTGGATTGACCTTTAAGCAAAATAAGCACGTAATTAGAGTATGATGGAGAGAGGGGGGGTGGAGGGGGCACCTGCTTTGTTGGAATACAAATTCAAAATATGTAATTTAGAAATTAAGAACTTGTAATGACCTTTTCATTGTTTTGACCGAAAAACATTGGGATTAAACCTCGTGGTTAGCGAGTCAGTGGTGCATATCAGTAGGAGTTGAGAGAGAGAGAGAGAGAGAGAGGGAGAGGGGAGAAAGAGGGTTATGCTGTCTCGGGGTCCTCCGGTTTCTCTCTCCCTCTCACTCTCTCGGGAGCAAGCCTCGATGACTGACAAGGAAGGCCTGTCTACACACAGGGTTCCCAACCTCTGAGTCGCGACCCCATCTGGGACTCGCGGAGCTCTTTTCGTGGGGGCGTGTCAGACTACTCTGAAAGTTGTGTATGTGTAGAATTAGTCCAGGCATTTTAACTCAATTTCGCACCATTCCGGGCAGTTGCTGCAATAGAAATGCCGACCACGTTTTATGGTCGGTCTAGACGTATATTATCACCCAAGAAAAGTCCCAGTCCGAAATCCGTGCCCAAATGGGTCAAATTGGCAAAAATCCAAAATGGCCGCCGGTTTTGACTGGAAAATGCCAGTTTTTATCCACTTACCATAATATGATCGAGTTTAGTATCAAAATATATCCTTTCGGGGTGGCTGGATCCATTTCCATACACATTTTGGTGATTAGTTATACCGCGGAGTCAATATTGAGAAATAATTCCAGATGGCGGTAAGTTTTGGCGGGAAAGTTCGAATTTTACAAAATTACCACATTTGGTGTCAAAATATATGTTTTGGAGGCAGCCGATCTCATTTTCGTCACACTTTGTCATCTTGGTAATTAACTGGTTCCCCTGGTTCAAAATATGTGGAAATCCCATTGGAGATTTGGGGATTACGAGTGGTCGAGTCCGCCTCAGATTTAGCATCAACTAAATTTCATTTAGACGCTCTGGTCGATCACTGCTCACTACAGAAGCAGCGTAGCAGGCATGACGAAAGGGGTCACTCTCAGCCCACTGTGAACGCAGTGTCGTGGGCGTGTCCGATTTCGATCGCCAACCTCGAACATTGAGCCAAGATGGCCAAACCTATTGAAGCATGTGGCGAATTTATTTCACAAAATGATTCAAATGTTGAGACACAGATGGATACAGTATCGCCTGTTTGTCAGATATGCAGTGAACTGCCCATCGTCATTCCAAAAATGACGGAAAGATAACGGGTATTGGAGGCCGACAATAATGAGCCGATTAAGATACCTGGCTTACGTCCAATAACGAGCGGAGATACCAATTTCAATGGCAGAGAATTTAGGACAGAATAAAACTTGGTGTAAAGTCATGACTTAGTTCAACAATAAGCCAAGGCCGTGTAAGGGCCCCCGAGGGTAGGCAGACCAAAGTAAGGGCACTTTAGGAGGGGGGGGGTCGGGAAAATTTGAGTTCTGTGGCACATGGTAGAAGCGATTTGACGTATATATCATGACATACCATACATTGACACTTGGTTAAGGGATTATGATTAAGTCACAAAGATCCGAACATGAACATAGTTAGCTGCAGTCAAGAACTAAACGACCTGTGAGTAAAGAAAAACAAGCATCAAAAGGGACAAGTTTCATTCGATTCTGTTCCCTAATGAGGGTAGCGGTAGGGAGGTAGAATTGAAAGTAGACTGACAACCCCAAGAACGAGACGACGATCAAAATACACTTTAAGCCAGGCCAAGGAAGTTACTGGTAACAGATTAAATGTCATTAGAGTTCGCTGTGACAGTTAGCGTATTGGCCCCGAGTATGCTAACCGGCAAAAACGTTCCCGTCGCCCGTGTTGCAATTTTCCTAAATTCATTTAAATAAATAAATAAAACTAAGACAAATTAGTTGATTCTGAACATTATGGAATTATTAATCCGTCTGTGAAATCTATTCTTCATCCGTGGAAATCATGGTCTGATTGAGCTTGTATGGGGCCCTTACATCATCAATCAAAAACGGACATTGTAGTATCTCTGGAGTTAGTTGGAACACGGGAAGGGCAGCAGAAAAAGAGAGCACAATATTCGATAGCACATTTTCGGAAGAGAGGGCACATAGCCACCCTACTCCCTCCCATATACTTTGATAGGAAATCTCATCGGATTCGAGTTTCTTTTGATTTTGCATTTATGAGGGCAGGGTAGGCGGTTGACTACCTTGCCAGCATGCCTCTGCAATTAGATTTTTTGATTAGGTACACAGATTGAAGAATAATTTCACTGCTAGATGTTTTATAAAGAAGTTAGATGTGCAAGTAATTAATAAGTGTCATCTAATTTATTAAATACAACTAGATTAATATCTAGTTGTCATTTGTCCTGTCTTGGTTTGTCCAAAAAAATAGGCATTGCGAGTTTTACTGTTTACTGTTGTAACAGCGGTCACCGCTGTTGTAATGGACCGTCTGCTAGTCTTTCCTACAGACCATGTAAAAGACAACGGTCCGCAAAAATGAATTTTGGCACCGCGGACCCTCTAGACCTTGATACAGACTCCTCCACTCCATTAACCTTAAAACATTGACCAATAACTATGGGTTATTCATTATTAAATGGTTCACTGTATATCTGTCAAACAGGCGATACTGTATCCATCTGTGTCTCAACATCTGAATCATTTTGTGCCACGTGCTTCAAAAGGCACGACCAGCTTCTGCAGTGGCCTGGTAGTGGCCCCAGTCGACATACCCCTATGCCGCTACCGCAGTGAACTAGGAGATACTCCAAATGAAATTTAGTTGATACTGGATGAAAGTCATTGTATTAGGTCTAAGGTAGGAGTATCATTAATCTCCAATCCCTAATCGGAAATTATAATCCCAAATTGGAATTTCTCCTATATTGACCTAGGGAATCACTTAATCACTAAAATATGTACAAAAATAGATTCAGCTACCTCGAAAACATATATTTTGACACCAAACATGATCCTTAAGTAAAATTTGAATTTTCCCGCCCAAACTGACCACCATCTTGAATAACCCCTCTTATTGACTCAGCGGTAACACTTATCACAAAAATGTGTATGGAAATGGATTCGGTTACCCCGAAAACGTATATTTTGATACCAAACTCGATCATATTGTGATAATTGAGTGGAAATTGGAATTTACAAGCCAAAAGCGGTGGCCATTTTGGATTTTGGCCAATTTGACCCATTTGGGCACGGATTTCGGACTGGGACTTTTTTTTGGTCATAATATACGTCTAAACCGACCATAAACCGTGGTCGGCATTTCTATTGCAGCAACTGCCCGCACTTTTGCTATCTTGCCTGGACTAAAGATATAGTTCAAGGAAGAGAGCTAGATCTACTTTAACATGCACGCCTGCAGATTTCGTCATAGTTCAGAAGATGTAAACAGGACTAGCGTTAAACTCTAAACCTAATCCAAGACCTAGGCCTAATAACCCACAATCCTCGGCAACAATCACGTGCCCTAACCCTGTTTACATTACGTGGGCTTGGTAAATATTTCTGGCCCTTCACGGAAGAGTTAGAGGGGGAGCTAATTGTATACAGTCAGCGTATGTTTCGTATGTGTGCAATATATTCTTCAAGGCTTGAAGTAGGTGATCCGTATAGTGAAAATTTTCTCTACAGAAAGTTGGACTCGAGTCACTCGACACGGCGAATGTGCACGCTTCAGTGGCTTGTCTCGAAGTGATTTCTGTTTAACCACGCAGTATATGAGACTATAAATAGCCACCCCACGTGCAATTCTCGACACATCTATCAACAATTACAGCCGTAAAAAATCTATTGTTGACGATTCTGAATAGCAGTAAAATTTAGCTTTTTGTTTATAACAGCAGGTTACAGCAGCTTTAGAAATTACGTTCGTTTTATTTTTTAAATTGCTTTATCATTAACTGTACCGTTAGGAGCGGAATCTTTTGGTGTAGTACAAATAATATATATGAAATACTTGCGTTGGGCAAGAACATGATACTAGCAGTATTTTCATTTTACTTTTACAAGGTTCTTAAAACGATTGTTGAGTTTGCCTAACGTGCGTGTGAATTCAATTTCTTGTTCCAGCTTTCTGTTATGTTTCGTAAAAAAAGTAGTCTTGATTATCCCGCCTGTCAATCAGACGTAGAATGGTCGGTAAACTGGTTAAGCGAGACTAATTTCAAAACAAGGGCACGTAACCTATTTTTACTCACAAGGGCCCGGATGTTATTACCGACACTCGTAACCATCTTTCAGTGTATTATTTATAGATGGTTAAATGGTCATCTTATTAAGTATGACACGAAAATTAATTTAGTGACTATAAATGTGCGAAACTGATTTAAGGATTTAAGGCATGGTATATATATATTTATATAAATAATGTGGTGTTATTTCGAGATATTTGGGGTTATTTATTTATGGTGGACCGCCCTTTTCAAGGAAGTTTCTAACAAAGCACACATAAAGTGCTCCAGGCATTAACCATCAACAATTAAAGTCATATATATGTTTTATTGTGTCACCAGATCGTGTTATCCCAATCAGCTACTGGAGAGTTCGTGACATCTTCTGCTATTTAAGATAAGATTACTTTTAACTGTCTAAATTTTCCGAATCTTATTTACATTGAAATTCTGTTGTTAAAGGAGTTAAGGCTCTAACTCAATATTTTACCTAAAATTCGAAATTAAAAACACGAATTAGAATTCAATATTGATCAATTTCAATGAATATATTGATCGATTTCAATCAATATTGATCGATTTCAAACAATATTGATGTTGTTATCCTGCAGTGAAAATATGGGAACCTAATATCCAATATTTAAGACACAATGAACATTTTATAATGAGTGGACGAGCCTCGTATGGTTTCGGGTGCCAATTTGTAATGAGCAAATAAAAACATATCATACAACACAATGTCGAAGTAATTAGTAAAATAAAAATTTAAAAAACGTGTAGAACGTACTAAGCAGGCGTAAACGACTGCCGTTCAATTTTAGATGTTCCCGTATTTCACCGAACGTAATTGAACGCGTCATTGAGTCAGTGATTGACGCCTCGTGATGTGATGTGACGTCATATGTTGAAAGCAGTCATCTTTTACAGATTTATTAGAAGACCTCCGTGATACAGATTGGGTCGGTTAGTGCAGTAATTTGGGACGTTAAACCTCATTTCATTAGTAAATGTGGTTTCATGAGTAAGGTATGAAATGAAATAAAATGAAATGGGGTTTAATTTTCTACTGTTCTGCTACGACTGGGCTGATGAAGACGGGCATACGCCATACAGTGTCCTATAAGGGATACTTGCCCGGATAGCGCCACTACAGCCTACTCTTATATTGAATTCCAA
Source organism: Patella vulgata (assembly GCF_932274485.2). Lineage (NCBI taxonomy): Eukaryota > Metazoa > Mollusca > Gastropoda > Patellidae > Patella > Patella vulgata. The sequence continues at coordinate 83,720,549 of NC_065879.2, forward strand.
CTGTACACGGGACCTCGTTTTTCGTAACCATCCGAACGACTAGACAGCTGTCCTTGTCAGCCCCTCCGTCCTGCATCACTGACAAGGGGAAACCACGCCTAAAAATCTGGATGAACTTTCTCAGCCAGTGCAGGGATCGCACACCCCCACGCCATCCAGGCTAGCGAGCCAGCGTCTTACCCACTTAGCTACGGTTGCCCCCAATCTGATTAAAATACAGATCTATATTTCGTTTCGTTTTTCTTTTATACTTTCGATGGTATACACTATATGTAGATCTGACAAGCTGTACTATAAGGTAGTGTCAGGGGTCTACGAGCGGCTTTTGACCCTATGACATCAGGCAATGATTAATCAATCAGCGTTGACGTTTCTAGGTGTTTACGTACAGTTCCGTGCATCGCACGCCAAGAAGTCGCCGTAACAGACCGTTTCATTGGCTTATCCCTGACTTCAACCAAAACACCGGTAATATAACAACTCTTCCAGATCCTAGTGTAGAGAAGACAAGTAAAACGAAATTTTGAACTATATAAAAACGAAACGAAATAGGATCTGTGTTTTAACCAGATTGCGCCCCCCTCCCACCGAGTAAGGTATGACAGTTTCTATTTATAGTAGGTTACACGTCATAAGCCTTAATATTATGTCCACCCACTTGTTTATTCTGTCACGGCCATAGTTGATGACACGCACGCTTGTTCCTGGATCACCTGTGTTTAACTATAATGGGGCCAATATGTGATTTTATGATCATGAAAATGTCATTCATACAAAGACGAAATGAGCTAGGGACACGGGTCACTTCCTTGAGGAACGCCAGAAGCTATATTCGCTCGGGGTTGAGGCGATTTTAGCCCATACAGTAAACCAGGTTAAGGCTGGTAAGGGCCTATTTTTGGACATGTCTGTTTATGTCAAAGATGAAACGATCCCTTGACCCGACTGAATATGAACTGTAGACCCTATATAACCTTAGTTTTATATCAAAATTTCTTGCAGGGCAGTTTTAAAACATTTAAAGACATAATCTTAAAGAATGCTTCTAAAGTGCGTAAATTTTATTCTGTAAAAACTGCTTGCGCTTTAGATTAAAAGGAAGGTCATTGAGTCAAGAAGCGTGGTTTCTCGATTCTCTGCTTGTACGTGACAAGGAGTAGGGTTGCCTGTTTATCTATGTGGGTTTTCTCTGGTCCTAATGTTTCCTTACACAGCTAAAGACCCCTAAGCGGAAGCGAATTATTGAAATAAAATTGAGCAAATGTTAGTCCCGAAATGACGTAATTTGTGTCAGTTGACGTTACCCCATACCCCAACCCCACCCGCCCTGTCTCTCTGAATTTTCTGTTAATAATAAGGCTTTAAGGGTATCACAGTCTAATCAAAAAGGACACAGTCCAGTGAGATCCGAGTAACAAGAGATTTTCTATTCGGTGTACCATACGGTAGTGTTTTGGGTCCAATTTTATTTATATATGTGTATTGTTTTTCAGATAGGAAAAAAAACGGGGTTCCCTCGTATACACATTGAAAAGAACCATTCGAAGTAGAGAAGGCGAACACGCCGCTCCCTGGTCAAAATTCTCCTACTCGCGTAGCCATTCTGACAGTTTAAGCTAGGTTCACAATATCACGATTCGTGCTACGATTAAAATCGCGGTTTTAATCGTAGAGTAATCGTGATGATCTTATCAGGTCTTATCATATATTGAAGTCAGTTGTAGCAATCGTGTTGATCGTATCGAAACGTATCTACATTTATCAGATGTGGACTCAATAGGGGCGACCCTATATAACACATCGCACGACAGTGGGAACCTAGCCTTAATTAGTCGTTTTCAGTCGTGCATTTACGATATAATTTTACGTTTATTCAATGGTGGATTTCCTCTCACAAACAATATACACAAAGTCTGATTTAAAGATGCATTATGTAAGATGTAGATAAAGAGCTGGCAGTTCTTGCTATAATAGGTCAAAAATAGATAATTCAAAATTAATATATTTCATTCAAATTGCGTTATTCTGAGCGACGTTATGATATAGCGTATGTTCAAAGCAACAGTGCTTGACAACTATGACTTGATTGTCCATTTTAATCGTTAAATCTTTAAAATCGCGCGGAGGTTTAAATCTTGACCACCCGATGATCTAGACAGTTGATTATGGGCTTGTTATGTTTATACATGTTTCAATAATAATTTATGTAACATTTGAAATCAAAAGAAAGACCTGCAATAGGCAGATTTATTTCTTACATAATGCCTCTTTAATGTCTAAAATAAACTAAAGAGAACAAAAACAAGTAAAATCTAAAACAAACAAAAACAGAAAAGAGTTAGATTGACGTCACGATAAACACTGTCCTGACTGAATATTAAAGGAACTACACCCTTAACTGAATATTTTCCATAATATTCAAAATTACGTATCAACCAATATTTGATGTTGTTATCTTGCCGTAAAAATATAGGAACCTAAAATCCAATATTTAAGAAACAATGAACATTTTCTAATCTCTGCGGTTTCGGCTGCCATTGGTAATGTACAGAGAAAAACATTTTCTACAAGACAATGCAGAAGTAAATAATAATGGCTGATTCACAAACGACACAATAATTCTAAAAAAAAAACCTTCTAGAATGGGCTAAGCGGGCGTGAACTACCGCTGTTCAATTTGGACAGTTCACGTGTATCACTGAATATAATTGATTAGAAATTACTATCAGTTTAAATTTATCACTTTATATACATTCATATTACATTAATATATGCTTTTAGACCCATTTCCGTCTATTTTAGTGTTCCAAAGAAGAATAGAGTTATTCGCCCTTTAAACAACTTTTGTTTTTAAAATTGATGCAACTGAGACTTCAGACGAAGGCACTGGCACTTGTGTTGCCTGCTGCGACAGAGGCTAAAGCACTGACGATCGAGACGCCTGGCGCGACTGTTGTAGCCTGTAACGCCAGTGTAGCATTTGCTTCCCTTAAGATTTCCGATAGCTTAACTTTCTGTGTTGGTTTCGTGATCATTCCTGCGAGTATTTGTGGTAAATTCTTAATCGCCACTTCCATTATTGCTTTTCTTTCAAGAATGTCCTTCATGAGATCGTCGATTTTTTGCAAACTCCTTGTATAGAAATCGATGTTGCTCTGAAACCTAGCTCCAACCTCTAAAACGCCCTGGTCAATCCTCTTTTGAACAAGTGGATCTATAGGGGTTGTGGTATTCAGTGGGTCCACTGCTGTGACATTGAATCCAGTTGACGAAGCGTTTGCATTAACAGAAGAATTTGTTAATGCACTTCCTTGCGTTGTGTTGAGGGTTGTATTTGACGCTGTCACGTCTACAGAAGAATTTATTAATGCACTTCCTTGCGTTGTGTTGAGGGTTGTATTTGTCGCTGTCACGTCTACAACAGCAAGCGATGCATCTGTGTTGTTCAGTGGGTTAACTGATGTGACTTCCATATTTATTCCAGGTATTGAAGCGTTTGCGTTAACATTAGCGGAAGAGTTTACTAATGCACTTCCTTGAGTTGTGTTCGGGGCTGTTAACGAATTTGTCACTGATGGTCCCATGACAGTGTTCACAGGTGCTGGACTTACGGCGTTGACCGCAGATGCTAGTATCACATTTAGGGGTGTCGGGGTTTCTGTTGCTGTTGCTGGGTTTATTGGTATTGGTATTATGTTTGCTGCTGGAGAAACAGTTCCTTGGGTTACTCCGCTGGCCGCTGATGCTAGTATCGCACTTATGAGTGTCGGTGTTTCTGTTGCAACTGAGTTAGTTGCTACAGTTGTCGGTGTTACACTTAGGACCTCTGGGTTTACTGCTATGGGTACAGAGTTTGCAGCTGTAGATTCTGGATTTGTTACTGCAGATGCTGGTTTCGCTGCCTGTGTAAGGGCCGTGTTTAGTGCTGTAGATAACGTGTTTGTTAATGCGGGTGCTGGTTCCGCGACTTCTGCGACTGGCATGTTTGATCCTATAGGTAAAGGGTTATTTAAGGCAGTTGTTTCTGTGGTTGCGATGGGACCCGAAGAGGCAGATGCTTGATTTTTAACTGGAGATCCTGAATTAGCTACTTCGTTAAGGACCGCGTTTAGTCCCGTAGACAACGGGTTTGTTGACCCAGTAGGTGGGTTAGTTACTGAAGATGCTGGATTAGACGGCATTGTTACAGATTCTACCGCATTAGTTGCTGCTGGAACAAGTAGTATTGGGTTTATCGCTGGTAATTTTTCCACGGTATTGATCGGTTCTGCTGTAACGGCAGGTGATTGGGTTACCTCTGGAGCCGGGTTAACGTTTGTAACTGGATCAACTATTGGGTTTAATACAGGGTTCGACGCTGTTACTACGGGTAAATTTCCATTTGCCACTGCTTCTAGTTGTTGAGCTAGGGGGTTAACTGGCTCCACGACTGGGCTTTGTACAGGCGCTGCGGTTAATCCTACGATGTTCAAATCTGGGTTTGGTGGTGGTGTTACTGTTATCGGTGGTGGGGTATTCCCGGCATTTAATTTCAGAAGATGGTTTAAAGTTTCGCTATTATTTGGTGATTTCACAATTGGAACAGGAAGGTTTAAATTGTTTGCTACTGTAAAAGTAGTACCTTGAGAATGGACATACGAACTGCCGAGAACACATGTCCAAACGAGAAACGCCCAAAGCCCCACCATCATAGCAACAAATAAAAGACGGTTGATTACCTTTTAACGTTCGTATTCCAGAGAATATTATCACAACTGGTAGAATAATGAATATTTCGTGAGTTGTTCTGTTCTTATATAGCTTGTGTTTTATGGCTGGATTGACGAATGACATCTGCATCATCCGTCATGACAATGGATGGATTCGTGTCATTTTAGCATAAAAGACAGACTAATGGGCCCGCCCTTTTTTAGCCTTACCAAACCTCCATACGTCATCAATATCTACGTTCTATAACAGTGATGGGCAAACTTTTTAGGTGAAGGGCCAAACACAAAGTTTTTAAACAAAGCGAGAGCCAAACAAGGATTATGAAATGTCATTTTATTGAATAAAGTAATACGGAACGGCTCCATAGTTATATATTCAGAAAAAAAATCAAAGCATGTCAACAAATCAAACAATATCGTAAAATGAAAGTAGGCTCAAGTCAAGTGACGCCAATTAGGCAACTACGTCATTGAGTGACGCTGCAAGCTATAAATAGACCTACAATGTAGTGGGGGATTTCTCCGGATCCTTTGGGTCTTCCGGGTTCCTCCCACAGCTAAAGTTCACCTACGCCCAAGCGAATTATTGAAATAAAATTTTACCATATGATAGTCTCTCTCTCTCTCTCTCTCTCTCTCTCTCTCTGTGTGTGTGTGTGTGTGTGTGTGTGACAACTTCGTGTTTATGATTCTATGTTGTTTACGTCACTGCACCCCCCCCCCTCTCTCCCGCCGCTCTGTGATGACATCGTGTTTACGTCTACGTAAATTCTTATTAAACCGATTCTATGAATAGACATGCGTGAACATTAATACCATTTTCTTTATGAAGACCCAGTTTACTTCCACGTCAAATCAAAATAACTCACGTGACAGCTGTCTCTAAATCTAACATCAGATGAAGGCGTCTAAGTAAACAATAACTCATCAGAATTTAAGCTTTCAATGTTTTAAAACTACCGTGGTTAATTGGTGTCGTATAGATTTGAAATTACTGTTCGAAATAAAAGTAGGCCATAAGCGCCGCTTACACCATAAGGCAGAAAAGTAGGACGTTAAACCCATTTCATATCAATTTAAATAAGTTGTGTGGCGCTTTTACTTCCTTGCATATTCCTGAAGCAATGGCCCCAGAAATCTCTCTCTGGCCTTTTCTGGATTGGCTTCTGATATTTGAGCTTTAGAGAGTGTGTGCACAGAGTAGTGTGTGTCTATTCTTCCCGTTTAATCGAATCAATCCCAAGTACAGTAACATGACAGCCCTTTGTTTAATCTGGGTTCTTTACTAAAACTTTTGTTAAGAACCATAGTGATTCCAAAAATAAATTCACCGCCAACAAGATAATTCAGATGTTGTGATTTTTTAATTGATAATATCTTTGTTGAATTTGGAGGGGAAATTTATCAGCAAGTGGTCGGTATCCCCATGGGCACCAACTGTGCACCTTTGCTTGCTGATTTGTTTCTCTATTCCTACGAAGCCGATTACATACAGGCTCTCGTAAAATCAAATAAACGATTAATCAGACATTTTAATTTCACTTATCGATATATCGATGATGTTCTATCACTGAATAATCCAAAATTTAATGATTATGTAGAATTCATATATCCTGATAAGCTCGAAATTAAAAACACTACTGACAGTGACAATTACGCTTCCTACTTGGATCTGCGTCTCGATTTTGGCAATTGCCATAAACTTAGTGTTAAATTGTACGATAAACGTGATGACTTTGGCTTTCCGATTGTTAACTTTCCATTTATTAGTAGTAACATCCCAATATCACCAGCTTATGGAGTGTTTGTGTCTCAACTAATTCGTTACGCGAGAGCTTGTTCATTTTATTCTGATTTTTTAAGTAGATCGATGCATTTGTCATCTAAGCTTCAACTACAGGGATACCTGCGAACTAAACTTATTAAAACCTTTAAAAAGTTTTGTGGGCGTCCTATTGACTTGATTGGTAAATATAACATGTCTCTCTCGGCTATTATTCTAGATATATTTAATTGACGCGTATACAATCTCCCTGATTATGTCATACTGCACGCAGCGACCCATCTACGTCATACTTCCCAGAATATGACACTGCACTGATTATCCGCCATTTAAAACGATCATGTGATCATTTTGGGGCGGGACTTGTCGATTCGACACCGCTTTGTTTAGACAACAAAGTAAAAATAACCCACGCACGTGTATTTTATGTAAACACGGCATGTCGCAGACACTCGCGTAAAAGCGATATATAATATGTGCTATGGGTAATATTGCAATAAACTCTTTACCATTGCAAACTGTCTTTAGAGTTTCAATCTGTTTATCTTTCAAAACAAGGTTAGATACTCCTAAATTTGTTTTCTCAAACAAAACCGCCTCTGTGAAATTATGTTTCATGGGCGCCGCCATATTGAATAATTAGAGGACTATTTTGTGATTCGGCTTTGATTAGTTTGACATCTTTCATACACACAGCGGCTAAATAAACATATTTAATTTCATTCAATATGACAATAGAAGAGAAATAAATACTTTTAAAATTTTCTAAAAGCATACTCAGTGTTTTCGACTAAAATCGTCGATGTAGGAATTTAAATGTCGGTTAATTAGCTTAGGGCCTATTCTCAGCCGGAGCTAGCTGTAGATAGGCAGCCTAAGTTTGGGATGTGATTATGTCTGTCTACTACACCGTTAACACTGTTCATCACGTGCATTTTGCATACCGATAGTCCATTGGCCAATCACGCTATTTTACCAAGATTTCGCCTAATAGTTTGGATGCAGCTATGGCGGGTGTGGCGCCAGGCAGGGTAAGCTTACTCTTCCGGACACCTGTTACCACTGTTTGTCGTGTATTTTGTACACGGTGAACAATCCATGTGCTGATTACACTATTTTGCCTTATTACACTATTTTGCCTATACCGTTTTTTTAGGACTTCGAATTTTGTCTAATGGTTTGGATTGTTCGTACTTGGTTTTATTTTATTTGGATAGTGATTTAAGGTATTAAAAACGGTGAAAGTATTGTTCGTCTAGAATCAGTATTGTTTACATTGTATCCGTTTTGATAGCCTCGTTTGTCACGCAATTAGTTTTTCTGCAATATTGTACTATGTACTGGTTAATTGGGCGTAATAAAATCGTGAGTCATGACGTAACTTTATGCAAACATATTTCGTCCAATTTGGAGCTTTGTTTAAAATGTAACGATATTGTTACGCAGTTAGCTAGTGATTGATAATCGGACTATTGACCAGTCATAATTTGGAACAGAAATTTACTTCCATTACAACAGTGTTAAGTGGGATTAGCTCTAATCAAACAAAACACTGTGAGGAGTATGACTTCGTTGTGTCGTGTGTGATTTCGATACTGTATTTTATTGCACCTCCCTATACAAAAGAGTTGACATTTATTACTCCAAATTTCATTAAAAGGATAAAAGTCTATCAAAATATCAACATCTTACGTCAACATTTTGATTTAAAGGCGATCATGTTTGATCCGACTCCCTTTTCTATTTCCATCACTTTTACGCCGAAAAACTGGCGGTTAGTCGTGCGTAGTGTGTCCACATGGAACTTCCTACTTTCTGTTAGGGTTAGGGATAGGTTTAAGAATAATTTTTTGGAGAATAAAACTGCTTAATTTTGTGTTAAAATGCCTTAAAACCCTCTACCTACGGGCCGAGCAAGTAACTCAATATTTGTGATACGTTTGCAAACAAGTTAAACCCGTCAGTCTTCATCTAGAAATGGAGACCGATGTCCCAAACTATATTATATGGTGTCTGGATAAAACCAGACCTTTTTTTTATAAAAATAATGTGTAGGTGAAATTTAATGTCCTACTGTCCGTTATCAAGTACAGCACATGGGTCATTCACTATATAGACCTCTCAAAAAACGGGAATCGATTATCAGGTCACCCAACGAAAAAATTGACCTGAAATCTTAAAAGGGTTACGTGTCCGGATAAGCAGTTTTGACGTTCACGTCCAAAGGACTCAATATTTTGAGCTGAAATTTTGAGACAAGGTCAATACACCATTTCTATATATTTTGGTGCTTAAATCCCATATGTACTCGGACTTTAATTTTTGAGACTCTGTTCTATTCGGAATAGTCCCTTTAAACCTGTAGATTTTCTGGAGTGATATTCTACAAAGATATACGCAATGGCGGATCCCAGACTAGAGGGGGGATAACTCCCCATCCCACCCCCACCTAGGCCTACCTCTCCTCTCTAATATTCTAGTGTCATTTTTATCCACGCGTACATAACAAAACTATACAGAAAGAAAAAGAAATATTTTTATGCGAACAGCATTGGTGTCCGTCTCATTAATTGGGTGGTGTGCACTTGACTCAATGAAGACCTTTTGATTCAAGTTAAGTGGCGCGGTTTCGATTTCCCACTTGTACTTGACAAAGAGTATGGTCGCCTGTCCAGCCTCGTGGATTTTCTCCGGGTCCTCCGGTTTCTTCCAACTGCTAATCATTGAAATAAAATTGATCCATATGTAGTCCCGAAATCTCAATTCTCCATTTTTAAATTAAAGCATTAAATGGCCGATCCGTTCTAATTTAGTTCAAATCTCGAGCATCCGATGGCATCTAGTCTCTATCATCCAGAAAAATATTCTACGAATATTAGTCTGGATACGTTGTCCACATTTGAGAATAAGAGGTCATTGGTTAGAGTATCCGATCTTTTATATTATCATAAACAAAGTCTAAGGGAGGTAACTGGTCCTAAAACAAGATGTTGACGCCCACGAAATTAATTTACAAATGTCATTTCAAAAAATCCATTTGATTGCATGCCAACACTCTTTTTTATTGTAAAATTTATCTCTTCATGTGTCATATGTTTTTTTAAATTAATGATAATTTGTCGTCACGATTCATGTTTGTTTATATTAATGCAAGAATTACAGGATTTATTGGGGAAGGGGCGCAGCTCTTACTTGACTTGGCCAAAGATACTGGATAATCAACCAGTGGGCAGTGGACTTTTCGTCAAATATTGACAACGGTCCCAGACTCTCCGTACCACACTGATCAGCAATGAATATTCGCTAGGCCGCGACAATCACTGATAAGGATGACATCGATGTCACTTAATGAGCCACAAATATTAACTTTTTTCCTCCGACAATTAAATTCTAAAACATTGACGTATTTGTAGGTAAAAATTATTTCCTATTTAGTGTAAATGGGTATTAATGGGTGTAAAAGGCTCCATTCCGCCTGAACCAGTAAGGTCTTATGTAAACAATGCATGCGTCATTGAGCCAATGATTGGCACCGCGTGATGAGACGTCACGTGTTGAATGTAGTCATCTTTTACAGAGATATTAGAAGACTTTCGTAATCCTCTGTGAAACAGATTGTCTCCGTACGTTGAAGACTAGGAAGTTCTGGGTGACCGAGACTAGATGGCTTCAAGGGTTGATTATGGACTTGGGAAGTTAATAAATGCCTACTTTATAATCTATATAACATTTAAGGTCTCAGAAAGACCTGCAATAGACAATAATGTTCCTTTAAACCCCATTTCATTGTCCAAGTTGTGACAATAGGCCACTACAATTGACTTTTTGTTGGCCTATTTATATAAATAAAATGAAATGAAATGGAGTTTAGCGTCCTACTGTTCTGCTCCGTCTGGGCTAATGAAGACGGGCATAGGATACGCCAGTGTGCTTGCGAGCCACCGTGAACCCAGTATTATCAAAAACATCAATGTAAAAATGCAAGGAATTATGTCTACGTATTAATTTAAAATGTATTAATGCACAACCATTTTACATGTCATTTACTACAACACAAGACATAGACTGTCACGAAGCAAAAAGCTTAAAAAACTGATACGAAATTAAATGGGGTTTAATGTCCTACTGTTCTGCTTGGACTGGTCTAACGGTAACGGGCCTACGCCATACAACGTGCTATGATTGGGATTTTGACATGCCTGCGGCACTACGGCCCCCTAATACAAACAATTATAATTGTCGAGTGTTTTTTTACGTGCACGCCAATATCCCACCCGAAAGACTACACACTGTCCAGTGAATGGCCCTCTACCCTGCACCACTAACTATGGGAAACCACACCAGAAATTTAAAACAAATACTTTATATTAATATGTGTTTTTAGATCCATTTCCGTCTATTTTAAGGTTCCAAAGAATAGAGTTATGCGCCCTTTAAACATCTTTTATTTTAAAACTTATACAACTGACACTTCAGAGTAAGGCACTGGCACTCGTGTTGACTGCTGCGACTGGGGCTACAGCACTGGCACTTCTGCGACTGGGGCTACAGCACTGACACTCGTGTTTACTGCTGCGACTGGAGCTGAAGCACTGGCACTCGTGTTGACTGCTGCGACTGGGGCTACAGCACTGACACTCGAGATGCTTGGCGCGATTTTTGTAGCCTGCAACGCCCGTATAGCAATTGCTTTCCTGAAGACTTCCGATAGCATAGCTTTCTGTGTTGGTTTCTTGATTATACCTGCCAGTATTTCTGGTAAATTCTTAATCGCCAACTCCGCTATTTCATGTCTCACATTAACGTCCTTTAGGAGACGGTTGAGGCTTTTCCGACTCTCGGCATAGAACTCAATGCTGTTCTGTAACTTAGCTCTAAGCCGTATAACGTCCTGGTCAATCTTCTTTTGAAGTTGAATAAGTGGATCTATAGGGGATGCGTCAATCAGTCGGTCCACTGAAGAATTCACTAATGCACCTCCTTCGGTTGTGTTCAGAGCTGTTAATCCAGTTGATGTAGCGTTTGAAATATCAGAAGAGTTTACTAATGCACCCGTTGTTCCCGTGGCAGTGCCCACAGGTTCTGTGCTTCCTTCACTGACTGCAGGTTCTACTATCTCTCTTACGAGTGCCGGGGTTTCTGTAACCGTTGCAGGGTTTACTGATATTGGGGCGATGTTTGTTGCTGCAGTTACACTTTGGACCTCTGGGTTTACTTCTATCGGTACAGAGTTTGCAGGTGCAGATGTTGGGTTTGTTACTGTGGATGCTGGTTTCACTATCTGTGTAAGTGCCGTGTCTAGTGCTGTAGATAATGGTTTTGTTACTGTGGATTCTGGTTCCACGGGTGTGGGGTTTAGTCCTGTAGATGACGGGATTGTTGACCCAGTAGGTGGGTTATTTACAGAAGATGCTGTACTAGACGGCATTGTTACAGATTCTACCGCATTAGTTGCTGCTGGAGCAAGTGGTATTGGGTTTACCGCTGCTACCTTGTCTATCGTATTGGAAGCTGTGTTGATAGGTTCTGGTGGTTGTTCTGATGTAACGGCGGGTATCTGGGTTACTGCGGCAAGTGATTGGGTTACCTCTGGTGCCACGGGTGCCATCTTGATAACTGGGGTGATTGCCTCTGGTGCCGGATTAACGTTTGTAGCTGCTGACTCAGTTTTGGATGCTTGATTGACCGATGCTACAATTTCTTCTGGTTGTTGTGCTAGTGGCTTAACTGACTCCACGCCCGAGCTTTGTACCGTCGCATCGGTTACTCCTACGGCATTTAATTCACTGTTATTTGGTGAACTCGCTATTTGAGCGGAAAGGTTTGAATCGCTTCCATTCGTAAAAACAGTACCTTGAGAATGGACATACGAACTGCCGAGAACACATGTCCAAACGAGAAACGCCCAAAGCCCCACCATAATAGCAACAAATAAAAGACGGTTACCTTTTAAAGTTCGTATTCCTGGAGATTTTTACCACAACTGAATAATTGGGTGAACTGTACTGGTTTTATATAGTTTGTGGTTTATTACCTGTCAGTTTAACATAAAAGATAAACCAAATCCACGCCCCTTTTTCTTTGTTTACGAAACCTCTATACGTCATCAATATCTATTTTTCATATTTGTCATAATTATTTTTGTATTTTTGAAGGGTTGGGTGTTCGAATGGTTTTGACGCCTACGCTTTAGGTCGTTGAGCCACAGTGGCATGGTTTACCTGACAAAGCGTAGGGTTGAGTAGACGTTAAACCCAATTTGCCTGTCACAAAAGTAGCATTTTTATCTTTCATAACGCGCATTGTGTTTACAATTAAATTATAAATTAATTTAAAGACCCGATGCGACGTTTCAAACAATATGAATCACTTGTTTACCTGACAAAGCGTAGGGTTGAGTAGACGTTAAACCCAATTTGCCTGTCACAAAAGTAGCATTTTTATCTTTCATAACGCGCATTGTGTTTACAATTAAATTATAAATTAATTTAAAGACCCGATGCGACGTTTCAAACAATATGAATCACTTGCAAAATACAACAGAGAGAGAGAGAGACTCAAACTAGGTCATTTCGCGTGGGAGGAAACCGGAGAGTGGGAGGAAACCGGAGGTTGAACAGGCGACCCTACTCCTTGTCACGTACAAGTAGGGAATCGAAACCACGCCACTTGACTCAATGACAAACCTTCTGATTCAATGCGCACGCGTTAATCATTCGGTCACCCAATCCCCAAAATACAACAGGATTTTGAAAGGTATGTGAAATTGAAACTTCATTAACATACCGTACATTATGCAAGAGCTAAATCTGCCTATTGTAGGTCTTTCTTTAGGCCTTAAATGTTATATAAATTATTAATTAGACTTTATTTAACATGACAAGACTATAATCAACTCTCGATGCTATCGTTAGCTTCCTATATTTAGTGGATTTAAAAATGTTTTGTGATGGATGATTTAACGCAAAAATGGATAATCAAGACTTTATTTTTCAACCAACAGCTGATCGAGGCTAGCCTAAAATTGAATCGCCCATATCTCGATGCAGAGTGAAGCAATTTGTCTAAATTTTTCAGCATATTCCGATTTCATTATATGTTAAATAATCAGAGAAAGGGAGAGAAATGGGGTTTAACATCCACTCGACACAAACTAGGTCATTTCGGGACTAACAGTGGAGGAAACTGGAGAACCCGGAGAAAACCCACGAGATGGGACAGGCGACCCTACTCCTTGTCACGTACAACCGGGGATTCGAAACCACGCTAGTTGACTCAATGACAGACCGTATGATACAGCGCGCACGTGCTAACCATTCGGTCACGCCCACTCCCCCGTCCGTTAAATAATCAATCTGAGTACATATTATTAGCGTGGACTTTCCTTGAGACATTTGGTATCTTAGCCATAAATGCCACTTTAAGCAGCCGTGCACAAGGACGGGTAGATCATGTGTCTTTATATAAGTAAAGTCGTGTCGAATCTGTTAAATATTTAAATTTCTGGCTTTTGTGGTATTTATGCAGTTTTTCCTTGATATATTGTTTGATTTATGAGCCTTCAAGATTTTTTATATTTCTGCACGTAGTGTCATAAATTCGGACATTTAATTAAAATGAATTTCATCTATTTCTGCACGTAGTGTCATAAATTCGGACATTTAATTAAAATGAATTTCCTCTCCTCGACCTATGTAAAGTTCTTATTTTGAAAAAACCAAAGAACGGGAATAAATCACGACTTGTAGTCACAAACAAGATTATTTTTTTATATATACTGAGCGCCATGGAAAACGCATCACTTTTTTTCCCCAAATATTTTATTAATAGGTGGTTTTGTATGTATAATATTATGCTATACTATGAACTATTGTTTCACACAATGCTCCCAAACGCAAAAAATATCGGCCCGTGTGCACAGAAAAACAATTGCACGGAATGCACATGAAAAACCCAATATTCACTTGCAGCATTGTAGGTGAGCCCTTTAAAAGCATGTTTTCAACTTAATGTGCAGTACATGAACTGTGGAACGTCAATCTGTCGTAATTTGTTGTTGGACGTGTGAAGGAATCGTGCTAGGGATGCCGAGACTTACTGAAAATCAACGGAATGAAGCCATGGGAATGTCCAGGGCTGGCATGTCTACACGTGCTATTGCCAGACACTTCAATTGTCATCAGTCCACTATTGTAAGGTTGGTGGATCGTGTTCGAGTTACTGGATCAACACGTGACCGTCAACGTCCTGGTCCACAACGCGTTACAACCCAGGCTCAAGACCGCTACATCCGGGTCACTCATCTGCGTGATAGATTCCGCCCAGCGACTCGAACAGGTGCAGCAGTCGTCGGAAGACAAGGACCAGTAAGTGCCAACACCGTAAGAAGTCGTCTAAGAGAAGTAGGACTCCGTGCACGACGACCTTATGTTGGAGCTATCCTCAGGGATCATCACCGTCAGCGGCGTTTAATATGGGCTCAAGGACACCAGACATGGAGAAGAGTAGACTGGCAAAGTGTGCTCTTCAGTGATGCGAGTCGCTTTCATCTTTATCACGCTGATGGTCTTGCAGACTGCTGCGTCTCCGAAACGAATCGATGGGGTAGGGGAAGTGTAATGGTGTGGGGAGGCTTCACATTTCATCACCGGACCGCCCTACACATTTGCAGGGGTCGCGTTAATGCTGTAGCCTACCGTGATGATGGCATGTTGAACACACACGCTCTACTGACATCTGTGTCGTACTTTAGGTTTTGACCCCTCTGACTTTGTACCCTTGATTACAGATTAAACATCCATAAGTGTACAGATGTGTTGTTATTGATGTGTTCCCATTTTAATATTGTTCACAATAAGAAGCAAAATAAATAAGATATGTTTACAGGATCATTTTGTTATACGAAAAACTAAGTGATGCGTTTTCCATGGCGCTCAGTATATATATTCTAAACAATATTTTTATTCAGGCTGTCTGAATGGGACTGGGGAACAGACTTAGCCTATGTAAAACCCATCTCCCTAAATAATTTGTGTGTGTGTGTGTGTGTGTGTGTGTGTGTATGTATATATATATATATATATAATAAAAGGTTATAGTTAAAGCTACTCTTAGGTGTTAGATATTCGAAATAAAGATGTTTTAGGAAAAAAAACTAGGTTTTTGCGAGTACTTTCCGCTTTATTAAGCTTCGTCAGTAAAATTTGCCTGAAATGATTTAGATCTAAGATTAACGACAGGGGTGGGTGCAGGGCCCACATTAGCCTATGTGGCGCCCCATGGCAACAGTTTCGCTGACGTCCAACCCCACCCCCGACCTTTGCATACTGTAACTACTTTGTTTGCAATCTGATTAAAACACAGATCCTATTTCGTTTCGTTTTTTATAGTTCAGAAGTTCGTTTTACTTGACTTTAATACACTAGGATCTGAAAGAGTTGTTATATTACCGGCGTTTTGGTTGAGATGAAGGATTGCCCAATGAAACGGTCTGTTACGGCGAGTTCTTGACGTGCGATGCACAGAACTGTGGTTTAATTACTAGAAACGTCAACGCTGATTGATTAATAATGTCTGACGCCACAGGGTCTAAAGCTGCTAATACGACCCCTGACGCGAAAATCCAGTACAACTGGAATGTAGGCCATCGAAAGTATAAAAAAAAACGAAACGAAATATAGATCTGTATGTTAATCAGATTGCTTTGTTCAGTGCCTGCGCTCGGTTGATTTTTATGATAGTCTTTAGAAATAAAATAGTTTAAAAAAAAAAGTTTAATCGTTTATGTCAGTGCTTTACTTGATTGTGGATGAAAATACAAGATGTTAAATCATACGACCAGATTGTATTATTTTCTTTGAATGAGGTGGGGGTAGGAAAAATCCCACAATGTCAGGTGGGCGACAGCCAGGGAAAGAACATATTCCTGAGGCAATGTCCCAAGAAATCCCTATCTATAGTCATTGTTGTGTTGAGACTGAAATCTTGAGTCTTTGACGTAGTATGTCCATTCTCATCGTTCAATCAAATCTCTCCTGAGTTAAATACAGATGATGATAAAAAGATTCCACGTGCGCGGCGATTACCAAATGTTTACATTGTAGCTATTTTTGATAGCCTCATTTATCACACAATTAGTTTCTCTGCAATATTCTGTTATGTACTAGTTTATTAAGCGTAATACATTTCGCGCGTTCTGACGTAATGTAGCCGCGTTTGTCACCAGACACCCTTAGAGCGCTGGTTAATCCCGATTGATTTTTTTACGTCGTTATGTACCGGTTGTTGATCGGACTTTTAACCAGTCATAATTTAGGACAGTCATAATTTGCGCTGAGTGTGACACTGTTTGAGTGGGATTAGGTCTAATCAAACGAAACACTGCGAGGAATATGGGTATAGAACCACGACACGGTTTCATTACGCATAAGTAAGTAGCTGCACCCTTTCACCGATCCTGACATAAACACAAACAGCTATATACATTTTTATGAAACTTTGAATATATAATTATGCACAGCAAGGGTATGTGAATTAGGCTAATACAAACTATTTATTAGTTCTTTAGCTAATTCAGTTCCGTTAACGATTTTATTATTTGTTTAAGATTTGTGGAACAACGAGCTTTTGAGAAGAGCAGACACGCTTTTATTTCGTCCTCTTTACAGCTCGTGACTTTGAGGAAATTTGCAAGCGATCTAACCCACTCGGCAGATTCCGTTACTCGACATCTAGATGTAGAGTTACGGAATCTGCCGAGGTTTGCCGAGTGTGATCTAACCATGCCATTCGGAAATGAAATGAAATGAAATGGGGTTAACGTCCTACTGTTCTACTGGGCTAATGAAGACGGGCATACGCCATACAGTTTGCTATGAGGGAAATTTTGCCTGGACAGCGGCACTGTGGCCTACTCTTATATCGAATTCCAACTGTCGAAGGATCTTTTACGTGTACGCCAATGTGTACACGAGATGTCGGCTTTTTGTCCCATACCATCCGAATGACTAGACAGCTGTCCTTGTCAGGCCCTCCGTTCTGCATTACTGACACGGAGGGAACCACGCCGGAAAACCTGGTTGAACTTTCTCGGCCAGTGCAGGGATCGAACACCCGACCTCCAGGCTACCATGACCCCTGTATTATCAAACACATCGATATAAAAATGGAAGGAATTTGAATTATGTCTACGTATTAATTTAAAACGTATTAATCTACTCCCTACTACAGTGTTAACCCATAGTTCATTTCTTTTACTACAACATAAGACATAGGCTGTCACAAAGCAAAAAGCGTAAAAATCGATACCAAATGAAATGGGTTTTAATGTCCTACTGTTCTGCTCGGACTGGTCTAATGATGACGAGCCTTCGCCATAAAACGCGCTATGAGTGGGATTTTGACACGCCTGTGGCACTCCGGCCTACTCTTACAAACAATTACAATTGTCTAATGTTCTTTTACGTGCAGGGGGTATGGATGGCCGAATGGTAAATACGTGCGCGCTGTATCATAAAACCTGTCATTGAGGCAACTGGCGTGGTTTCAAATCCCCGGATGTACGTGACAAGGAGTGGGGTCGCCTGTTCAACCTCGTGGGTTTTCTCCTGGTCCTCCGGTTTCCTCCAACTGCTAAAGACCCCTACGCGCAAGCGAATTATTGAAATAAAATTAAACCATATGTTAGTCCTGAAATGTGTCGAGTGGACGTTAAACCCCATCTCTCTCTCTCTATCTCTCTCTCTCTCTCTCTTTTACGTGCACGCCAATGTCCCACCCGAAAGACTAGACATTGTCCCTTGCAGGGCCCTCTACCCTGCACCACTAACTATGGGAAACCACGCCAGAAATTTAAAACAAATACTTCATATTAATATGTGTTTTGGGACCCATTTCCGTCTATTTTAGGGTTAAAAAGAATATAGCTATACGCCCTTTAAACATCTTTTATTTTAAAACTTATACAACTGACACTTCAAAGTAAGGCACTGGGACTCGTGTTGACTGCTTCGACTGGGGCTAAAGTACTGCCACTTGTGTTGACTGCTGTGACTGGGGCTACAGCATTGGCACTCGTGTTGACTGCTGCGACTGGGACTACAGCACTGACACTCGTGTTGACTGCTGCGACTGGGGCTACATCACTGTCACTGGAGACGCTTGGAGCGATTTTTGTAGCCTTCAACGCCCGTATTGCAATTGCTTTCCTGAAGACTTTCGATAGCTTAACTTTCTGTGTTGGTTTCTTGATTATACCTGCGAGTATTTCTGGTAAATTCTTAATCGCCACCTCCGCTATTTCATGTCTTACATCAACGTCCTTTAGGAGACGGTTGAGGCTTTTCCGACTCATGGCATAGAAATCAATGCTGCTCTGTATCTTAGCTCCAAGCCGTATAACGTCCTGGTCAATCTTCTTTTGAAGTTGAATAAGTGGATCTACAGGGGATGCGTCCACTGCTGTGACATTGAATCCCGTTGACGACGCGTTTGTCAAAAAAGAAGAATTCACTAATTCACCTTCTTCGGTTGTGTTCGGGGCTGTTAATCCAGTTGATGTAGCGTTTGCAATAGCAGATGAGTTTACTAATGCACCCAATGTTCCCGTGGCAGTGCCCACGGGTTCTGGGCTTCCTTCACTGACTGCAGGTGCTACTATCTCTCTTACGAGTGTCGGGGTGTCTGTAGCCGTTGCTGGGTTTACTAATATTGGGGCGATGTTTGTTTCTGGAAAAGAGTTGGTTGCTGTAGTTACACTTAGGACCTCTGGGTTTACTTCTATCGGTACAGAGTTTGCAGGTGCAGATGTTGGCTTTGTTACTGCGGATGCTGGATTCACTATCTGTGTAAGTGCCGTGTCTAACGTAGATAATGGTTTTGTTACTGTGGATTCCGGTTCCACGGGTATAGGGTTTAGTCCTGTAGATGACGGGTTTGTTGACCCAGTAGGTGGGTTAGTTACTGAAGATGCTGGATTAGACGGCATTGTTACAGATTCTACCGCATTAATTGCTGCTGGAACAAGTAGTATTGGGTTTACCGCTGCTACCTTTTCTATGGTATTGGAAGCTGTGTTGATAGGTTCTGATGGTTGTTCTGATGTAACGGCGGGTATCTGGTTTACTGCGGCAGGTGATTGGGTTACATCTGGTGCCACGGGTGGCATCTTGATAACTGGGGTGATTGCCTCCGGTACCGGGTTAGCGTTTGTAGCTGGTGGCTCAGTTTTGGATGCTGAATTGACCGATGCTACAACTTCTCCTGATTGGTGTACCGTCGCTTCGGTTACTTCTACGGAATTTAATTCCGAAAGATGGTTTGCCGTTTCACTGTCATTTGGTGAACTGGCAATTTCAGCGGAAAGGTTTGAATCGCTTCCATTCGTAATATCAGTACCTTGAGGATAGCCATACGAACTGCCGAGAACACATGTCCAAACGAGAAACGCCCAAAGCCCCACCATAATAGCAACAAATAAAAGACGGTTACCTTTTAAAGTTCGTATTCCTGGAGATGTTTACCACAACTGAATAATTGGGTGAATTGTTGGGATTTTATACAGTTTTTATTTTATGACCTGATTGACGCATGTCATTTTAGCATAAAAGCCAAACTAATGCCCCGCCCCTTTTTTTTACGAAACCTCCATACGTCATCAATATATATTTTTCATATTTACTTTTGTATTTTTGGAGGGTTGGGTGGTCGAATAGTTTTAACGCCTACGCTTTAGCTCATAAAGTCTGTCGTTGACCCGGGGGGGGGGTGACCGAATGGTTAGCGAGAGAGAGAGAGAGAGAGAAACAGAGAGAGAGAGAGAAATGGGGTTTAACATCCACCCGACTAGGTCATTTCGGGACTAACATACGGTTTAATTTTATTTCAATAATTCGCTTGCGCGTAGGGCTCTTTAGCAGTTGGAGGAAACCGGAGGACCCGGAGAAAATCCATGAGGTTGGACAGGCGACCAAACTCCTTGTCATGTATAACCGGGGATTCGAAACTAGGTCATTTCGCGGGGGGGGTCTTTAACAGTGGAAGGAAACCGGGGTTTGAACAGGCGACCCTACTCCTTATCACGTACAAGTGGGGAATCGAAACTACTCCAATTGACTCAATGACAAGCCTTCTGATCCAATGCGTAAACGTTATTCATTCTGTCACCGAATCCCCAAAATACAACAGGGTGAAAGACGCATCTCGCATATTAATACCAGTTCAATTATAGTTCTGGGCCCTTATTCACGAAAACTTAAAATAAGATACAATCGAAATTTAAGAAATACTGCAATTCGATTGGCTGACCAATATGCAAATTGGATATATGCAAATTGATTTTACTGGTCAACCAATCGAATTGCAGTATTTCTTAAAATTTCGATTGTATCTTAGTTTAAGTTTTCGTGAATAAGGGCCCACCATTTAGAAAGATATGTGAAATTGAAACTTCATTAACATGCACTATGCAAGAGGTAAATCTGCCTATTGCGGGCCTTTCTTTAGGCCTTAAATGTTATATAAATTATTAATTGGGCATCAATTAACTTACCAAGACCATAATTAACTCTCGATGCTATCGTTAGCTTCCGATATTTAGTGGATTTGAATATGTTTTGTGGTTGATGATTTAACGCAAAAGTGGATAATCAAGCTTTTATTTTTCAACCACCGACAGTAATGATGATCGAGGGTAGCCTAAAAATGAATCGCTCACATTTCGATGCAGAGTGAAGCAATTTGACTGAAATCTGTCCCTTTAAATAATCCATCTGAGTACATCTTAGAGTGGACTTTTCATGAGATATGGTTCAGTTTTATTTCAATAATTCGCTTGCGTGTACGTATCTTTAGCAGTAGTAAGAAACCGGAGGACCTGTAGAAAACCTACGAGGTTGGACCGGCGACCCTACTCCTTGTCACGTACAACCGGGGAATCAAAACCACGTCAGTTGACTCAATGACAGACCTAATGATACAACGCACATTCGGCCATCTACCCCCACCCCACCCCAGCACGATGGACATAGGCCTACAAGGGAGATTTTGCTGAACATCGAATTCTAACCTACGAGATTGAACAAATGCCAAAGGCGCATCGTACCTTTAAGCAACCGTGCACTTGGACAGGTAGATCATGTGGCTTTATATAAGAAAAGTCGTGTCGAATCAGTTAAATATTTAAATTTCTGGCTTTTGTGGTATTTATGCTGTTTTTCGTGTATATATTGTTTGATTTATGAGCTTTCAAAATTTTTTATATTTCTGTACGCACTGGTGTCATCAATTCGGACATTTAATTAAAATGAAATTCCTCTCCTCGACCTATGTAAAGTTCTTATTTGGAAAAATGAATAACGACTTGCACTTACAACTAAAATTTTTTTTCTCATAATATTGTTTTATTCAGGTTGTCTAAATGGGACTGGGGAACAGACTTAGCCTATGTAAGATCCCTCAACCTAAATAATTTGCATGTGTGGGTATATATATACATGTATATATATTAATGCAAATGAGTGTATATAGTTAAAATGGCAAACACATCATATTATATAAATATAATAAAATGGGTGAAAATGTACAGT
Source organism: Patella vulgata (assembly GCF_932274485.2). Classification (NCBI taxonomy): domain Eukaryota; kingdom Metazoa; phylum Mollusca; class Gastropoda; family Patellidae; genus Patella; species Patella vulgata. The sequence continues at coordinate 83,742,625 of NC_065879.2, forward strand.
ATATATAGTAGTTTATAATTATACATATACAACCATAGTGACTATAACCTATCATGTATTCTGTACATTTTCATACATTTTATTATATTTATATAATATGTATAGCATACTGAGTCACAATGAGGACATTTTGAAAATTGAGTTATTGTCATTTTCACATTCTCCGACTCATTACCTTCAATTTGATGTATAGTTTGTTTGAATTGGGCAAAATTTGACTGAGCTGTGTCCATTAGAAACTATCCAACTCACAACAGTAAGTTTTGAGAAAAAACAAGTCAAAGATTTTGTATGTTTCAAAAACAAAATCCCATAGCAACCAGACCATTTATTTGCTGTTTTGTCGTTGAATATATCTTTCCATGGGTTTTCAGGGGTGCTGAAGACGAAAATCGTAATGAAAATTTGATTCGACTATTTCCGCAATCTATACATTAGTAGTCTGTTGTGTATATTATAACTTTGATGAGATTAACTTAGTGCCAGCTAGTGGTCAGGAGATTAAGATTGTTGATTGGATAATCACCAAAGAAGCCAACACAGCTGTACGCGTGTTCGTTTAACACGTGAATTAAAATAAGATTTTGCGTGGACGATAGGTCTATTATTATTTTCAGGTACCGTGACGTTATAAAAATATGAGCCCCTATAGAAATGTCAATTTTATAGTCAAGAAATGCTTACGTTCACTTTCGTGCATTTTGGCTTTGATGTAAATATCAACATTATTCAGAGCAGGGCCGTATTTAGCGGGGGTGCAGGGGGTACATTGCACCCCCAGAAAAATAAGGCGCCCGGAGAAATTGCGCCCCACCCCATCCAAAAAAAAAAAAAAATATTTGACAATCTTTCAATTATAAAATAATACACTTGATTATAATCACACAGTGATGCTCTTAAGGTTCTGAGCCCTTATTCACGAAAACTTAAACTAAGATACAATCGAAATTTTAAGAAATACTGCAATTCGATTGGCTGACCAGTAAAATCAATTTGCATATATCCAATGAAGTTGCAGTATTTCTTAAAATTTCTGTTGTAACTTAGTTTAAGTTTTCGTGAATAAGGGCCCAGATCAGTCGATCGGTTTTAAGGGCGCCCACACGCCAATGGGTTCGTTTTCCCTGATCGAAACTGTCTTATATCACATACGTACGTGGAGGCTATGGCGCTCCACCACTCTGCTGCACCCCCACTTTTAAAATCCTACATACGGCCCTGATTCAGAGGATACTCAATGGCAGACTCGAGAATTGTCGCATTTCGGCTCGTTGGGCGTTTTCATTTTTTCGACCCATGGTGATAAGAGAATTTTAAACAATAATATCCAAGATGCATTCCATACTTTGCATGCCATATGAAGAAGCGACAGTAAACGGAATTCAGCTATCAATAAAATTCTCTTCGAAAAGAAAATTATTGGCCATTTTCTTTAGTTCCATTTAAAGGACAATATTGGTGCCAGCCATTATTACATATGTGATAGAACTGGTTAAATACATTCCAAATATAATTTTAAAACAGAGATCATTGCTACGTGAGACGTGTAACAAGCACGTGCAGAAATGGGAAGTGACGCCAAACATGACAAACACGAGTTGTCCTTCTATATAACTGACTGAAGTAACGAGCGATAACAGACAATCGATCGAATTTCATTTCACTGATAATTTCGTTGAAGTTGAAAAGTTATGATATGGGACGATGAGAGGGTATCTCACAATTCAAAAATAGAATTGGCTGTCACTAGATAAGGGACACGAGAAAAATGGAAAAATCTTGTGCATTCCCCCGTTTTTATTCATTCTGTTCTTAATAAAAAAAAAACATGGTAATGCACGGGATTTTTCTAATTTGTTCGTTATCTTTTATCTACTGACAGCCAATTCTTTTTTATAATTGTCAGATATCCTCTCACCGTCTCATATAACAACTTTTCATCTTCAACTGAATTATCAGTGAAATGAAATTCGATCGTTTGTCTGTTATCGCTCGTTACTTCAGTCAGTTATATAGAAGGACAACTCGAGTTTGTCATGTTTGACTTCACTTCCCGTTTTTTAGGGGTTTTAAAACTCGACTGTATCCGTTCAAAATCAATTCATCGACAATATGTTGATTGTATTTGTAAACAAGAGATGCTCCGCTTTACAACGATGCCAATTATTATGCAAGAGGAATGCCGATCGTCCAGCTGCGAGCGAAGAAAAATAACTAATGTCGCCGAGAATTTTAAGAAATAGGACAGATTTAAGAATACGGTACTCTTACAAAACGTTCAAATACAGGTGTTTTAAAATGTTTTATTGCTATTTTGATATTTTATGTCGATAGATAGTATATTTATAGACTCATTCTTGTGAAAATCTCAATTTCGATCAAAATCAATATTTTCACTTATTTTGTCTTTATCTCATTATTGATTCGTGCGCATTTCGACTCATTTAGCTGTCGAGATCTTTGTTTAAAAGTGCGCATGCCTCTGGATCCTCTATTTTTAGGTACAGAGAGGTATCATCAGCAAAAAGTCGGATGTTCAATTTTATATTATTCACAATGTTGTTTATATATAATAAAAATAATAATGGCCCTAATACACTGCCCTGTGGGACACCAGCGGGAATTCCTCAGGGGTCCAATGATATTCTGTGTATGACGACACATTGTAGTCGAGTATCACGATAGTTCTTGAACCACGACAACAGTCCTCCTCTGACCCCAGCAGCTTTCAGCTTATAACAGAGTCCGACATGCCAGACTCTGTCAAAAGACTTGTCGATGTAACAAAAGGCGATCCTGGTATATTTGTTATGATCAATGGCTTGACAAAAGATCTAAGATTAACGACGGGGGGGGGGGGGGCAGGTCCCAGACAAACCTATGTGGCGCCCCATGGCAAAAGTTTCACTGGCGCACGCCCCCCACCCCCGCCTTTTGCATACTGTAACTGTATTAAAACACAGATCCAATTTCGTTTCGTTTTTTATAGTTCAAAATTTAGTTTTACTTGACTTTACTACACTAGGATCTGAGTTATTATATTACTGGCGTTCTGGTTGAAATGAAGGATTAGCCAATGAAACGGACTGTTACGGCGAGGTCTTGGTGTGCAATGCACGGATCTGTGGTTAAACCATAATCTTTAGAAATAAAAGGTTTTTGAGAGTCCTTTGCCTGAATGTAGTTCATCCAGATTTTCCGGCGTGGTTCTCCCTTGTCAGTGATGCAGGACGGAGGGGCTGACAAGGAAAGCTGTCTAGTCGTTCGGATGGGACGAAAAACCGAGGTCCCGTGTACACATTGGCGTGCACGTAAAGGATCCCTTGGCAGTTGGAATTCGATATAAGAGTAGGCCGTAGTGCCGCTGTCCGGGCAAAATTTCCCTCATAGCACACTGTATGGCGTATGCCCGTCTTCATTAGCCCAGGTTAGGAGCAGAACAGTAGGACGTTAAACCCCATTTCATTTCATTTCATTTGCCTGAATGTGGATGAAAATACTAGATGTTAAACCATACGACCAGATTGTATTATTTTCTTTGAATGAGAGAGAGGTGGTGGTAGGAAAAACCCACGATGTCAGGTAGGCGACGGCCAGGTATGGAACATATTCCTGAAGCAATGTCCCAAGAAATCCCTCTCTAGCCATTGCTGTGTTGAGACTCAAATCTTGAGTCTTTGGCGGAGCGTGACCATTCTCACCGTCTAATCAAATCTCTCCTGAGTAAAAAAATATAGTGTCTGTTAGTGCTGATTTCAAGAAAAAATTTACCCTTGTATGCATTGGAAACAAACAACTATACTCGCATAGGTAAATTTGGCTGAAACTCGCTATTATTGGAACGAACATTTGTTCACTCAAATTTCCGATATAAATTCTATAAATCCATTATTCTTGCCTACCTTTAAATATTCGATAATAATTATCCATTTTTGCGAAGAAAATCCAAAAAAAACATGTCGTATTTCTATCCAGTTTGTTGAAACACAACAACATGACAGCCCTTCTCTTTGATCTGCTGTGTGGTCCAAGAGATAATAAAAAGATTCCACGTGCGCGGTGATTATCAAAATAATGTTTACATTGTAGCTATTTTGGGTAGCCTCGTTTATCACACAATTAGTTTCTCTGCAATATTCTGTTATGTACTAGTTAATTGATCGTAATACATTTCGCGCGTTCTGACGTAATGTAGCTGCGTTTGTCATTAGACACTTGACGGTAACGTATTTAGAGCGCTGGTTAATCCCGATTGATTTTGTTACGTCGTTATGTACTGGTTGTTGATCGGACTTTTAACCCAGTCATCATTTAGGACAGAAATTTGCGCTGAGTATGGCAGTGTTTGAGTTTGATTAGGCACCGAGTTCACAAAGCATTCTCAGTTAAGAATTTACTCAAAATTGTTCGCCTTATTTTATCTAAAATAATAATATAGCCCTTTATAAAACTTTTGTTGTTTTAATGTATCAAATACATCAATGCGAAACTGCGTGTTTCTGGGTCCAAGATATTTCGCATAAACAGTCATTGAAAGTTGAGTAAATTCTTAACTTAAGTCTGAGAATGCTTTGTTAACTCGGGACCTGGTCTAATCAAACGAAACACTGCGAGGAATATGGGTATAATAGAATCACGACACGGTTTTATTAAGCATCAGTGAATAGCTGCACCCTTTCACCGATCCTTACATGAACACAAACAGTTATTTTTAAATATTTATGAAACTTTTTTTTATATAAATTAGGTACAGCAAGGGAATGTGAATTAGGATAAAACAAATTATTTATTAATCTGTTTCACAGAGGATTACCGAAAGTATTCTAAGTAATCATTGGCTAATGGCGTGTGCATTTTTTACATAAGACCTTCGCCTAATGGTTCGGGCGGAATTGAGCCTTTTACTCATGTTAATTCCCATTTACACTAAATAGGAAATAATTTTTACCTACAAATACTTTAAAGTTACAATTTCATATTTTCTAAGAAAGTCAAAACATAATTATTTCTATGTCTTTTGCTCAATAGGTTGTCAACTCACTATTATATGATCATAGGTGTCATTCTCACACTTAAAACTCATTTACACCGGAAATAATAACACAATTACCTCCCTTGTTTTCTATTCTCCACCATGGAGTAGTTATCTTCAACGTTGGAATTTGAAAATGAAAATGATATTTTTGCCAATTTCTCAACTGGCAATAGTGAATTATAGGATTAATAGGATTATTCTTTAACAAGGTAGGACTGTTTATAGATACCATCTATTTTAAGGCTTTATTTTAATAAATTTTAAAAATATAACTTAAAAATATGAAATTGCAACTTTAAACGTCTTTATTTATTTTTCTACTACATAAAAAAATTTGATTTGTCGGAGGAAAAAAGTTAATATTTGTGGTTCATTAAGTCGCATCGTTGTCATCCTTATCATCCTTATCAGTTATTGTCGCGGCCTAGCGAATATTCACTGCTGATCAGTGCGAATATTTATTACCTCTTTAGCTAATTCAGTTCCGTTAACGATTTGTTATTTGTTTAAGATGGTGGAACAACGGGATTCAGAGAAGTGCAGACACGTTTTTAATTCGTCCTGTTTACATCTCGTGACCTTGATGAAATCTACAAGTGATCTAACCCACTCGGTAAACCTCGGCAGATTCCATTATTCTACATCTAGATGTAGTGTACTGGAATCTGTTGAGGTTTGCCGAGTGTGATCTAACCATGCCATTTAGTCCAGGCATTTTAACTCAATTTCGCACCATTCCGGGCAGTTGCTGCAATAGAAATGCCGACCACGTTTTATGGTCGGTCTAGACGTATATTATCACCCAAGAAAAGTCCCAGTACGAAATCCATGCCCAAATGGGTCAAATTGGCAAAAATCCAATTTGACTGGAAAATGCCAGTTTTTATCCACTTACCATAATATGATCGAGTTTAGTATCAAAATATATCCATTAGGGGTGGCTGGATCCATTTCCATAAACATTTTGGTGATTAGTTATACCGCGGAGTCAATATTGAGAAATAATTCCAGATGGCGGTAAGTTTTGGCGGGAAAGTTCGAATTTGGTGTCAAAATATATGTTTTGGAGGCAGCTGATCTCATTTTCGTCACACTTTGTCATCTTGGTAATTAACTGGTTCCCCTGGTTCAAAATATGTGGAAATCCCATTGGAGATTTGGGGATTACGAGTGGTCGAGTCCGCCTCAGATTTAGCATCAACTAAATTTCATTTAGACGCTCTGGTCGATCACTGCTCACTACGGAAGCAGCGTAGCAGGCATGACGAAAGGGGTCACTCTCAGCCCACTGTGAACGCAGTGTCGTGGGCGTGTCCGATTTCGATCGCCAACCTCGAACATTGAGCCAAGATGGCCAAACCTATTGAAGCATGTGGCGAATTTATTTCACAAAATGATTCAAATGTTGAGACACAGATGGATACAGTATCGCCTGTTTGTCAGATATGCAGTGAACTGCCCATCGTCATTCCAAAAATGACGGAAAGATAACGGGTATTGGAGGCCGACAATAATGAGCCGATTAAGATACCTGGCTTACGTCCAATAACGAGCGGAGATACCAATTTCAATGGCAGAGAATTTAGGACAGAATAAAACTTGGTGTAAAGTCATGACTTAGTTCAACAATAAGCCAAGGGCGTGTAAGGGCCCCCGAGGGTAGACAGACCAAAGTAAGGGCACTTTAGGAGGGGGGGGGGGGTCGGGAAAATTTGAGTTCTGTGGCACATGGTAGAAGCGATTTGACGTATATATCATGACATACCATACATTGACACTTGGTTAAGGGATTATGATTAAGTCACAAAGATCCGAACATGAACATAGTTAGCTGCAGTCAAGAACTAACTAAACGACCTGTGAGTAAAGAAAAACAAGCATCAAAAGGGACAAGTTTCATTCGATTCTGTTCCCTAATGAGGGTAGGGGTAGGGAGGTAGAATTGAAAGTAGACTGACAACCCCAAGAACGAGACGACGATCAAAATACACTTTAAGCCAGGCCAAGGAAGTTACTAGTAACAGATTAAATGTCATTAGAGTTCGCTGTGACGGTTAGCGTATTGGCCCTGAGTATGCTAACCGGCAAAACGTTCCCGTCGCCCGTGTTGCAATTTTCCTAAATTCATTTAAATAAATAAATAAAACTAAGACAAATTAGTTGATTCTGAACATTATGGAACTATTAATCCGTCTGTGAAATCTATTCTTCATCCGTGGAAATCATGGTCTGATGGAGCTTGTATGTGGCCCTTACATCATCAATCAAAAACGGACATTGTAGTATCTCTGGAGTTAGTTGGAACACGGGAAGGACAGCAGAAAAAGGGGGCACACTATTCGATGGCACATTTTCGGAAGAGAGGGCACATAGCCACCCCACTCCCTCCCATATACCTTGATAGGAAATCTCATCGGATTCGAGTTTCTTTTGATTTTGCATTTATGAGGGCAGGGTAGGCGGTTGACTACCTTGCCAGCATACCTCTGCAATTAGATTTTTTTATTAGGTACACAGATTGAAGAACAATTTCACTGCTAGATGTTTTATAAACAAGTTAGATGTGCAAGTAATTAATAAGTGTCATCTAATTTATTAAATACAACTAGATTAATATCTAGTTGTCATTTGTCCTGTCTTGGCTTGTCCAAAAAAAGTGTCATCTATTTAGGGACACCAGCCTCAATGCTAATTTATTAAATACAACTAGATTAATGTCTAGTTGTCATTTGTCCTGTCTTGGCTTGTCCAAATAAATAGGCATTGCGAGTTTTACTGTTTACTATTGTAACAGCGGTCACCGCTGTTGTAATGGACCGTCTGCTAGTCTTTCCTACAGACCATGTAAAAGACAACGGTCCGCAAAAATGAATTTTGGCACCGCGGACCCTCTAGACCTTGATACAGACTCCTCCACTTCATTAACCTTAAAACATTAACCAATAACTATGGGTTATTCATCATTAAATGGTTCACTGTATATCTGTCAAACAGGCGATACTGTATCCATCTGTGTCTCAACATCTGAATCATTTTGTGCCACGTGCTTCAAAAGGCACGGCCAGCTTCTGCAGTGGCCTGACAGTCGACATACCCCTATGCCGCTACCGCAGTGAACTAGGAGATACTCCAAATGAAATTTAGTTGATACTGGATGAAAGTCATTGTATTAGGTCTAAGGAAGGAGTATCAGGGCCCCACTCTGTTTAAACTGGGCTAAAATGGTAAACTAAATGGTAGCTTTTATCTGATGTTCGGGGTAAGTGCTAAATGATAAGACCAGCTCAATTTTTCGTAACCTCGTGGGTTTTCTCCGGGTCCTCCGGTTTCCTCCCACTGCTAAAGACCCCTACGCGCAAGCGAATTATTGAAATAAAATTAAACCATATGTTAGTCCCGAAATTACCTAGTTTGTGTCGAGTGGACGTTAAACCCCATTTCTCTCTCTCTCTGTCTCTCAATTTTTCGTCATAGGTCACGAGATGTAAGCAGGGCTAGCGCTAATCCCAAGACTGACCCTTACCCTGGACCTAGCCCCTAACGATAACAGTCAGTCAATCACGTGCCCTAACCTTATTTACATCTCAACGACCCTGACAAAAATTGAGCTGACCTTAACAAATAGATTTAACCGATGTTCAGAGTGTAAATACCCAATCTGATTAAAACGCAGATCCTATTTTGTTTCGTATTTTGTAGTTCAAAATTTCGTTTTACTTGACGAATAGTAGTGGGTGCCATAGAAAATGTTAAACAAGCGGTTGCCATTTTTGCAAGATACACTAACATTTTCCATGAGATGGACAAAGACCAAGCTAAAAAGGCGATTTTTCATACAATCAGAGGTCAGATTCTAGTATGTTATGCTCGGAAATGCGACAAAAGGAACTAAGATATTTGGGATATAAACATATATATTAAGTTTCATCAAGATCGGATAAATACTGTGACCTCTTGCAGGACTACAAGCTAAAAACATGATCTTGAGTAGCCTACAATCAGGTGCCTTAAAATACAGATGTGACATCACCTTTTGAGGTTGACGTACCATTATTTCAAATAATCGTACGGGCAACTTGCCAATCGTACATTATTTATACTAGTGAAATATTGGACTCGCGTGACGTATTTCACTGTAAAAGCACATGCGGAGTGTCTGTATTTTAAGCCGTTTAATGGTCTCGAGCTTAAGACCTAGCGTAATAATAGACCATCTTGTTGTTACAATATATTACTTAATGTCTCGCTCTCGACCATTAAACTACATAATCCAGGAGGTTACGGACTGATATGTGCGGATATCGAAAGGAACCGAAATCCTTGGGCTGTAATCATAGATTTTAAGTGATACGTGATTTTTCGTACAATCGAGGCCGTAATGAAGTTACGGTCCAACACATGCCAATATCGAAATGAACCGAGATTTTGGGGGGATAAACCAATATTTCAAGTTTCGTCAAAATCGGGTAAATATTGAGACAAAGTTCGGACGGACAGGGGGGCCGACAACATACGTCCACGTGAAAATATAAATGTGGGCGTATAAAAAAAAGAAACGAAGTATACATTTTAACCAGATTGATAAATAACACGTTTTTTTGAGTAGAGTGTTTTTTGCGTAAATCAAAAATAAAATTCATCTATACTTTTGGTGCTTGTGTACTTAAAACACAGACAGACAGAAATGGGGTTTAACGTCCACTAGACATAAACTAGGTCATTTCGGGACTAACATATGATTTATTTTTTTATTTCAATAATCCCCTTGCGCGTAGGGGTCTTTAGCAGTGGGGGGAAACCGGAGGACCCGGAGAAAGCCCACGAAGATGGACAGACGATCCTACTCCTTGTCACGACTAACCGGGGATTCGAAACTACGCCAGTTGACTCAATGACAGATCTTATGATACAGCGCGCACATGCTAACCATTCGGCCATCCAACCCCTACTCCTTGTCACGTATAACCGGTGATTCGAAACTACGCCAGTTGACTCAATGACAGGCCTTAGCACGTGCTAACCATTCGGCTATCCAACCGCCCTTTGTGTACTTAAAGTCCTGTTGCCGTATGCTATAAGCTTTAATACACGTGTAGAAGGTGACTTTCTACCGACGGAGTACAAATTTTAAAAGTACAGTTAAATAACACGGTGCCAACCCAGTTTTAAACATTACATTAAAACCTGAGATGTCCCAGTGACAGGCAGCTATGGGTATTTTGGGGGCATTGGGAGAGATAAAAAAAAACATTTTTTGGCAAGTAAGCGATAATTTAACTTTAAAATGAACCGCATTTATGCATTGACGCAATGAAAAGTTAATTTATAGCCTATACATGTGATTCTTACCCCAAAAATATTCTCTTTTTGTCAAACCTTAAATCGGTTTATTGTGATGTGTGACTGTTAATTAAATATTTAATTCAAATTCCACAGGTTTTCACAAGTTAATGGTTTCTAGACGTGTGTTTTATTGCTATGTTTAGAATTAGTTTATATAATTAATAATATTCATTCATTTCAACCCGATTTAATTTCTCTTTTAAGTGATAAAATAATAAAGAGCCACATGAATCATGTGAAATATGTTTTATTTAAAATTTCAAAAACTTAAAAATTTGGAACTGAAAGCTTTTGAACAGTGCAACCAAGTATTTTTTGCCCCTAAATTGGGAGAGAGAGAGAGAGAGAGAGAGAGAGAGAGAGATGGGGTTTAAAGTCCACTCGACACAAACTAGGTCATTTCGGGACTAACACCTGCTTTTTAATTTTATTTCAATAATTCGCTTGCGCGTAGGGGTCTTTAGCAGTGGGAGGAAACCGGAGGACCCGGAGAAAACCCACGAGGTTGGACAGGCGATCCTACTCCTTGCCACGTACAACCAGGGATTCGAAACCACGCCAGTTGACTCAATGACAGACTTTATGATACAGCGCGCACGTGCTAACCATTCAGCCCCCCCCCCCCAGCCCCCCCCCCCTTTAAATTGGGGTCACGGTGGGTAAGACACTGGCTCGCTAGCCTGGAGGTCGGGTGTTCGATCCCTGTATTGGCCGAGAATGTTCATCGGGATTTCCTTGTCAAAAAAAAAAAAGTTTCCATAACCTGAAACCCGAAATATTTCCGTTGGGTCCCCGTTTCTCGCTCAACCAGGGACCTGTTTCACGAAATTTTAACTATCTACTCATCGGGCCCGGACTGGTTCGTGTGCCAATGGCTTAGAACTAAATATATGACTTCCCGCCCGGGATGTATTCCACTGACCACCATTTAAAGACAGTTCTCCTGACCCCTTAATCACTAGGGCAGTGCCGGACTGGGCCTACCTGTCCACCTGTCCGTGACAGGTGGGCCTAAGCTCATTAAAAAAAAGTGGGCCTAAGCCTAAAAAGAAAAAAGAAAAAAGAGAAAGAAAAAAGAAAAGAGAAAGAAAGGAGAGGAGGGGGAGAAAAGAAAGAAGAAAGGAGAGGACAGGACACAGGACAGGAGAAAGAAAAGATGACAAAAAGGACAAAAATGACTGACAAACAACATAAAAAAAAAGAAGTGTAGATTCTCAAATTCATCTAATGATAGTGCTCTTAGGTCATTCTGTTATCTAATTGTATCAGGAAATCAAAAATTTGCCTCCTTCTGCTTTGGTCTGAAATGCTTGGAAAATGGGTTTGTGGTTGTCAATTTTCAAAATTTTCCCCAGACCCCCCTCAGACGCGCCTTCGGTGGGTACTTGTGTGGGCCTTGGTCAATGACCTGACAGGTGGGCCTTCTGCCCACCAGTCCGGCACTGCACTAGGGTGTTATCTTGTCACTGGCCCGTCACTGTGCAAGGCGGGGGACATGGCGAGGCAAACATAAAGATTAGCAACACGTAAAAGAAAATTGAAGAACTAAATAACAGTATCCCGTAGTGACGCTATCCGGGAAATAACTACGAGAACGTAGCTAAAAACGTTGAGATATACTGATGTGTTTGGGTTTTTTTTTTTGTTTTTGGTTTTTTTAAAGCTACGATTGGATGCTTTTAGTTTCACCGAGTAAATTTTAAAATCTTTTTTTAAAAAACAATATTTTTATTCAGACTGTCTGAATGGTATTGTGGAACAGGCTTAGCCTATGTAAAACCCCTCTCCCTAAATAATTTTATATATATATATATGCATGCATAAATAATTAAAACATACGCCCAGGTACAAAATTCTCCATTTTACTTCCAAGTAAAAATATTGTATATAATGTTAATGCAAATGAGTGTATATAGTTAAAATTGCATATTATATAAATATAATAAAATGGATGAACATATGCAGTATATATGATAGGTTACAGTTATCTTTTATATATATATATTTGTGACTGTCGTTTGTCTGTCTGTCTGTCTGTCTGTTCGGGGTTGGCGGCTACACTAGGTCTGCCCTGAGTCTGAAATTTGGGGTATAGGGTAAACTCGGACCGGGGAGTAACATAGGCCAGGTGGCGTTAGTCTACCACTTCCGGTTTCGGAGTTATGACCCCCGAGCGAAGCCGGTCTGTTCGGGGTTGGCGGCTACACTAGGTCTGCCTCGAGTCTGAAATTTGGGGTATAGGGGTAGCTCGGACCGGGGAGTAACTTAGGCCAGGTGGCGTTAGTCTACCACTTCCGGTTTCGGAGTTATGACCCCCGAGCGAAGTCTATCTGTTCGGGGTTGGCGGCTACATCTGCCCCGAGTCTGAAATTTGGGGTATAGGGGTAGCTCGGACCGGGGAGTAACATAGGCCAGGTGGCGTTAGTCTACCACTTCCGGTTTCGGAGTTATGACCCCCGAGCGAAGCCGGTCTGTTCGGGGTTGGCGGCTACATCTGGCCCGAGTCTGAAATTTGGGGTATAGGGGTAGCTCGGACCGGGGAGTAACATAGGCCAGGTGGCGTTAGTCTACCACTTCCGGTTTCGGAGTTATGACCCCCGAGCGAAGTCTGTATGTTCGGGGTTGGCGGCTACACTAGGTCTGCCCCAAGTCTGAAATTTGGGGTATAGGGGTAGCTCGGACCGGGGAGTAACATAGGCCAGGTGGCGTTAGTCTACCCCTTCCGGTTCCGGAGTTATGACCCCCGAGCGAAGCCGGTCTATTCGGGGTTGGCGGCTACACTAGGTCTGCCCCGAGTCTGAAATTTGGGGTATAGGGGTAGCTCGGACCGGGGAGTAACATAGACCAGGTGGCGTTAGTCTACCACTTCCGGTTCCGGAGTTATGACCCCCGAGCGAAGCCGGTCTATTCGGGGTTGGCGGCTACACTAGGTCTGCCCCGAGTCTGAAATTTAGGGTATAGGGGTAGCTCGGACCGGGGAGTAACATAGGCCAGGAGGCTTTAGTCTACCCCTTCCGGTTCCGGAGTTATGACCCCCGAGCGAAGCCGGTCTGTTCGGGGTTGGCGGCTACACTAGGTCTGCCCCGAGTCTGAAATTTGGGGTATAGGGGTAGCTCGGACCGGGGAGTAACATAGACCAGGTGGCGTTAGTCTACCACTTCCGGTTTCGGAGTTATAACCCCCGAGCGAAGCCGGGTATCCTGCTAGTACATACATAAACATACATACGCATTTTGTTAAAAACAACAGCGTTAGAGAAACCAGTCAAAGTTGTAGGCATACATATAATTAGAAATAAAATTATACTATTTATCGAGATTAAAATCTGTTTGATTTATCAATAAACTTATGGAATGATAAAAATATTATTGTTAACATCTAGACTGTAGGTTGTGGGGCCGAATAGGAGACAGTTTATGTTTTTAAAATCATGTTGTAGTCTGTCAAGGGTTTCCGTTCGTGCATTTGAATGTAAAGATCATCGCCGGAGGTAGTGACCGGGGTCTTCAAATATATGACTGCAGAGGCATGCGGGACTGTCATCAACATGTATATGGAATTTGTGACCCTGCAGGTCAAAGCATCGGGGTCTCAGTTTACAATGGACCATTTGGCGCTTCCGCTGACCGTTATAGTAAAACTAAGGAAATTTATATCAGATTTGGAGAGATGGTCTGAGAATATGTGAAGAGTTTTTGTTCTTCTTGCAGGGGTACTGAGTTCATCCCACTCTCTTATACTGGGTGGGATAAATGATCCAGAAAACAATTTCAGTACGACATCGAATTTCTTTTACTTTATCTTCGTTTCGAAGTGAATATTTAGTTGTTAGTTCAAAATTCATGAGATTCTTAAGATAAGGAGGGTATTGATAATTTTGTATTGTAGGTTTAATTTATGTCGATTTAGTCTTTCTTTGAGTGGAATAAACCCAGTTTTTACGTAGAGGGAAGCGTGGCTAGTGTACTCTTAACTGGCCCACAAATAGTGCGTAGTGCGTCAAGCTGAAGGTATTCGAGATTATTACATAAGTAGTCAGTGCATAATCAAAGTGCGGCAGAATAAAAGGTATTTAACGATTTTCTGTTTAAACGACATTGTCAAATGTCACTAGCCATGTTTCCGCCCATGTATTGATTGTTTCGAAATCTTTGTTTAGAGTAGCTGTTCGTGCCTCTGGGTCATCTATTTTTAGGTAGAGGGGTATCATCAGCAAAACGTCGGGTGTTTAATTTTATATTATTCACAATGTCGTTGATTTATAATAAAAGTAATAACGGCCCCAATACACTGCCCTGTGTGACACCAGCGGTAATGCCCCCGGAGTCCGTTTATCACAACAAATAGTTGTCGATTATCAAGATAGTTCTTGAACCACACTAATAATTCTCCTCGGAACCCAGAAGCATCCAGCTTGTAACAGAGTCTGTATGCCAGACTCTGTCAAAAGGGGGGCTAGGGGGGTCAGAAAAAAATTAAAATAGCATGTTCATAAATGGGTAGGGTAATACAACTTTTGGAGGGGGGGGGCGAGAAAATTCATATTTAACACCACCCCCTACTAATAATCCTCCTCGGAACCTAGCACTATCCAGCTGTCAAAAGCCTTGCTGATGTCACAAAAGACGATACAGGTATATTTTTTAACGATCAATGGCTTGACAAAAAAAGTGGTTATCTATTATTAATTAGAAGATAGTTGAATCACCTAGAAGGAAGCCACTTTGAAGTGTTGTAAGTATTGAATTATCCTTGAAGAAGTTAAAGATTTGTTTATATATTAAATATTTTTATAATAATGCTAAGGAGGGAGGTGGGTCCAGAATTGTTGGAGTCATTTGGGTGCCTTTTTTTTAAAAAAAAAATAACCATGACATTTGCAAATTTAAACAAGTTTGGAACAGTATGTATATTTAGTGAAAATTGAAAAAAGTTGGCACAGGGAATTACTAATTTCATTTACGATATAATTTAAGATTTTTTATAGTTTACTTCATCTGAACGAAGGCTTTTGATGTATCTATGTTATTTATGATAGTCCTTAAATTATAAATGCTAGCCTGGAGGTCGGGTGTAAATAATTAATACGTTTTAAATTAATACATAGACATAATTCAAATTCTTTCCATTTTTACATCGATTTTTTTGATAATACTGGGGTCACGGGGGCTAAGTGGATACGACGTTGGCTCGCTAGCCTGGAGGTCTCGTGTTCGATCCCGCATTGGCCGAGAAAGTTCATCCAGATTTTCCAGCGTGGTTTTGCCTTGTCAAGGACAGCTGTCTTTTCGTTCGGATGGTACGAAAAACCGAGGCCCCGTGTACACATCATCGTGCACGTAAAAGATCCTTTGGCAGTTGGAATTCGATATAAGATTTATTGCTGTAGTGCCGCTGTCCGGGCAAAATTTGCCTCATAGCACACTGTTTGGTGTATACCCGTCTTCATTAGCCCAATTCGGAGCAAAACAGTAGGACGTTAAACCCCATTTCATTTCCTTGACTTATAAAGGGGTTGGTACAATTTTGTCTATGTTATTAGTATTCATTTTGAGGAATGGAAGAGATTTGTTAGTATTTGGCAGTTCAGTTTTTTATATAAAATAATTGTTAGGGACATTGACTTTATCGGTGGGCGGAAACAATGTACTGTTTGTCGTGTATTTTGTACACGAGGAGCAGTCCATTTGCTGATTACACTAATTTGCTTGAACACACTATTTTGCCTATAACGTTTTTTAGGACTTCGAATTCTGTCTTATGGTTCGGATTGTTCGTACTTGGTTTTATTTTATTTCAACTATTAGTGGAGAAGGTTCGTTTGAAGATGCAACCCATACGCGTTTATTAGATTCCACCATTTTTTAGTGCCACAGTTTTCTTTATCTTTAATTTTTGCATCAATTTTTTCAAAGTATTCGTTTTTGCATTTCCTTATCAAATTCATATAATCATTTCATATTTTACGAACGTTTTGCCAATACGTTTCTAAATTTCGTTTTACTGCTCTCTTATAGTAAGTGCAGGGGGATTGCACTACACAAAATTTACACAAAAACAAATACACGGACAGGACATCATACTCAGGAAAACACAAACATACAGACAATTCAAAAAAATTAAAAAAAAATTTTAAAAAAATTCAAAAAAAATTCAAAAAAAAAATTCAAAAAAAGTGAATGCATCCTATTTTTTTTCTTGTTCATTCTTCTAATGCTGCTGTTCATCCACAGTTTATCATTTTGCCTAATTGTTACTAATTTATTTGGTCTATTATGTTTTCTATATTAATCTGTTTGCTAGTGAACTGTACACAGGATGGTCAATATCGCAGCGATCAAAAAGATTGTACCAGTTACTGTTTAATTTTTCTGTGCGTATTTTCGTAATTCCATATCATTCGTTTGAAGCATTTTGGTTTAGAAACAGTAAATGAGAGCTTACAGAAAACTGAACAATGGTCACTGCATAAATTATCTAGCATATCGCATTCAACCGGGCGTAAAGTTGAACTTATAAAAATCAGGTCTAGTAGGGAATTTTGTTTACCGGTTTTGTTATAATAATGGGGTTTTTTTTTGTACTAATTGAGACAGCCTAGACAGCAATCTGTTTCACAGAGAATTACGAGTCTCGCGGCCCGATCTGATTAGCATCGGGATTTACCAGCTGGATTTATGTAGTACTATCTCTTATCTCGAAATGACGTTTGAGAGATCACGTTTCGTATCTATCTGGTTAATAGCATATGCCTGTTTTCATTAGGCCTATTTGGGATCCGCCGTGGCTAAGTGAGAGAAAGCCAAAGGAGATAGGCTTGATACAGTGTTTTGGTAAGACATAGTGTCTTTGCGGGGGAATGTCCAAAGTAAATCTCATTGAAAGGAGAAAGTCTGGGGATATTCACTACCGAACAGTATGATATTTTGTAGTTCTGTACTTGTTGTTCTTAGTGTTTTAACGTCCGCTTCCACTGAAGGTGATATCGCAGACAAGTTGTCTTTTCATTATCTTAGCCACGCGCAGGGGTCTTTCCTGTGGGAGGAAACCAGAGTACCTGGAGTAAACCCATGAGGTTGAGAAGACGCCCCTATCTCCAAGCCACATACGCTCACACCAGGGATTGAAACCATAGCTGCGAGCCCGAGGTGACCGGCCAGCTAGATGGCGAAGCGTGACACTCTAGACCCCCCCCCCCCCCGCTTTGTACTAGTCAATAGACATATTTATTCAGTTAGATCTAAATATTAAGGCTACCTCCAGATTTCGTCCACACCCTAACCCTATCGCACAATGCTGGGCCCTGTTTCTCGAAACCTCCACTAAAGATAAAATCCAAATTTTAGTAGATACTTCAATTTTGATTGGCTAGGCACTAAAATCAATCTAATATTATCCAGTCAAATTACTAAATTTGGATTTCATCTTAGTTAAAATTTCACATGTCCTAGCCCTCATTACATCTTGTGACATTAATGAAATGTGCAGGTGGCCTTAATATTTAGACCTGACCATTTATGCTCCTTGGAAAAGAAAGCATTCATGTTTGATGTGACTCCCATTCTTCTGTCTCAATATTTCATTGTTGTTGAGAGAGAGAGAAATGGGGTTTAACGTCCACTCGACACAAACTAGGTCATTTCGGGACTAACATATGGTTTAATTTTATTTCAATAATTCGCTTGCGCGTAGGGGTCTTTAGCAATGGGAGGAAACTGGAGGACCCGGAGAAAACCCACGAGGTTGGACAGGCAACCCTACTCCTTGTCACGTACAACCGGGGATTTCTATTGTTGTTGAAGATTTTGTCTTACTCATTGGTTTTAATCTTAAACCCCTAACCCTGAATTTATAGGTTTTAATCTTAAATACCTGACCCTAACCCCAAGTCCCTAACATTAAAATGTAAAAGTGATAGAATGTAAAAGTGATGCAGAGACACAGAGAGAAATGGGGTTTAAAATCCACTCAACACAAACTAGGTCATTTTGGGACTAACACATGGTTCAATTTTATTTCAATAATTCACTTGCGCGTAGGGGTCTTTAGCAGTGAGAGGAAACCGGAGGACCCGGAGAAAACTCACGAGGTTGGACAGGCGACCCTACTCCTTGCCACGTACAACTGGGGATTCGAAACCACGGCAGTTGACTTAATGACAGACGTTATGATACAGCGCGCACATGCTAACCATTCAGCCATCCAACACCCCAAAAGTGATGGAAATAGAAAAGGGAGTCGGATCAAACATGATCGCGGAAAAGAAAATGAAATTGTGTATAATGTATTACCAAAGATATTTATTATAAAACTGACTTTCATATTTCATATGTGCAGGACAAAAACATAGAAAAGGTCATCTACAATAATTATTATCAATTAAAACGATTTTCAAACAAATATGAACTAAAGTTAAAACAATTTCATTCAATATAAAATTCTACAATAACTCAACAATACACTGTCTTCATTTGATACCTGTCAACTGTAAAAATATCAAATAAAACTAACAGATGATAAATTCAACAAAAGTTTATGTGTACTTGTCAAATTCCTGGACACGCATCAGTTGTTCTCATCTTGTCTTTTTGTTAATAGTTTTACACCATACTCACTGGAAACCACAGGGTTATTCTAGACAGGGAGAGAGATATGGGGTGTAACGTCCACTAGGACATTTCGGGACTGACACATGGTTCAATTTTATTTCAATAATTCGCTTGCATGTAGGGGTCTTTAGCAGTGGGAGAACCCGGGAAAATTCCACGAGGTTGGCCAGGCGACTCTATTCCTTGTCACGTACAACCGGGGAATCGAAACCAAATATTCTAGACAGGCTTGATCTTGTTTTCAATGAATTACTACATTTTGGAGGGTGGGGGGGTAACTATAACAATTTGTGTGCACATTATATGCTTTGTACGCTCACTTAAATTGTCCAACAATCTAAGGTAATAAAGATAATATTCAAAACAAAATAAAATAATAATAATAATATACAAATCACAGTCGATTGGATTATAATTACTGTTTATTACTACAGGCCTGGAAATAACGGTTTCAGATGTACCTGACAAAATGTCAGGCACTAATGAAATAGTACCTGACATTTTCAACTTAATGCCGGACATGTATTTATAATATCAATAAAAAAGACAAATCAGTGCCGGACAAAATGACAGGCACCAGAGGTTTTGTGCCTGACAAAGCCTGAATCTGTGCATGGCATTGTCTGTGACAGGTGCCTTATTTCCAGGCTTGATACTGAGTAACGTTTCGACTAGGCTCCTCTCTAGTCATTATCGAAAAGAAATAAAATGAAATGGAGTTGAATGTCCTACTGTTCTGCTCTGACTGGGCTAATGAAGACGGCCATGCAGTGTGCTATGAGGCAATGATACATCACTCAGTCATAAGCAGTAATTGTATTCCATAGAACTGTGATCTGTATATTCCAGATCAATTACTAAATGTCATTCAAACAAATAATTGATATTGATAGTTTAGCAGAGGTAGGAACATTTCACCTCGAGTCGCCACTGGTTGAGTTGCTGACTTTATTACTGAGCCGAGTGCGAGTCGAGTCCCAAGTCTTTACAAAGCTCAAGTCTCGTTCAAGTTGCCAGTTCATCAAACAAGTCAGCAATTCCTTTGACGAATAAGCTAAGTTAGAGTTATGCCCCCTTACTGTAACTCGAGTCCTAAGGTCTTTCAAGTCACGAGCTGTCACGACGGCTGAGTCCGAATCGAGTCTTGAGTCAAAATAAATATTTCAAGTCGAGTCGCAAGTCGGGTCATTCATGCAACTTAAGTTGGACTCTGGTCGACTCGGACTCGAGTTCCCATCTCTGATGTTTAGCACACACAGTATATATAAATATTATGTATATATTTTGGTTATAAAAATAACAATATAAAAACAAGGATAATATGAGTAAATATATATATATACATAACAAACAGGCACGCTCAAGCAACAATTCACATTGGAAGCAATTGACATGTAATAATAAGGTAGTGGATATTGAGCCAGACCAGGCTCTTGTACCGAACGAACTAAAGAGAGAGAAATGTCCACCCTACTTGTCACGTGAAAGTTTGGGATTGAAAACTAAGTCACTTGACTCGATGGCAGGCCTTATGTTCTAAAGCACATAGGTTAGACCATTCAACCTATCGCAACCTTCCACAAAATAAAAGAGCGGTTCTGATTTTTGATTGGTTGATATTAAATCATGTGATTTAGAGGTTCGATTCCCAATATCTGAAATTTAAGACCATTGTTGTTTTTAGCTCAAACATTGATGAAACATTAATTTAATTTTCGCAGACTTTTATGTTGGAAAATCAGAACCACCGCTGGCGTAGGAGCATGAACTACAGTCCATGGTACAAACAAGCATTAGGGAAGATGCTAAAAACAAAGCTAAATCTATTTGTTAAAGCCAGCTCAATTTTCGTCAAGGTCGCGAGATTATAAATAAGGTTAGGGCACAAGATTGTAGGTTAAGTGTTAGAATAAGCATTAGGGCTAGGTACAGGGTTAGGGTTAGAGTTAGGGTTGGGATTAGCGCTAGCCCTGTTTACATCTCTTGACCTTTGACGAAACTTGGCCTTATCAAACAGATCTTACCCTAAAAACAACCAACCAGAAGTCATATTTCCGATTCTTTAGTTTGTTCGGATCAGGAATCAGATGTAGTTCAATATCCACTTCCCAATAATAATAATAATAATAATAATGCATAAATTGTAAGATTTTAACAAATTCAACAATAATAGATAACTAATAATGGAAGCATCTAAGATTAAGCAAACATTAAATAAAATTGCGGCAATTTGATTAGCAGATGCCATTATGTATTATAAAGGGGAGAAATTAAACAAATCCATGGCCACAAAACCCACAGACAAACATACAAGTAGCATTAATCACCCCTAATAATTAATGGAAGCATCTAAGATGAAGCAAACATTAAATAAAATTGCGGCAATTTGGTTAGCAGATGCCATTATGTATTATAAAGGGGAGAAATTAAACAAATCCATGGCCACAAAACCCACAGACAAACAACAAGTAGCATTAATCACCCCTAATAATTAATGGAAGCATCTAAGAATAAACAGGCAAGAGCTAAATCTGTCTATTGCAGGTCTTTCTTTAGAACTAAAACTTAATTCGCTTGACCGTAACAGCTTATGTGGACAGAATGAATTCTATTTATTTCATGGGGTTCATGAAATTTTCCTTGTCGTGTTGTATTTAAAGCATTGTATTCAGAGAAAGATTTTTCATAAGACAATTAAATGGTGTCGTTCAGGCTTTTTATAAGACAAAATGGCGCCAATCAGGCTTTTCATAAGACAAAATAGCGCCAATCAGGATTTTAATAAGACAAAATGTTGTCATTCATGCTATTCATAAGACAAAATGGCGTCATTCGTGCTATTCATAAGACCAAATGGTGTCATTTGTGCTTTTCATAAGACAAAATGGCCTCAATCAGACTTATTGTTAACAAAGCTGTTCAGAAGACAAAAACCACCATAACTAAGATAACACTAGTTTCTATGACGCCTTACCTAATAGATATAATATCTGTATAGTTTATGTGGAGATCTATTTCCTCATATGTGTATATCAACACAGATGCCCTTAGAGAAAATAATTTGAAAGTTTTCTGTTAAAATTTTGACAGTTTACAAATTTCTTTGTACTCGATTAAAGACAGCTGCTTTCAAAGTAAGGGACCACATCAATTAAAGACAGCTGCTTTCAAAGTAAGGGACCACATCAATTAAAGACAGCTACTTTCAAAGTAAGGGGCCACATCAATTAAAGACAGCTGCTTTCAAAGTAAAGGGGCCATGTCAATTTCATTTTCTGTTCTTCGGGTTATTGATAAATAATAACCATTTGAGAAACATGAAATGAAATGAAATGGAGTTTAACGTCCTATTGTTCTGCTCCGACTGGGCTAATGAAGACGGGCATATGCCATACAGTGTGCCATGAGGGAAATTTTTCTTGGGCAGCAGCACTATGGCCTACTCTTATATCGAATTCCAACTGCCAAGGGATCTTTTACGTGCACGCAAACGTATGCACAGGACCTCGTTTTTTTTATGTCATCCGAATGACTAGACAGCTGTCCTTGTCAGGCCTTCTGTCCTGCAAGACTGACAAGGGAAACCACGTTGGAAAATCCTGCTGAACTTTCTCGGCCAATGCAGGGAATCGAACTCGCGATCTCCAGGCTAGCGAGCCAGCGTCTTACCCACTTAGCCCATTTGAAGAACATGAAAGATGTTTAGTTGGAATTAAAAACCTTTCAACAATGCAACCAAGCACTTTTTGTTTTTAAATTAGTCTTTTTCCTGAAGAAATAAAAAGAAAAATTTTAACAGGTGCTCCCAAAAAACAGAAAATCACATTGATGTGGCCTAAAGAAAGACTGAAATAACTCAACATCAACATACCAACGAAATATCGAAAAATATTAGATCAAATATCATCAGAGCAGGGATTTTAATCAGCTGGTTACTGTCATTTCAAAAGCTATGTTATCATAAATCAATCTACTTTCAGCTCAGTCACAAAGGACTAGTCTGCACTCGGCACACTGTGCAGTGCACAGTATACATGAGAGAGGGAAAGAAATGGGTTTTAACGTCCACACGACACAAACTAGGTCATTTCAGGACTAACATGTAGTTCAATTTTATTTCATTAATTGGCATGTGTGTTTAGGGGTCTCATGACTAAAGGATAATTTCTTCACACCATACATGACTAAAGGAGAATCTCTTCACACGATATATGAATAAAGGAGAATCTCCAAACCATACATGACTAAAGGATAATCCCTTTAAATAAGGAAAAAGCTTAAATACAACACAAACTTGGATGCATTATCAGAAGTTATTAGAAATCATAATTTCTTTAGTTAAAGTGTAACCATATATAAAGCAAGCATAATTAAAAACATCTGGTTAGAATATCTGGTTTATAAACAAGTTCTGGTATTAATAAATCATATTGCACTAAAATATATACACATATCGTATTATAACATAACATGACATATCTTTACATATAATTACATATCAATCAGGGATCTTAATCACCTGATTATAGTTGGTTATAGTCGCTTGATGTTTTAAAATGCTGATAGATAAAACAATGAACCGGCCGTATCGTTTAATGGTCGAGAGCGAGACATTACGTAATATATTGGGCTGTAGGCCCGAATGTTTTTACAATATATTACGCAATGTCTTAAGCTCGAGACCATTAAACAACTTAAAATACAGACACTCTGCACATGCTTTTACAGTGAAATACCCAATATTTCACTAGTATAAATAATGTATGATTGGCAAGTTGCCCGTACGATTATTTGAAATAATGGTACGCCAACATCAAAGGGTGACGTCACATCTGTATTTTAAAAACAGTTAATTATTATTGCATGTTGATTACAAGTCAATCAACTTGTCAGCTAATAGTCATATCTAAAGCCTAGCCTCACAACCTGTCAAACGTGCTACTGTAGGAGAAGTTTTAGTAAACCCATGCGTGAGACTTACGTGTCCCGTGTGTGGCCATAGAAATGAAATGAAATGGGGTTTAACGTCCTACTGTTCTGCTCCTATACTGGGCTAATGAAGACGGGCATACGCCATACAGTGTGCTATGAGGGAAATTTTGCCCGGGCAGCGGCACTATCGCCAACTCTTATATCGAATTCCAACTGCCAGGGGATCTTTTACGTGCATTTCAATATATACACGGGACCTCGGTTTTTCGCAACATCCGAAGGACTAGACAGCTGTCCTTGTCAGGCCCTCCGTTCTGCACCACTGACAAGGGGAAACCACGTCGGAAAATCTGGATGAACTTTCTCGGCCAATGCAGGGATCGAACACCCGACCCGACCTCCAGGCTAGCGAGCCAGAGTCTTAACCACCTAGCCACCGTGGCTCCTCCTGGATATACAAAATTTTCATCCAGTTTCTTGCAACTGGTCTGCGAGCTACCACACACTACAACCCAATGCGTGTCAAAACACGAACGGCGGGTTGTGACAGATAGGCTTTTGTGAGAATTGGATACATGGTTCAGGATCCGAGTAATTAGCACATTTTACGGTAATTTAGATCATCCCATAAATATACAAGCTTGCTATTCATTCATTCTACATACCAAATTACAATATCTTTTTTGAAGTCTGATTATATTAAAGGGAATGGGAGCTTAGTTACCCTATTTCCTAATGCTACCTCTTTTGACCCAATTCTGGCCGGTTCCTTTAAAAATGGATTAAGAACCCTGATATCAACAATTACATTAACCAAACAGATAATCTCACAGATACAATATAATATATTACAAACAAGATTTGAGACCTAGTGAGATTCTATATATAAATAATGGTTCGGTCTCATATTTTTTATCAAAGTTATCCACAAGGAAATAGCAATTTTTATACAAAAATCAAATTGAATAAATATGTAAATAGTCACAAAGCGTACTTAAATAATTGATAAAAATATGGTACTCAAAATTCTTATTGTTTATTTGCATATTTGATGGTCACACCCAACCACAACCAGATTATAATGTATATAATTGTTTCTATGGAGATCAACACAATAATTAAAGCTCAATATATTTATGATATCAATATTTATATTAATCAATATTTATATTAATCAATATTTATATATTAATCAATAGTTATATTAATCAATATTTTTTTTAATCAATATTTATATTAATCAATATTTATATCAATCAATATTTATATTAATTAACGTTTATATTAATTAACATTTATATTAATTAATATTTATATTAATCAATATTTATATATTAATCAATATTTATGTTAATTAATATTTATATTAATCAATATTTATGTTAATCAATTTTTATGTTAATCAATATTTATATTAATCGCTATTTATATTAATCAATATTTATATTAATTAATATTTATATTAATCAATATTTATATTAATGTTTATATTAATCCATATCATTTATAATAATTTACATGCAGAAATACACTTTAAATGACCATTTGTATTTAGGTTGTAAGGGCTGACAATATTTTCTGGGATCAAACTATTTTTTGGTCTAATTCTACTAAGTTTTACAAATAGAAATTCTTATATTCAATTATATTTTATACACTATTAACATTTTTTCGGATTTATAAAACGTATCTTTTTAATGTATTATAGGCCAGATGAAGCTGACATTCAATAAAAATTTCCCTTGTCACCTGTGTGCGTTTTTTGACAATTTTCTCTGCCTCTGAACCATTTTCAATCTGATTAAAACACAGATCCTATTTCTGGAAGAGTTGTTATATAACAGGTGTTCTCTAGTTGATGTGAGGAATTAGCCAAGGAAACGGTCTGTTACGGCAAGTTCTGCACAGAACTGTGGGTAAACCCCTAGAAACGTTAACGCTGATTGATTAATCAATGTCTGACATCATAGGGTCAAAAACCGCTCATATGACCCCTGACACGACCTCCCAGTACAACTGGTCAGATCTTCATGTAGTGTAGGCCATCAAAAGTATAAAAAAAACGAAACGAAATATAGATCTGTATTTTAATCAGATTGAACCATCTTGGACCGATATTTATGTTAGTGACTCCATTTGTGCAATATTGTAGTTCGTAAGATCAGCAGCTTTAGGGTAAATGAGAAACGCAGACTTAGATGTACACTTTTGATTGGACATATACCAACCAATGACTATATGTAATACTGATGATTTGACTCACTTTGACACAACATATTATCCAATCAGAAGTTAGCTAAGAGAGTAGGATCAATGGAAGCTAGTTTAGCTGAAAGGAAGGCATGAATACAATACATCATGGTTCGTAGATCTGTACATTCGATTTCCTGTAATATAAATAATCATTCATTTTATGATAATCCTGTTACATATCATTTCATTCAGGAGCCACTTTAGCTTTGGGAGCATGATGCTAGCTCATTTATTATTTTGCATCGTAGTGTTGCCAGGGAAACATCCTTGGGTTCCATTTCAGTGTTGGCTGAGAAAGTTCCTCTGGGTTTTCCAGTCTAGTTGTTCAGATGGGACAAAGAAACGAGGTCCCAAGTGCGAATGTCATGCACTTTAAATAACCCTTGACTGTAGCACCGCAGATTGGGTATAACATACTGTGTGGAACACTGCATGGTTCATGCCCGTCTTCAATAGCCCAGTTGGTGTGAAAAAATAGGACATTTAACCCCATTTCACCATTTCTGTTAAATAATGCACATGCTACATACAATTATATATCTACAGAATATGATTATCATTTCTTGTCCTTTCAACTTAATCACATCGATCTGATTTTTTAAAGAATTTACTCAACTTTCAATCACTCTTTATGAGAAATATCTTTGATCCACAAACACAAAATTTTTCACATAGTTTCTTATTGATGTATTTGATACATTAAAACAACAAAAGTTTTATAAAGGGCTATATTTCAGTTAAAATAAATCTAACAATTTTCAGTAAATTCCTAACTAAAGTCTGAGAATGCTTTGTGACCTCGGGCCTGAGTGCAACTTGTAGAAATATAAAAAATGAACTCTTACCCTGGTTTCAGTTTCTTTACAGGTTTCGCTATTAAAAGTTAAAACCAGTTTTTTATTACCATCATCTGATGAAGATTTTAGTTGAGAAAATTTGTACGTCCACATGAAACTCTAAAAAAATAAACACATATATTATGGACTCAGATAGTTAACCACGTAGATTAAGTTTATAACCACTCTTAATTTGGATTGATACATAGTTCGACAAAGGAGAAGCAATGACTTGGATTGATGAATTGTCCGACAAAGGATTAAGTAAATAATTCAAGGCAGATTAAGTAGTTAAACAACGTAGGTGTTTAAGACGGTATAACACAGTAAATATGTTGATCACTTAATTACCTAATCAATCCAGTCTATTATCAACGATAATTCGGTTGAGTGGTAGTTATACACTCAGTACACTATATTAATTTTACAATTTTGAATATTATTCACCATGTCTTGATGTCCGATTGGGCATATTCCTGGTCGGACAATTTAGGACGTTTGGAAAATAGCTTTGGACACGTCCGGAATATACAGACGAAATCCCATCACTGCACCCAACCCCAATTTTAACAGCAATATTTTACCTTTGTCTGATGATCATAAAGAGAAAAGCCATAATTTAAATCTATGGTGAGACCAGATAAAGCACCACGCCATGTACAACCAAATGTTTTACTCTGTAAATATAAAGCATTTTATAAGAGAGAGAGAGAGAGAGAGAGAGAGAGAGAGAGGGGAGACAAACACTATGCAATATATAAGTTAATAGAGAGAGAGAGAGAGAGAGAGAGAGAGAGAGAGAGAGAGAGGAGACAAACACTATGCAATATATAAGTTAAGAGAGAGAGAGAGAGAGAGTTTAACATCCATCGACACAAACTAGGTCATTTCGGGACTAACATATGGTTCAATTTTATTTCAATACTTCACTTGCGCCTAGGGGTCTTTAGCAGTGGGAGGAAACCCATAAGGTTGGACAGGTGACCCTACTCCTTGTCACGTACAACTGATGAATTGAAACCATGCCAAATGACAGACCTTATGATACAGCGCGCACGTGCTAACCATTCGGCATCTTCATTTTCTAACAAATCATATCCTTGTCTTAGGATTCCATTACTGATTGACAACCTTTTCCACATGTTCGGCTTGTCAAATATGTGAAACTCCTCCCACATTGTCCTACTCACACTGTAAACTGGGTATCATTTAATCAGGTAAATTTAGAATTAATTTCTTTTAACATTCATTCAATATCAAAACTTTGTTTGAAATTCGTAAAGAAAATCATTTAAAATCATCAAAAATCATCTAAATAGGCTTTGTATTGGATGCGGTTACCGTAAAAATGGATAATTGAGACTTCAGCCTATAATTGTATTGCCGACAGCTTGGCTCAGAGTGAAGTAATTTGACTGAAATTTTGAATATATTCTCTTTTCATTATCTATTTCTTAACTATTATAACGAGAACTGTCAGCTCTTTATCTAACCTTACCTAAATGGGGCTTAATATCCACTTGACACAAACAAGGTCATTTCGGGACTGAAAAGGTTCAATTTTATTTCAATAAATCGCTTGCACATCTTTAAAAGTGGGAGGAAACCGGAGGACCCGGAGAAAACCCACGAGGTTGGACAGGCAACCCTACTCCTTGTCACGTACAACAACACCAGTTTACTCAATGACAGACCTTATGTTACGCGTGCACGTGCTAACCATTTGGCCATCAACCCCCCCTTATTTACTTACAACAAGACGTTTAACAGCTAGTGTATTAGTTCTATGCCAGGCTTTTTCTAGTTGTAATAATTCTGATCTACATTCTGTACTAAGTATAATATCATCACCACAACCTGTTTGTATTCTACAACAATACTGACGATCATCAGGTAATTCACTATCCTATAATATAAACAACATTTATAATATAAACAACATTTATAATATAAACAACATTTATAATATTAACAACATTTATAATATAAACAACATTTATAAACAACTTTTACGCTATAAACAACATTTACAATATAAACACCATTTACGCTATAAACACCATTTACTCTTTAAACAACATTTACAATATATAAAAAATTTACAAACAAAATTTACAAAACATTTATCAATCTGATTAAAACACAGATCCTATTTTGTTTTGTTTTTAGTAGTTCAAAATTTCGTTTTGCCGTTACTACACTAGGATCTGGGAGAGTTGTTATATTACTGGCGTTTTGGTTGAGGTGAGGGATTGGCCAATGAAACGGTCTGTTACAGCGATTTTCTTGATGTGCCATGCACGGAATTGTGGGTAAACCACTAGAAATGCCAACGCTGATTGATTAATCAATGTCTGATGTCATAGGGTCAAAAGTCGCTTGTACGACCCCTGACACGACCTTCGAGCTCAACTTGTCAGATCTTCATGTAGTGAAGGTCATCGAAAGTATAAAAGATAGGTTGCCAGGCAACAAAACATACGCCCACAGGAGCTAAATCGTCCTAGCGGTCGACAAGGGTTGTCGCATATTTATTCCTTTGTAGGTAATTTGGGGCCTTTACAAGACAGTTTCATACAGATGAGATTATAAAATTTTGTCGTTTGAGGGTTTACAAGGTTCTACAAACTGAAACAAGGGTCTCAACTCTGGAAGTAATCTACAGAAATTGTTGAAATTTGACAGGCTTTTTCATTTTACTAATTTAAATAATGCATATAAATTTCATACAGGTCACTTTTGTCATTGCAACGTTCACAATCGCCCTAACTCTAGAAATTATTGACGGAAATTGCTGAAATTCAATAGACCTGTTTCACAAATTTAAATGATGCATATAAATTTCATACATATCGGATGATAACTGTTGTCAATAGAGTGTTCACAAGATTCAACAAAGTGAAACAAGGGCAATAACTCTAGAAGTAATTATTGTAAATTGCTGAAATACTATAGGCTTTTTTGTTTCACTAATTTAAATGATGCATATAAATTTCATACATATCGGATGATAACTGTTGTCATTAGAGTGTTCACAAGATATAACAAAGTGAAACAAGGGCAATAACTCAAGAAGTAATTATTGTAAATTGCTGAAATACTATAGGCTTTTTCGTTTCACTAATTTAAATCATGCCTATAAATTTCAAAGATCGGGTGGTAACTTTTGGTGTTATAGCATTCACAAGGATCAATAAAGTGAAACAAGGGCCATAACTCTAGACGTAATAAACGGAAATTGCTGAAATTCAATAGGCTTCTTCGTCTCACTAATTTAAATAATGCATATAATTTTCAGAAAGATCGAATGATAACTTTTGACGTTAGAGCGTTCACAAGGACCAATAAAGTGAAACAAGGGCCATAACTCTAGACATAATAAATGGAAATTGCTGAAATTCAATAGGCTTCTTCGTTTCAATAATATTAATAATGCATATAAATATCAGAAAGATTGGATGATAACTTTTGACGTTAGAGCGATCACAAGGACCAATAAAGTGAAACAAGGGCCATAACTCTAGACATAATAAACAGAAATTGCTGAAATTCAATAGGCTTCTTCGTTTCTATAATCTAAATAATGCATATAAATATCAGAAAGATCGGATGATAACTTTTGACTTTAGGTTCAATAAAGTGAAACAAGGGCCATAACTCTAGACGTAATAAACAGAAATTATTGAAATTCAATAGGCTTCTTCGTTTCACTAATGTAAACAACATACATCAATTTTAAAACAATTGGATGATAACTTTTGGCGTTAGAGCGTTCACAAGAAATTGTGGACGATGGACGGACGGACGGACCCAAGGACTGACCGACAAACGGACGGACGGGGGCGACGGCAATATACGTCCACATTTCAATGTGGGCGTATAAAAACTAAACGAAATATAGATCTGTATTTTAATCAGATTAAACATTTATAAACAACATTTACACTATAAACAGCATTTGCAATATAAACAGCATTTGCAATATAAACGACATTTACAATATAAACAACATATACAATATAAACAACATTTACATTTAGGCTATAAACCACATATACAAGTCATACCAACATCTGGCCAAAAACAAGTGAAGTTCACAGTCGGAAACGCTCATAATATTGGCACTACAATGTTGGCTGTAAATTCTGCATTTCATGTTCAAAGAGTGATTGGAAGTTGAGCAAATTCTTAACTTAAATCTGAGAATGCTTTGTGAAACCAGGGCCTGATTTTTATATATATATGAAGAATTGAAACTTACCTCTAAAAACTTAAACATACATTCATAAACTTTATATTTCATCTCACAAGTAACCCAATCTCTTGCATGCATCTATAAAATATACACAAATAACTCATATATCTTTGCTTTTGGAAATTGAAAATGAAATGAAATGGGGTTTAACGTCCTACTGTTCTGCTCCGACTTGGCTGATGAAAACTGGCATACGCCATACAGTGTGGTACGAGGGAAATTGTGGCCAGACAGCAGTGCTGTGGCCTACTATTATATCGAATTCCAACTGTCAAGGGATCTTTACGTGCACATCGATGTGTACATGGGACCTTGGTTTTACATCCCATCCAAACGACTAGACAGCTGTCCTTGTCAGGCCCTTCATCCTGCACCACTGACAAGGGGGAATCATGCCTGAAAATCACAAACTTTCTCGGCCAACACCGGGAGCAAACCCTCAACCTCCAGTCAGTGTCTCACTCACTGAGCCATCGTGGCTCCCATGACTTCTAATATAGTTTTATTATACTATTAAACATGCATTACATAAGAGCTAATTCTGCCTATTGCAGGTCTTTCTTTAGGTCTGAATTGTTATCTAAATAATTAGACATTAATTAACTGATCCAGGCCATAATCAACTCTCCCCCTTCCCCCTCCCCTCCCCTCTCCCCAGTTAATTAACTGATCCAGGCCGTAATCAACTCTCCCCCTCCCCTCCCTTCCCCTCTCCCCAGTTAATTAACTGATCCAGGCCATAATCAACTCTCACCCTCCCTCTCCCCTCCCCCTCTCCGAAAAAATGAAAATCATATACTGTTACTTCAATACTTACAGGAGGTACATCAAACAATAAAACATCAGCAGATTTTAAGGATAGAAATTTGGGTTTCCACGCCTGACAGTGACGATCAGCTGACATTTTTTCTGATGCCCACATCATTAGAAATATCTGAAAAATAAGAAATGATATAAAGGTATTTAAAGTACTGAGTGACACACCAACATTATCATAGTGTCATGAATGACTGACATGACAGTATTGACAGACATATTGATGACAGTACATGTAATGGTGACAGACGAACATGACAGTAATGGTGACAGATCGAAATGACAGTACTGGTGATGGACTGACGTGGCAATACTGGTGATGGACCAACAAGAGAATACTGGTGATGGACCTACAAGAGAATACTGGTGATGGACTGACATGACAATATTGGTGATGGACCAACATGTCAATATTGGTGATGGACCAACATGACAATATTGGTGATGGACCGACATGACAATATTGGTCATGGACCAACATGACAATATTGGTCATGCACCAACATGACAGTAATTGTGACAGACCACATAACAACACTGGCGACACCGTCATAACAGTATGCCAATACTGACATGCCAATACTGGGGAAAGATCTACATGACAATACTACATGACAATATTTGATGATAAACCGACATGACCATACTGGATATATATACAAAACTACATGACCACAGACATGGTGTATTGGAATGCTGCCTGAATTCAATCTAAACTTATTTTTAGCACGCTTTTATTTTGTTCATTTTCTTTTGTGGCTCAGTGAATAAGGCGCTGACTCACTAACCAGAAGGTCTGGGGTTCCATCCTGGTGTTGTTAAAAAAGTTCCCTTTGTCGTGTGTGAAGGATGGAGGGGCAGGAAAGGAGGAAAGTTCGGATGGGATGAAAAAACAAGGCCCTGTGTACATTGGAATTTTCCAATGTGGTTTCGCCCTTATCAGTGGTGCAGGACAGAGGGCCTGATTAGGTCAGCTGTCTAGTCGTTCAGATGGTACGAAAAACTGAGGTCCTGTGTACACATTGGCGTCCACATAAAAGAACCCTTAACAGCTGGAAATGAAATGGGGTTTAACGTCCTACTGTTCTGCTCCTATACTGGGCTAATGAAGACAGTCATACGCCATACAGTGTGCGATGAGGGAAATTTTGCCCGGGCAGCGGCACTATCGCCTACTCTTATATCGAATTCCAACTGCCAAGGGATGTTTTACGTGCATTCCAATGTATACATGGGACATTGGTTTTTCGTCTCATCCGAAAGACTAGACAGCTGGAATTTGAAATAAAAGTAGGCTGTAGCGCCACTGTCGGAGCACAATTTCCCTCATAGCAGACTGTATGATGTATCCATCTGTCTTTATTAGCCCAATCGTTGCAGAAAAGTAGGTTGTTTAACTCCATTTCATTTCATTTCTTTAACGATGTAAAAATCGAGAAGAAACAAAAACCCAACTAACCTGTTCTTCAGGTACCAGTAATCTGTTAGTCATCTGTATCTATAATAAATATTAGGTAAAGTGCTGACAGTTCTCGCAATAATAGTTAAATAATAGATAATGTAAAGGGAATATGCTGAAATTACTTATTTTAAAATATTTGTAGCCTCAATTGTCATTGTTAGTGTTGTCACGAGGATTAGCTAAGTCCTGACTATCCATTTTTGCATTTAATCATCAACGGGTGTTAACAACAGATCAGATTCAAATCCAATGAAAATCAGACACATAAGATGGCATCGAGAGTTGATTATGGTCTTTTCAAGTTAATACATGTCTAATTAATAGTTTATATAAAATTTCAGGCCTAAAGAAAGACCTGCAATAGGCAGATTTACCCCCTGTATAATATATGTTTAAAGTTGTAAAAATACAGACTGTTAATATATGTAGACTGCTGTTCATAAATAAATTCTCTCGTTAAAATGATAAATCCATGTCTCGGGGATAATGAATATTTAATTTATAACTAATAATAACATCTAATTCATGACTGATACTGACGTCTCACGTTTTTGATATCAACACCAAAGTAGACCAAAAAAAATTATAATTTACTACTAATTTATTACAAATATTCACTTTTCACAATAACATCTTAAAGGGGTGTGGGAAGGTGGGTGGAGGGAAGGAGAGAGGGAGAGAAAGAGAGAGAGATTTAACATCCACTCAACACAAACTAGGACTAACATATGGTTCAATTTTATTTCAATAATTCACTTGTGCGTAGGGGTCTTTAGCAGTAGGAGGGCACTGGAGGACCCAGAGAAAACCCATGAAGTTGGAAAGGCGACCCTACTCCTTGTCACGTACAAGTGTGGATTCGAAACCACGCCAGTTGCCTCAATGACAGAGCTTATGATCTAACGAGAATGTATTAAACAAACCAAACCCCCGTCCTAAATAGAGGAGTGTAAACTTTAAATTTCTGTAAAGATAATATGTGAGTTGCTCCTACAAAACCAGGCTCTTGGTCATTTTTATAAAAATAGAGCTGGCAGCATATTTGAATAGTCCCCAACCTACTCTTTCCAAAAATGCAATTCTTTTTAAATTTGTAGTATCATCTGGAGTTGAGTTTGGCTCATTCACAGCAACAAGAAGGTATACCGGTACAGTTTATGCTTTTGTGCCCGTAGTACAAAATGAAGTTGCACGACAAGCGCCTGGTTTTGTGGGAGCGGGTCACATATATTTACCATCTGTGAGAGAAGACTGTTGATGTTAGACGTAACAGATTGAATCCATTCAGCCATCATACGATTATCTTCACAATAAACTGGACCAGAACTCGATCCATCAACGCCAAATACCTCAAAACTATTACTTCTGCAAATAAATCATACAAAATTTTGTTTTATAATATTAAAGTTACAATTTCATATTTTCTAAGAAAGTCAAAACATAATTATTTCTATGTCTTTTGCTCAATAGGTTGTCAACTCACTATTATACGATCATAGGTGTCATTCTCACACTTAAAACTCATTTACACCGGAAATAATAACACAATTACCTCCCAATGACCTCCCTTGTTTTCTATTCTCCACTATGGAGTAACGATCTTCAAACGTTTGAATTTGAAGAGGAAAATGATATTTTTGCCAATTTCTCAACTGGCAATAGTGAATTATAGGATTAATAGGATTATTCTTTAACAAGGTAGGACTGTTTATAGATACCATCTATTTTAAGGCTTTATTTTAATAAATTTTAAAAATATAACGTAAAAATATGAAATTGCAACTTTAAATGTCTTTGGCCTTGCTTTTTATTTTTTTTATTTTTACAGATCATTTTTCAAATATCAATTTGTGGTTTGGGGCAAATTTTGTAACAAAAAAATAAGACACCCAATCAATTTTATTATTATAACATTGTTTGACTTTAAACCAACATTCAATTTTATTACAATACATTTACATGCCTTTGGCCTCGGTATGCAATATTTTATTCACACATCATATTATTCAAATCAATATCAATTTGTGGTTTGGGGCTAAATTTGGTAAACATATAATACATTCAAGAATTTAATCAATCTTATTATTTTAACTTGATGATGGGAGATTAGATAAAGAGCTGGCAGTTCTCACTATAATAGTTAAAGATAGGTTGCCAGGCAACGAAACATACGCCCACAGCAGCTAAATCGTCCGGGCAGTCAACAAGTGTTGTCGCATATTTTTACTTCTTTCAGTAATGAAACATTTATAATACACTAAAATCTGATTAAGAGTAACAACTCATGAAGTAATTATCAGAAAATCATTAGAATTTGTTTGGTTTTTATAAAGTTCTGCCCCATGCTAACGTTTAGTATACAAAACTTTTAATATCTTTGATTTAGCTGTTCAAGTCATAAAAATTCATTGCAAATCAATATTCTTGTTCGTCTCAAGCTCTTAATCTGAAGTCAACTCTGGCAGAGAGTCCACAAGATTTTTTGAAGTGATCAAGGGCCATAACTCTGGCAATAATTATCGGAAATTGCTGAAAATCAATAGGATTCTTCGTCTCATGACCTTAAACAGTGTGTATAAATTTAAAGTCAATCGGATATTAACTTTGGCCTTTAGAGCGTCCACAAGATTTTTTGAAGTGATCAAGGGCCATAACTCTGGCAGTAAGTATCGGAAATCGCTGAAAATCAATAGGCGTCTTCGTCTCATGACCTTAAACACTGTGTATAAATTTAAAGTCAATCGGATATTAACTTTAGCCTCTAGAGCGTCCACAAGATTTTTTGAAGTGATCAAGGGCCATAACTCTGGCAGTAATTATCGCAAATCGCTGAAAATCAATAGGATTCTTCGTTTCATGGCCTTAAACACTGTATATAAATTTAAAGTCAATGGGATATTAACTTTAGCCTCTAGAGCGTCCACAAGCAATTGAGGACGCCGGACGGACGGGGGCGACGACAATATACGACCACATTTCAATGTGGGCGTATAAAAACTAGATAATGTAAAGGGAATTGGCTGAAAATTTCAGTCAAATTGATCCACCCTGAACATTATGGGAGATTAAATAAAGACCTGGCAATTCTCACTATAATAGTTAAAACTATCAGATACCCTCTCACGGCCTCACATAACAACTTTTGGTCTTCGAAGGAATAATTAGTGAGCAGAAATTCTCCCATGTATCTGTTATCACTCATCACTTCAGTCAGTTATATAGAGGGATAACTCATGTTTTCCTTTTGAGTTAGTCACTTCCCTTTCTTGAAAGCTT
The DNA here is from genome assembly GCF_932274485.2 of Patella vulgata. NCBI lineage: Eukaryota > Metazoa > Mollusca > Gastropoda > Patellidae > Patella > Patella vulgata. The sequence continues at coordinate 83,779,442 of NC_065879.2, forward strand.
CATAACACATCTATCGTAGTAATGATCTTTGTGTTAAAAAAATATCTGGAACGTGTTTAACCAGTTCTATCTCATATGTGATAATGACTGACACCAATATTGTCCTTTAATCACACACCATCAATCAAATTAATATCAATTTGTGGTTTTGGGTTAAATTAGGTAAAAACAATATAATATCAATTAATTCTGTCATTTCATGTCTATTTTTCTAGACATATGATAATTGATGGTTTGAGGCTAAATTAATATCAATTTGCAGTTTTGGGCTAAATTCGGTAAAAACAATATAATATCAATTAATTCTGTCATTTCATATCTATTTTTTCTAAACATATGATAATTGATGGTTTGAGGATTAATTAATATCAATTTGCAGTTTTGGGCTATATTTGGTAGAACAATACAATATCAGTTATTTCTGTTATTTTATGTCTGTGTTTCTAGACATGATAATTGATGGTTTGAGGTGGCTAGGTGGGTAAGGCGCTGGCTCACTAGCCTGGAGGCCGGTTGTTCGATCCCTGCATTGGCCGAGAAAGTTCATCCCGATTTTCCGACGTGGTTTCCCCTTGTCAGTGATGCAGGACGGAGGGCCTGACAAGGACAGCTGTCTAATCCTTCGGATGATACGAAAAACCGAGGTCCTGTGTAAATATTGGCATGCACATAAAAGATCCCTTAGCAGTTGGAATTCAATATAAGAGTAGGCCATAGTGCCGCTGTCCGGGCTAAATTTCCTTCATAGCACACTGTATGGCCAGGGCTGGGGTAATGGTAATGGAATGTAATTATTGCATTTTTTAAGTAATGGTCATGTAATGGGTAATGGAAGATTTCAAAAGTAATAAGTAATGGAAATGTAATTATTTACATTCCAAAAACATGTAATTAATTACATTCCAAAAATCATGTAATGGTCAATTACATTTCAATTACTTTTCAATTACATTTTATGGCATATATAAATATTTCCAATATGACAAGCCTCAAATTTTATAGCACCAAAGAAGTAAATAAGTGTATCTGACACAAATCCAATTCATTATAAATCTAAAAAAAAGATTTAAATCAGTTTTAAAAAATTATAAGAAAAATAAGAAGGCATTAAACATTTTCTTTTATTACTTTTTATGTAGGAACCTTTTTTAGACATGTAACCTAAGAAGTGGATTTCTGATAAGATGTATATTATAATCAAAGATTAGTACTAATTTGCAGCCAATCACTCAGTCAATTAATCAATCAATCAGTCAGTTAGATTAAAAGACAATAAATAGTCTTACTGCACTTTAATCTTAATCTCAAGGTAACAAGTGACAAACCAAACAATGACCTTCAAGTATCTCATCATTTTATGTTTTTTTAAAACTAATATATTTTGTTTTAGAGTCATGCTGAATAATTTACCAGTTATTATACAATATATTATAGAAAAACTATTTGGACTGATTAAATTTTTTAAAAATTACTTAAAAGAAAATACAGTTAATTTAAAACTATAGTTTTGATTCATTTTTCAAGTCATACAGTGAACATGTCAGTTTTTGTCACCACTGCCTGTCACTACAAAATTTGCCTTGATGTTATAGTTGCTAGAAATAATAATTCATAAACAAATATCAAGGATTATTTTGAGTTTGATTTTGTAGGTACTTCATGGCAGAAAAATAAGGTTGTCTTTTTAATTACTATGAAAAATGTTTTTTTTATTTAATAGTCATAAAGTAATTGGTAATGGTAATTAATTACTTTCAATGTAATGGGTAATGGTAATTAATTACATAGCTAAAAATGAGAAAGTAATTGTAATGATTACATTTAAAAAGTAATGGTAATGTAATTAATTACATTGGCAATGTAATGGCCCCAGCCCTGTGTATGGCATTATGCCTGTCCTCGTTAGCCCAGTTCAGAGCAGAACAGTAGGACGTTAAACCCCCATTTCATTTGACCTTTAATACAAAAAGTAGTTGAAACTTGCTTATATATACTTTATTTCGGCCTGATTTTTTGTCATTCGATCTAAATTTGGTATAAAAACTGGTTACACCTCAATGATTGATGGGTTGTAATTCATCAGCTGGAGGCTATTATACATTGTTCATTGACTGGTGAATACAGGTGTATTATGCTCAATATCAGAGGTGGGGTTTTAACAACCACTCTACACAAACTAGGTCATATCGTGACTAACAATAACATATAGTTCAATTTTATTTCAGTAATTCACTTGGGTAGGGCTGCAATGATACACTATCCCAGAGATAAGATACAGTATGGACCTTTTAAAGATATATGTAGGTTGCCAGGCAACGAAACATGCCCACAGCAGCTAAATCGTCCTGGCAGTCAACTAGAGTTGTCACATATTTTTTCTATTGTCAGTAATGAAACATTTATAATACACTAAAATCTGATTAAGTAACTCATTAAGTAATCGCTTTAAATCACCAAAAATGAATGTGGGCTTATAAAAACCGTTTAAAATCACCAAAAATCATCTAATTTGTACTTGTGTCAAGCTCAAAGCTGACCATTCAATTTTGATAATATAATAAGTGTTCAATATAAAAGCATTTCATTTCTCAATCACTGTTAAAAAATAAACGTATCTCAATTGATTATTGATGTGTAATGATTAATTTTTGAACATTGGTGTGGAAATTAAATACTTGAAAATCGGACAGTCATTATCAAAATTAATCAGTCAGCTTTATTTTAAAGTGGACACAAGTACAAATTAGATAATTTTGTGTGATTTTAATTGATTTTTACGAATTTTTAAACAAAGATTTGAAATTAAACGAAAGTGACAGAAATTAGTGCTAAATACACAAGATTACAGTGTACCTGTCATTCAATTTACATACTATAAAATTTTAAATTATAATAAACAATTAAACTGTTTAAAAACTCTTAAAAATTAAATAATTGGGATAACGCTAACATTTCTCATATTCTATGAATAAAATATCTTGCTCCCCTGAGGCAAAGAAAAGAATCTTAAAACTGAACTTTTTAAACTATGAACATGTTGACATTTTAATGTTTTAGAATAAATGTTTCATATTATATATATTTTGACTCTAAAGGGCGCCCTGGAGCACTGAGCACTATACAAATTGATTATTATCATTATTATACAACAAGGTACAATGAGAGAGAGAGAGAGAGAGAGAGAGAGAGAGAGAGAGAGAAATGGGGTTTGTTCACTTGACACAAAGAAGGTCATTTCAGGACTAACGCATGATTCAATTTTTATTTCAATAATTCGCTTGCGCGTAGGGGTCTTTAACAGTGGGAGGACCCGGAGAAAACCCATGAGGTTGGACACAGTACAATGATATAACTGATGTTGAAAATGTCCTATTATTTCTGCACGAATTCGGCTGATGAAGAGGGGCATATGGCATACAGTTTTCTATGAGGGAAATTTTGTCCAAACAGCAGCATTTCCAACTGTCATGGTGGTTAAGTGGATAAGACGCTGCCTTGCTAGTCTCGAGGTCACGTGTTCGATCCCTGCATTGGCCGAGAAAGTTCATTATGATTTTCTGGTGTCTAATCGTTCGAATGGGACGAAAAACCGAGGTCCTGTGTATACATTGGCTTGCACATATAAGATCCCTTGGCAGTTGGAATTTGATATAAGACTAGGTCACAGTGCCACTGCCCGTGGAAAATTTCCCTCATAGCACACTGTATGGCGTATGCATTGGCCAATGAAACGGTCTGTTATGGCGAGTTCTTGGCGGGCGGTGCACGGAACTGTGGGATTCTCACTAGAAACATCAACGCTGATTGGTAAATCAAATGTCTGACATCATAGGGTCAAAAGTCGTTCGTATGACCTCTGATGCAACCTTCCACTACAACCGGTCAGATCTTCATGTAGTGTAGGCCATCGAAAGTATAAAAAACAAAACGAAACATAGATTTGAATTTTAGTCAGATTGCATCTCATGGAACTTTTTCTACAAACACCATGACTTAACCCTGGATCTCCCGATTAGTCATATTCCTGAAGCAATGGCCCGAGATATCCCTCTCCGCCCATTGCTGGATTAGCTTCTGATACTTGAGCTTTTAAGGGAGTGTGTCTATTCTTCCCATTCAATCAAATCTATCCCAAGTACAGCAACATGGCAGCCCTTAGTTTAATCAGGGGTCTTCTCTAAAACTTTGAACAGTGATTTAAGGTACTAAAAACGGTGAAAATACATACAGTATTGTTTATATTGTATCCATGTTGATAGCCTCGTTTGTCACGCAATTACTGTTTCTGCAATATTCTGTTATGCACTGGTTAATTTAGCAAAACAAAATCGTGAGTCGTGACGTAACGTTATGTAAACATATTTGGTCCAATTTGGAGCATTGTTTAAAGCGTAATCAAATTGTTACGCAGTTATCTATTGGTTGTTAAACGGACTATTGAATAGTCTGCTTTGGAACAGAAATTTGCTTCCATTAAAGCAGTGGTTAGTGGAATTAGTTCTAATCAAACGAAACACTGCGGGGAGTATGCCGATTAGTGAGCTAGTACCTTACTCATCGAGCCACCATGGTTCCTCACAGTTATTTGATGTATTTTAAGAGTGAATAGCCCTACCTTAATTTATCTGTACCAGGAAAATATCTTGAAACTCGACCATATAATAATGGTACACAGACAACATCAGTCCAAGTTTTCTCTATTCTAGGTAAACCGGGTATACGCAACTGTCTCTCCTAAAAAAAAAAAACATAACATATTAAATAATTCACTGTTAAACATGAGATAATATAGTGTTAAACAAATCATTATGCCCTGTAATTAAAGCCCTGACATCGACAGCTGTCTAGTCGTTCGGATGGTACAAAAAACTGATGTGCCATATACACATTGGCATGCATGTAAAAGATCCTTTGACAGTTGGAATTCAATATAAGAGTAGGTCCAGGCAAGATTTCCCTCATAGCACTCTGTATGGCTGGCATATGACCGTCTTCATTAGCCCATTCGGAGCTGAACAGTAGCACCACTGTATGGCGTATGCCCGTCTTCATTAGCTCAATTGGAGCAAAACAATAGGACGTTAAACCACATTTCATTTCATTTCATGACTAAAGCTAAAACCTAGCTTAAATGTTGTATGATACGAGCGTATAGGTCGAATTAAAATGACTGCAAAGTGCAAGTTCAAATTTTTAGCAAATAGTAAATTTGGTATGTATTTCAGTTTATTTCTGAACACTGACTAAATATGTAAATACCTCTTCGGTTGAGTCTTTTCTTAAATTATTCCCTGTAAAAACAAACAAAAAAGGTTATTCTTTTAATAAATACCATAATATTTTAAACCTTGCAAATTGTATGAAATAATACAAATTTTAACACACAAAGCTAAATAAAATTAACACATCAAGATCTATCAATTAAACATTAGTTTGTATTTTTCACATTAACCATGAAATAGGCTTATATCTATTTAAAGCTACTGAATATCCTTTGGGGGATTTAGCAATCTATATTTCGTTTTGTTTTTTTATACTTTCGATGTCTAACACTACATAAAGATATGACCGGTTGTAATGGGAGGTCACGTCAGAGGTCATACGAGCGGCTTTAGACCCTATGATGTCAAGACACTGATTAATCAACCAGCATTGACGTTTCTAGTGGTTTACCCACAGTTCTGTGCTCAGTATGCCAAGAACTCGCCGTAACAGACTGCTTCATTGGCTAATCCCTCACATTACCCAGAATGCGGCTTATATAACAACTTTTCCAGATCCTAGTGTAGTAAAGACAAGTAAGATAGGTTGCCAGGCAACAAAACATACGCCCACAGCAGCTAAATCGTCCGAGCGGTCGACAAGGGTTGTCACATATTTATTCTTTTGTAGGTAATTAGGGGCATTTAATAGACAATTTCATACAGATGACATTATAATTTTCGGCGTTTGAGGGTTCACAAGGCTCTAAAAACTAAAATAAGGGCCATAACACTGGAAGTAATCTACAGAAATTGATGAAATTTGACAGGCTTTTTCATTTCACTAATTCAAATAATGCATATAAATTCCATACAGATCGGATGATAACTTTTGTCGTTCGAATGTTCACAAGGTTCAACAAAGTAAAAACAAGGGCCATAACTCTAGAAGTAATTGACGGAAATTGCTTACATTCAATAGGCTTCTTCATTTCACTAATCTGTTTTGTCTAAACAGACCCTTTAAACTACACAACAGTAGAAACTAAATGGTTTTCTATGATTCTCAACAGATTTGAACAGTTTTCCAACAATGGTTTGAAACTTAATATTAAATACAACACAACTAAATGATACCCAAGTTGTAGTGTAAAGTTACCTTTGTTAAGAAAATGTGAGGCTGGTTTAAAATGTTTAACAGTTAGTTTAATTGTCTCCCCTGCATCTTTTAACATCTGAACAACATTATCATGTGTAGTTGTCTCAACATCAACATCATTTACCTGTAATAAACATATTTAAACATACATTATGCAAGAGGTAAATCTGCCAATTGCCGGTCTTTCTTTAGGCCTGAAATGTTATCTAAATTATTAATTAGACATTAATTAACGTATCCAAACCATAATGAACTCTCGATGTCATCGCTAGCCTGCGATATTTACTGGAATAGGATCCAATCTGCTAATCTACGCTCATTCATGGTTATATCAATAAATGGATAATTGAGACTATGTTTTTTATCCTACCGACTTTAGTAATGATGATCGAGGATAGGCCCAACATTCAATCACTAAATTCTTGGTTCAGAGTGGATCAATTTGACTGAAATTTTCAGCAAATTCCTTTTTCATTATCTAGTTTTTAACTATTATAGTGAGAAATGCCAGCTCTTTATCTAATCTTCCATAATGTTTCTTTAATTGCTTGTGTATATAGAAAGTGTAAAATGCATTTTTATAAAAAGTTTGCGCCAGACTTCAATAACGGATAAACGAAACAATAAACTTACTTTCAAGATAGAGTCTCCTACAACTAATTTACCCGTCAAATCAGCTGCCTGTCCTTTTATAATACGAGATATTAAAACAGGTAGATGATGTTCTGATCCACCTTTAACACATAAACCAAGTCCTGCTCCATCTATACGATGTATAGTCACATCTCGTACCTGTAATAAATATATCCTAATTGTCAGTTAATATAAACTGAGAATATCCTAACTTATTCATATACATTACACACTATTTTTATTATTCCAAATAGGAGAGAGAGAGAGAGAGAGAGAGAGAGTTTAACCTCCCCTTGATGTGACTGTGATATATTATTATTGTCAATTAAGGAAATACTAACTTATTGATATACAATACACACTGTTTGAATTTGTGACATATAATATGAGAGAAAGAGAAAAAGAGTATTTATTTTCAAGGAGCTACAATGGCTACAATGTAAGTTTTCGCAACACACATTTTTTCCTATCTGATTAAAACACAGATCCTATTTCGTTTCAGTTTTTATAGTTCAAAATTTTGTTTTACTTGTCTTTACTACACTAGGATCCGGAAGAGTTGTTATCATTGACATGTTCTGAATGATGTAAGGGATTAACCAATGAAACTGTCTGTTACGGCGAGTTCTTGGTAGGCAGTGCACGGAACTGTGGGATTCTCATTAGAAACATCAACACTGATTGGTTAATCAAATGTCTTTTGTCATAGGGATAAAAGCCGCTCATATGATCCCCGACGTAACCTTCCACTACAACCAGTCAGATCTTCATGTAGTGGTGGCCATCGAAAGTATAAAAGACGATCTGTAGTTTAATCAGATTGGATTATGTTTAACACTTTAGTGTCTGGTACATGTAATTACTGAATATTCCAGATGGCTGAAATAATTTCCTTTCTTTTGCCAGACTTACTATTTCAGTGACCCCCTTGGCCTTAAGAGAGAGAGAGACAGAGAGATGAGGTTTAACATTCACTCAACACAAACTATGTCATTTCGGGACTAGCATATGGTTCAATTTTATTTCATTAAAACCCAGCTGGTGGGACAGGCAACCCTACACCTTGTTACGTACAAGCGGGGAATCGAAACCACGCCACTTGAGTCGATGACAGACCTTATAATCTAAAGCACACAATTTAAACCATCTGATTGGCCACCCAAACCCCCAAACCTGATTTGAATTGTGTATTTATGTTTACCATGTTAAGAAAAGCTTCATCCTCTTCTTGTAGTGCAGCAGTCACCCATTCCTCTTGCTGTAATGTTAGATGATCAGATGAAAGCTGTAATCTGATTGGTCGAGATTTCTGTTTACCAGATATACTTTGAACTGATAAAATACCTGTCTTCACCTAAAAATAAATTCAATGAAAAATTTGTAACGTCAACTCGATACACAAACCCAATGGGAGGAAACCGGAGGACCCGGAGAAAACCCACAAAGTTGGACAGGCAACCCTACTCCTTATCACCTACAACTGGGGAGTCAAAACCATGCCAGTTGACTCAATGACAGACCTTATCATGCATTGGGCGCTCGCTAACCAATCGGCCGTCCAACCCCCCTTGTGCAATGTGAGGGGAGGGGGTAATTTTGCCAGGTCAGTGAGCTTATTGATAAAAAAATTGATGTTAAGAAGAATAACAGAAGATTTACAGCAGCCAGTGTGTGTGCATCGCAAACCACAATGAAAGACAAACCACACTGGTGTGTAATTGATTATTTTGAGCCGAAATGGTGAATGCTGTGCAAATTACGGCAGCTGATCACTTTTTGATATGTTTTCATTAGCTGTCACATTACCACTCATCATTGAAAAGTTCCTTAGTTTAGTAACATTTCCGTTGTGTTTACATTCTGAATCCACGCTACTACAGAAAGAATAAAATCGGGTTTAACATCCGCTCGAAACAAACTAGGTCATTTATGAACTAACATATGGTTCAATTTTATTTCAATAAATCACTTGCTCGTAGGGGTCTTTAGTAGTGGGAGGAAACTGGAGGACCCCGACTCGGCCAGAGAAAACTCACAAGGTTAGACAGGTGACCCTACTCCTTATCACATACAACCAGGGAATCAAAACCATGTCAGTTGACTCAACGACACACCTTATGATACAACGTGCACGCGCTAACCATTCAGCCATCCCCCCCCCCCTCCCTACTTAGGCTACTACAGGAATGTCCTGTGTGATAATTTGTACTTTATATAGAGCGAAGCTCTACAGCATCGCGCAAAGCGCGGTGCTTGAGCAAAGCTCTTTTCCGGTAACACAGGAGCGTAACTGAAATTGTCACCCACAGACTGTTGATTAAAAAAAAATTCAGACTGGAACCGGATACACTGGGCAAAACAGGTAATGCGCATGTCAACATCCCCCCCCCTCCCTACTTAGGCTACTACAGGAATGTCCTGTGTGATAATTTGTACTTTATATAGAGCGAAGCTCTACAGCATCGCGCGAAGCGCGGTGCTTGAGCAAAGCTCTTTTCCGGTAACACAGGAGCGTAACTGAAATTGTCACCCACAGACTGTTGATTAAAAAAAAATTCAGATCGGAACCGGATACACTGGGCAAAACAGGTAATGAGCATGTCAACTTACCAAATCTCGCCCAAGCGAGATTATGCGCCTCATAGAACTATTTCTATGACGCGTCTAATCAATGACGTCACATATTTTTGACGTCAATGAAAATAATTCTCACACTTTTTTGTTCTTTTTTAAAAAACAAAATTAATGTATACAATTTAGATCTAAATGAAAATCAATTTGGAAAAACTAAATTATTTAACATTTTTTGTATCACTTGAGAAAATTAATTATGAAGGTTTTATATTTGACAATAATCAGCTTCGGCTTCGCTCTACTCAGGCAATGCCTGTTACATATTAAAGTCTGTGACAGGTGCCTTATGTCCAGACCTGGTGATAAACCGTGTACAGGAGTATACAAGCTGTTGAATGGTTCAACAATAAACTGGGAAACAGTTTGGGTGTTGGCTGTTGAGGTAGGCAAGTCTTAAAAAGTTAAATGTCAGTCACTGACTGTGATTAAAAATAAAATTAATTTGTCCGTGTTGTGGTGTTGTTTACTTTTCGATAGATTCTTTTCAACCCCCCACAACTATCTATTTTACCTCTGTCATGGTTTTGTTACATATCTAGTTGTGTTAGAACATTCAATAATTTCTAGGTTTTCTTCAGAAAGGTCGAGAATTCAACAGGTGCAAGTCATCACTTCAACTTCTAAAAATAATTATTTTTCCGCCGCCATTTTCCAAAATGTGAACTCTCTATTTCCGGAAAATTATAATGGTATCATTGCGCTCGCGCGAGACTTCAGTGTAGATTAAGCTTCCATAGCAACGTATGCTAACAACGATACATTTTGCAGCATAAACACATCATCTGTCCTGAATTTTGGTGAATGATTTAGTTTCAGTTTTATCGTTTGTACTTCATACACACAAAATGGAAGGTCTACCTTTTTTACCAGGAAACAGCTTCAAAGATCCGACGGTAAGTATTAATATGTGGTCTAAAAATTTCTTATTTTATTTACTCACCACAGAGTCAGACTGGACACTCGGAGTATATTTGGCCTATTTTACTAATTTAGTAGCCACATGAGTACCATGGGATGGGACAGAAACAAATGGCCTCTTTTCTTCAAAATGTTGGGTCCCATATTGATATAATATAATATAATGATAATGATTAAAAATCTAAACAAATATATGTAGATTCATTACAATGTCAATAGGGCTTAGTGCCAACTCGTCTAGATTTAAATTAAATGGCAACAGGACTGGACAGGGGTGAAGAAATAAATCAGCCTTGCACAGTAGTAGCCTACTCATGTGACTGTGGATGGCTAGAAAATATTTTCATGTTTTGATATTTTGACCAATGAACTAGGCACTAGCCCCTTTGTTGACAATATCTTTATTTCTCTATTCATTTTAAACAAACCTAAAATAAGTTCCCGAAGCAATGACTGTGAGTTTTGCAATAGTTTAGTTCATCTCTAAAATCTTAGTAAAGTTAAAGCTAGATCAAGCCTTCTATTAAAGATTGTTAATCAACTCCAACCTCAGTCATAGTCAGGGGGTTTACTCCAAGTTGAAGAACCCTTCTCCCAAGTCACAGTGGCTAAGTGAATAAGATGCTTGCTCGCTAGCCTGGAGGTCGCGGGCTCGCTACCGGTGTTGGCAGAGAAAGTTCATCAGGATTTTCTGACATGGTTTCCACTTGTCAGTGGTGCAGGATGAAAGGTCTGACAAGTACAGCTGTCTAGTCATTTGGATGGGATGAAAAACAATTAAGGTCCCGTGCACGCATTTGGAATTCGATATGTAGGGCTTAGCACCAGTGTTCGGGAAAAATTTCCTGCATAGCACACTGTATGGCATATGCCCATGATGTTCATTAGCCAAGATGGAGCAGAACAGTAGGACGTTAAACCCCATTTCATTTCTTAAGCCAATTACTGAAATGAATATGTACCAATGTTAATTCTGAAATAACATGGGGTTTAGCATCCGGTATTTTATAAGTTTAGTTGATTAAGTGGATTATGAGGATTATTTTGACGTGTAAAACTTTCTACAGTCTGTAAACATCTGCTGAAAATAAAATGATGTGACTGTATTTGAGCATATCATGTGGATAAATATACATAACTAGAAAGTGTCACCTCACCAGTCAGTAGTCTTCTATGTATTCACATTTGAATGCTGGTTCAGTATCAACATGAACTTGTTCAGAATACTAATATATTCAAGGAGGTTTGGATGGCCAAATGGTTAGCACATGCGCTCTGTATCAGGTCTGTCATTGATTCAGATGGCATGGTTTCGATTCCCCGGTTGTACGTGACAAGGAGTAGGGATGTCTGTCCAACCTCGTAGGTTTTCTCCGGGTCCTCCAGTTTCCTCCCACTGCTAAAGACCCCTATGCACAATCGAAATGACCTAGTTTGTGTTGAGTGAACGTTAAAACTCATTTCTCTCTCTCTAATATATTCAATTGTCTTGTTTTTACAGAATATGAGATATCATAGAAGTCAATCTTTGAAATATAGTAATGGCTATGCCCTACCATTAAGACCTGAAGTTGGTATCGGAGGTGTACCTATTACCAGAAATCAGCTAAATGAAGCCGAATTAGACGAACTTGCCAACTTTCATCCAACTTTAACATACGGACAAGCAAAACAAGCACCGCCTACTGATTTTATACCATCTCATGTAAAGTTAGACAAAAAGGTAACTAAACTTAAACTACTGCTACAAAAACAGTCTCCATCACATTATAAAATGCAGTATTGTTTGTAATTTTAGACTTCACATCGCAATTTTTACTTCAAATCAATATTTTTACTTTAAATCATGATTTTTTTCTTCAAATCACGATTTTTACTTTAAATCATGATTTTATTTCAAATCACGATTTTATTTCAAATCACGATTTTTACTTCAAATCACGATTTTTACTTTAAATCATGGCTCTTACACCTAAGAATTGTAATTATATTTAGTTCCTGTAGAACATTGTAAAATTTCTTTCAAATTATGTATCCACATACATTTTATGTATGCTATTTTATTGTCTATTGCAAAGTGTACTAGAATTGATTGCTTTTAAAGCATTTGATTAAACAGGAATTATGTAAGAGCTAAATTTGCCTATTGCAGATCTTTCTTTAGGTCTTAAATGTTATATAATTTATTAGACATTTATTAACAAAACAAGATCAACTCCCGATGCCATCAGATTGATCTGATTTTAAGTAGATTAGAATGGTTCCAACATTTAATGATTTAATTTAAAAAATGAAAAGCAAGGCCCTCGAGGTCATGGTTACGAGAATAATCAATCTATGCACACATCTTGTCAAAACTACAAACAGTGATAAAGTAATTTGAGTGAAATTTTCAATATATATTCATTTTGCATTATTTATTTTTGAACTATTATAGCAAGAATGGCCAGCTCTTTATCTAAATCTTACATAATCTAATTTTAAGAAAATAAGATGAAAATGGTAGATAATCCCCAAGCTTAAATTCAAGTGGATTTACAAGAGGACGATCAAGCGTTATTATTTATTTGTGTAATTTTTTTTCAGGTTTTAAGGTTTAATGGTTATTTTACTCAGACCATCATAGAATCACCGGATGAAACGTACCGTGTACGTCCTGTTGAATTATATTATTATCTAGAAGATGATACTATAGCTGTCTTCGAACCTCATGTTGAGAACAGTGGAATGCCACAAGGTAGAAATCTAAATCAAAATCTTAAAGATACCTTCCCACGTAAAAACTTGGTGATTTGATGATATATTTGGACTAATATCATATTCAAACTAATTGATCTATCAAAAATTTGCTTCAAATCCTTCTCAAAACATTGTATTTGCGAGGAAATACCCCAAGATGTAAAAACTCTTATTGTTAGAAGTCATGTAACTTGATTGAGGGAGGGCCCATTTTCAGAATGTATTTGTCGTTACTGTCCATTTGCCATACATATTGAAAATGATGTAAATTCTTGGACTATCTTCTGTCAACTCCTTTTTCCGCCATTTAATTGCATAGAGTCTGTTGTACATTTAAACCCCTCAATATTCCCAAAACCACCTAACCATTTGCTCAAAAAATATCAACCACTCCTAAGTCAAGATGGCAGACAACAGTCAGGTTGCCAGTTTGTGATACCCTGACATTTTTGCCCAGTGCTTGGCTCATGGGTGTTTTTCAGGGAATCCGGTAATTTTCTAGTAAAATTGGGCGTCTATACTTTTCATTTATACCAAATTTGCCAAGCTTTTATTGGAAATAACTACCCTATAAATATTTTTGTGAGAATATAATATCTCCAACAATAAAATACAATATTATTTACATAAAAAATAAAAGGAGTTGAAAAGTTTTACCTAGAAATTTACAGTGTTTTGCAAGCTTATAAGGGGGGTTGGATGCCAAATGGTTAGCACGTGCACACTATATCATAAGGTCTGTCATTTAGTTAACTGATGTGGTTTCGATTCCTCGGTTGTACATGACAAGGAGTAGAATGATTGTTTGTCCAACCTCTTGGGTTTTCTCTGGGTCCTCCGGTTTCCTCTCACTGCTAAAGACCCCTACGCGCAAGCGAATTATTGAAATAAAATTGAACCATATGGTAGACCCGAAATGACCTGGTTTGTGTGGAGTCCATATTAACACCCCCCTCTCTCTCTCTCTCCAAACATATCATAATGAAATTATTCAAGTACCCTGCAGTCATCATAACTTATTTCATTTTCAGGCAAACTAATCAAACGTCAGAAGCTGCCTAAAGACGATGAGGGTGGTACATATCATTGGAGAGACATCAATATCGGTATGAACCTCACATTCTACGGGAAAATATTCAAAATTGTTAGCTGTGATCAGTTCACACAGGTTAGTACAAACATCAATACTGATAAATCCTATTGATTTTTAGCAGAGTTACTGCCCCTGTAAGAGTTTATTGGATTTTTTTTTCAAACTTGCTGGGATTGTATTGTTTTGCAAGTTCACACAGATTAGTACTGATATCTATACTGAGAAATCCTATTGATTTTTTGCAGAGTTACTGCCCCTTCCTTATATTAATTTTTTTTTTCAAACTTAGCAGTTGGAATTCGATATAAGAGTAGGCCATAGTGTCACTGCCCGGCCAAAATTTTCCTCATAGAACACTGTGTGGCGTATGCCTGTCTTCATTATCCCAGTCGGAGCAGGACATTAAACCCTATTTCATTTCTAAATTAACGCTTAACCGGTTGACGTCATTTTGATGTCAAGTGGTCAGGCTAAATAAAGATTAAAGTGAAATATTTTGTATGCCTATTTCAAAAGACTATTGCTGGATAATTATAAGTGATAGACTCTTGACACCAATAAAAAAAATTGAAGGGGATAAGTTGATCTATAATTTGCAAATCATTCTGAATCATTTTCATCAGAAATATCGTCTTCAGAATCGGTGTCATCGATATAATCCGAGTCGGAATCATTCATAAGCATTTCAACCACTTTGAGAGTCTTTAACCTTCCTGACATCGTTAAATTACGTTTTTTGTCCAAAAATGTTGAACAAAGACATGTTTTTCTTAATGCACTAAGTTCCTGTCTGACACGCATGTGTGGCCATATCAATTAAATACAAAACTAAATACTCAAATGCGGCTTATAAAAAATGTTCTTACTGTGGTCGACCGTGACCACTTAGCTGTATAACGTTGTGTAGATTATAGTCGACAATGACAGGTTAAGGGTTTAAACATATTTTTCTGTTTATTGTAGAATTTCTTGGAGAGTGAAGGTATAATTGTCAACCCCTTGGAATCTGTTCCAACCGATCCTTACATCGTACAGCGAAAAAATGCCTCAGCATTAAAAACATTCAGCACACCATCTTCCTTCGACAAGACTCGACAATTCCTCGAGTTAGATCGTAAAGTATTGAGATTGTTTTGTTTATGGGACGACCAGGATAGTATGTTTGGTGAACTGAGACCGTTTATTTTACATGTAAGTATTTATCTATATTTGTTGCTATTGGTTAAGCGGCTAAGTGGGTAAGACACTGGCTAGCTAGCCTGGGGGACGCATGCTCAATCCCTGCATTGACCGAGAAAGTTCATCAGGATTTTCCGGGGCGTGGTTTCCCCTTGTCAGTGGTGCAGAACAGAGGGCCTGACAAGGACAGCTGTCTAGTCAAACCGAGGATCCATGTATACATTGGCGTGCACGTAAAAGATCCCTTGGCAGCTGGAATTCAATATAAGAGTAGGGCATAGTGCCGCTGTCCGGGCAAATTTCTGCTCCTAGCATACTGTATGGTGTATGCCCATCTTCATTAGCCCAGTAGGAGCAGAACAGTAGGACGCTAAACCCCATTTTTCATTTCATTTGTTAACGGCTCCTGCTGAATAAAATGGGGGTTTTACGTCCTGCTATTCTGTATGAGATACATGGGTCAATAAATCAAACCACAACTATGCATTAGTTTAAATTTCAAAGTACCTTTAGATAGTCTGAGATATTTAACTTTGATGATGGTATAGACCATCGATCTGGTTAAAACACATATCCTATTTCGTTTCGTTTTTCTTATAGTACAAAATTTCGTTTTACTTGTCTCTACTACACTTGGATCTGGAAGAGTTGTTATTTAACTCGTGTTCTGAATAGTGTCAGGGATAAGCCAATGAAACGGTATTCTACGGCAAGCTTTAGCCGTGTTTTGCACGGAACTGTGGGTAATCCACTAGTAACATCAATGCTGATTGGTTAATCAAATGTCTGACATCATAGGGTCATAAGTCGGTCTTTTAACCCCTGACATGACCTATCGCTATAACTTGTCAGATCTTCATGTAGTGTAGGCCATCGAAAGTATAAAAAACGAAACGAAATATAGATCTGTATTTTAATCAGATTGTATAGATCATGATACTAGTTTTAAGAAAAAAAGAAGCAGACTCCCAAAACAGC
Organism: Patella vulgata; assembly: GCF_932274485.2. NCBI lineage: Eukaryota > Metazoa > Mollusca > Gastropoda > Patellidae > Patella > Patella vulgata. The sequence goes on from NC_065879.2 coordinate 83,795,976, forward strand.
AAATTTTGTGCATTTTTATATTTCTATTAAAATAAATTGGGCCTTTGTGTCATTTTAAAAAAACAAACATATATTCAATCTACAATCTGTTTTTTCATCGTGTTTTTCAGTATTATTTAGTAGATGACACTCTAGAAATCCGTGAGGTTCACAAACCAAACGATGGTCGGGATCCGTTCCCTGTTTTGATTGGTAGACACAAGGTACCTAAAAACCGTTCCGATATCAAACCAAGCTTTCCACTCATCACCATGGAAGTCACCGACCACGAGATCAAGGAATATTTCACACCACGAGATTTTATGATTGGTAAAACTGTCATCATTTACGGTCGAAGATTTTTGGTGTATGATTGCGATAACTTCACCAAGTCATTTTATTATCATAATTTCGGTATAACAGATTTCCCTGCTGTGGACGTCGAGGGTATGGCAAAGGAATTGCCCAAAATGGTAAGTATTTTTTAATTGGCTTTGTAACCATCCTCTTGTTGTTTCAAGGAAATTGTTTCAATGGCATTTGGGGGTCACTGTGGCCAAGTGGGTTAGACGCTGGCTCGCTAGCCTGGAGGTCGGGTGTTTGATCCCTGCATTGTCCGAGAAAGTTCATCCAGATTTTCCGGCGTGATTCCCCCTTGTCAGTGATGCACACTGTATGGCACACTGGGGTATGCCCGTCTTCATTAGCCCAATTCGGAGCAGAACGGTAGGACGTTAACTCCATTTCATTTCAATGGCATTTAGTAATTGAACTGGAATACACAATTCTAATCTATGTAATACAATTATTGCTTATTACTGAGCAATGTTACGTCTAGGCTTCTCTAGTCATTATCAAGCAATGATGAAATCTATATTTTCCCATCGTGTTTTAGATTTCACCACTGCTTGATAAAAACTACAGAAGCCTAGTTGAAATGTTGCTCAGTAATAATCAGTAATTTATTTCATAGAATTGTGACCTAGGCCCAAGTTCGCAAAGCATTTTCAGACTTTAGATCAGAATGTACTCAAATTTCAATCACTGTTTATGAGAAATATTTTTGATCCAGAAACATATAGTTTCTTGTAGATGAATTTGATACATTTAAACAACAAAAGTTTTATAAAGGGCTATATTTGATTAAAGTAAGGTGAACAATATTGAGTAAATTCTTAACTTAAGCCTGAGAATGCTTTGTGAACTCACAGCTTGTGTATTGTTGTATAGGGGCAGTAGACCTACTCTTTAAAAAAAAGTCTATGGCGCTGCCAATCGTTCTTAGAACAATATAATAAGCATACATGAAAAAAATAAGGCCGCATGTACAGACTTTTTAAAATCCATCTTAATATATTTTTGGGTATGGACGTTGAGGGGCAGATAATTTAGCAGTCAGGCATGGACTGGTAAAATTCATTCATGTCATTTTAAATAAAATCAATATTGAATAATTTTTATCAAAAAAATTATTTATTGCAGATTTTCTAATTTTTTGTTTTTACCTGTGAAATCTGTGTGTAGCCTACCTGGTTTTGTTAACCTTTTTAAAGAAAATTCCACTGTTTTAAAAGTCTAAATACATTGGTCAAATGAAACCTGGATATAATGATTCTATTTCTTTTTTTTTCCCAGGAAATTCCACCTTATAATAATTTCGGTTCCATGGAAGATTCTCTACAGTCCTGCTTATCTCTGGTTCCTCAGCCACCTAAAAAAGACTTTATCAAAATGCTGGAAAACGATCATAAAGTTCTTAGATTTGAAGCAGCTATGGTGAGTTATTCCTTTACAATTTTGAAGCTGGAAAGATTATTTAAAGATGTGAAATAACAATTAAATAGAAAATAATTATTAAACAAATTTTTACTAAAAATCATAAGAAATTTTACTAAAAATCCAAAAGAAATTTTACTAAAAATCCAAACGAAATTTTACTAAAAATCCAAAAGAAATTTTACTAAAAATCCAAACGAAATTTTTACTAAAAATCTAAAAGAAAAACTACTAAAAATCCAAAACAAATTTTCCTGAAAATACAAAACAAAACTTCTACTCAAAATCTCAAATTTTAGCATGATAACCAAAACAAATTTTACTAAATATCAAGAATAAATTTTTGCTAAATATCCAAAACAAATTTTACTTAATTTCAAAAACAAATGTTTTTTCCAGGATTCTATGAAACCAGAAGATAGAGGTCGAAGGTTCATCTTGGCCTACAGATTAGCAGACGACATGATGACCATATATGAACCACCAGTCAGAAACTCAGGAATAATCGGAGGAAAATTCCTTGAACGTACACGAGTGGCTAAACCGGGCTCTCAACCAGATAAACCGTCCTTTTACGGACCCCAGGATTTCTATATTGGTGCTGTTGTTGAGGTTTTCAAACATCGCTTCATTATCACATCTGCTGATCAGTACGTTCTTAAATACATGGAAGAACATAAAGAACAGTTCCCAGAACAGACAATTGAATCATTAAGGCAGAAGTTAGGTGAAACCATGATCACGGTTGATAAAACATCAACAAAAGGCGGTCCATTAACAGTGAAAAGATCGTAAGTAGTCTTGCCTTTTAAAATTAATTTGAGAAAATGATGTTTAAATTTTATTTCTCCAGGGCTATGATAAATGATTAACCAAGTGAGTCTTATGAATTAATGTTTTGTGTATAATTACAAGAGGGGTTGGATGGCCGAATGGTTAGCACATGTGCCCTGCATAATAAGGTCTGTCATTGAGTCAACTGGCGTGGTTTTGAATCCCATGTTGTACGTGACCAGGAGTAGGGTCGCATGTCCAACCTCATGGGTTTTTTTACGGGTCCTCCTGTTTCCTCCCACTGCTGAATTATTGAAATAAAATTGAACCATGCATTAGTCCCGAAATGATCTAGTTTATGTCAAGTGGACATTAAACCCCATTTCTCTCTCTTTATAATTACAAAACAGATAGTATCTACTTTCCCACAGAATAAACGACACTAAAATGTATTCAAATTGATTATTTAACATTTAATTAAGAAAGAAAATATAGATATTCTCTTGGTTTGGATTCAAACAGTTTGAAAATTTACCCAACACTTTCAGAGGATGACGAATGTTGCAAAGTGAACCCTTTTTTGAATGATGTTCCCTTTAGAGATTCAATTTTCTGTAAAATGTAAGGACTTCATAATCCCTCAGATGCCGAACAGATTCTTGGGGGTCTGACATGGACAGTTGTTTAGTCATTCAGATGGGATGAAAAACCAAGGTTCCGTGTACACATTGCATGTAAATGATCCCTTGGCAGTTGGAATTCGATATAAGAGTAAGCTGTAGACCCTATGGGCAAAATTTGTCTCATAGCACACTGTATGACATATGTCCATCTTCATTCGGAGCAGAACGGTAGGACGTTAAACCCCATTTCATTTCATTGTTTTGTATTTTATTTTGACAGACCTGGTGATTTAGAGAATTTAGTAAGACAAGTAAGAGCTCAGTTAAAGAAGATCGCCATAACAGACAAAACACGGATTGATGAGATGTTTTTACGATACGATACCGATAGAACAGGTTATATTGATGCCAATAATATGCGAGAGTTATGTCGTCGTCTGCAACTACCTACTGATGATGACGTCATCATTTCTGTAAGTATTTATAGTTTTCATCCAGACAATAATTTAATCATTCGAAGTTGCAATCAATTTTTGTGATCGTTTGTTTTTTGGGGCTTGACGTCGGCTTCCAACAAGGGTAACATCGATGATAATTAGTGTTTCCCAGGAAAAGAGCAAGATGAGCCAGTTGTAAATGAGTGGCTAGTCTAGCATAGGTTTGAGATAGAATACGGATTAAAAGTCAGGTCTGTTCAACTAGACTAATACTTCTCAGTCAAGTTTTTAGACCATGGTGCAGGACTGACGGCCTGACAAGGACAGTTGTCTAGTCATTCGGATGGTATGAAAAACCAAGGAATGCATGTAAAAGATCCCTTGGCAGTTGGAATTCGATATAAGAGTAGGCCGTAGTGCCGCAATCCAGGCAAAATTTCCCTCATAGCACACTGTTTTCATAAGCCAAGTTCGGAACAGAACAGTAGAACTTTAAACCCCATTTCATTTCATTTTGTAACAAACTTTAGACTTAATGAAAGGCCTTATGTTCTAAAGGGCAATGATAAGACTAATCAGCTATCAAACACCTGTCTCAACCCCTGTCACAGTTTATTATTAATTTTTTTCATTGTTTCAGCTGGTGTCTGAATGTACCAATAATGTGGAAGGTCATATTGGCTTGGAAGAATTCCGACGATTTGTTGAAAGCTCGTAGATGTGTGTAAATTGTTTTGTTGCTATTATTTATTGTATATAAATCATATTAATTAAACCCACGATTACTGTGATATCAGCATTATGTAATGTACATCTTTTTTAAAACTAGTAACTTTTTCTGAATTTTAATGGGGTTGATTCATGCGTTCATGGTGGGCTGTCACGATTTTTCAGGAAGTGAGGGGTGGAGCGAGGACTTCCCAAGAAACTTTTGTAAAATTGCCAGAGTATGTCATGGATATGGAACTTAATGAGCAGAAATTAAACCTTAGCATTGATCAAAAAGGGGGAAGGGCAGGAATATTGGGCTCTGATATAGCTGGCTTCGAATGAAAAGTACATATATAAATATTTAACGTCCAACCACTCTGGCATCACTTTATTTTTATTAAGAATAAACTATTTCTGAATTTTGATTGGTGTTGACTGTATTTTGGGTAAATTATTTGGATGTAAATGATTGCTATGTTCATATCAATGTGTATCAAGCCTATAATTAATTGAGATCATGAATCTACTGTATAATGGCAAAATTTTTAAATTAAAAATAATTCATATCAAACTTATCAATTCAGGTTGAGAATATCAGGTATAAAAGAATGCTAATTAATAAACCCTATGGATGGAGTGCTTCATCCTTGTGCACATAAGTAGCAGTTTTATCATATGTTCACCTGTCTAACCTCGTAGGTTTTCTACAGGTCCTCCGGTTTCCTCCCACTGCTATAGGCGCCTACGTGCAAGCGAATTATTGAAATAAAATTGAACCATGTGTTAGTCCCGAAATGACCTAGTTTGTGTCAAGTGGACATTAAACCCCATTTCTCTCTCTCTTTTATCATAAGTGTGTGTCATATTTTATTGCTCTATCCAGTTACTATATAATTCATAATTCAAACTTATTTTTAATTCAGATTGTGTTTATCAGGTTTAAGAGAATGCTAATAGATGAAGTATTTTAATTTATAAACTATTACACATATGAAGCACTTCATCCTTGTGCACATTAAGAGCGCACTAATGATCAAAAGTGTATGTCATAGTTTATTGTGAATACCAGGTTTAAGAGAATGCTAATAGATGAAGTATTTTTATTAGTAAACTATTAACAAATATATAAAGCACTTCATCCTTGTGCACATTGAGAGCGCACTAATGATCATGTGGTCACACTTACGGAAAAAACAGCTACTGATTTATTTAGTTGGATAACACCGCCCAAATAAATAAGTAGCTGTTTTTATCATAGTTTATTGTGAATGTCAGGTTTAAAAGAATGCCAATAGATGAAGTATTTTAATTCATAAACAAGAACACATGCTTATGGGGAAACTGCTCTGATTTATTTAACTTGATAACGTCGTCCAAATAATTAAGTAGCTGTTTTATCATAGTTTATTGTGAATGTCAGGTTTAAAAGAATGCCAATAGATGAAGTATTTTAATTAATAAACGAGAACACACACTTATGGGGAAACTGCTCTGATTTATTTAACTTGATAACGTCGTCCAAATAATTAAGTAGCTGTTTTATCATAGTTTATTGTGAATGTCAGGTTTAAAAGAATGCCAATAGATGAAGTATTTTAATTAATAAACGAGAACACACACTTATGGGGAAACTGCTCTGATTTATTTAACTTGAGGGGGGTTGGGATGGCCTAGTGGTCTAGAGTGCCGCGCTTCGACCTCTGGCTGGCCGGTCACCTCTGGCTTGCGGCTGTGGTTTCGAGCCCTGGTGTGAGCGTATGTGGCATGGAGATAGGGGCGCCTTCTCAACCTCGTGGGTTTCCTCCGGGCGCTCCGGTTTCCTCCCACTGCTAAAGACCTCTACGCGCAAGCGAATTATTGAAATAAAATTAAACCATATGTTAGTCCCGAAATGACCTAGTTGTGTCGAGTGGACGTTAAACCCCATTTCTCTCTCTCTCTCTCTATTTAACTTGATAACGTCGTCTAAATAAATAAGTAGCTGTTTTATCATAAGTATGTGTTATAGTTTATTGCTCTGTCCAGTTTCTAAATGCCTCTCAAAAAGATTATTTTAATTAAGTTTTACCAGAGTAATATATATGTTATGTTTATACATTGTATATGTACTACAAGTTGTAAATAACAATCTATAAATAATATTAATAAAGAAATGAAATGTATGATATTATAAAATTACATGAGACCAGGATATAGAAACATATTAAATAAATTATTCATCATCATCGATTTCTTTTAACTTTTTTTAAGTGAATTTTTTCTCGTTTTATTTCTTCTATAGACATGACAAAACATATCAATGCTATATGTGACTGAATATCAAGGCTATGTTACTGAACAACAACTTCCATAACACTGCCGTGATACACATCATGGGGGTCTGGATTTGAATCCCGACATTGGCCGAGAAAAACCTTCGTGACCATCAGGAACGTTCTGCTTTCTCTCAGAACAGATAAAATGTGCAAATGATCTTCCTAAAACTCTTTGATGGCACTTTTTTTCCATCCAGAGTTTTAAGACTAATAACTTAAAAAAAAAAATATCTCATAAATGGTTTTGAACTGTTTTGTTGTGAATGCGCTTATAAATCAAATGAAGCGCTATATAAATCAAACATGGTAGCACCATTGTGTGAGGCTGACATGGAATGATAAACAAGGCCCCCCCCCCCCCATGTATATATTGGCGTTCATGTAAAAGATCCCTTGGCAATTGGATTTAAAGGGAATGTAGACAGAAACACAGGCAAAATACTCCCGAAAGATGTATATGTTTGCCCATCACACTTTGTAGCTGCGATCCACTCCCACATGTGGTATCAAATTAACCAGAATAACCCTGTGAATGTTTTAAGCAATCGAATATGGGCCCCAGGCAAATAACTCTTTGTCTCCGTGCTCTACACCCACACATGAGGTATCAAATGAACCAGCATGACCCTGCGAATGTTTTAGGCCAACAAATTTTTGTTAAAGTTAAAGATACATTATGGGAGATATGGGAGGTAAGATAAAGAGATGGCAGTTCTCGCTATAATAGTTAAAAACTAGATAGTGTAAAGGTAATTTGCTGAAAATTTCAGTCAAATTGATCCACTATGAGCCGAGAAAGAAGCGGGTGAAATTTTTGCAGTCTCGGTCATCATTACTAAAATCCTTAATATAAACAGCATAGTCTCGATTATCCACTTTTTTTTATTTAATTATCAATGGCCGTTAGTGGCATAAAGGAATCTACTAATCCAGCCAACATCGAAGGCTAGCCTTGACATCGAGAGTTTATTATGGTCTGGATAAGTTAATTAATGTCTAATTGATAATTTAGATAACATGTTTAAATCTGGAATATATTTATCAACTTTCTGCCGCACTTCATTTTTAACAACCGGTGAATATTACGTATGTATGTGCTAGAACAACCCTGTGAATTCCAGCAAGTCTGTTTCAGGAAGTTGCAATCACAAGTGAACTGTCCACAATAAGAGAACGCTGTAAACCCCACGGGGTAATAATAAAATAAAACTTTATTAGCGTAGTTGTGTGTCTATTTATTACGGTACAGAACACAATCATTACATAATAAACCAGAACATACAATAATATCATGTTTTAGTTTATAAATATCTTAAATACTGGTACAATATAAGTACTGTAACTGGACTGTAATGTAATTACTTATATAAATATACTCTACTGGACTGTAATGTAATTACTTATATAAATATAAGTACTGTACTTGCATGAGATAGAATATAAGTACTGTACTGGCATGAGATAGAATATATAAGTATTGTACACTGGTATGAGATAGAATATAAGTACTGTACTGGCATGAGATATAATACAAGTACTATACTGGTATGAGATAAAATATATAAGTACTGTACTGGCATGAGATAAAATATATTAGTACTATACTGGTATGAGATAAAATATATAAGTACTGTACTAGCATGAGATATAATATATAAGTACTGTACTGGCATGAGATATAAGTAATGTACACTGGCATGAGATAGAATATAAGTACTGTACTGGTTTCAGATAAAATATATTATATAAGTACAGTACAGGCATGAGATAGAATATATTATACAAGTAATGTACACTGGCATGAGATAGAATATATTATATAAGTACCGTACTGGCATGAGATAGAATAAAACAATAAAAAAGTGTATAATATATTCAATATATAGTAGAAAAACAAGACTATACATGTATATCACATTTACTATAGTCATGGAACTACCCGGTAGAATACTCACACTCAACAATGATTTAAATATTTTGTATTTGAATTCAAAACTTTAAATTTCAAATTTTGATTTTTCACCCAGTTACTAAAAATCAACCAATTAATTTTTGAAATACATCAATTCATATACAGGTACATAATCAATGTCACATGACTACATCTACAGCTTATATCACAGTTTTACATCATATTAATGGAGGGAGTTAACATTACTTAAAGATACATCATATTAGATAAAGAGCTGGTAGTTCTCACTATAATAGTTAAAAACTAGATAACGTAAATAGAATATGCTGAAAATTTTAGTCAAATTACTCCACTTGGTGCTTTTGAATTTTAGGCACATTACTAAAGTCGGAATGCTAAAAAACAAAGTCTTGATTATTCATTTTTCAAAAAATGTCTTCCAATCCACTAAATATTGCAGTCTAGAGATGGCATCGAGAGTTGATTATGGTCTGGATAAGTTAATTAACATCTAATTAATAATTTAGATAACATTTCAGGCCTAAAGAAAGACCTGAAAAAGGCAGATTTAGCTCTTGCATAATGTATATTCTAAAGTTATATCTATAAAATAAGTTATTGCAATACTGGAGGGAGTTAGATTACTTGTAGTTATATCTATCAAATAAGTTATTACAATACTGGAGGGAGTCAGATTACTTGTAGTTATATCTATCAAATAAGTTATTACAATACTGGAGGGAGTCAGTTTACTTGTAGTTATATCTATCAAATAAGTGATTACAATACTGTAGGGAGTCAGATTACTTGTAGTTATATCTATCAAATAAGTGATTACAATACTGTAGGGAGTCAGATTACTAAAAGCTATATCTGTCAAATAAGTAATCATAATACAAATTTGACCTTATCATGGACCTTATAATGTATAATGACCTTATACATGTATAGATAAATTTACCTTATATAGATATATTGACCTTAAATAGACAAACTGACAAGACCTTATACATGTATAGATAAATTTACCTTATATAGATATATTGACCTTAAATAGACAAACTGACAAGAACTATATTGAAATGTATCAATGATAACATTGAGGGGGCAATTTACAGATATATTAAAGCTGGCCTCCCATTATAAAACAGATTTTAATATCGCAAAGTTCGTGTTGTAAAAGTATCGCAGGGACAGTTTACAAATATCATATTAAAACTGGCCTACCATTATAAAACAGATTTAAATATCACAAAGTTCAAAGTTCTTGTTGTAAAAGTATCAGCATATAAACTGGACGGAAATAAATTTGAAAAAGTCATAATAATAATAATAATAATAATAATGTTTTTACAGTCATTATCAGAAATGAAATGAAATGAAATGGGGTTTAACGTCCAACTGTTCTGCTCCAACTGGGCTAATGAAGACGGGCATACACCATACAGTATCCTATGAGCGAAATTTTTCTCAGATAGCGGCACTATGGCCTGCTCTTATATCGAATTCCAACTACAAGGGATGTTTTACGTGTACGCCAATGTGTACATGGGGCCTCGTTTTATGTCCCATCCAAACGACTAAACAGCTGTCTTTGTGAGGCCCCCCGTCCTGCACCACTGACAAGGAAATCATTATTAGAGATCTTTAAATAATATTAGTAGATTTCTCTTCCACTGAATAAGAGCCACAGTGACTAGGTGTGTAAGGCCCTGGCTCACCAACTAGTATGTTCCGGGGTTAAATGAATTAAATATGAAAAATAACGAGATGCACCATTACGTACGAATTTGAATATTTTGTTGACACATAATTTTTAATTGTGGTCTGAAACCAACTGCTTAAATAATAAGAGTTATGCCCCTTTATTTTCAGTACCAATGCATGACCAGAACAATCCCTGATGTCATTGGAGTAGGTCAGAGGTGCTTTCATGAAAAACCAAAGTCACATGTATACCATATAGAATTTACATTGGTTACATATAGTATGGTCCAAGTGGTTGATATAATATTACTAAAAAGAACATATATTTTTAATTATTATATAAATAGAGAGAAAACCCACGAGGTTGGACAGGTGACCCTACTCCTTGTCACATTCTTCTGTCCTGTGTCCTGTCCTCTCCTTCCTTCTTTCTTTTCTTTCCTCCCCCTCTCCTTTCTTTCTTTTCTTTATAGGCTCAGGCCCACATTTTTTAATGAGCTTAGGCCCACTTGTCACGGACAGGTGGACCCAGTCCGGCACTGTATTGGACGTTAAATTTTTAATAAACAACAACAATGTTATAAAAAATAAATCACATGTTATCACACATTGATTGAAGTGTTATAAAAATAAAGCACATGTTATCACACATTGATTGAGGTGTTTTTTAAAATAGATCATATATTACTGTGGACAGATATCTGTAAACAGGATGGCGATTTATAAAATGGATCATATATTACTACCTGGTGGGCAGGACGGATCGGGGCGTGGGTTACAAAATAAAGCATGGACAGATATCTCTCCCATCAAAAGGCAACACCTAGTAACTCACGTTTTTCTTATTTTGAGAAAACAAAGGAAAACGTAATGCATGAATATTAAACCCCAGCTTATCCATTGATTTGACTATTGAGTTATTAGGTTTTTCTGTGGCATACTAGGCAAATGAAGTTGCTAGGTTGTGTCATGGGTGTAACTGCTTACAAAATCAAAAGATTGGAATATCTAGTACACCAACAGGAAGCACATATCCTAGTAACGACAAATTTGGTCCTAACTCAATTTTGATAAAAAAGTGAGTTACTAGTTTTCACTTTTGACGGGAGAATTCTGTAGACATGATAGTCACATGTGTTATGTTATAAAACAGAGCATATATTACTACCTTGTGGATAGATATCTGTAGACGTGACAGTCACATGTGTTATGTTATAAAATACAGCATATATTACTACCCAGTGGGCAGGACGAATCAGGCCAAGGGTTATAAAATAGAGCATATATTACTGCCCTGTGGACAGATATCTGTGGACGGTACGGTCACGTGCGTTATATCAGACATATAATGTGGAGGAATCTGACTCTTCTCTGGTGGAGGGTCAATATGGGGTCGAACATCAGGGTTCTTCAAAAACTCAGACTTACAGAATAATCCTTTCCTGAAAAGAATAAAAATTAAAAAAAATAGCATCAGATTCAGCTGATATAGTTGCTCATCGATGCTTCCCGTCAAAATAGGAAGGGGTCAGGTTTAAATGTTAAGGCCTCCTGCAGATTTCGTCAAGGTCACAAGATATAGGGCTAGGGTTAGTGCTTGACCTGTTTACACCTTGTGACCTTGACGAAATCTGCAGATGGCCTTAATATTTAGACCTAATCTATATGAAGGGTCACACTATAAAATTTTGTTTACTTCAGATTAGCAATATCCAAATATTGCTGGTTTAAACAGTATTTTTTTTCAAAAATATTGTACAATTTAAATGCATAAAGAATAGGATACAAAAACAAGATAAGTAGGTTTATATTAATTTACTTCCTTCTGGGTAAAATTTCAAATAATTGATGATAAAGACAAGTATTCTATTTATTTATTTATTCATTTATGTTATTCATATTATTTATTTATCAATTTATTTATCAATTTATTTATTTATTTATTTAACTGTATTTTTTTAGTTTATTTATTTATTTAACTGTATTTATTGAGTTTATTGTAAGGTTAAATTCTTTAAGATTCTAGGGGGTCACGGTGGCTAAGTGGGTAAGACGCTGGCTCGCTGGCCTTGAGGTCGGGTGTTCGATCCCTGCATTGGCCGAGAAAGTTCATCCAGATTTTCCGGCGTGGTTCCCCCTTGTCAGTGATGCAGGACGGAGGGTCTGACAAGAACAGCTGTCTAGTCATTCGGATGAGACGAAAAACCAAGGTCCCGTGTACACATTGGCGTGCACATAAAAGATCCCTTGACAGTTGGAATTTGGGCAAACTTTCCCTCATAGGACACTGTATGGCGTATGCCCGTCTTCATTAGCCCAGTTCGGAGCAAAAGAGTAGGACGTTAAACCCCATTTCATTTAAGATTCTATGTTTATGGCAGTAAGTCCAAACCGACGATAATGTTAAAATCCAAATAAAAATCACAGGTAAATTTGCATGGTACAATCCACATAAATGACAAGTTTGTGAGTGTAGGATAAAGCATGAAGCTGAGATTACGGAGGGGAAAGAAATACTGAAGAAATAACCAGAGAAAAAGAGGTATCGCTTTCGAGGGTTTTTTCTGAAATCTTTCTTCCCCAGCATAACCGAAGTCGAGGACTTTATCTTGCTTATAAACCGTCTATGTTTACATGTATGTAAAATGAGAATATCCCAGAATTCCCGTAAGAAAAACCTTATATCATGTTTTCATATGGAAAAATAACCTACCCTGGAAGAATAACCCGGTACAGGTTTAAAGAAATACTTTCAGAAGAATAACCCCAAATTTCCCTGTATATATCCAAAGCCGTCCCCGACTTTCAGACCGCAAGTTATTCCGGGCATAGAATATACCCCATAGATCAAAGAGATTTACTGTTACAGGTTTTTAAATACATGTATCCAAAGCCACCCCCGACCGACTTTTAGACCACAAGTTATTCGAGGCATAGAATATACCCCAAAGATCAAAGAGATTTACCGTTATAGGTTTATAAGAATGATTAATTACCTGTTTGTATCATGTTCATTATTTAGTTGAGTTGTTACTTCATCATAGATAATATTATTCTCTATAACAGCATTCTTCACTTGATCAATTTTAACAGCTGGTTTCACTTTAGACTGAACACGATTATCACATACCTTTACAAACAAAAAAACAACATTAAATATTATCCAGCCGTGGCATGGTTACTCCTTGTCAGTGGTGTAGGACGGAGGGCCTGACATGTGACAATGCATAGTCGTTCGGATGGGATAAAAAAAAATGAGGCCCCATGAACACACTGATGTGTCCGAAAATTAGGAAGTTCAAGCACATTTCATTTCATTTCTTTTATGACCAATGGTACTATGTCAGCCATTGTAGCAATAAACATAAAAAAAAAACCTATAAATTTAAAAGTATTTGTTGTGCTCTAAGATTAAATTCTTTGAAATTCTAGTTGTATGGCATCTGCACCTAAAGACCACACAACCAACTTGATTAAGACTATTCAATGAGCATTTTGATTAGAAGGTCTGTCATTGGTTTCGATTCCCCGGTTGTATGTGACAAAGACTAGGGTTGCTTGTCCAACCTCATGGGTTTTCTCCGGGTACTCCTGTTTCCTCCCGCTGCTAAAGACCCCTAGGTGCAATGAATAACTAAATGAAATTGAACTATATGTTAGTCACAAAATGGCCTTGTTTGTGGCCTCCCCCCTCTCCCCTCCCCCCCTCTCTCTCTCTCTCTCTCTCTCTCTCTCTCTCTCTCTCTTAAATCATAGCAACCAAATTTAACACTAATCTGACTTACATTAACAGATAAATTGCCATGTAAAGTTATACCATGATTTTCATTGCCAACAACATCATTGTGAGATATGGTTGCCTGGTTACAGCAGACAATGCCTCCTTCTCTGTTCTCATAAACTCCATTACCAATCAACTCAGCCTGAAAATAAAATATATCAAATAAGGGGCCCATGAGGGGATCATCAGTTATGTAAAAGGTTGAAGGCCAAATTCAAAGTAAAGAATGTTCTGGTATTTATATTTTTAATTTTTTTTAATCTGGGGGCCGTGCTTTAGCTGTTGGTCCACCCTACTTGAGTTCTAATTACAAGAAGGGCCATTCTGGGTAGGGTTGCTGAATGGTTAAGTTGTGGGTTGGATCAGAAGGTCAAGTGGCGTTGTTTGATTCCCCACTTTGATTTCTCCAGGTCCTCCAGTTTCCTCTCACTGCTGCGTAGGGAATTATTGATATAAAATTGAACCATGTTAGTCCCAAAATGATCCAGTTGGTGTTGAGTGGACGTTAAACCCAATTTCTCTCTCTCTCTCTATCTAGTTACAAGAATGTCACTAAAAACAATGAGATAAATCTGATGTTTAGTCTCTACCCTCCACTATTAAGAAATTCTTTTAAAAGATGGTAAAATCATAAGACTTTATGAATCATGTACCCCACCCACAAAGACCCACCATGACTTTCCAAAGCCCACCATGACTTTCTGAAAGCTCCTCAGATTTGATCCGCAGTATTTTCTTTTCTAAATTTCTCCAACAATTTTTTTTCTTTAGCAAAATTTGATGTGCAAAATATCAAATTTTTAGGATAGTGACCATTCTCTGTATCCCCAGTGGTGTCGTTCCGTTCTACTCCATTAACCTCTGGGTCCATCCACAGGGTTTTCACAGATTCAAAATGATCTGCCCTTGATTGTAGGTTGATTCTACGAACCAATCAAAAAACAGTTTACATCCTGTCTTAGAGTCATTGTTTACCTTCACCACAATAATCTTACTTGCAATAAAATGTGAGTTACTTCCCTTCACCCACTCAACAGGTCGATTAAAATATCCCAATTATCAAGGGCGGATAATCTGACTATGTGTCTCCCCCATGGATGGACCTAGGGGTTAGTGGAACAGTGCTGAATGATGCCACTGGGGATATTGAGGATGGAAAGTAGGTATTGGAGCATAAGTCCCTTTACTCGTAAACTCACTGTCACCACATCCCTGCATTCTGCACACAGAGATCCATCTACTTCATACTTCGAGAATAGATCTCTGTCCTAAATGACTGTCATATCCAAAAATTAGTATACTGTTTTGTAATAAGGCTCTACTCACACAAAGACTAAATAAACTTTTTCATCTTTATTAAATGGAAGCAGAATAAATACAAATACAAATTTCTCAAAGTATACTTAGTGTTTTCGACTAAAATCGTCATCACATTCATGTTGTAAAAATAAAAAGAAAGCTTACTGTTCCAGAATTTGATGTAACTAATCCACTACCCTTATTGGATGTAACACTGTTACTGATGACCTCGACCTTTGAATCTTGATCTATTAACATGCCATCTGATTGGTTGGCATGTATTGCGTTAAATTTCACCACTACCTTCTCCCCATGTTGTACAGACATTCCTTTACCTACAAACATCAACATGAAATAACAATAATACATGAGAGAGAAAGAGAGAGAGAGAGAGAGAGAGAGAGAGGTGGGGTTTAAGGACCACTCTCTAATAGTGGGAGGAAACCAGAGGGAGAGAGGGAGAGAGATGGGGTTTAACATCCACTCAACACAAACTAGGCCATTTTGGGACTAACATATGGTTCAATTTTATTTCAATAATTCGCTTGCACGTGGGAGGTAACCGGAGGACATGAAGAAAACCCACGAGGTTGGATAGGCGATCCTACAAACCTACAGATAACAATAATAAATGAGAAAGAGAGAGAAAAAGGGAGAAATGGGGTTTAACAGAAAATCAAAACAAATTAGGTCATTTCGGGACTGACATATGGTTCAATTTTATATCAATAATTCGCTTGCACGTGGGGTCCTTTAGCAGTGAGAGGAAAACAGAGGACCCAGAGAAAACCCACGAGGTTGGACAGGCGACCCTACTCCTTGTCACGTACAGAATTAACCACACAACCTAATATCATTTTTATCAATTTTCACATATATGCAACATGAAATGAAATGGTTGTTAATGTCTTACTTTTCTGCACCATCCAAACCAGTGGTCTCATTCCGTTCTACTCCACTATACCCTGGGTTCATACATGGGGTATTCACGTATTCATATTATCTACCCTTGATCGCAGCTTGATTCTATGAACCAATCAAAAAACAGTTTAAAACCAGCCTTAGCCTCATTGTTTACGTTCACAACAATATGGCAACTTGTTCACTCGATTATGAGAAAGTTTGCAAGAAATTTGATGTAAAAGAAGTGACATGCACTCAAAAAGATGTCCTAAAACATCTTTTAGATGGGTAAGATATTTTTATGTCAATCTAAACAGGCTGTGGCAAGTCGTTATGCTATCAAGTGTATTGATTGACAAAAATAGCACAATCATCAAGGGTAGATAATTTGAATATGTGTCTCCCCCATGGATGAACACCGAGTATATTGGAGTAGAATGGAATGAGACCACTGGGGATACCGAGGATGGCAAAAACTAGGCCAATGAGGACTTGTATACCATACGTCATGCAAGGTCCTACGAGGAAAAATGGGCCTGGTCAGCTGTGCTATGACTTATTCTTATTTCGAACTGCTGAGAGTTCTTTCACTTGCACGCCAAGTGTACACAGGACAACATGACCTCATTATTTGTCTCATACCAATGACTAGACACTGTTATTTGCCAGGCCCTATGCATAACTGACATGGGGGATCCACACAGAGAAATCCTTACAAACTTTCTCATTCAACAGGATCGAACTTGGGACCAGCTGGTTTTTAGCCACTGCCTTACTCACTGTGCCACAGTGTGGCTCCCAAGATCAATAATAAATCAATTATGAAATTTTAAGCAAATTCAATACAGTTGTCTGTATGTAAAATTTTGACTTAGATAATGGACACAGATGGCTTTTATTTGTAATTTGCATTGTCTACTACACTATACACTGTCTGTGTTTCGTTTGGCACTTGATTATATTGACCTTTATTTACCTTGATTACAGTATTATATTGTATTTACCTTGATTACGGTATTATATTGATCCTGATTGTATTGTATTTACCTTGATTACAGTATTATATTGACCCTGGTTGTATTATATTGACCTTGATTTGAAATGTATTTACCTTGATTACGGTATTTAGTGACCTTGATTGTCTTATACTGACTTTAATTACAGTATTATATTGACCTTGATTGTATATTTACCTTGATTACAGTATTATATTGACCTTGATTGTATTGTATTTACCTTGATTATGGTATATATTATTATACTGTATAATTGTAGATTGACTAGTTGTAATTTGTTGTTCATCTCTATATGTATTATATCTATCAACACCAGTATATAACATCCATGCTGTTCCTTCATGTAACACATCCTAGACATACAAATAATATAGTCAGTTAGGCATGGACCATAGTTTTAAAAAAGAGAGAGAGAGAGAGAGTTTGTGTAGGTCATTTCGAGACTAACATATGGGTCTTTAGCAGTGGGAGGAAACCGGAGGACCCAGAGAAAACCCACGGGGTTGACAGGTGACCCTACTCCTTGTCATTGTCATGTACAACAAACAACCGGGGAATCGAAATCCCGCCAGTTGACTCAATGACAGACCTTATGATACAACACGCATACGCTAACCATTCAACCGTCCAAGCCCCCACATAGTTCTACGAAACAATAGTTGGTGAAGTTATGACTGTTTGAATATGTAGCGAAAATCGTTTATTATCACAGCAACGGTACTTGACAACCACAACTTAGCCTCAATTTTTCATTTTATCGTGTACAAATCCATGTAAATCTCGTCCATCCGATGATCTTGAGAGTTGATTATAGGCTTGTCATGTGAATAAATGTCTGAATAATAGTTTATATATCAATTGAAGCCAGAAAAAAAGATCTGCAATATGAAATGAAATGGTTTTTTTTAACATTCTACTGTTCTGCTCTGACTGGGTTAATGAAGACGAGCATACGCCATGCAATGTGCTATGAGAGAAATTTTGCCCGGGCAGTGGCACTATGGCCTACTCTTATATCGAATTCCAACTGCCAAGGCATCTTTTACGTGTACACTAATGTGTACACAAAACCTCAATTTTACATCCCATCCGTACAACTAGACAGCTGTCCTTGTCAGGCTCTCCGTCCTATGCCCCTCACCAGGGGGAACCACACCAGAAAATACTGATGAACTTTCTCTGCCAACACCGGTAGCAAACCCACAGCCTTCCGACTAGCAAACCATTGTTTTACGGGACTAACATATGGTTTAATTTTATTTCAATAATTCGCTTGCGCGTAGGGGTCTTTAGCAGTGGGAGGAAACTGGAGGACCCGGAGAAAACCCACGAGGTTGGATAGGAGACCCTACCCGTTGTCACGTACAACCGGGGATTCGAAACCACGCCAGTCGACTCAATGACAGACTTATGATACAGCGCGCGCGTGCTAACCATTCGGCCATCCAACCCCCCTTTAAAGATGAGAAACAAGAAGTGTGAAAAACTGACCGATTTATCTACTAGCATTATACCACAATCACCATTGTTGTTTATTTGGTTACCATGGATATAAGGATTATTAGCATTCATTATCCAGACACCACATCCTGCATTTCCTGTTATAAATCAAAAAAAAGAAGTTAATCAAATTAACAACATAATTAAAAATTTCTTCCACTATTAATGATGTGTACAATGGCGAAGAAATGAATATAGTTCAACTACTAATTAACATTGTTTCAATGGCATTTAGTAATTGAACTGGAATATACAGGTCACAATTCTATGGAATACAATTACTGCTTATTACTATGTTTCGACTAGGCTTCTCTAGTCATTATGTCATTATCAAGCAATTATAAAATATGAAATATAACAAGACAATATTTAAATGTAAATTAACAATATTTGGTTAATGCTGACTAACCTTCTTTCAATGGCAACGTCCCCTACCAAATCAAAAGGCTATTAATTAATGCAACCAGAAATATGTGTATTTCATAGAATGGTGACCTGTGTAACACTAAACATCAATACCATACTCCATAATATAGTTAACACTTTCATAATTTAACTTTAGTACCAATTACAGCACTAAAGTTAAATTAACCTTATTAGGTTAATTTATTAACCTAACCTAAAGGTTATTAACCTTTTATGAACTCGTACCCCTTGAGTTTTCATAATATTTCCCCCTACCCCCTGACTAAAATGACCTATGTAAACAACGAAATTATAATAATTGATATGAAATACAACGTAAGCTTATTTATACAATGCGTTGAATACAATGGTAAAGACTCACCTGATATGATGTTATTTTCTAGGGACCCGATTCCTCTCTCACCAATAACAACACCATCTCCGATACCATTAACAATAGTATTTTCAATAACAATAGGATTAGCTTCATGACGTATATCTATACCACCCCACTGATTACCACGTATTGTATTATCTAGAATATACAAATATACATTGGTTACCATGTATTGTATAATCTATAATATACAATACACTCATTACCATGTATCTATAATATACAAATATACACTGATTATCATGTATTGTATTATCTATAATATACAAATATACACCGATTACCACATATTGTATTATCTATAATATACACTGGTTACCATGTATTGTATTATCGAGAATATACAAATATACACTGATTATCGCATATTGTATTATCTATAATATATATATATATATATATACACTGATTACCACGTATTGTATTATCTGTAATATATAGATATACACTGGTTACCATGTATTGTATTATCTATAATATACAAATATACATTGATTACCACGTATTGTACTATCTGTAATATACAAATATACACTGATTACCAAGCATTGTATTATCTAGAATTATCAATCGATCCAGTCAGTGGACAAAATCCATCTCATTGGAATGATGAGTAGACTGAAACATTCTTATAATTTTCATAACTGATCATTATTTGAAGGATATGGAATCGCTAGTTAACTACAATATTGTACAAGTTTTTCAATTCTATTCAGTATTCACAAAGATATGATGAATTAAAAATTTTGCAACAGTCAGCATCCTCCGCAGAAGATACAAACAATCCAGGGCCACCATTAAGTGTTGGATAAAATCTTCATACTAAACTGTCTACAGTTAGCTAAGCTTGAGATCAGACACTAAGTTAGTTGACTGACATTTTAAGTCCTAAATCAATAATTTTAGTCGAAAACACTAAGTATACTTCGAGAATTTTGTTAAGTATTTATTCTGCTTCCATTTAATAAAGTGAACATTTTTATTCAGTCTTTATGTGTATGACAGATGTCATACGGTTAGAACCCAGGCCCGTAGCTGGCGGTGGGGTTAAGGCCCCCCCCCCCCCCCCAGCTAGGGACAGGCCTGGAACCGCATTACAAAATAGTATAATATAGCAGCCATTCATTCTCGAATTATGATGGATCTTTTGAGGGGCCTCTTTCTAACATATGTGACCCGTGACAGCCTATTTTAACATTTTTGTTAATATCATAAAGACTCATTTTGCTATGACGGGTCACATATGATATATATCTATATACCTGTTATAATTCCCTTGCCTCCTTCATTAACAGCTATACCAGCAGCATGACCATCATATATATAATTACCACTAAAATATACAATATACATAAAACCATGACCATCATATATATAATATACATTATACATAAACTATGACCATCATATATATAATTATCACTGAAATATACAATATACATTATATCATGACCATCATATATATAATATACATTAAACCATGACCATCATATATATAATTACCACTAAAATATACATCAAACAGTCAATAAGTCACAATAAAAGTTAGACATACAGTTTAAGAGAGAGAGAGAGAGAGAGAGAGAGAGAGGGGGGGGTTAAGGTGCACTCTTTAGTAGTGGGAGGACCCGAAGAACACCCTTGAGGTTGAACGGGCGACAATACTCCTTGTCACGTACAAGCGGGGAATCGAAAACCGTGCACTTGACTCATTGACAGGCCAAATGATCCAACACACATGCGTTAAACATTCAGCCACCCAAGCTCCTACACCCAAGACCATGTTCAATAATATGTATAATAAACAAGCCCCCGGAACCCCACTGTAGATCACTATGCTAACAACCTGCCCTAAAAATATGGATTTCTGTCTGACGGGCCTGCAAAAAGTATGTATATTAACTTTTAAGATATGTGTTGATATAAAACTAACCTGATTGTTGGGTTCCCACCATATAAAAATAGTTGGGTTTCTACCATATAAAACTAACCTGATAGTTGGATTTCCACCATATAAAACTAACCTGATAGTTGGGTTTCCACCATATAAAACTAACCTGATTTTAAAACTAACCTGATTGTTGGGTTTCCACCATATAAAACGTAAACACCAGCCTCTTTATTTTCATAAATATCATTTTTCTCTATTTGACCACGCCCACTACCTAATACCACGATACCGGATCGTTTTCCATTGTGTATTCTATTATGCTGAAATATATACATGTATATACATCAAATACATGCTGAAATATATACATCTATATACATGTACATCAAATACATGCTGAGATATATACATTTATATACATGTAAATCAAATACATACTGAGATATATACATCTATATACATGTACATCAAATACATGCTGAGATATATACATCTATATACATCAAATACATGCTGAGATATATACATTCGGCCATCCAACACCCACCGGGTCTTTTAGCAAGCAAATGTGACTGAAATAAGAGTTCTGTTAAATAAACTATAAACATGTACTTATGGAAAACAGCTACTGATTTATTTAGGCGATGTTTCGAAGAGTATTCTCTCAACGTTTTCAATTATAGTTTATTTATCTGCCTAGTTACTAAATGTCACTTAAAGAAGAATAAGAGTTCTGTTGTGATCCATAGTAGTTTTTAATTTTATGGCACATCAAGTAATCAATCAATCAATCAATCAATCATCACAGAATTTCTATCGCGCAAACAATACTTCGATAAAGTTCCTAATGTGCTTTAAAGTTTATGTGGAAACTTTAAGTGTTTATTTTCGTCAAACTCAAATAGATTTGAAGATGTCTAGAGTTTTTGATTCTTTGATGTCTAATGGTAGAGAATTCCAGAGAAAAGGTGCTGCAATGTGAAAAGATTGTTTTGTCTGAAGGAGTTTGACAGCAGGAATAACTAATAATAACGTGTTCCATGATGTTAAGGTCCTACTAGATTCGTATGGAGTGAGTAGATCTTGAATTTATTGTGGCGCTTGATTATTGAGTGCTTTAAAAGTCAGTAACAGTATTTTGAATTTGATTAGCTGATTTATTTATGGGCAACTTGACTAATATGCAAGTTCTCCAGTCAGCGTGAATGACAGTTTGACAAGACAGGTAAATATGGTTGAAATGTGAGCCTTGGTGGGATCCATTAATGTCTACCTGTATAATATGTACCTTACCTGTATAATATGTACCTTACCTGTATAATAGGGTCAGCGTTTTTTCTAATATCTATACCAGCCTCTAGATTAGAGTGAATATCATTACCTGTAATACAATAATATCTACATTGTATATCAGCCTCTATATTGGAGGGAATATCAATCATTACCTGTAATACCTACATCAGCCTCTAGACTAGAATGTATATCAATCATTACCTGTAATACCTACATCAGCCTCTAGACTAGAATGTATATCAATCATTACCTGTAATGTAATAATACCTATAGCAGCCTCTAGATTAGAGTGAATATCATTCCCTGTAATACAATAATATCTATACCAGCTTCAAGGTATCATTTCTATACCTGCTTCAAAGCATTTGCAGGAGGGAGGTTGGGGGGGGGGGGGGCTAGCCAAGTTGTTTAACTTGTGCACTTCAAATCTTAAAGTCTGTTATTCAGTCAAGTGTTTGTGGTTTTAATCCAAAAATTGTGTGTGTGTGGGGGGGGGGCATTTGATCATAAGGTTTGTCATTGAGTCTAGTGACAAGGAGTAGGTTCACCTATCCAGCCTCGTGGGTTTTCTCTGGGTCCTCTGGTTTCCTCCCACTGATAAAGACCCCTTGTGAGTGACAAAGAAGAGGGTCGCCTACCTAACCTTGTGGGTTTCCTCCGTGTTTGCTGGATTGATCCCATTGATTAAGGTCACTTCACACAAGTGAATTAATGAAAAAGAGATGTCAAATTCAACTGTAAAAAAGAAGAAACTTACCAGCAACAAGTCCAGATGATGCTAGCCTCATGAATATACCTGATGTACGACAATGATGAATTTTATTCTTTAATATAATAACCTGAAAAAATAAACATTGATGAGTCTGGATGATCTAATCAATAACCAGTCATTGGTTTGACAGAAAAGCTCCTTCACAGGGGGCATGTGCAGGAATTTGAGCAGCGGAGGTTCCCAAGTGGAGAGAATGTCAAGTTTGGCATTAGGTCTGGGGGGGGACTACCTGCTTGGAGACAATATTTCTGTTCATTTAGGTGCATACATGTATAGGATTACAGTGCAGTGATCCAAAACGGCTTTATTTCATTTGAGGAAGTCACTCTCCTAAAAGATAGGTTGCCAGGCAAAGAAACATAAGCCTACAGCAGCTAAATCGTCCAGGCAGTCAACAAGTGTTGTCGCATATTTTTACTTCTTTTGGTAATGAAACATTTATAATACACTAAAATCTGATTAAGAGTAACAACTCATGAAGTAATTATCAATCTGAAGTCAATCGGATGATAACTTCAGCCTCTAGAGCATCACAAGATTTTTCAAAGTGATCAAGGGCCATAACTTTGGCAGTAATTATCAGAAATCGTTGAAAATCAATAGGATTCTTTGTCTCAAACACTGTAAAAATTTAAAGTCAATCGGATATTAACATTAGCCTCCGGACAGACAAACAGACGCACAGACAGGGGCGACGACAATATACGACCACATTTCAATGTGGGCGTATAAAAAGCAGAGTTATATCATAATAATCAGAGTGATTCCTTTCATTCATTAGGCAAAAAAGGGGTTTGGTGGCTGAAGGGTCTAACACATGCACTTTAGATCATAAGATCTGTCATTTAGTCAAGTGACATGGTTTCAATTTCCAGCTTGTATGTAACAAGGCGTAGGGTCGCCTGTCCAACATCGCAGGTTTTCTCCTGGTTTCCCGGTTCCCTCCCACTGCTAAACACACCTAAAGTTAACCATACGAGTGTGGAATCGCAACCACACCACTTGACTCAATCACAGACATGTTAGACCATTTGGCCACCGATCCAGCCCCGATAGCCTCGGGCCTGTTTCACGAAATTTTAACTAAGATAAAATCCAAATTTTAGTAATTTGATTGGATAATATTAGATTGATTTTAGTGCTTAGCCAATCAATATTGAAGTATCTACTAAAATTTGGATTTTATCATTAGTTAAAATTTCGTGAAACAGGGCCCTGAATTCTAAAAATATATTTTAGTTTAAGTTTCAGAGAATAAGTCCCCTGAGGTAAATAATTATACTGTACCTGAGCATTTTGTATACAGCGTATACCATAACTAACATTACTTATATCACACTCCGATATTATAGCTTGACCTTGTAGACTGACCATGACACCACCTTTACTATGTGACATTCGACACGCATGAATTAAACACCCTTTGACCTGATTTAACATATCTTTAGCCGTAGAGTCTTTTGTTAAATCGAATCTGATTGGTTTAAAATAACTACTATCAACAGAAAGGTTACTTTGTTTGTGTGATTTTTTTGATTGTGCTAGTCTCAGATGATGTTGTCGTAAATGAGGTAACATGATGACGGAGCCGTCAGATAAATCGTCTTCGCTATCTGATTGGATCATACTCGGAGAATCATCATCACTACTAAATGATGAATGATGCGATTGACGAGACTCTGAAATATAAAAAGTATAAATGAAACAAAATGGGGTATAATGTACTACTGGTTTTTTTGGGGGGGGGGAGGGGATGGCCGAATGGTTAGCACATGCACGCTCTATCATAAGGCCTGTCATTGAGTCAATTTGCATTGTTTCGAATCCCCGGTTGTACGTGACAAGGAGTAGGGACGCCTGTCCAACCTCGTGGGTTTTCTCCCGAGTCTTCCGGTTTACCTCCCACTGCTCAAGACCAATACGATACACACAAGCGTGTTATTGAAATAAAATTGAACCATGATAGTTAAAAAAATGAGTTACCTGGATCTGTGACAGAGTTAGAGTCTAGACCATCCAGATCATACAAAGACCCATGTGATGTCTCACTTATACTCCAAACTTCAGCTACACTGGCAGTTGTTAAAGATGCCGTGGAACCCACTGGATTTGACGGCGCATTGTTAACCCATTCACTAACAGACGACATTCTCTCTGTTACCACGGATACAGAGTTTCTTTTAACAGTGTCAGGTACTTCAACAACAGTAATAACATGTGACTCCTCTTCTTCATTTTCATTGGTTAAATTTGTTCTTTGAGTATTTTCATTGGTGCTTGTCTCTAAATCGCTTGATTTCTCCTCTAACACATCTGATTGGGCATGAGGTAAAATCAGATTTCGAGTGTGCTGGCACAGATACGAATATGTCCAGTTTTTGTCATCTTTCACATGTCCTTCAACGATAATGTCAGCAGTGTCGCTCTGCGAAAACTCACAATGTTCAATGACAGTGGCATTCATGTGTTGTAAAATGACGGCCGCATGACGAAAAGATGAAAAACGAACATGACAGGTACCTGGGTTTTGAGCGTAGATCATACCGTCTTCTAGAATACAATTATCAATCTGCATAAAACCAGATCTCACCTGGAAAATACAAAAACATCACTGTGGATTAATAAGGAATTATTATTATTATTATTATTATTATTCATCTTCTATAGCCCTTCATTATATCCGGTGATATTTATAAGCGCTTAAAGGCTCAATACCACTCTTGTTGTAACTGAATAATACATGTATGTCCTAATCTTTATTCTGGTCAACAAATTGTACTATTTTACAATATTCCAATTAACTGATGATACAAATTTCATCTTTACACACCTAATTTAAAAAATTGAAAAAATTCAACTAAATGATTTGAAAAGCCTGACGTAAAGCTTTTCAAATGTGACTTGGATTTAAAAATATTTTTGAACCCTTTGGACAAGTAAAATAGGATTTAATGGATAATTTACACAACAGGTAGGACACTAACACATCTAGTACTTAGAATAAGTCTATTTTTTATTTTCTGGAGCTGTCAAGCCAGCAAGAGTGTTATTATCCATTTAACAAATGTCACATAACAGTTTGTAATAATATTTAAACATGTGTGTTTTTAACTCTGATTTAAATTTAACAAAAGTTGAACTTTCTCTAATTGTTCTTGGTAGCTTATTCCACATATGGCCATGGGCACCATTTATAGGGAAAGATAATTTTCCTCTGAGTCTCTTGTAATCAGACACAGATAATAAGGTAAGTACATTGTATCAGTAGACGAACGAAGATTTGGTCTTTCCTGTTTGTAGAATGTAAATAACTGTTTCATGTAGGAGGGAGCAGTATCCAAAAACAACGCTTTATACACATTTGATAGCACTTTAACATCAATCTGGGCTTTCACAGGCAGCCAATGAAGACTTTTAAGAGTTTCTGTTACATGGTCTCTAGAAGATGACTTGGCAACTAGCCGAGCACAGTTATTTTGTACAACTTGAAGACGGTTGAGGGAGAAATCTGGAATGCCAGCCATGAGTCCATTTCCATAGTCCAACTGAGATATGACCAATGCTAATACAACTTAAGTTGTATTATTTCAAATAATCAGATAAGCCTACAGTATTATCACTGTTACTGTCAAGATCCCAGGTACTGATTATCATTTATCATTCTACTAAAGGTCAGTTATCTAATATTGTCAATGTGGTTGCCTTTAATTATTTTAATGGTTTCTTCTGCTTATTAATTAATTTGGTGTAAGCCAAAATATGTATAAATAGGCTGACTAGATGGATATTTATCATTAACTTGAAAACGTGACCTGTATGTGGTAAGAAACGTCATTATTTAATAATAGAGAAGTAGGTATATCTATGTTTTGTTATGAAAAGTCTACAGTTATTTGAAATATGAATCACTTAATCAAAGATTCTTCACTGAATTATCTCCCCTTAGATATAGAATACTGTATATTTGGAGAAGAAACTCATTTCAAAAATATCTATATTAATCAATCCAGCCTAAAAAAACCTAAATCAACAGCTTTTGATCCATGACCTCCATCAGTTATTTAAAATATGAAACAATCAGAGATTCTTCACTAAATTATCTCCCCCTAGATATATTATATATTTGGAGAAAAAATGGTGTCGCTCATTTCAAAAATATCTATATTAATCAATCCAGCCTATAACAAAAACCAAAAACTAACTCAACAGCTTCTGATCCATAACCTTCATCAGTATCAAATTTCTAAAAAATTACAGATAGAGAGTTGTCTCCCCTTAGACCACAGACAAGAATGGGATACAGCTGTAGCTAAAAAGTTAATTAATTTAGTTCTTTTAGTTTAGTTTTCTTGCACAAATAACTACCACGACAATTTGGTAATCAGGCTTTAATACAACAGAAAGTTCAACGACCGCCAGGTGTTGGACTATTCATTGCATTTAATATTCACCTGTGATAACTTTGTGTCAGTGAGTGCTATTATAGACAATGTGTTAAATAAACAATTAATTATCAAGTATTGGTTATTTTTAATAAAAAGTACATAAACACAGAAAAACAAATTATATCATCAGCAGTTGTCCTTGCTGGCAGTTGTACCGCCGACAGTTGTCCTTGCCCGCAGTTGTTCCCTCCGGCAGTTGTCCTTACCAGCAATTGTCCTTGCCAGCAATTGTCCTGCTCCCAATAGAAAACTAATAGACTAGGACCTTGTTTCTAAAGAAAGAGAAATTGTTTTACACTGTTTTTTTTTTTTCAATTAAAAACATCCACAAACAGCTGATTCTACGTTTCATTTGTTAAGGGGTTTTTTTTGGGGGGGGGGGGGGTAAAATATCTGTATTGCTTATTACTGTTCTTTCTAGGAGTATATAGTGTGCAGTCTATTATCAGCCAATCAATTATCTTGTTTCATAGATGACCCTATATCCTGTATTATAATATCACAGTGTAACCTAAATTAAATGTTTAAAAGATTAAACATGCAGAGTTGTCTCCCCTTAGACCACAGATTAGAGTGATATTACCATCAACTTAATTAATTTCTTTCTTTCAGGTTTTTTTTTTTTTGTACAAATAATTACAATGACAATTGTAATCTAAAATATTAGGGCATTGTTTAAAAACAAACGGCAATTCCCTTCTTCATTAGCCCAGTCGGTGCAGAAAAGTAGGACATTAAACCCCATTTCATTTGATTTCATTTTACATTGTTGGTTTTTGTAACATTTAATCCCTCTTATGTCATCTGGGGTTTTTTTTGCGTTTTTTGTGGATTTTTAAAAAAATATCTGAATTACTGTTCTTTGTTTAGGTATAGTATGCAATCTATCATCAAGTATCTTGTTGCATAGGGGAGGTGGGAATGTCAAATGGTCACCTGTCAAACCTCATGAGTTTTTTCTAGGCAGACCCATAACTAAGGGGGGGGGGGGGGCCCTGTGAAAAAATTGTCGACTATAAAAACAATAGATATACATTGTCCATCAAATTTACAGCACCCCTGCGAACACTTCCCGCCCCCTCGTTGCCCTGAGCTAGTTACGGCCCCCGTCTCTAGGTCTTCTGGTTTCCTCCCACCACTATGGATGCCATGCAACAGTTGCGGGGGCGGTGTTAAACCTCATTTGGAATTGAAACAATGAGACTTGTCTCAATGACAGACCTTAAGATTTAAAGAGCACTTGTTAACTTTGTAAACCATTCAGCCATCTTGCCACCCGATTTTGGATTATTGAGAAACGTGATTGAATTACCTTCAGTATAAATGATGTAAACCATGGAGCTCTTAAAACTAGATTACTGAGTCGGCCAGTTGGAGCAATCTGTTCAATACACACGACTAGAATAACGCTACCAAGTTCACCACATCCGACCAATTCAAAGGGAATTTTTGACGACATTTCAAACTGCTCGTCATATATACCAGGATGAACACATATCCGATCGTAATCATTAGCAACCAATAAAGCACTTCGAAGATTTTCATGTTCCTGACCTGGTCCAACATTTATCAATTTCTTAACCCTGTTTCTCTTCAGCACTGAAAGACAACTGACAATTGGCATGTTCTTTATGCCATTTTGCCAGAATTTTGAGGATAAATATTGTTCTTTGTACGCAAGTTTCCATGACGATGGCTCGGATTCGATATTAAGGGGCCATTTTGGATGTTTCCATTCCGTACTGGATAAATAGAGTTCTTTCCATCGAGTGGAATCGACACATCTCATAAAAGAATTCCATGTCTTGCAAACACAGCAGACTTGACACAAGTCCCACGCAGATAGACTCGAGAGAATAATTTGCCATAGCTCAAGGGGTAAACCGGATTCATCTCCAGGCAGGATTTTACTAGAATTTTCTGTTTTAATAGTTAACGTTGACATTCTGAATCACAGATCTTGTCTTTCATTCAATATTCATCAAAGATATTTGATTTGATCATATGTTCAGGAATCAAGTTCGGTCAATCGAGAGAAAATGGGGAAATAACCTGAAGTTAATAGTTAATGTTGATATCATTTTCATACTAGCTGTATACATTCTGTTACACGTGTAGAGCCTTCCCATGATTCATGAGTCGATAGAAACTGGAAGTAGGATACATGTACTTGACATCGTTTTCATATTAGTTGTTTACATCCTGTTACACATGTACAGCCTTCCCACGATTCCTTATAGGTGTCTACCAAAACTGAAAGTAGTATACATATAACTCTGAAACCGGAAGTGGTAGTGTAATACTACATGTATGGCACTTCCCAGCCAGAGCTTTCGTTATATCCAAAATTTCAAATGATATAGATGACTGTTGATTGACATCATACTGACGGAAATGGTATTGTCTTTTCTTTATGATAAGCTACCTGGAACCTGAAATAAAAATAATATGTCATCATTAAAGATATATTATCTATAATCCTTGAGTGCCATTTAGTAATTGAGCACATTAAAAAAACCAACACAATTTATATGGAAAACAATCACTGGTTTATACACAAATGATTTGTACTTGATAACGATAAGAGAATCCTTGTCATAACATCGTGCTATATGTGTATAAACCAGTGATTGATTCCTATATAAATTGTGTTTGGTTTTTATAATGTATCATGTAAGAGATAAATGGGGTTCCAAGTCCACATAAACTAGGTCATATCAGGACTAACATATGGTTCAATTTGATTTCAATAATTCGCTTGTGTGTGGGGGTCTTTAGCAGTGGAAAGAAACCGGAGGACCTGGAGTAAAACACAGGCGACCCTACTCCTTGTCACGTACAACCAGGGAATCGAAACCACGTCTGCTGACTCAATGACAGACCTTATGATACAACGTGCACGTGCTAACCATTCGGCCATCCAACCCCCCTATGCATTATGTAAGAGCGAAATGAAATGAAATGGTTTTAACATCCTACTGTTCTGCTCCGACTGGGATAAATAAGACAGGACAATTAAGAGCGATGGTCGTTCTTGCTAAAATAGTTCAAAAATACAAGACGGTCTTGACTGTCAAGTACCATTGCTTGATTATCTATTGCTTGGAGATAATTACAAAGAGACACTACATCCAGCAAGAAATAAAAATGGAATGAAATGGGATTTAACATCCCACTGTTCTGCTCCGACTGGGCTAATGAAGACGGGCATACGCCATACAGTGTGCTATGAGGGAAATTTTGCCTGAACAGCAGTAGGCCTACTACGCACTTACACTAATACTCTAATATCGATTCCAGATTATACTTTAGGCTTAATTTAAATTGGTAACATTGATATCATTGCAGACACCTTGAACACCAAGTGGGACTTAGAGAACTACACTTGATCACAACATTAATTATAATATAATACAGCCCTGGAAATAATGGTTTTGCATGTACCTGACAAAATAGTACCTGACATTTTCAACTTAGTGCTGGACAATAAAAAAGACAGAGTGTCGGACAAAATGACAGGCACCAAAGGTTTAGTGCCTGACAAAGCCTGAATCTGCGCCTGACATTGTCAGTGACAGGTGTCTTATTTCCAGGCTAGAGTAATATACAAATATAATATTAGGCCTATTATAACAACAGAGTAAATTTAACTAATTATTTATTTTACGGTACTTGAAAGAGGGTAAATATAATTTATAAGATAGGTCAGAATTATTAGCCAAGAAGGCAGTACATTTGTAGTGTACAGGAAACCTCAACTGCATAACTGCCACAAGACAAAGTCAACATAAATAACAGTAATTTAGTAAAACAGGTGACCAGCAACCAGGTGACGGTGTGCAAGATTGTAACTACTAACTAACTGTACTTAAGTCTTCTGTAGTAGGCTAATATTTTCGGCTAATCTTTACAATAACATATTATTAGATCTATTTTTATATAATATATAACCTAGATTTTGCAAAATCTCAAATACGGCATTAAATATCAGACAGTCAGGTTAAACACTTATTAATTCTTCGTTCGATGCATCGACTGCAGTCCTGAGTAGGCGATGTTGTTGTTATTATTGCTTCACCGGATATATAACGGTCTGCCATGTTTATGTGAGATGTGACGTCACACGAGATCTAAGATAAAAGTGCCCTGATCGAGCATAACTAGTAAACCACGGTATTATCATCTGACAACTGGCTTCCATTTGATTTAATTTTATTGTTTTAAAGTTAATTAGGTATCAACTTTACAACTGTTAAATCACCCGACAACGGATAGATCAAGAAATTGTTATTATAGTGGTTTTCAAGAGGGGAATATTATTCCTCCATGTTACGTCATATGCTAATTTCTGTGACACATCATGGCGGACAGATGCACGGTTGGTAACAGATTTCTTATTACAATGTATTCAGTTTTGGTTTTGGCTTCGATACTCTGTGTGTGACATGTCCTTTTGCTGCTGTAAGGCTTTTATAGTTATTGGTTGGTTTGTTAAGCGCTGTAGCAAATACGGCCAGTGAACGGAAAAACTATTTTACCGTTATTCGACCGATGTATGTTGGTCAATCATTATTATACGTCGATCCTAATAATGCTCGTGCAGAGACCGTGCGAGTGCAGTGCACTAGGGCAATAGGCTAGAAGTACAGCTGGACGGCAGTGACCGGAACGTCCTCTTTTGCATAGCGTGACAGACAGTGCAGAACTGAATGCATTGGGCACGTAGAAAGATATTAGAGCAAAATAAATACCCCAAATCTTATTCAATTTTTGGCAAATCAGTTCATATCGTGTCATACTCATAACATCAAAAGTTCAGGGCCACATTATTAGGCCTACACAAGTAGAAATTTCTCTTCTTGTAGTGATTCGAAATAGGCCTGATTCAAGCAAACCCTAGCTATGCAACCAGTTTTATCTCTCTGAAACTTTTCAAACTGATGCACCTGGTACATTTAATTCTGAAATATAATACCCAGCTGTCATACATAATGGAAAGAGATTGAACAATGTTTGTAATACATTATAATTTGTCATTTTATTATGTAGGTGTATTATGTCAAACAGAAATATACTATTATTATAGGTCTATCAGTATCAGTTTGTCTTTGAAAAACCATAGTTAACAAACATTATGTAAATCTCAACATTTGTTAGGATTTCAGTTGATGTTAAAGGGGCGTTGTGTGGACACATTTCAGCATGAACATTGAACACAACCACCTGTAACTGAGAGTGTCCTGCGGGGTTGGGTATTCTAGTGGTTTAATGTCACGTGCACGTGGAATCATTGAGTCAAGTGACATGGTTTCTATTCCCTGCTTGTATGTAACAAGAAGCAGGGTCGCCTGTCCAACCCCATTGGTTTTTTCAGGTTACCTCCCACTGCTAAAGATCCCTACGACTATGAGCAAGCGAATAATTGAAATGAAATTGAATGATACATGTATGTTAGTCCCCAAATGACCTATGCTAGTTTGTGTCCTGTGAACGTTAAACCCCATTTCTCTCTCTCAGACGGTGTAGGACTGAAACTTCGCCCTCTCATTCTCCTCTTGGTTCTACTTTCTCTGTTTCATTTTTTTTTGTGTTTTATTTATAGGAGCTGTCCCAAATAGAAAACTGTTTAATTTTGTTAAAGATACATTATGTAAGATAAAAATTTAGAAAAAGAGCTAGCCATTCTTACTATAATAGTTTGTAAATAGATTTAATTCAAATTACTATGTTGCGAACAAAACTGTCCATAATTTTTCACAGTTGATCAAAAAGTCCTTTGCCAAATTTGATTAGCAAATTTATAAATTAATTAGCAGTTTTTCAGTTTCAACATAAAAAACAGGTGTAGCAAGATATTACTTTAATTCATAACAAATGATTAGATTCTATTCTTTTAGATCTTTTAGCACTGCTACATGTAGCTGTGACAGTTTGTGAATGTGATGTAGACTTTTGGTTAGGCCTTATGTCTGAAGCCAATTCTTGGCAGTGACTTCCGAAGCTTCACTCATTTTAATTGTTATTTCTTCGATAGGTTAGAAATCTTCGTTAAAAAACAATTTCGTCTGGTTTTTTTATCATGTGTTAATATGTTTGTTCAATCGGACACACGTGGAAATTAACAATTAAACTTGATTAACTAACTAGACACATGCAATATAAACAATAATATTTTACAGGAATTCTTACTTTGATTTCTCATTTTACATTTACGTTTACATATATATATTATATATTATTTACAATATGTTGGGGATACACTGGATTTCTTTTTTTCAAATTGAATAGTTATATAATTACTCGAAATTGACATGTCTCGCAACATGAGTGGTACTACTTGATTCCCTATTTCCGGTTTAATAGTCCCTAATTATAGAGTTATGTCCCTGTATTATATAGTATAATGAATCAAAAAATGTAAGATTTTAATTTTTGAATAGCGATGGACAAAATATTTATCGCAAATTGCGTGACGATACTGGTTGTCGGCAGCGAGCGAAGATATTAGCCTTTGAAAGTTTGACAAGATGTGTGCACGGATTGTTATCACCATACTGGTTGTTTGAAGCTATGGCATGTCTGTTAGGGGCAACCCACCGCACAAACTGTCTGGCAGTGGTCATTCAGGATTCATGTGATGGTACTGAACAGCTCCAAAGCTGTTTTAGGTGGCACAGATTTGAGCTAATATAGCCTAGCTTTGGTCTGGAAATTAGATAACTTTTGTCAGGGATACGCCATCACTACAAATGTCTGGCAATTACATAGCTCTGTCAGGGGTACCCCACCACTAGAAATGTCTGTCAGAGTGTTTTTGTAATACCTGAAGATGTACGGTACATTGCTGTGCGATTTTCATGTGGTACACTTTTGAGCTAATCTAGACTAGTTGGGGGGGCATGGCATTTTGGGCGTGGAATACCCCACCCACAACCAGAAACCCGGCAGACTTACATTCTGATGATACCAGATATACATACATTGATACCACATAGGAGAAAATTGGTACACTTTTCAGCTAGGTTAACCGCCTGGGCTCCTGCTCTACTAAGCCTCGCTTCGCCATTTTCAAATTAAATCAAAATTTTGAACCATTCTAATCTACATGTACAGTACATGTACTTATATCAGAGATATCCGATGGCATCCAGAGTTGATTATGGTCTTGTCATGTTAATAAATGTCTAATTAATAATTTAGATAACATTTCAGGCCTAAAGAAAGACCGGCAATACGCAGATTTAGCTCTTGCATAATGCATGTTTAAACACAAGAGTTCTATGAAAAACAATTTAATTGGAGCTAGTTTTACAATGATACTAAATTGTATTTAATTTAATGGGGGGGGGGGGCGTGGATGTTAGTTCTAAAATGACCTAGTTTTTGTCAAGTGGATGTTAAACCCTACAGTGTATTTCTCTCTCTCTCTCTTTTAGTTGAATGTGTTAATTTCTACATGCTGTTTAAACAGTAGGTTTAATTCTGTGTGATAGACGCACAAACTATTACAATTTAGTTTTTTATTAATTGAGTAATTTATTACATGGTCAGTGTGATAGGTGACATGATTATAAACAGGAATCTTAAGCACTGTAACCCAGGTATCATTTAATTTTGTGTATCTAGCACTAATTTCTTTCACATTCGTTTACATCTAATTTGTATGTGTGTCCAGTTTAAAACCGACCATTTAATTTTGATCTTGAGTGTCCAATTTACAAGGGTTTAATTGCTCGATCACTGTTAAAATATAAACAACCCAATCGATTATTTATGTATAATGATTCATTTTTGAACAAGTAGTCAGGAAATTAAATACTTCACTTGTAAATTGGAAACTCATTATGAAAATTAATCAGTCAGCTTTAAAGTAGCTAAGTCTCTAACTCAATATCATCCAAAATCTTCGACATTGAAAACACGATTTATTTGTCGGTTTAAATCAACATTGATGTTGTGATCTTACCGGGAAAAGATGTCCTTCTGATATCCAATATTAAAGACAAAATAAACATTTTACAATTGGTACACGAATCGTGTACCATAATGCGTTTAAGCGCTATTTGTAATAAGGGACTCGAAAAACGAGGCTAGGCATATCAAAGTCATGTCAAACGGTGACACTATATTCTTATCTGGAGAACATGCCCAATAAATACTAATGGCGTAGACTGGAATAACCAGAGCTAGAGATTTAAAATTTGATTAAGAATACTGGCATATTTTGCGGAACCTAACCAATTAGATATTACAGTAAAAACAGAAACGATTGAATGTAAATCAATTTATCATTCGCATTACATTATTGTATGCGTTGCGACCCATTTGTGTCAATTTCTAGGTCCCAAATATTAGCGACTTACCTCCTTTAAACTAGACACAAGTACAAATTAGATGATTTAGGGTGACTTTAAATGATTTTTACTAATTTTAAACGCAGATTTGATATTAAACGAATGTGAAAGAAATTAGTGCTACATTGTACATGTAGTTTTACACAAGATTAATTGATACCTGGGTTACAGTGTTAAAGGGACAATAACACTCTTGCTGGCTTGACAGCTCCAGAAAATAAAAAATAGCCTTATTCTAAGTACTAGATGTGTTAGTGTCCTATCTGTTGTGTAAACTATCCATTAAATCCTATTTTACTTGTCCAGAGGGTTCAAAAATAATTTTAAATCCAAGTCACATTTGAAAAGCTTTATGTCAGGCTTTTCAAATCATTTAGTTAAATTTTTTCAATTTTTTAAATTAGGTGTGTTAAGATGAAATTTGTATCATCAATTAATTGGAATATTGTAAAATAGTGCAATTTGTTGACCAGAATAAAGATAGGAACATATTATTCAGTTACAACAAGAGTATTATTGAGCCTTTAAGGTGTGTTTGAATAATGATCTCTATAAGCTTGCTATAGTGTCAACTTAGTAATATTATCATCCAGGTTTTTTTTACGATGGTTGTTTGTCAATCTGTAGATTCTAGTAATAACACATCTACACGTAACTATAGCTGCATTTACACTGGACCGCAATTAGCATACCACACTCAGAACTGTCAAGGTTGCAATAAGATTCAAGAAATTGCGTCGTTTACATTGGTATAAAATAATCACACAAGGTACAATTTTATGGATACACAATTACTGAGTTTAATATTAAGCAACGTTTCAACGAGGATACTCTCATCTTTATCAAGCAAATGATACAGGTATGGGAATAGTAGGCAAATCCTTGTCAAAATGTTGCTTAGTATTAAACTCAGTAATTGTGTATCCATAAAATTGTACCATGTGTTAATTAATATGTTCAATTACTAAATGCCAATCAAAGAAGATATCAGTACTGTGCCTTGCACACTAAATGTGGAACTCTTAACAGAAGAGTTAATTGCTGTCACAGGTCAAAGGGTTAAGCTTAATGCTAACGTATGCGCAGAAATCCGCACTGGCATGCACGTAAAAAAAAACCTTGACAGTTGGAATTTGAAATAAGCATAGGCCATAGTGCCGTTGTTCAGGCCAAATACTCGTCTTCATTATCTCAATCTCAGTTGGTGCAGAAAAGCAGGGCCCTTATTCATGAAAACTTAAACTAAGATACAATCGAAATTTTAAGAAATACTGCAATTCGATTGGCTGACCAGTAAAATCAATTTGCATATATCCAATTTGCATATTGATCAGCCAATCGAATTGCAGGATTTCTTAAAATTTCGATTGTATCTTAGTTTAAGTTTTCGTGAATAAGGGCCCAGGACGTTAAACCCCTTTGTTTCACTTTGTAGTATCTTGTTAGTGTTTTACCAGTGTGACACAAACTAGATCATTTCAAGACAAACATAATATGGTTAAATTTTATTTCAATAATTGGGTTGCGTGTATGGGCCTTAACATGTAGCCAGGGAAGGATCCAGAGGGGGGGGGGTCCAAACCCCACCCTGCTCAGCTACATAAAAAAATTGAATGCCTTGCATCAATGAAATTAAATCACAATGTGTTCCTACATTATTACAAAAATGATTTCTCTCTTTAAAAAGCTCAATTTGTTTGTATGCCTATGTAATTTAGAGACGATGATGACAGATTTCCTTAACAGAAACCTGGCAAACCCCCTCATGCAAAAATTCCTGGATCCGCCCCTGTGTAGCTATGGGAGAAAACCAGAGGACCCGGAGAAAACCCACAAGGTTGGACAGGCGACCAAACTCCTTGTCACGTACAAGCAGGGAATCGAAGCCATGTCACTTTACTCAATGACGCGCATAGGTTAAACCATTCACCCACCTACCCCCTTGTTACCTGCAAAAGATTAAATATGTGACAACCTGTGGTGACAACCAGTGGTGACAACCTGTGGTGACAGCCCAGGCGACTTAGCTGTGGTGGGCATACATGTAGGCTATGTTTAATTCCCTAGAAACATTATTACAATAGCTCAAAACACAAAGGCCCATAATTGGGTCTAATCAGTAACTAGTTAGAGATTAGTAGTTGACTAAGTTTGGCATTCTTTGGAATTTCTCTTCATTAACGATTAAAATTAAGTTTTAAAATTTGATTGTATTTAAATCACTGATTTCATATAATCATTGATTAAAGAGTTTTTGTTTACCATTGATGGAAGGGACCGTTTACAGGAAGTAAGATTACAAAAACATGACATGTGTTTGAGAACAGTGTTTTCGGACCTGGGGTTCAAAGGGATCAGTAGGGTGTAAGCAGGGAGAAAAATTGGGTCAATGTAAAAAGATTTCAAGTAAATTAGAGTATGAAATTTTTTTTATTGTAGAAATGTTTGGTATTGGGACAGAGAATTTCAGTAGTTGTTATGCGTCACATTTCCCACAAACGAGCTACATGTAGTTGAGAGAGAGAGAAATGGGGTTTAACGTCCACTCGACACAAACTAGGTCATTTTGGGACTAACATATGGTTTAATTTTTATTTCAATAATTCGCTTGCGCGTAGGGGTCTTTAGCAGTGGGAGGAAACCGGAGGACCCGGAGAAAACCCATGAGGTTGGACAGGCGACCCTACTCCTTGTCACGTACAACCGGGGATTCGAAACAACGCTGGTTGACTCAATGACAGGTCTTATGATAAAGCACGCACGTACTAACCATTCGGCCATCCAACCCCCCTACATGTAGTTGAGTTCACGTTGGGGAGGTGCAGAGGTGTAATTGTCTTCACTACAATAGAAAATTCTCTCGGATTAACATCCAAATTTATCGTTATTTTTATTTGTCAGTTTTGTATAAACTTGCAATATTTCTATTTAAAGGGACTGTCCTGGGTTTTAACAGTCTCAGAAACAACAGTGTACGTACATGTATGTATGAGATTGAAACACCAAAATATAGAGGAAATGTGTATTTACCTTGTCTCAAAATTTCAGTTCGAAATATTGAGTCGTTTTGACATCAACGTGAAAACCGCTTGTCTGGATACGTAACCCTTTTAAGATTTTGATTCAGTTTTTTTGTTCGGTGACCTGATAATCTATTGCCGTTCCTTTAAAGATCTATAGTGTCTGACCCACGTACTGTATTTGATAACGAAAGGTACATTTCAACTACACGTTATTTTTATAAAATCAAAGTCTGGTCCAGACACCGTATAATACTGCTTGTGACACCGGTCTCCATTTCCAGATGAAGACTGATGGGTTTAAGTTGTTTGAAAACGTATCATGTATATTGAGTTAGTTGCTTGGCCCTAAGGTAGGAAATTTTAAGGGCTTTTAACACAAAATTGAGCAGTTTTATTCTCCAAAATATAATCGAGATTGGCCGTGAAAGATGAAAATGTAATTATCATTTTTATTAGAGTTGTTCGCATCGCCCCGCTTGGCACATCATTATATAAGTATAAAATGTGTCTATTTCATGTTTTGATGGAATTTAATTTGCCGTTTACATGTAGATACTGCTTTTGCAATTTTTATACATACAATTGAGCACTTTCCAATTATATAAAATTTCATGAGATATATTAAATATAATATCATTTATTATATAAAAACATGAACAGTATATTTGTAATATTCAAGCTTCAAAGACCTAAAATACAATTATTAAGTTCGCTCCGCTGGCTGTTTTTCATTTCTTACATCTCTTTGTTGCTAATATTGTGTGAACATATAAAACTGCAACAAAGAATGTAACAAACTCTTTTAATGCAACGATATAGGAGAGCCTGATATGAACTCTGTCTTTATTAGCCCAGTTTAGGTGCAAAACAGTAGGACTTTAAATCCCATTTCATTTCCGACAGGAACTGTCAGTGGACATGGTCTTCTCAGGGCCAGTTCCTAAAGGAACTACCTTACGGCTGGAAAATTTCTTGCACTTTGTCCGGGAGAGGGGGAGAGAGAGAGAGAAATGGGTTTTAACGTCCACTCGACACAAACTAGGTCATTTCGGGACTGACATATGGTTTTTAAATTTTATTTCAATAATTCGCTTGCGCGTAGGGGTCTTTAGCAGTGGGAGGAAACCGGAGGACCCGGAGAAAACCCACGAGGTTGGACAGGCGACCCTACTCCTTGTCACGTACAACCGGGGATTCTAAACCACGCCAGTCAACTCAATGACAGACTTTATGATACAGCGCACGCACGCTAACCATTCAGCCATCCAACCCCCCCGGGAGAGTGGGGGGGGCGTAAGTCGAAAATATAAGTACATGTAATTATAAAACATACAGTGTAAAAGTTGAGCATGTGAAGAGTAATGTGTGAATTATGGAAAACGGGAAATGTATGGTGTTAAAAATAAATAAGGGGAGCTCAGTGGGTAAGACATTGGCTCGCTAACCAGGAGCTCTTTTGTACACTCTCGTTGTTGGCAGGATTTTCCTGCCTGGTTGATTACCCTTTGTCCTTGGTGCAGAACGGAAGGTGCGCGAAACCGAGGTCCTGTGCACAGGCACTTGAAGGGATTAAAATAAAACCTGTTACTACTGCTTGACTATATATTGCAGTATATAGAAGGTTTCTCACTGGCCATGTTGTGTTCACGCGTTCAAGACATTTCGTCTACTATCATTTCACAATACTCACTAGTTCTAACACTTCCTGTCGTTTTTATTGCCAACAAGACTTTATTTGATCATTATACACCTTCCAATGTAATTAAATTGTTTATTTTACAGCGTTATGAATTACAAATCAAACTTGAAGTGTGATTACTTGGCTATTTGTACAAGTACAAGTCAGCGTTCCAGAATATCACATTTTATGGTATTCTCGAACAATGATTAACTCAATGATTAGGCTAATCAAAGTTTATAAAAATCTTAGTTTAAAATTAAGTAGTTAATCAAGGTAGTTGTATAGATGGTATCACACGATAAATACGTTTATCACTTAATTACCTAATCAATCCAGCCTATTATCAACGATAATCGAGTTTAGTGGTAGTAATACACTTAGTACACTATACTGATTTTGGAATATTGAATATTTTTCACTATGTCTTGATGTCCGATTGGGCATGGTCCTGGCCGGACAATTTAGGACGTTTGGAAAATAGCGTTGGACATGTTTGGAATATACCTAGGCAAAATCCCAGATGTTGCTGATTAGCACTAATCTACTTTCGAAAATATGGGCCATGGATACATCTGAAGAGTCTAGGGGAAGAACGATCTAATTCTAAGTCACATCTTGTCTTTTTGCATAAAAGGCAAAACAGATTTTTGGAGGAGAATGTTTGACGCGAACAGAACGAGTGGGTTTAATTACAACTTCAAAATGATGTTCAATACGAACCATAATTACCAGTACAACTTACTTCAACTTTTCCGGCAAATTAAGGTTAAATAAGGGCCTTGGTTCGATGTTACTGTGATCGTTTTTACCTGAAATAGATTATACAATTTGCTACCAGATGGTATCATTAACTGGGGTTCCTTGAAAAAGTGACTTAGATCGTCCTCCCTCATACACACAACTAATCACTCTCCTTGATATCAGATCACTCTCCTTAATTTCTAAATCACTCTTCTTATCGAAACTGGGAGAGCTTTTTTAGGGGAGCGATTTTTTCAATTTGTTGATTAAGGAGAGCTCTCCTCTAAAATACAAACAACAACGACTGCACTAATTTACTGTTGAAAATATGGGCTATGGATACATCTATCTAATAAAACTATTTGGATGATGTTACATGATAATATATTAATAATATGTTAGTGTTTATATAAGTCCATATCAAAGTTCAAGATTTGATAATAAATGTATCTCTTATTATTGAAGTATGAATTGTTCAGTTATGGTGTCACATAGTCCACTTCAGTTGAATGCAGATATTATTATAGTAGATGTACATTATCATGTATGTAAGGTGACAAGGAGTAGGGTCGCCTGTCCAACCTCGTGGGATTTCTTCAGGTCCTCTGCTTTCCCCCCACAGTTAAAGATCGCTACGTGCAAGCAAATTATTGAAATGAAATTGAACCATATGTTAATCCCGAAATTACCTGGTTTGTGTCGAGTGGATGTTAAACCCCAATTCTCTCTCTCTCTCATTAGCCCAGTTGGTGCAGAAAAGTGGGACGTTAAACCCTCTCCCGTGCAAAATGGCACCATGCAAGCTAAATTTATCACCGTTAACACATGTTTTTCTTCTCGGTGCATCAAATTGATTACGTTCATTTTTCTCCGTCTGCCATTTGCCTTAAAGATATCTGAGCACAAGTGTGTAGCTTGATGTCGAAGGTAGTAGTTGCTGACATCAATACTACTCTATTTTTAGCCAGTAATTGGATTGTATTGTCTTCTCTGCCATGTTGTTTACAGCAGTAGTAGTGTGCAGAAAGCGCTGTGCCGTGTCATAGCCTGGCATTGTCGTCAGTGATAGAATTATGTAGAGTTTATAGTGTACCTACCAGCAATTGATGAATTGAAAAACATGTTTTTGATGGTTTTTAGGCGTTGAGCTTCTTGTCGTTCTGGTCGTCATTCATTAATTCAAGAGCTACAAAAATGTATGGATGGAGATAGAAAAAATAATAATTATTTTACACAACTCTGATTAACTCGCTTGTATGGAGCAGAATTTACGACAATAATTCTGTTATCTTATATACTTACTTCAATTCAAGAGCTATGGGGATAGAAAAAAAACCCTGATATCTTTCAGCCTGATTAGCCCGTTTGTATGGAGCAGAATTGGCAACAATAATTTTAACTTTTTTTTTAATGTTACGTGTAATTGATATGGTTACTGTTACTTCAATGCATGTAACTTCTTGCCTATTCATGTAGAAAAATGGCTATTGACCCATGTAAAAATGCTAATTTATTCGACTTATTTCTTAAACATTATTTACATGTACAGACAGGAAAATGCTAATTTATTTGACTATTTTTTAAATATTGTACTTTAAAGTAGCTAAGTCTCTAACTTAATATCATCCAAAGTCTTACACGTTGAAAACACTGAAAACACGAATTATTTCTCAATTCAAATCAACATTGATGTTGTGATCTTACCTGGAAAAGGTAGGCTTCTGGTATCCAATATTGAAAACACAAATTATTTGTCAACATTGATCTTGTGATGTTAGTGGCAAAAGATGGGCTTCAATATTTAAGACAAAATAAACATTTTACCATTGGTACACGAATCGTGTACCATAGTGCGTTTCAGCGTCATTTGTAACAACTCATGTCAAACGGTGACGCCATATCTTATCTGGTGTGCATGCGCAATAGACTGGAATAATCAGACGCTAGAAATTGCCATTCGGTTGAGACTCATGACGTATTTCGTTGGACAGAACTGATTTGAAATTAGAGTTAAAACGGAAACAATTGAATGTAAATTAGTTTATATACAATCAGATTACATTATTATAGTGCGTTACGACCCATTTGGGTCAATTTCTAGGTCCCAAATATTAGCGATTTAGCTCCTTCAATTTATATTTCCATCTTTACTTTTAATGTTATGTTTTTGATATTACAGAATTCAGTCTGTACAGTATACATATGTGTACAGTAGTTGCATAAAAAAATTGACATTTAACAAAAGTTACAAGATGCCTTGAAAACAAAAAATTCTAACCCTCATTATGGCAACAGATGGCACTGTTTAAACTTTACATTTACAATAACCGGTCCCTGATTTAAGAATGGAAAATAAAGTCAAACATGTACACGATCAATCTGTTTCAGAGAGGATTACGACTGTCTTCTAACATCTCTGTAAAAGATGACTGCCCTCAACATGTGATGTCACATCACGCGGTGTCAATCATTGGCTCAATGGCACATGCATTGTTTACATAAAATGTTACTGGTTTGGGCAGAATGGTGCCTTTTACCAATTTTAATACCCATTTACACTAAATAGGGAATAATTTTTACCTACATATACTTTAAACGTCTTTATTTATTTTTCCAATACATAAAACAAATGTTTTAGAATTTAATTTGTCGGAGGAAAAAAGTTAATATTTGGGGCTCATTAAAGATACATTATGGGAGATTTTTATAGAGAGTTGGCCATTCTTGCTATAACAGTTCAAAAGTAGATGATGAAAGAAGAATATATTGAAAATTTCAGTCAAATTACTTTATTCTGAACATAGTTATCATCGTTGTAATATTTGACTAGAAATGGTAGTGAAATGTGCCTTCACCATGGTTGATCGTTTGATTGACAGGCTTTAACTCCACCTACATATCTCGATTATCAAGTAATGTTTTCAATGGCATGCGGAAACGCTCTACAGCGGCCTCGCTAAGTACACTCTATCATTTAGCCTCGATCTAACTGACGTATTCTCATCAGGGTGCGCCATA
Organism: Patella vulgata; assembly: GCF_932274485.2. Lineage (NCBI taxonomy): Eukaryota > Metazoa > Mollusca > Gastropoda > Patellidae > Patella > Patella vulgata. The sequence goes on from NC_065879.2 coordinate 83,840,729, forward strand.
TTTGAATTAATCAATAAGTGAAATCCTATTTAAATCCGAGCTGTAGCCGAGCCATCCGGGGGTCTACAGAGATGATTTTGGGCTTGTTGTTTAAATAAAGATCTAATTTATAATTTCTATAACATCTGAAGCCTAAATTAAGACTTGCAATAATCAGATTTTGCTCTTGCATAATGTATGTTTAAGTCACATCGATGTCATCCTTATGCAGTTATTGTAGTGGCTCAGCGAATATTCTCTGTTGATCAGTGTGGTACATGATGACTGGTACCATGCATAAGACAGGGTATGCTTGCTCTTCCTGGAACTAATTCTCATTTGAGAAGTTCACATAGATGAAAAAGAAAAAAACACTGGTGTTTGGAATGTTAAATAAAAAGTACCTGAATAAGATTGAGAATGTTAGTAAATCAGTCCTTCACATTTATAAAATTGTGCAGGAGCCATAAAAAGCATCTGCCAATCCCAAAAATGAGAAAAAAGCTCCTGTAAAAAAAAAACTCTTCTTAATTATATTGCAAAAGTACTTCTACATTTTCTTGAATTAAGGAAAGGCAAATTGTATGCTGTAGTCTTTTTTGATATTTGGTGAATATGGTACCATCAAAATTATCATCATGGAAACAGATAACTCGAATGTATGCAGTTTAAAAATAAACAAAAACTGAAAGTAGATTATTAATCTCAATATTTAGGAGAGCGATTTAGCTAATTTGTAGGAATCTTTGATGACTTCTACGAAGGAAAGTCGAGGTGCGTCGAGAGGAGCAGGAGCGAAAGCTCACCTTACACTTGAAGGGAGAGAGAGAGAGAAATGGGGTTTAACGTCCACTCGACACAAACTAGGTCATTTCGGAACTAACATATGGTTCAATTTTATTTTCATAATTCACTTGCGCGTAGGGGTCTTTAGCTGTGGGAAGAAACCAGAGGACCCGGAGAAAACCCACAAGGTTGGACAGGCGACCCTACTCCTTGTCATCTTACACTTGAAGGACTAGTACATGTGTATGTCTGTCCAACCTTGAAAGTACATGGACTTGTAAGGCTGTATGTACAACATATTAATAATGACCATCCTGTCAGCAAATGCATTTTTGGTGCTTCTCTCTGTCTTAATACAGAAATCTGCTTTTCAAGGTTTTCATTTCTGTTTTACTGAAGGCTTGTGAGATAAAATATAACCTCAAAAAAATACATGTATTGCTTCTTTTGTTTCCAGGCGGTGGCAGGGTAGGGCCCACGGTTTCTGCCTCACGAACCAGTTCGATCCCAAGTTTCTTAGGATTTCTCAGCAGGGTTTTCCCTTTTAACTGTGCTCCAATGAACATAAAAGTACCTCAATGAAGAGTATGCGTAAAATGCTGCCATACAGGCAAAATTCCCCTCATGGCACACTCAGTGCCGGACTGGGCCCACCTGTCCACCTGTCCGTGACACCTGTCAGCTCATTAAGCTCATTAAGCCTATAAAGAAAAAAGAAAAAGAGAAGAAAGGAGAGGGGGAGGACAAAAAAGAAAGAAGGAAGGAGAGGACAGGATATTTGTGTGGGCCTTGGTCAATGACCTGACAGGTGGGCCTTAGGCACACCAGTCCGGCACTGGGCACACTGTCACTGCATGGCCTATGCCCATCTTCATAAACCCATTTGATGCAGAAGTGTAGGACACTAAACCCTGTTTGATTGGATTTCATTTCATTTCAATTGATTTTCATAGTTAATGAACTTGATCACTTTGAAAAAAACATTTGCCATTGTATAGATTGTTTAATCATTACCATCCATTTGACATGGAGTTATTGCCCTTGATCACTTTGAAAAAAACATTTGCCACTCTATAGATTGTTTAATGATTATTATCCATTTGAGATGAAATGTTTACAAAGTGTTTGTTTATGAGATGCCTCTTGATATTCAGCCATTTCCAATAATTTGAACAGCTGATTATCTGTTATGATTATGTTACATGTAGCACTAGAAAGAACCAGAAATAGTCCTCTTATTGCGTTGTAAAAGAAAGAAAAAATAGGGTTTAACGTCCGCTTGACACAAACTAGGTCATTTCGGGGCTCACACATGGTTCAATTTTATTTCAATTATTCGCTTGCACGTAGGGGTCTTTAGCAGTGGGAGGAAACCGGAGGACCTGAAGAAAACCGAGGAGGTTGGACAGGCGACCCTACTCCCTGTCACGTACAACCAGGGAATGAAAACCACGCCAGTTGACTCAATGATAGACCTTATGATACAGCACGCACGTGCTAACCATTCGGCCATCCAACCCCCAAAAAAGAGAGAGTAATGGGGTTTAACCATTATGTTGGTGCTGAGTCACGTGGATATTAAACTTTAATGTCCACTCAGCACAAACTAGTTCATTAAGTCCACTCGACACAAACTACAAGGACTAACATAGTTTGGACAGGCGACCCTACTCCTTGACACATACAAACTAGGAATGTAAACCATGCCATTTGACTCCATGACAGAAATGAAATGAAATGAAATGGGGTTTCAGGGCTTGCCACGAGCAAATTGGAGGCGAGTAGATGACTACTCACGCAAATATAGACTTGCGCGAGTGAGGCGTATACATGTATTTACTCACGCAGAATGATGTGCGTGAGTAGCCATTTAAATTCCATGTGCCTAATGGCAATGCTCTTGTCACTTCGGTGGAAGCGGACGTTGAATAAAGCTATTTCACACACAAAGGCAATGCATACTCTTTTATTTCCTTGGCAGTAATATTATCTGTAAATCGTCTTCCCATGACAATAACGTTGCAAGGGAAACTGGGTTTCCCTTTGCCATCGTTGGCGTGCTGAGGTGATTCGGGTAAAGCTTAGAAAGGTAAAAGAACAGGCAAAACAATTTCAATCCCATCAATTTGTAGAAAAGATGCGGGATCGAAAGAATTGCTATTAATAGAAACTACAACATCCGCTCAATGTTTGATTATCCAGACACGGCAAAGGACATCCGCTTAAAAACCACCTGGCAGTACGCGTCTCAAAGTATTTTTAGTAACAACAGTTGGAACTGGAAAGACACGCCGCGTGCGCAATAGTGCATCAATATGAAGGCATACAAATTGTTTACGGCTTTTTATATTACGATATTCAATTATTTCTGATTAAATTATTTTTTATATTTGCGCGAGTTCTTAATCACTCACGTAAATTTGGTTTTACGCGAGCGTGGCGTGCGCGCGAGTAATTACTCGCGTCTCGTGGCAAGCCCTGGGTTTAACGTCCTACTGTTCTGCTCCTATACTGGGCTAATGAAGATGGGCATACGCCAAACAGTGTGATATGAGGGAAATTTTGCCCGGGCAGCGGCACTATCGCCTACTCTTATATCGAATTCCAACTGCCAGGGGATCTTTTACGTGCATTCCAATATATACACGGGACCTCAGTTTTTCGTATCATCAGAAGGACTAGACAGCTGTTCTTGTCAGGCCCTCCATCCTGCATCACTGACAAGGGGGAACCACGCCGGAAAATCTGGATGAACTTTCTCGGCCAATGCAGGGATAGAACACCCAACCTTCAGGCTAGCGAGCCAGCGTCTTAGCCACGTATCCCCACTCCATGACAGACCTTGTGATCTAAAGTACATGAGTTAGACTGCTCGGCCACACCAATCCCAACTCCCCACCTACAAGAGCATTTTATCAATACTGTATGTATTTCACTGATCAAATTATCTTATAATTGCAGGATGTGTGGCCTTTAGCCAATCCAGAGTAAAAGCTGAAACTCCATTTTGAAGGTTTGTTGATCATTTCAATACATTCATTTACCTATAATCTGGCGTGGATCTCCCTTGTCAGTGATGCAGGACGGAGGGACTGACAAGGAAGCTGTCTAGTTGTTCGGATGGGACGAAAAACCGAGGTCCCGTGTACACATTGGCGTGCACATAAAAGATCCCTTGGCAGTTGGAATTCGATATAAGAGTAGGCCGTAGTGCCGCTGTCCGGGCAAAATTTCCCTCATAGCACACTGTATGGCGTATGCCCGTCTTCATTAGCCCAGGTTAGGAGCATAACAGTAGGACGTTAAACTCCATTTCATTTCATTTCATTTCATTTACCTATAAACATTTGATTTCAATCAGATTAAAACACAGATCCTTTTGCGTTTTGTTTTTTTATTGTTCAGAATTTTGTTTTACTTGCCTTTACTACACTAGGATCTGGAAGAGTTGTTATAGTTATATAACCCGCGTTCTGGTTGATGTGAGGTATTAGCCAATGAAATTGTCTGTTGTTACGAATTCTTGAAGGCAATGCAAAAGTTGTATTTCCAAATACCCACTTGAAACATCAACGCTGATTGGTTAATCAAATGTCTGACATATTGGAGACCATCAAATGAATAAAAAAAACGAAACATAATATATAGAGGATATTTGTCGTTTTAGAGTGAATAACGCGGTATTCCACTACTGATCATAAAATATAGATCTGTATTTTAATCAGATCGGTTTGATTTCCAGATTTTCCTATTGTTTATTACTAAGTAAGGCTGGGAATCGATATGAAATTTCAATATCGATTATCGGCAAGAATTTGTCAGCGATTATCGATAATAATCGATTATCATTCTTCCGGAAAAACCGAACTTTACCGACCTGTTATTTGTGTTGATCGAGTTGCAGTAATGTTATTATCCTAGTCTAATACTGTGCCGATGTACGTAAAAAAATCAATTAATGTAAAATAATTAGTTGCTAAATGTAGGATTAACTTGAGTATTATTCTAAGTTTTGTTCTTGATTCATTTGAACCTTTTTTTTATTCCAATATCTCCGATAAATACAAAGACAATACATGGTTTCTCTTTGCAAGTTACTGGCGATCACACAGTGTTACTAATAATAGAATAAAATATAATAGAAGGCGTCTATTGATTGGACAATAAAAAAATAATTACGGGCTTACTAAGCACAATGAAATGGGGTTTAACATCTGAGTTTTGTGCTGACTGGGCACAATGCAGAGGTGGGAACATGAATCCTGCGACTCGGACTTGAGTCTGACTTAAGTCGCATCAATGACCCGACTTGCGACTTGACTTGGAATATTTGTTGCGACTCGAGAATCGACTTGGACTCGGCAGTGTCATGATGACTTGCGAATACTTGCGACTAGAAAGAGCAGAATACTCGAGTCTCGGCGAGGGGGCATAATTCTAACTTACCTTATTTGCCATGAATTGCTGACTCTTTTGATGAACTGGTGACTTGAACGGGACTTGGAACTCAACTCTGTAGTAAAGTCAGCGACTTGGGCAATTGAGGTGGGGCAACTTGGGATTCCTCGGACTTGAGTTCCTGCGACATGTTCCAACCTCTGGTACCAAGAGGGAAATAATTTTGTTTTGTTTTTTTTTTATTTTAATGGGGTTTAATGTCCACTCGACACATACCAGGTCCATTTCGGGACTCACACATGGTTTAATTTTATTTCATTAAATCGCTTGCGCATGTAGGGGTCTTTAGCAGTGGGGGAAAACCGTAAATGTAGCAGTACATGTATGAAACTTGTAGCGATGTGTTTTTTAAAAACAAATATTGATAAACTTGTAGCGATGTGTTTTTTAAAACAAATATTGATAAGTCTAACTAAGCCTAATATCAGGACTTCATCATCATATATTGATCAGCCTTGAAAAAAAAAAAAATGTGTACAAAATGGACTATAGAAATGTATAGGAAATAAATAGGATTACATGTGCCATATTTTCATCTTTTTTTTTTCTGGAGGGATTACACTATATTATGATTATTTTTAAATACCTATTAACGTTTAATTTGTTGAATCCTCTTATATCTGTTGTGGGTCTGAGAGTATTAATATTGATTTTATTGTTATAGGCGGATGGTATGTTATGTTATATCGTATTAAATGAAATAAATGAATATGGATATGGGGTTTACAAATAATAGCTTTAGATTAGAAATTATTTTTCATTATTCAGCATTGATTATCATTCAGCTCTATAAACGGTTATATTTGTTTATTTCTGTTTTAAAGATACATTCTTGCAGACCTTTAAACATACATTTTGCAAGAACTAAATTTGCCTATTGCAAATCTTTCTGTAGGCCTGAAATGTTATCTAAATTATTAATTAGACATTAATTAACTTATCCAGGCCATAATCAACGCTGCGTAATTTAGACGCAGAAAATTTCCCCGACGTGAGAATAATTAGATTATTCTTTTTCGTAGGTTGTACACTATGTCATCAATTTCCATGCTTCACGCGGCATTTACGTAGTCTCCGTAGGTTTTTATATTTCCTCTTATTTCCTTCATAATCTTTAAGTTCATGGCAGTAAGCCTTCTATACGTAGCTATTCTGAGACCCTCAATATTTGCCACACTGGAAGCAATAAAGCGCATTTCATACAAGACTTTGGATTGGCTAGAACACGATAAACTGTTTACATTTAGCCAATCAATTATTGGCTTTCATAGCGATAGTTTGCTCTCTTTACTTCCTGTCGAAGTGAAAGATTGAAGTATGCCGTCAACCTTCAGTCGTTAATAGACTACATGTAAATACAATATCAATGAAATAAGGACGCTTAAAATAGGGTTGTTCACGTAACGATTTTACTTGCTTCTATTGAGTAGCAGATTTAGAAAGCAAAAACGCAAAATTTTTGAATGTCTGCGTATTTTTATGCAACTCTACATCTGCTCCTGTGGTTTCCCCTTGTCAGTGGTGCAGGACGGGAGGCATTGGCAAGGACAATGTCTAGTTGTTCGGATGGGACACAAAAAAAAACCCATTGACTGCAGTCGGTGCTGAAAAGTAGGATGTTAAACCCCATTTCATTTCTATAACTTAGAGGCTTTAATTTTGATCTTTCATAATTGCTCTGAGAACTGTTAGTCGATGTGTGTTTTGTTGGCTGGCAGTCCATGTTTATGAAACAATTTTTTTTTTTTTTTCAGGCAGTCTGCTGTCCTCTTCTATGGTGAAATCATGGAACAGAAGAATGACCTCACATCTCTTCTGATGTCCATGAAAAAAAAAGATGAAAAACAACAAGCTCAACTGTAAGTTATGATGCACTGTTTTTTTTTTTTGAACATATTCTCTATCTTTTATTTCGGGGGGTTGGATGGCCGAATGGTTAGCACGAGCGCACTGTATCATAAGGTTTGTCATTGTTTCAACTGGCATGGTTTCGATTCACCAGTTGTACTTGACAAGGAGTAGGGTCGCCTGTCCAAACTCGTGGGTTTTCTCCGGGTCCACCGGTTTCCTCCCACTAGTGTGTGTCAAGTAGACGTTAAACCCCATTTCTCTCTCTATCTTTTATTAGAATCCTCGTGGGTTTTCTAAATTGTACCATATGTTAGTCCCAAAATGACCTGGTTTGTGTCAAGTGGAGGTTAAACTCTCTCTCTCTGTTTCTCCCCCTTCCCTCTCATTTAACTATAATCCAAGGTAATCCACTGCAATCAACCGTTTATGACCGCAACTTGAAGCTGACTGACAACCAGGGTAGTTCTAGACCGAGTTGAACATGCAATATGAAATACATAGGTCCCAGTTTCACAAAACATTCTCTAACTTAAGTTAAGAATTTACTCAAATGTAGTTTATAAAACTTTTGTTGTTTTAATATGTCAAATACATCAATAAGAAACTATGTGCAAATTTTTGTGTTTCTGGATCAAAGATATTTCTCATATATACAGTGATTGAAAGTTGAGTAAATTCTTAACTTAACTCTGAGTATGATTTGTGAAACCGGAAATATGTCCATTTTCAACTGAGGTAATGACTACTACAGGAATTTTCTCAGTCTGTTTATTTTATATAGAAACATGCATCCGATGTGCAAGGCTGTGGTAATGGCAATGGTAATGGACGGTAATCATTACATTTTTTTAATTATATGGTTATGTAATAGTTAATGGAAAATTTCAATAGTAATTAATTACATTCCAAAAATCATGTTATGGTCAATTACATTTCAATTACATTTTATGCCACATATCAATATTTCCATTTATGACAAGAAGTCAATTAAATATATCTTACAAAGATGCGATGGTCATGTAGTTTGATTTACATCATCTTGAAATCAATTTCATTTTAAAAAAAGATGTGTTCTTGTTGAATGGTGAACTGTACATCATTGGTTTTTTTTTTATGACACTGGAGCTCAAATCTTGATTTACCAAATCCTTATGCTTGTTCATTCATTTATTGTGCTTAACGTCCGAGGGAGATGTCGCAGAGAGCTTTTTAAGGATCTCAGCCAAATATAGAAAAGAATGACTTCGGTATTTTCTTTGTCAAAATGATATTCACTAGATTTTATGAAATAGCCCCTGCTCAACAAAACTGAGGTAAATATATACTGTCTTTCAACAGGACACTGTCTAGCCATAAATTTATATAGCTGTACTCTTGTAATCAGAGCAAATGTCTGTCTAGCAATATTCTATCAGTTTTCTTCACAAAATATCTGGTTCCATGAAGAGGCTGGATTAGGCCTAAGTGTACATTCAAGTTTTGAATTGGTTGTTATGATTCTGTGGTCATATCTTTTCATCTAGCCATCAGTATGGAGAGATACATGTTGTTTTCACCAAGCAAGAAAACTCAACATTAAGATGGAATAGCTTCTGTTATTTCATTCAAATTTCTGTTACAACTTTCCGACGTGGTTTCCCCTTGTCAGTGGTGCAGGACGGAGGGACTGACATGGACAGCTGTCCAGTCATTCAGATGGGTCGAAAAACCGAGGTCCTGTGTATAGATTGGTATGCACGTAAAAGAGCCCTTTGCTGTTGGAATTCGATATAAGAGTAGGCCATAGTGCTGCTGCCCGTGCAAAATTGCCCTCATAGCACACTGTATGACGTATGCTCGTCTTCATTAGCCCAGTCGGAGCAGAGTAGTAGGACGTTATATGCCATTTCATTTCACAATATAGAAAGAGACAAATCAGAATGACTGTAGATAGTGGGAACCAAAATGATGAGATGCAAATATTTACAATGACTGGTCTGATGTTCCTGAAAGGTTTTTGCTATCTGGATCTCCTTGGATTCTCTAATAGGATACACTTGGCTTCCAGGGGAAGAAATTCAAATGGGGGGGGGGGGGATTTCAGCCATTCGAGAAATTAGTTAGAGCAGGGGTGGACTCCAAACTAGGAAAGACAATAGAAGGAGAGAAATAGAGTTTAACGTCTACTCAACACAAACTAGGTAATTTTGGGACTAACATATGGTTCAATTTTATTTCAATAATTCGCTGTTGGGGTCTTTAGCAGTGGGAGGAAACCGGAGAAAACCAATGGGGTTGGACAGGCGACCCTACTCCTTGTCACATACAACCAGAGAATCGAAACCATGCCAGTTGACTCAATGACAGACCTTATGATACCACGTGCGCGTGCTAACCTTTCGGCCATCCAACCCCCAAAAAAGAGAGAGTAATGGGGTTTAACCATTATGTTGGTGTTGAGTCACGTGGATATTAAACTTTAATATCCACTCAGCACAAACTAGTTCATTACGTCCACTGATGTTCCTGAAAGGTTTTGCTATCTGGATGTCCACTGATTCTCAACAAGATACACTTGACTTCCAGTGGAAGAATTTCAAATGAAAGGGGAGGAATTTCAGCCAGGGGAGAAAACAGTAGGACGTTAAACCTCATTTGATTTGATTTCATTTCATTTATTGGTTTTTATAAATTAATATATCTATGGATCAAAACAGCAGGATGTTGCACAAGAAAAACAATTGGTTTGTAGTTACATGCAAATCAATTTCTGGGTCAATAGTAACATTTGGTAGTACTGGATTAATATCTCAAATCCAATAGGTTCAACGTCCTACTTTTCTGCACTGACTGGGCTAGTGAACTTTCGGGAATGAACCCTAGATATCCTGGTTAGTGAGACGAGAGCCTTGGTTCTACTTTCCTGCACCGACTGGGCTAAGGAGAGAGAAATGTGGTTTAATGTCCACTCGACACAAACTAGGTCATTCGGTCGTAGGGATCTTTAGCCATGGTAGGAAATCGGAAGACCCAAAGAAAACCCACGAGGTTTGACAGACGACCCTACTCCTTGCCACATAGAAGCAGAGAATCGAAACCACGCCACTTGACTCAATGACAGAGCTTATGATACAATGCGCGGCGTTAACCATTCAGTCACCCGAACCCCCTGGGGCTAATGAAATTTCTTGGCTAACACTGGGACATTTTTGTTAGCAAGACAGCACCTTTCTTGATGAGGGGGAGGGGGGGGATGGCTGAATGGTTGGTATGTGCACACTTTATTATAATTCTGTCATTGAGTGGCGTGGTTTCGATTCCCCGGTTGTACGTGATAAGGAGTAGGGTCGCCTGTCCAACCTTGTGGGTTTTCTCCGGGTCCTCCCACTGCTAATGACCCCTACACACAAGTGAATTATTGGAATAAAACTGAACCATATGTTAGTCCCAAAATGACCTAGTTTGTATCTAGTGGACCTTAAACCCATTTCTCTCTCTCTCTCTCTCTCTCTCTCTCTCTCCCTCCCTCTCTCTGGGCTTACTAGATGAGCAACCCTGGCTCTGGATAGGATAAATTCTTGTGCATAAACTTACAGCCACATTAATGGATAAGTTCTGTTATACATGCAAATGGGTCCAGATGTAGGTAAGGCGGCTCTCTGAACAAGAGGCCTAAAATTTCGATCCCAGTGCAGGTCATGTATGCAGATGAAACCTAATGTCATGATTAGCCCAGTCTGTCCAGACAGAATAGTAGGACGTTAAACCCCATTTCATTAATCACTATTAATGTGAATGTCTGTCTGTCTGTCCCACTGTATGGGACACAATAACTTCTTCTAATAGTGATGAATATTCAAACTTGGTTGAATGTCTTGACTGAGCTCCATAATGAGCAGTTTCTACATATGCTAAGCTTTCAAAATGAACTAGAATGGGTCAATTCAAGTCCTGAGTTAAAGTGGTGTAGTGTCTAACTCAACCTCAGACCCCCCCTGTATTTGAAATCAATCTGAGTTAAGGTCTGTGGTGTTGAGGTTGTGTTAAATATGGATATATTTACACAACATGAACACCAGTGTCGTATCTATGTTACCCAAACACTGTCTATATTTTCAATATCAATTTCCCGATTTAAGAAACAAATTTACATGAAACAAATATAAAGACAACGAGCTTTGTGCAGTATTATTTCTAATTACAGAAAAACTTGTTAGATAATAACTCTAACACTAAACCCTAGGGGTTAAAAATTAAATATGAAGAGCTCCGGGGAAGAACGATCTAAGTCACTTTTTCAACGAACCCCAGTTAATGGCGCCATCTGGTAGCAAATTGTATAAGCTTTCTGTGGAACAATCAATTTTAGGTAAAAACGATCAGAGTTGCATCGAACCAAGGCCCTTCTGAAATGGCCTCCTGGACAAATACGTCCATCGTACCCTTTATGTGACCTTAATTTGGCTAAAAGGTGGAAGTCAGTTGTTGTACTGGTAATTATGATTCGTATTAAACATCATTTTGAAGTTGTAATTAAACCCACTCGTTGTTCTGTTCGCGTCAAGCATTCTCATCCAAAAGTCTGTTTTGCCTTTAATGCGAAAAGACAAAAATGTGACTTATTACAACACTGGACTCCTCATATATCAGTTTTAAGTCATTTATTACAACACTGGTGTAAAACAGCAGACGGCAAGAAGGGAATTTCTTTTAGGGTTTTTATTTCCTGTAATTACTGCCAGAGTTATGGCCCTTGATCACTTTGAAAAATCTTGTAGACGCTCCAAAAGCCAAAGTTAATATCCGATTGACTTTAAATTTATACACAGTGTATAAGGTCATTAGATGAAGAAGTCTAAGGCGTGGTTTCGATTTCCCGGTTGTACGTGACAAGGAGTAGGTTCACCTGTCCAACCTTGTGGGCATTCTCAGGTTCCTCCAGTTTCCTCCCACTGTTAAACTTTAAAGACCCCTATGCGCAACCGAATTATTCAAATAAAATTGAACCATGTGTTAGTCCCCAAACAACCATGTATTGGCTCCCCTCTCCTTGGGCCCCGCATCCGCCTCACTATTGACTTGTTTTCATTTAAAGCTGACTATAGACTAAACTGTAAGATAAGTTTGTCAAAGGTGAAAATGCTCATAAATAATTTACTACAATCTCATGTCTCCTTAATCACAATATATCAATCTCAGTCACATGATCTGATATATGCTTGATTAACAATATGTGCATTTTATATAGACATTAAATATACGTATATACGTTACTATTAATAGCCATTAGGCAACACCAATTTAATTTTCTGGGGACTTGAATCATGTTAAAGATGTTTTGTTTAAAATTTCAAAACTCAAAAGTTTGGAACTAAAAACAGCTCAACAAAATATTTTGGGTTTTAAATATATATATTTTTTTTTCACAAAGTAATAAGATACAAAATTTGTATTGGGGTTCCCAAAGAACAGCGGGGGTAGGATGGTCGAATGGTTAGCACGTGTGCGCTGTATCATGAGGCCTGTTATTGAGTTAAATCGCATGGTTTCGAATCCCTGGTTGTACGTGACAATGAGTAGGGTTGCCTGTCCAACCTGGTGGGTTTGCTCCGGGTCCTCCGGTTTCCTACCACTGCTAAAGACCCCTACGCGCAAGCGAATTATTGAAATAAAATTAAACCATATGTTAGTCCCGAAATGACCTAGTCTGTGTCGAGTGGTTTCGAATCCCTGGTTGTACGTGACAATGAGTAGGGTTGCCTGTCCAACCTGGTGGGTTTGCTCCGGGTCCTCCGGTTTCCTACCACTGCTAAAGACCCCTACGCGCAAGCGAATTATTGAAATAAAATTAAACCATAAGTTAGTCCCGAAATGACCTAGTCTGTGTCGAGTGGACGTTAAACCCCATTTCTCTCTCGCTCTCTCCCAAAGAACAGAAAATCAAATTAGTATGGCCTTACCGTTGTTGTTGTTTTTGTCATAGATACTAGTATATATACATTGTTTAGAGGTTTATATATTTATATTGATTATTTATATCATGTGATTATTCGTCCGTAACATGTCAATTATTTATTATCATTTAACATTTACCAACGACATTTTAATACCAGGATCTGGAAATTAAACATACATTATGCAAGAGTTAAATCTGCCTATTGCAGGTCGAACTCTCTTTAAGCCTAAGGAGTTGGATGGCCTAATGGTTAGCATGTGCGCACTGTATCATACGATCTGTCATTGAGTCAACTGGCGTGGTTTTGATTCCCCGGTTGTACGTGACAAGGAGTAGGGTTGCCTGTCCAACCCCGTGGGTTTTCTCTGGGTCCTCCGGTTTTCTCCCACTGCTAAAGACCCCTATGCTCAAGCGAATTATTGAAATAAAATTGAACCATGTGTTAGTCCTACATGTAGTTTGTGTCCTGTGGACAATAAGCCACATCTCTCTCTCTCTCTCTCTCCCTCTCTCTCTCTCTCTCTCTCTCTCTCTCTCTCTTTAGTCCTGAAATGTTATATATACACTATTAATTAGACATTTATTAACAAAATAAGACCATAATCAACTCTCGATGGCATCCGATACTCGAAATTTTAACTAGATTAGAACGGTTCGTCATTTAAAAATTTAATTTGAAAATGGGAAAACGCGGCTAAGTCTCGAATATACCAGTGCCCTGGTTACCACAATGCAAACATCTTGTCACAACTACAAACAGTGATAACATGGCTCAGAATGAAGTAATTTGAAAGAAATTTGCAATATTTTCATTTTACATTATCTATTTTTGAGCTATAAAAGTAAGAATGGTCGGGCTCTTTATCTAAATCTTACATAAAGTATCTTTAAATGAAATAAAATTAAATGAAGTTTAACTTCCTAGTTATCTGCAGTAACTGGAACATGTTGCATATTGTATAGCAAGAATGGTCAGCTCTTTATCTAAATTTTACATAAAGTATCTTTAAATGAAATAAAATTAAATGGGGTTTAACTTCCTAGTTATCTGCAGTAACTGGAACATGTTGCATATTGTATAATCAATAGGCTGGTGACACTAAAATTAAAAAATGACTATGTGTGAACTAGAGACAGAAATGGAGTTTAATGTCCATTCCACACAAACTAGGTCATTTTTGTCTAATTCCGCTTAATCCAAATTGTGGAGATTATCTTCTGTTTATAGTTTTGTTTATTTTTAAACAAAGATTTGATATTAAACGAATATGAAAGAAATTAGTGCTAAATTCACAAGATTAAATGATACGTGGCTTACAGTGCATGATCCATGGCATCCAAAGTAACGTTCATTGTAAACACAAAATAGCAATTAACATACATTATGCCAGAGCTAAATCTGCCAATTGCAGGTCTTTCTTTAGGCCTGAAATGTTATCTAAATTATTAATTATACATTAATTATCTTATCCAGAACATAATCAACTCTTGATGGCATCGCCAGTCTGTGATATTTACTGGATTAGAACCCGGTCTGCTGCTTCTGATTAAATCAAAAAATGGATAATCGAGACTATGTTTTTTATCTTACTGACTTTAGGAATGATGATCGAGGCTTGGCCCAAATTTCAATCGCTTAATACTTGGTTCAGGGTGGATCAATTTTGACTGAAATTTTCAGCAAATTCCCTTTACATTATCTAGTTTTTAACTATTATAGTGAGAACTACCTGCTCTTTATATAATCTCCCATAATGTATCTTTAATTAGATGTTGAATAATCGGTTTGTTTCAATTTAGTGATGATTAAGCCGTGCAAAATTTGATATTGGCCATAAATATGCAAGTGGCGATCAACTGCTTCAGTTTTAAAAAGACATTGCAAAGGCCTTTTTCTTATACCTCTGTGTAAGTTAACTGACCTTTATAAAGTTCATATGCATTCATTGGCCGATAGCTGGTGCAATGTTTATGCTCCGTGTGAAATATCCAGGCAAAATAGTGCCTTTCAAGCATTATACATACCCATTTACACTAGATAGGAAATATTTTTTTATCTAGATATACTTCAAACACCAGGTCGTTGGATGGCTGAATGGTTAGCATGTGTGCGCTGTATCATAAAGTCTGTCATTGAGTCAACTGGCGGGGTTGCGATTCCCCGGTTGTACATGTACGTGACAAGGAGTAGGGTCGCCTGTCCAACCTCAGGGGTTTTCTCTGGGTCCTCCAGTTTCCTCCCACTGCTAAAGACCCCTATGCGCAAGCCAATTATGTAATAAAATTGAACCACATGTTAGTCCTGAAATGACCAAGTTTGTGTCAAGTGGATGTTCAACCCAATTTCTCTCTCTCTCTCACTTCAAACACCTTTATTTATTTTTCTATTACTTCAAATTGCAGAAGGAAAAAAGTTTATATTGCGAGCTCAATCCAATATTTTTTTTTCAATCTAATGTTTATTTAATGTGATATACAGTCTTGGTTATCAGCTGTTCTTCAGACATGCAAGCAAGCTCAATTGACTATGTATTATACAGACTGGGTCAGGTTATTTGTCATTTATTGCCTCCCTTTATAAACATGTTGTTGGCCACTAGGTGGCAGCCTTGTAGATCAAGTAGTGATTAGGGCTGAGAGAACATGGCAGGAGTATAATTTTTCACAGGGTATAATGTGTATTTTTACTGTCAATATGTGCTTTGTGGATAGTTAACAGCGGAAACTAACGGAGTAACTTAAACAAGGGACATCTCCAGAAACTATCTATAATAATTTGTGTTTTTAATTAAGTGTTTTGGATCTGGCAGTCATCAAAACATGATGTGAGGTAAGCAAGGTTCTCTACTCTAAGCTGGACAACTTTTATTCTGTTTTCTGTAAACAAACTATCAGTAACACCAATGATAGAGCCAGCTGAATTCATTTACACTAGCTTGTTATACACAGGCTTCGGTTAATAGTAATGTGCAACAGTTAATGGACATGTATTATTGAGACATTTCATTAAAAAGTAATGAGTAATGACAAAGTAATTAATTGAGCTGCATTACAAATCATCCAACGGTCCATTAGGCCTACTTTATTTTGCAAAGATCAATTATTAAACTATGTCAAGTCTTAAATTTCAGCATCAACTAAGTAATTATATAGCTGACACTAATCCAATCTAACTGATTAAAATAAAATTAGTTTCAATGAATCTTGACAATATTAATTCAAGTCTTAAATTTTAGCATTTTTACAAAGTCAATTATGATTATGACACAAATCCTATCCATCCGATTAAAATTTATAAAAAAAATTGAATTACAAAGAATTGTAACAAAGTATAAATATCATATAATACTGATATCTAAAACTATTTCAAGTCTTAAATCTTAGCATCAACATAGCTAATTATGACACAAATCTATGTGTGTAATCTATCCTATTAATTTTTTAAAAAATTGAAATTAATTTCAAAGAATCATAAAAAAAAAAGAAAGAATAACTGAATATTGGTTAGGCCTATTTTTTATTTAGGATCTCAGAACTGATGTAGATTGTAATCAAAGATCAGTATTAATTAGCAATCAATCAATCAAGTACCGGGTAAATGGATGAGTGGATGAGATAATCCTGTGTTGATTATCCAGAACTTGTTAATCTTCAAATTGAGGTGTGAAATCATCTTCTAATAATAATCCATCATTTTAATCGTTGCTTGATTAAAAAAAACAATAGTTGTAATTTCTTTTAAGTCCTGTTTAAAAAGTAATCTTTGAATGACATTGTATGGATAACAATTACTATATTATACAAGTTTTAACAAGATTTCACTTCACATGTCGGGTGTGTAGGCTATATAATATAGTGATTGCTATCCATAGAACTGTGTTGTGGTATGTGTTTAAAATACGATATGTTAAAATAAATCCTTAAAACCCTGGAATCCATAGATGTGTTGTGTTTATACATGTATGTTAAAATAAAGCCCTAAAACACATGGAATCTATACACAGCCCTACCTATTTAAAGAATAGTCGTATTAATCCTATAATTCAGTAAATTATTGTCATTTGAGAAATTGGCAAATATATCATGTTCAAGTTGAAACATCAATATTGAGTTTTACCAATTTCATGGAGCATATCGTAAACAACAGAGTTATTATGTATTTCATCTGTGAGAAATATATTGGATTTTTGTGAATCAAAGGTTATTTTGAGCATGAGGTATTCTTCTAATAATATTCGATCATTTTATTCTTATTTAAACATGCATTATGCAAGAGCTAAATCTGCCTATTTCAGGTCTTTCTTTAGGCCTGAAATGTTATCTAAATTATTAATTAGACATTAATTAACCTATCCAGGCCATAATCAACTCTAGATGGCAGCGTTAGCCTGCGATCTTTAGTGGATTGTAAGCCGATTTACTGCGTAACTTTCCTTCTCTATTAAACGATTAAATGGATAATCGAGACTATGCTGTTTATCGTACCGACTTTAGTAATGATGACCGAGGCTTATGGGAATTTCAGTCGCTTAGTTCTGGGTTCATAGTGGATTAATTTGAATGAAATTTTCACCAAATTGCCTTTACATTATCTAGTTTTTAACTATTATACTGAGAACTGCCAACTCGTTACCGAATCTCCCATAATGTATCTTTAATAAAAAAAAGGAGATTAATAGTATTGAGTTTTACAGACTGAATTTCCCAGTTATATGTTGTTAGTCTTAGTCAAAATTTCTGAAATGATTAAAAAGTTCATCAAATTACTTGAAATCAAAATGTAGTGGGGTTTAACGTCCTACTGTTCTGCTTCGAACTGGGCTAATGAAGACGGACATACGCCATACAGCCAAGAGGGAAATTTTGCCCAGACAGCCGCACTATGGCCTACTCTTATATCGAATTCCAACTGTCAAGGTAACTTTACGTGCATGCCAATGAGTACATGGGACCTTGGTTTTTCGTACCATCCGAACCACTAGACAGCTGTCCTTGTCAGGCCCTCCATCATGCATCTTTGACAAGGGGGAACCATGCCAGAAAATCTGGATGAACTTTCTCGGCCAATGCAGGGATTGAACACCCAACCTCCAGGCTAACGAGCCAGTGTCTTACCCACTTAGCCACCGTGACCCCCATAAACAAAAGGTCTAGAGCAGTAGGACGTTAAACCCTATTTCATTTCATTTCTAGTCATACTTCCAATGAGAGATTTTATATAAATTTATTGCATGATACTCACTATTTTTGTTTTAATCTTGAGATAGAATCTCAATACTTCCTGTCGTAACAAGGTTTTCTATTAAAGAAATATATTATAACCGACGACATTAAATAATGTCATTTAATTTCTCAGGTTTATGATTGAGGGTTTTTGTGATATTATATTAAATTTATTTCTAGTTACACGGATATTTTGTGATATTGTAAACATTTCTAGTTATTAATAGCGGTAATAAATTAAATTTGAATTTGGATTAATTAGATATTAACTAAATAGTCCTTGCCTTTTAAAGTTTGAATCCCTGAAAACTATAATGTTGTGAAAGTTGATTCTCTAAAAAGAAAAGTGTGCTCTTTAACTAGTAAGTGCAGGGGGACTGCACCACACATAATTGACACGAAAACAAATATATGGACAAGACACAATACGCAGAAATCACAAACAAAAGAACAATTCAAATAAAGTGAATGGATCTGGGGGCTAGACGTAAGTGTCCACTGCGCTGTACAGTCTTGGGCCTGTAGTGACACAGATTTCACTCAAAAGTCATTAGATCTGTCATTTAGTCAAGTGGGGAGAGAGAGGGAGGGCCACACTTGCGCGAGATAGGTCCTTTCGCTTGCACGAGAGAGAGAGGGAGGGCCACACTTGCACCAGAGAGAGAGAGGGAAAGGGAGGGCCACACTTGCGCGAGATAGGTCCTTTCGCTTGCATAATAGGAGTCTTTAGCATTGGGAAGAAACCATAGGACCCGGTGAATGCCCACGAGGATGGACAGGCGACCCTACTCCTTGTTATGTTCAAGCGGAAAATCGAAACCACGTATGACACACAAGCTACATGTACTGAATTGAATGCAGGTACATGCTTTATTATACATTGTATATTGTATACACTGTCTAACAGTCTAATGTCAATATATTTTATCATATAGTCAATAAACTAGTAGATAAAACATTTACAGTGTAATATGATTTATGTCATTTAAAATGACATATCATATAAAATGTTTATTACCGTTTCAAATTGTTTGAAACTGGATTAAGATCCCTCAGTTCCCTGTTCTTATCACAAATGCTAAAAAAGATCTCCCCAAGAGATTACTTTCTC
Organism: Patella vulgata; assembly: GCF_932274485.2. Classification (NCBI taxonomy): domain Eukaryota; kingdom Metazoa; phylum Mollusca; class Gastropoda; family Patellidae; genus Patella; species Patella vulgata. The sequence goes on from NC_065879.2 coordinate 83,860,072, forward strand.
AGGAGAGCGATTTACCCGTTTTCTAATTTCAGGAGAGCTTTTTTTTTTTTGACTCTCGGAATTTTTTCACGTAAAGGCCTGTATACCACTGGATGGTCTAGTGGTTTAACACATTCTGTCATAGAGCCAACTGGCGTGGTTTCGATTCCCCACTTGTACAGGGGGGGTTGGATGGCTGAATGGTTAACGTGCGCGCGCAGTATCATAATATCTGTCATTGAGTCGACTGGCGTGGTTTCGAATCCCCGGTTGTACGTGGCAAGGAGTAGGGTCGCCTGTCCAACCTCGTGGGTTTTCTCCGGGACCTCCGGTTTCCTCCCACTGCTAAAGACCCCTACGCGCAAGCGAATTATGTAAATAAAATTAAAACCATATGTTAGTCCCAAAATGACCTAGTTTGTGTCGAGTGGACGTTAAACCCCATTTCTCTCTCTCTCCCCACTTGTACATGACAAGGAGTAGGGTCGGCTGTCCAACCATATGGGTTTACACCGTGTCCTCCATTTTCCTCCCACTGCTAAAGACCTAGACGAGGAAGCAAATTATTGAAATAAAATTGAACCATATGTAGTCCCAAAATGACATAATTAGTGTGGAGTGGTGTTAGATCACATCTCTCTCTCTCTCTCTCTCTCTCTCTGTCACAGGCTTTAGAATAAGATAAATTGATCGCTAGATGTATGTGATTACAGAAAATCATGCTTGTGTTTAATGATTATATGATTATTTTTATAGATGTGTTAAATTGTACATGAACATGAGACAGTGAGGGATTACACTTGAAAAAATATTGAAAATAAGAACCAATATTTCAGTATGAAGGTATTAAATTGAAACATGTTATGTCATATAAAGATGAATGTATGACAACTCATCCCAAGATGACTCGGCCCAATAGAAGACTACTTATCCCAACATAGAAGACCACTCATCCCACAATAGTTGTGTTTGTTTTAAATAGTGGGCCGACATGTAAGACCACTCAGACCAAGTTTAGAAGACCAGTCATCCCACAAAAGTTGTGTTTTCTTTTTAAATATATTGAGCGCCATGGAAAACGCATCACTTAGTTTTTCGTATAAAAAAATGATCCTGTAAACATATCTTATTTATTTTGCTTCTTATTGTGAAACAATATTCAAATGGGAACACATCAATAACAACACATTTGTACACTTATGGATGTTTAATCTGTAATCAACGGTACAAAGTCAGAGGGGTCAAAACCAAAAGTATGACACAGATGACAGTAGCGCGTGTGTCCTCCACGGGCTCTTACGCACGCTGTGCAGCGACGTCGCATGGAATTTACCAATGTTTGAAAGAAGGCTTGGGGCAAATTGTTCCATGCTTCTAAAGCAGCAATGGTGTGCATCTGTGGTCTCCGATACAGACAGCGTCCAATCCCATCCCAGACATTGGCCAGTCCAAGACATTGATGTTTTTAGCAGCCAGGTAGTCCATACTAAAACGGGCGGTATGCGGACGTGCATTATCCTTTTTGAAGGGCTGAAGTTGTGGGTGCGCTCGAAACATCGGAACAACAATTGGTTGCAAGACATCATCACGGTAGGCTACAGCATTAACGCGACCCCTGCAAATGTGTAGGGCGGTTCGGTGATGAAATGTGAAGCCTCCCCACACCATTACACTTCCCCCGCCCCATCGATTCGTTTCGAAGACGCAGCAGTCTGCAAGACGTTCCCCAAGACGTCTCCACTCACGTTGACGGCCGTCAGCGTGATAAAGATGAAAGCGACTCTCATCACTGAAGAGCACACTTTGCCAGTCTACTGTTCTCCATGTCTGGTGTCCTTGAGCCCATATCAACGGTGATGATCCCTGAGGATAGCTCCAACATAAGGTCGTTGTACTTCTCTTAGACGATGTCTTACGGTGTTGGCACTTACTGGTCCTTGTCTTCCGACAGATGAGTGACCCGGATGTAGCGATCTTGAGTCTGGGTTGTAACGCGTTGTGGACCAGGATGTTGACGGTCAAGTGTTGATCCAGTTACTCGAACACGTTCCACCAACCTTACAATACTATCGCCACATAGTATTAAACATCAGTAATTGTGTATCCATGTATGGCATACATGTATGCTCCTCATCATTAACCCTGTCGGAGCAGTAGGGCGTTAAACACAATTTCATTTGAGCCCTGAAAATGGACTCATCCATATTTTATACACTGATGTGTGGTGAAGTAAATAAAAGAGATATTTGACATTAAATATGCATTTGATGTGAACAATACCATAATAATAACAACATACTGCTGTCGCCTCCAACCATACGTTGTGAACAGACTACATTTGTTATCTGATCAGATTGAAATTTATATTCTTTACATATCAGCGAGACAAAGAAGCACATTTTTGTTAAGAGGATAATGTTCACATAAATAATTAAAGATTCAAATTTGAATTATTTTTCAAATTGATTTTTTAGTAGTCGACACTTGATATCAATTAAAACTAAAGTGAAATCAGCTCATATTGAAAGTAAAATAACAATCTAATTAAAACACAAATCTTATTTCATTTTGTTTTTTATAGTTCAAAATTTCATTTTACTTGTCTTTACTATACTAGGATCTGGAAGAGTTGTTATATTACCAGCGTTTTGTTGAAGTGAGGATAAACCAATGAAACAGTCTGTTACTGCGGCAAATTGGCATGCCATGCATGGAACTGTGGGTAAACCACATTGATTAATCAATGACACCTGACACGACCTTCGAGTACAACTTGTCAGATCTTCATGTAGTGTAGGCCATCGAAAGTATAAGAAAAAACGAAACGAAATATAGATCTGTATTTTAATCAGATTGAGTAAAATAACAGATCAAGGAATTTCTTTTAAAAGACTACAATCACTCTTTCTTAAAATGTGCTGGAATTAAAACAAGAATTGATCATTTTAAATCCAATCTAATATTCCATTTACGTCCATCTGTTCTGATAATGCTTAGATGGGGAAATACATGTAACATACAAAAATAACATTCAGTTATGACTTAAAATATTCAAATTGTACAATCAGCATTCAATGTGACCACAAGAAGATGACCTAGTCTAGGATATCTAGTCTTTAATTTGATTCTTGGATTTCCAGACTGTATGTCATTTGGGAGATGCTAATTGTAGACTTGTTGGGGAGGTTTGTGAATTTCCAGACTCCGCAATGGTCACTTTATATAAATACGTATTTTGAGGAATATGAACCCTAATCGTAACCCTTTTTAGAAGACTGAACTTGGATCCTATGTAATTTAAAGCCTGGATGTGTGACACAGTTCTTCTTGAGATTTATCAGAGGTCCCCCAAAGCAAAGCAGTACAGGAACAATCAATACAATTAAAAATTTATTGTATTGGTACTGCCAGCATAATCAGTCTTTAAACATTAAAAAAACATGCTGTATATCTAGTCACAACATACATATATCAGAACAGGGCCCCTATTCTTGTGTGTGCACTGTATCATAAGGTCTGTCATTGATTGAGTTAACTGGCGTGGTTTTTATTCCCCGGTTGTACATGACAAGGAGTACGGTCGCCTGTCCAACCTCGTGGGTTTTCTCCAGGTCCTCTGGTTTCCTTCGACTGCTAATGACCCCTACGCGCAAGCGAATTATTGAAATAAAATTAAACCATAAGTTAGTCCCGAAATGACCTAGTCTGTGTCGAGTGGACGTTAAACCCCATTTCTCTCTCGCTCTCTCCCAAAGAACAGAAAATCAAATTAGTATGGCCTTACCGTTGTTGTTTTTGTCATAGATACTAGTATATATACATTGTTTAGAGGTTTATATATTTATATCGCTCTCTCCCTATTCTTGTGGGGCTCCACCAGGCAACTGGCCAGCATGTTCATGCATTCAGACCGTCCTCCCTTAACAAATTAGCATGAGGGCCCAGTGTGCTTAGGCGTGAAGATGGCACCAAATTTATGGACAACTGGATTTCTCCGCTAAAGCTGATGAAGGTGATTTGAGAGATTTTGAATCCCTTTGCCAACTACAATATTGTGAAAGTTGAATCTAAAGATGGTTCTGTTCTGCCCGCTGTTTTGACAGGTAGTCGATATAAACAAGCCATGGCTATCTTCATCATGTATATAGGTGTTTATAGACTTTAAACTGATTATAGTTAGTTTTTTGTTTTCTATAATAATGTTAGATAATTAGTTGAGTCCATTTTTTTCATCGATTAAGCACTTAAAAATTAGATAGTTTTTTGTTTTCTGTAATGTTAGATAATTAGTTTGAGTATGTTTTTTTTTCGTCAATTAAACATACATTATGCAAGAGCTAAATCTGTCTATTTCAGGTCTTTCTTTAGGCCTGAAATGTTATCTAAATTATTAATTAGACATTAATTAACCTATCCAGGTAATAATCAACTCTAGATGGCAGCGCTAGCCTGCAATCTTTAGTGGATTGTAAGCCGATTTACTGCATAACTTTCCTTCTCTAGTAAACGATTAAATGGATAATCGAGACTATGCTGTTTATCGTAGTGACTTTAGTAATGATGACCGAGGCTTCTGGGAATTTCAGTCACTAGTTCTCGGTTCATAGTGATTCAATTCGAATGAAATTTTCACCAAATTGCCTTTACATTATCTAGTTTTGAACTATTATAGTGAGAACTGACAACTCGTTACCGAATCTCCCATAATGTATCTTCAAGTACTGAAAAATTAGATACGGTACATATATTATCATGTATTGTAAAATCAATCCGATTAAATGAAATGAAAAGAAATGGGGTTTATCGTCCTACTGTTCTGCTCCTAACCTGGGCTAATGAAGACGGGCATACGCCATACAGTGTGCTATGAGGAAAATTTTGCCCGGACAGCGGCACTACGGCCTACTCTTATATCGAATTCCAACTGCCAAGGGATCTTTTACGTGCACGCCAATGTGTACACGGGACCTCGGTTTTTCGTCCCATCTGAACGACTAGACAGCTTTCCTTGTCAATCCGATTAAAACACAGATCCTATTTCGTTTCATTTTTATAGTTCAAAATTTCGTTTTACTTGTCTTACTACACTAGGATCTGGAAGAGTTGTTATCATTGACGTGTTCTGAATGATGTGAGCTATTAGCCAATGAAACTGTCTGTTACGGCAAGCTTTAGGTGTGTTTTACACGGAACTGTGGGTAATCCACTAGAAGCATCAATGCTGATTGGTTAATCAAATGTCTGATGTCATAGGGTCAGATCTTCATGTACATGTAGTGTAGGCCATCGAAAGTAGAAAAAAACGAAATGAAATATAGATCTGTATTTAAATCAGATTGTTGTAATAAAAATGCATTGCATACCGATCAGTGACTCAATGTATAAGACTATAAGTTTGTAATGTAAGTTTATTTAGTGATGCATGACCATGTTTGATCATTCTACCATGACCAATTCTTGATGTATATCTCTCTTTGATGTTTTGTTTACATGGTCTGTAAACTAGAAGGATGATATTCCATAGATAGTCATTTTCATTAAATGTCTCATTTCTCTTCACAAATTATTTTTTCGAGCATAACTAAAGCTGGGATTATGTCGTTTAAATTGCATGTAAAGACTAATTTTAACTAGACAATCGGCGACCCAAAAGTACCTAAAAAAAAATGTCACTGGGAACAATCTTGACATCAGGAGTACGTCTAAAACTGGGGAGTCGGGTGTTAGATGATAAGGTCTGTCATTGAGTCAACTGGCATGGTTTCGATTCCCCGGTTGTACATGACAAGGAGTAGGGTCGCCTGTTCAACCTAGTGGGTTTACTCTGGGTCCTTAGGTTTCCTCCTACTGTTAATAAAGACCCCTACACGCAAGCAAATTAATGACATAAAATTGAACCATGTTAGTCCCGAAATGACCTACATGTATATTGTGTCGAGTAGACGTTAAACCCCATTTCTCTCTCTCTCTGATTGTAGGCGGCAAAATTAATTGTTTTGCTGGTGTCCAATAGTTTTGGCATGTCATAAAACAAAAAGTTGCACATGATTCCAATCAAAATATCCAGGGAAATGTTTGTGTTGACAGCTATGGATTTTTTTTAAGGTGAGAAAGCAATTGCGGGTCTGGTTTTAATTTCTGTGTGGAAAATCTCTAGTATAATGTAAGATGTGGTCTCCTAGTCACTTAATATTAATATTACATTGTGTACAAAGTATTTTATTTGAAACATTACCATAAGAAATGAAATGAAATGGGTTTAACATCCTGCTGTTCTGCTCTCACTGGGCTAATGAAGACGAAATATGCCATACAGACAGTGTGCTGTGAGGCAAATTTTACCCAGACAGCGACACTACAGCCTACTTTTATATCAAATTGCAACTGCCAATGGATCTTTTACGTGCAGGCCAATTTGTACATGGGATCTTGGGGTTTTTTTTGTCCCATTCGAATGACTAGACAGCTGGTCTTGTCAGACCCTCCGTCCTGCACCACTAGTGACAAGGGGAAACCATGCTGAACAATCCTTTTGAACTTTCTCGGCCAACTCCAAGAAAAACCCATGACCACCAGGCTAGAGAGCTAGCGGCTTACTCACTTAGCCATCGTGGCTCCTCAAACAAATAATTGATTGGATGGGTTGAACGACACTGCGGATCGAAAATGATCAATTAAATGTCTTGTTGTTGAATCATGAAAGGAAGTATGTCAACATGTTCTTAATCCGTCCGCACAGATTTGGCAGGTCCTCTGGTGGTTTACCCAACTCATGTGAAGACCCCTATGCTCAAGTGAATTATTGATGTAAAATTGAACCATGTTAGTTCCAAAATGGACTGGTTTGTGTCAAGTAGGTTAATCTCTCTATCTCTCTCTGTTCTCTCTCTCTCTCTCTCTCGAACTAGACACATGATCATATGCTCAAGTGAATTATTGATGTAAAATTGAACCATGTTAGTTCCAAAAGGCCTGGTTTGTGGTTTCTCTCTCTCTCTCGAACTAGACACATGATCATATGATTTGAAGTAATACAGACTTATGAGGGTTTTTTTGGGGATGTCAGGCTTTTTTTTTGTCTCATCCAAACAACAAGGTTCTTTTATGTGTAGCCTACATAGAAACTCAGTTTTTTTGTCCCATCCAAATGACAAGACACTGACCTTGTCAGGCCCTACAGACTGCTTACTATTAAAACTAGACACTTGTGATTATAATACAGACAGTTTGGTTTGTGGGGTTCTTTTGTGTACACAGAACCTCAGTTTTTTTGTCCCATCCAAATGGCAAGACACTATCCTTGTCAGGCCCTCCATACTGCTTACTATTAGAACTAGACAGTGATTAAAATACAGACAGTGGAGTTTGTAGAAGGGATTTGATAGCTTAATGTTGCATGTAATATTTGACCTAAATTACCATGAATAATACCATGTGTATTCAACATGCAGTTACTAACAAAATGGCCACCGGTTTAAAAATATGAGATTATTATTGGCCAAATGTCCAGGTTTCTTTTCTCTAGAGGTTTTGTAGGAATCTGTATAATTTATTTGGCCTAATTCAGTATGAGTAATACATATAAAACAACTGTTGTAAAAGCAGTGACCACTCTGTTTACACACATACACAACCAGTATATGATTTGGAAGATATTATAAAAAAAACAGTTGTGTGGTTGAGTTACTAATGACCGAGGTTGGTTGATACATTTATAGATCGGACTTAAATGTTAACTATTTTATAGCAATGTGTGGGAAACACTCCAGAACTACAAGTGGTAAATGTATAGTAAGGCCGAATAGAATACATGATGTGCTTTCATGAACACCAAGCCTTGACCTACTTTCCTATTGTTCTATGTCAGTGCTGTGAGAAGGAGCAGTCATTGTACACAGTTCTTGAATATCTTTGTATTAACAGTTGCTGATCGTTTAGCCATGAAAACAATTTCCTCAAATATTTCCTACATTTAGAATTATTCAATTCGTGCAGAATATACAGAAAATTTTTGCAATCAGGGTAAATAAATCGTCTTGGGTTGTTCAAGTAAATGGACTCTCCCTGAATGAGCCAGTCCATGGATTGGTAAACAGATAATATTGCACTGAGGCCAAAGTATTTAATTCATTTCAAGATCGCTATGACTCATGTTACAATCGAAAAATCAGCTGTTTGTTTGAGAATGCTGGTTAACCCAGTCTATCTGATTATAGTTGCTCAGTGAGGCATGTGTTTGTGACGTAGACGACCAGTGTTATTCTGTATAAAGATGTATAGATAGATGTAGTTGATGTCATTATGGTGGTATTATGTTATTTATCTAGCCCTCCATACATGTTCACATACCATAACTATGTAGTGAATAGATTGCATCGTCTACAGTTAAATATTTCATAAATGACTCTAGATGAGATGACTTTAGGGCCAAAGGGGTTTGGGAGGGACCCATTGGGTTGAACATGGCAAGGAGTAGGGTCACCTATCCAACCTCCAAACATGTTCACATACAATAACTATGTAATTAGATTCATTGCATCATCTACAGTTAGGTATTTCATAAATGACTCTGGATGAGATGACTCTAGGGGCCAATGGGGTTTGGGAGGGGCCCCTCGGGTTGTACGTGACAAGGAGTAGGGTCACCTGTCCAACCTCGTGGGTTTTCTCCGGGTCTTACACTTTCCTTCCACTGCTAAAGACCCCTACGTGCAAGTGAATTATTGAAATAAAATTGAACCATATTTTACTCTCAAAATGACCTAGTTTGTGTTGAGTGGATGTTAAACTCCATTTCTCTCTCTCTCTCTCTCTCCCTACTGAGATGACTCGTACGGGCCAAAGGGACCAGGAGGGACCTGTCAGTTTGTATGTGATAGGGAGTAGGATTGCCTGTCAATTATGGAAATAAAATCGAACTAGCTCATGAAGAGGTGCATACACCATACACAATTTGCTATGAGGCACATTTTGTCCAGTGGCACTACGGCCTAATTCATGTCAAATTCCAACTGCCAAGGGCTCTGTTACACTAGAAGTCCTGATGAACTCTTTCAACCAACGCCACGGTGGCTAGGTGGTTAAGACGCTGGCTCGCTAGCCTGGAGGTCGATCCCTGCATTGGCCGAGAAAGTTCATCCTGATTTTCTGACGTGGTTTCCCCTTGTCAGTGGTGCAAAATGGAGGGCCTGACAAGAACAGCTGTCTAGTCCTTTGGATGCACATAAAAGATCCCTTGGCAGTTGGAATTTGATATAAGAGTAGGCGATAGTGCCGCTGCCCGGGCAAAATTTCCCTCATAGCACACTGTATGGCGTATGCCCGTCTTCATTAGCCCAGTATAGGAGCAGAACAGTAGGACGTTAAACCCCATTTCATTTCATTTCAACCAACGCCTGAATCCAACATGGGACCTCAGGTTAGTGAGCCAGTGTCTTTCTTCACTGAGCCACATGATTCTTTAGATACTACGGTATTACAATCTGATTAAAACACAGATCCTATTTTGTTTCGTTCTTTATAGTTCAAAATTTTGTTTTACTGGTCTTTACTACACTAGGATCAGGAAGAGTTGTTATATAGCCCGCAGTCTGGTTGATGTGAGGTATTAGCCAATGAAACGGTCTGTTACGGCGAGTGCTTGGCGAGCAGGTGTACGGAACTGTGGGTATCCCACTAGAAACTTCAACGCTGATTGATTAATCAATGTCTGATGTCATAGGGTCAAAAGACACTCGTATGACCCCTGATGTGACCTTTCACTACAACTGGTCAGATCTTCATGGAGTGGAGGCCATTGAAAATATAAAAAAATGAAACGAAATATAGATCTGTATACAGATCGGATAGAATTCTAATAGGATGTGATAGGACATTAAATACATGTAAACAACCTAATCAATGCTGACATGCTATTATTTACCGTGATCTAAATTGGTTGATATAAAATATCTCATAGAATCGTGTCCTAGGTGTTGTTGTCTTCTCCGTGGTGAATTTAAAATAGCTCATGTACAGATGTAATTGTGTCCTGGGACTGTGTATTTTTATCTTTTTCGGTGAATTTAGAAAAGCTCATATAATTGTGTGTTTTGTATTTCCAGTTTCAATCACAAGCTTGCATGTCATGTAAAAACCTACGCACAAGCAAATTATTGAAATAAAATTGTATCATATTGTTAGTCACAAAATGGTGTAGTCTTTCTCTCTCTATTAGGGGTGGAGGTGGTCTTTCTCCCTCTATTCGGGGAGGAGGTTGTCTCTCTCTCTCTATTAGGGGTGAAGGTGATTCTCTCTCTCTCTCTGTTAGTGGTGGAGGTGGTCTTTCTTTCTCTATTAGGGGTGGAGGGGATCTTTCTTTCTTTCTCTATTAGGGGTGGAGGTGATCTTTCTTTCTTTCTCTATTAGGGGTGGAGGTGGCCTTTCTTTCTCTATTAGGGGTGGAGGTGGTCTTTCTTTCTCTATTAGGGTTGGAGGTGATATGTCTCTATTAGGGGAGGAAGTGGTCTCTCTCTATTAGGGGTGGAGGTGGTCTTTCTTTCTCTATTATGTCTCTATTAGGGGAGGAAGTGGTCTCTCTCTATTAGGGGTGGAGGTGGTCTTTCTTTCCCTATTAGGGGTGGAGGTGATATGTCTCTTTTAGGGGAGGAAGTGGTCTCTCTCTATTAGGGGTGGAGGTGGTCTTCCTTTCCTTATTAGGGGTGGAGGTGATATGTCTCTATATGGGGAGGAAGTGGTCTCTCTCTATTAGGGGTGAAGGTGGTCTTTCGCTCTCTTATTCGTGGTGGAGCTGGTCTGTCTCTCTCTATTAGGAATAGGGAGTGATTAAATGGACTTGAGGTACATTGTTTGATTGTACAGTATGTTTAGACAGGATACAGATAGATTTAATATAATGTGGCCTCAAGACTGACAGCTGTTATTTAGCTAGTCTCAGCTGTTTATTAATGCCACTCTGCGTATAAAGCAGTCTTTTTTTCTTGAATACAAACAGAAGTAATGATGGTTCCGTAAGGTACTGGCTGGCTAACCAGGTCCCAGGTTTTCCCCCACTGCTAAAGACCCCTACTCACATATGAATTATTGAAATAAAATTGAACCATACCAAAATGACCTAGTATGTGTGTTACACAGATGTTGAACCCCATTTCTCCCTCTCTCCGACTTACTGTAGTATATAATATTCAGTTATATGGTGATGTACACTCAATATTTGTAGTAGACAGTCAGGGTGATACGATGTTGAAACGGTACGATACATGATGTATAATGTTATTTGTACTTTCATCATAACACAACTTTATGGATTTATTACTTTTTATTTTATTACATTTCAATAGTCTTACTATAGATAGTATATAGACCTACACAACACCCTATCCTCGTACTTTTTGTTGAGGTCCTGGCCCCGAGTTCACAAAGCATTCTCAAACTTAAGTTAAGAATTTACTCAAAATTGTTCGCCTTATTTTAACTAAAATATAGCCCTTTATAAAACTTTGGTAATTTTTTTTAATGTATCAATACATCAATAAGAAACTATGTGTAAAGTTTAGTGATTCTGGATCAAAGATATTTCTCATAAACAGTGATTGAAAGTTGAGTTAATTCTTAACTTAAGTTTAAGAATGCTTTGTGAACTCGGGGCCTAGTAGTTTAGCTCGTAAAATCACAAGGTCTTGTCATTGAATGAAGCGACCTGGTTTTGATTCCGCATTTGTACTTGTTAAGGAATAGGGTTGCCTGTCTAGCCTTGTGGGTGGGTTTTTTTTCCCGGATTCTATGCACAAACAATTTTATTGAAATATGTTAGTCCCAAAATGACCTAGTTTGTTTGGACTGGAGTTAAATCCCATCTCTCTCTCTCTCCCTCTCTCTCTCTCTCTTGATGCCTTCTGTGAACTGGCACACTAAGACTGTTGTTTAAAATACTTAGAATAGGGTGGTAGTGGTAGATGTATGTTGTTGAAACAGTACGAGAGACATATATAATATTATATGTACTTGAGTTATGGTTGAGTGACGTGACAAGGTCATGAATATAATTGTGTAACATATGAACTAGAATTAGTACATCTTTATACATCTATATGTTGTGTCATCTTATTTATAATGTTAATAATGAGCATGGGCATGTTCAGGAAGTTTGAGCTGTGGGGGGGCGGAGGCAAGTCCTAGGTGGACAAACAGCAAGTTTGTTGCGAGGTCTGAGTGGTTACCCGAGAATATGATAAATCCAGAAGCTTTGAGACAATATTTCTACTCATTTAGGTGCATACATGTATAGCATTACAGTGGAATGAAGCCACCACAGTACATTCCACGATTGCATTTCCTGAAATTGACCCACACAGCTAGAAATAGTTTCCTCTCACTAGACAGAAATGGTATATACAAGTTGAATTGAACTTGCTTCAGTGAACGTTTCGATCTCAAATGGCATTTTAAGACACTGTAACTCAGGTATCATTTAATCTTGTGCATTTAGTATTAATTTCTCAACCTCCAGGCTAGTGAGCCAGCATCTTACCCACTTAGCCACAGTGGCTCCTCCAGGGTAAAGTGATTGCATAACATGTAACAGCTTTAGTGCATTGTCACCAGAAGTTTTGATATATCCATGTATTGGTTCATATAATTATGAAAATTAAAATAGCTTTACACGTGATATTGCCGAAATATCAATCAAATAATAAAATCCTAAAAAAAACAAAACCCAAAAACCTAATATTTTTACGAGTCTGAATTACCATACATGTACATAGATTGTCAGTTGCTACAAACTTTACAAAACACTTGGGTTCTTGCTTCGCTGTTTTACATGTAGGCTATTGACATTTTTATATGACCACAGTTTCATGTGGCCGTATATTGTTGTTGCACCCGTTCATCCACAATTTGTTTGTGTTTTATATTTGAAGCCAAGATAAAGACCTGCAATAGCCAGATTTAGCTCTAATGTCACACACTATGTAGCTCTAACACTATTTATGGAATAACAATTACTGGTTTATTAAGTTACATTATGGGAGATTCGATAACGAGTTGGCAGTTCTCACTATGATAGTTAGAAATTAGATAATGTAAAGGCAATTTGCTGAAAATTTCATTCAAATTGATACACTATGAGTCGAGAACAAAGCGATTGAATTTCCGCCTAGCCTTGATCATCATTACTTAAGTCATTACGATAAACGGCATAGTCTCGATTATCCATTTAATCGTTAAATCGTGAAGGAAAGTTATGCAGTAAATCGGCTCACAATCCACTAAAGATTGCAGGCTAGCGATGTCATCTAGAGTTGATTATGGTCTGGATAGGTTAATTAATGTCTAATTAATAATTTAGATAACATTTCAGGCCTAAAGAAAGACCTGCAATAGACAGATTTATCTCTTGCATAGTGTACGTATGTTTAACGTGCAACGTTAAATAGTGTTAGTGTGTTACAATTCAATTACTAAAGGCCACTTAAAGATGTTAGCTCTAATGTATTGTACCTTTAAATCTTATAAAGCCGAGAACATTCAGACTTAAACATGCATTATGCAAGAGCTAAATCTGCCTATTGCAGGTCTTTCTTTAGGCCTGAAATGTTATATAAACTATTAATTAGACATTTATTAACAAAATAAGACCATAATCAACTCTCGATGGCCTTGGATACTCAAGATTTTAACTAGATTAGAATGGTTGGTCATTTAAAAGTTTAATTTAAAAATGGAAAAGCGAGGCTAAGTCTCGAATATACCAGTTCCGTGGTTACCACAATGCAAACATTGTGTCAAAACTACAAACAGTGTTAACTTGGCTTAGAGTGAAGTAATTTGAATGAAATTTTCAATATTTTCATTTTACATTATCTATTTTTATGCTATTATAGCAAGAATGGTTAGCTTTCTATCTAAATCCTACATAATGTATCTTTAATAACCGGAAAAATGGAATGATATATCGGTAAGGCTTATAGGATTTATTGGCCAAGAAAGCACATTGGGATTTTTCGATGTGGTTTCCCTTTGTTGGTGATGCAGGACAAAGGGTCTGACAAGGACTGCTGTCTAGTCGTTCAGATGAGACGAAAAACCGAGTTCCCACGTAAAAGATGCGTTGGCATTCGATATAAGAGTAGGTCCTAGTGCGGCTGCCCAGGCATAGCACACTGTATGGCGTATTCCTGTCTTCATTAGCCCAGTCGGAGCAGAACAGCTCTTATACAATGTGCTTTTAAATTAGATCTTTCATAATAGCTTTTTTAGTAATTGAGAAACGTGTGTTAGATTTATTATGTGCAAGCAAAAGAAGGAAATATAAAGATTTCATACATGTAAGTTTAAAGTACATAAATCATTGGAAGGATGTTTTGTTCCTTTTATGATCATGTAAAGGAAATCTATTTACTTTAAGTCTTAAGATCAGTCATTGCAATGAAATAAAAATAATAAGTTATGAATATAGCAAGAATTGTTTCGAGAATTGTTTCGAGTTATCTGATGGTCTATTGAGTTGATTATATAGGCTTGTCATGTGAATAAATGTCTAAATAATAGTTTATGTAACATTTGAAGCCTTAAGGAAGATAAAATATTGCCTTATTGATGTTATTCAGTGAGTTTGTCAGCGGTAATGCCAAGACCAGGGTTAACGCGTGCATGTTGGATCAGAATGTCTATCATTGATTCAAGTGACATGGGTTTGAGTCCCTGCTTGTAGGAGTAGGGTGTTAAACCCTCCCTCTTTCTCTCAACCCTGTAAAACCTTTAATTTCATGTGCATTATCGGTCTGGATGTCACATTATAACCTCTTGATAGCATGAGCGTTGTTTACCTCGATAGCATGGACGTTGTTTACAAATATAGCATGGGCATTGTTTACATCGGACATAGTAAAACAAACTGGTCCCTACAGAATTGATGCCTTTTTTGGACATTACACCTTTTTGTACTGTTTTACATACAATTTACATTAAATAGAACACCTTTAGTTTTTTTCTTTAATATTTTTTTAAAAAGGACATATTTTTTTATCCAGATATACTTCAAAAACCCGTATTTATTTTTTCATAAAAATTTAAAAATTATTTGTGAATTTAATTTGCCGAAGACGAAGGAAAAACGTTAATATTAAGAGCTAATTAACTCACACCGATGTCATCCCTTTCAGTGATAGTAGCGACCAAACGAATATTTACTGCTGGTCAGTTTGGATGTTAGCTTCATTTATGTTGTAATTTATTGTTGTAATATTGAGAGCTAATTCTACTTGCACCAATGTCATACCTTTCAGTGAAAGTAGCGACCAAACAAATATTTACTGCTGGGTCAGTTTGGATGTTACATGTAGCTTCATGTATGTTGTAATTTATTGTTGTATTATTGAGAGCTAATTCTACTTGCACCGATGTCATCCCTTTCAGTGAAAGTAGCGACCAAACTAATATTTACTGCTGGGTCAGTTTGGATGTTAGCTTCATGTATGTTGTAATTTATTCTTGTATTATTGAGAGCTAATTCTACTTGCACTGATGTCATCCCTTTCGGTGATAGTAGCGACCAAACGAATATTTACTGCTGGGTCAGTTTGGATGTTAGCTTCATGTATGTTGTAATTTATTGTTGTATTATTGAGAGCTAATTCTACTTGCACCGATGTCATCCCTTTCAGTGAAAGTAGCGACCAAACGAATATTTACTGCTGATCATTTTAAATGTTAGCTATGTTGTAATTTATTGTTGTAATATTGAGAGCTAATTAACTCACACCGATGTCATCCCTTTCAGTGATAGTAGCGACCAAACGAATATTTACTGCTGATCAGTTTAAATGTTAGCTATGTTGTAATTTATTGTTCTATTAGGTATAAGTGTACTATGTGTAGGTGACATATACATGTACACTGACATTACTGTCAGCTCTATTTGCCTCAGGCTAAAATCATAGACCTTTTGTTTATCTTCATACAAACATGTGCTGATATAATCGATCAACAATCTCGAACAGACTTTTAAATGCTGGGGAAGACACGGTGGATAAGTGAGTAAGATGCTGGCTCGCTAGCCTCGAGGTCACAGGTTCGCTCTCGGTGTTGACTGAGAAAGTTCATCAAACTGGTTCCCCTTGTCAGTGGTTGAGGATGAAGGGACCTGACAAGGCCAGCTGTCTAGTCATTCGGATGGTATGAAAAACCAAGGTTCTGTGTACACATTGGAATGCACTTAAAAGATCCCTTGGCAGCTGAAATTCATTATAAAAATTATAATGAATTAGGCCATAGTGCCGCTGTCCGGTCAAAATTTGCCTCATACATGTAGCACACTTTATGGCATATGCCCATCTTTATTAGCCAAGTCGGAGCAGAACAGTATTTAAAGATTGTCACTAAATTTTGAGAGTTTTTTTTAAGTCCCTTTGGTGACAAATAATAAAAAGTGGGGAACAAAAGAAACTATACGTAAACATTTTTCAGAAAAAAAATGTGCAATAGTCACGATTGTTTGGTGTTTGGGCAACCAAGCATTTGAAGTAAAAAAGTTATCTTGAGAGTGCAAACTACATAGAAAAATTATCCTGAAGCATTATAATTATCACAAAGCGCACATGAGAACAAAGCGCTGTACAACATGAGAGAGCTATTAGTAGGGTAATCATAGATGGAAATCATGTCCACAGTATCATAAATTTTCAACAACAAAGATTTCTCTAGGTTAGCAATTGTACAGTTATTCTTGGCAGCATTGAGAGAGAGAGAGAGCAAAAAAGTTCCCCTCAATCAACAAATTGAAAAAAATCACTTGCGATTTGAAATAAAGTTGAGTCATGTTACTTGTTAGTCCCGAAATGTCATAGTGTGTTTCAAGTGGACGTCAAACCCCATTTCCAGTCATTATTTTTTAAGGTGAGCGATCGCTCTCGAACCTTAATGTCGACCGATGGGAGGTTTTTTCCCCTCCCCTTAAAATTGAAAATCGCTCTCCTTTACAAAGTCATTAGGGGTTTATTATCATTTCTGAAAGCAGGAATGACCCCATTTCATGCAGTTATTGATCTTAGAACCATTTCCCATACACATAACTAACCATTCTTCTTAATATCAGATCACTCTCCTTAATTTCTAAATCACTCTTCTTACCGAAACTGGGAGAGCTTTTTTAAGGGAGCGATTTTTGTCAATTTGTTGATTAAGGGGAGGGAGCTCTCCTCTGAAATAAAAACAACAATGACTGCATCTCTCTCTCTCTCTCTCTCTCTCTCCCTCTCTCTCTCTCTCTCTCTCTCTCTGATGTTTCCTGACTTGTGTGTTCTTCATTAGTCCATATAAAACATCTGTCTATTTTATTTCATTGTTACATTATGTAGTTTATTGTATTCTGTGGTTTACATAACAGTCAGCATCCGTTAACGAACTAAAGTGAATTGATAAAATAAATAAATGGATTACGCCAACAGACTGTTTGTTCGCGTCAATAAAACCTAGTAGCTTGACAAACTATTCAAATTTATATAGTCTGCAACACGGGTTAAAATACTCTAAAATAGGCAGAAACACAAACTTCATTTTATATTTTTTTTCTGCATGATCAAACATGGGTGCATGTTACGTTTAGTTTTGATAATCTGAAGAGATTTGAGTATTTTCGCTACAGCAACATGACATTGATCCAGTAGAATTGATCCAACATGGATATCCTTAAAGATACATTATGTAAGATTTAGATAAAGAGCTAACCTTTCTTGCTATGATAGCACAAAAATAAATAATGTAAAATGAAAATATTGAAAATTTCATTCAAATTACTTCATTCTGAGCCAAGTTATCACTGTTTGTCGTTTTGACAAGATGTGTGCCATTGTGGTAACCAGGGCACTGGTGTATTTGAGACTTAGCCTCATTTTCCCGTTTTTTAATTAAATTTTTTAATGGCAAACTGTTCTAATCTAGTTAGACTTACCCTCAATTTCCCATTTTTAAATTAAATTTTTAAATGGTGAACCGTTCCAATCTAGTTAAAATCTTGAGTATCCGATGTCATCGAGAGTTGATTACATGTATGGTCTTGTTTTATTAATAAATGTCTAATTAATAGTTTATATAACATTTCAGACCTAAAGAAAGACGTGCAATAGGCAGGCTTAGCTCTTGCATAATGTATGTTCAATTTATTTGAGTTTTAATGCTAAAACATTTGGATATCACATATTCTGAAGTGCCACATTGATTACGATAAACTACCCATCCCTGTCCTCATATGAATAAATGTCTAATTAATAGTTTATATAACATTTGAAGCCAGAAAAAGACATGCAATAGACAGATTTAGCTCTTATATAATGCTTATTTAAATGTTAGACAGGGCAAGAACATGTTGTACGCGGAAGTTGAATTAACTCATCTCTCAGGGGGGGGGAAGGGAGTGTTCTTAAGGGAGGATGGAAGGGTCGGGGGGTCTTCATCCGCAGTGTTTTTGGCAACATCTAATGTTGGTCGACTTATGCACGAAAGTTGATTGTTGTACGCAAATGTCGATTTAAACTCAAAATTTCGACGTTTTGACGGATCACCCACTCCCATGGGAAGGGAACTTGCAACTTAAAAATCAAGGTTCAGAGTATCGAGCACCGCTGTCCACTCATCTAGCATAGTAGAATTTTTTTTACGCGATTTTTGAAACAACCTGTACCTATCTTCCTTACTATATATAAAGTTTTGGATTATTTCAGTCAAATTCTCGTCAAAATGACCAACTGTACACTGTTTTGAGCAGAGAAAGCACTGACTCGTTTTTTGACCAATCATTATCCAGTCGGCAACTATGTTATGCATTTGGATATTTTTTTTTCCTATTAGAAATAATGGCTGCCGATAATTGCAATAATAAGTCCGTCAAGCATGATTATTTATATTATCACGATAAATGATCTCATCACAATAATCCAAGATATCGCGATTATTCATTTTGCAATAATCCTGATTAATCACCATTTTTATACGCCCACATTTAAATGTGGTCGTATATTGTCGTCGCCCCTGTCCGTCCGTCGGTCCGGCGTCCACAAGCAATTGTGGATGCTCTAGAGGCTAAAGTTAATAAACACAGTGTTTAAGGTCTTGAGACGAAGAAGCCTATTGATTTTTAGCAATTTCCGATAATTACTGCCAGAGTTATGGCCCTTAATCACTTCAAAAAATCTTGTGGACGCTCTAGAGGTCAAAGTTAATATCCGATTGACTTTAAATTTATGCACAGTGTTTAAGGTCATGAGACGAAGAAGCCTTTTGATTTTCAGCGATTTCCGGTAATTACTGCTAGAGTTGTGGCCCTTGATCACTTTGAAAAATCTTGTGGACGCTCAAAAGGCCAAAGTTAATATCCGATTGACTTTAAATTTATAATCAGATTTTAGTTTATTATAAATTAAAAATATGTGACAACTCTTGTTGACTGCCCGGACGATTTAGCTGCTGTGGGCGTATGTTTCGTTGCCTGGCAACCTATCTTTTTGTATGTATCCGACCCTGTATCCTTAAAAGTAACACTAGTCCAGAGTCCTCGAGAGATGAATTTTCAATATTTAGACGACTTTCCCAACCTTCCTAATATCGCCCCCGCACCACCAACCAAAATTAAGAAACAAGTCTGATCTTCCAACTAGCCTGATTTCATCACAACAAGATTTTCTCAGAACAACAAAGTCAGTCATTGTGTTTTAAGGCGAGCGATTGGCCGAGAAAGTTCATCCCGATTTACCGGCGTGGTTCTCCCTCGTCAGTGATGCAGGACGGAGAGCCTGACAAGGACAGCTGTCTAGACATTGGCGTGCACGTAAAAGATCTGTTGACAGTTGGAATTCGATATAAGAGTAGGCCGTAGTGCCGCTGTCCGGGAAAAATTTCCCTCATAGCACACAGTATGCCGCATGCTCATTTTCATTAGCCCAGTTCGGAGCAGAACAGTAGAGCATTAAACCCCATTTCATTTCATTTCATTTTATAGAGGGGGGGGGCTGTTGGATGGCCGAATGGTTAGCACGCGCGCTGTATCATACGGTCTATCATTGAGTCAACTGGCGTGGTTTCGATTCCCCGGTTGTACGTGACAAGGAGTAGGGTCGCCTGTCCAACCTCGTGGGTTTTCTCTGTGTCCTCCGGTTTCCTCCCACTGCTAAAGACCCCTACACGCAAGCGAATTATTGAATAAATTTGAACCATGTGTTAGTCCCGAAATGAGCTAGTTTGTGTTGAGTGGACGTTAAACCCCATTTCTCTCTCTCTCTCTCTCTCTCATTTTATCCAGATGACTAATTGTACATGTACATGTTATAGTATAGAATTATTGAAGGTTGTTACAGAGATGACTAGTTGTACATGTTTTTATTCTAATGGTTTATCAAGTACAGTTTATTCAGTGCTACTATTACAATTGAAATAATGAAGATAATATACAGCAGAGAGAGAGAGATAAAGAGAGAGAACCACTTAATTCATATTTCATTTGAGTGATAGAGAAATGGGTTTAACTTCACTCGACACAATCTAGGTCATTTCGGGACAAACACATGGTTCAATTTTATTTCAATAATTCGCTTGCGCGTAGGGGTCTTTAGCAGTGGGAGGAGACCGGAGGACCAGGAGAAAACCCACGAGGTTGGACAGGCAACCCTACTCCTTCTCACGTACGTACAACCGGGGATTCGAACCACTCAAGTTGATTTAAATAACAGGCCTTATGATATAGCGCGCACGTGCTAACCATTCAGCCATCCAACCCCTCTCATATACTGAGTACATTTACTAAATGTATACAGGTACATGTAAATGTATCTGCCAAAAAAAACAAAGGGGGTTTATCTGTTACAGTAGTTTTGTTTGGTTAGGTTCTTGCTGGGTTTTGTTTGTGTGAGGGGTGAGGGAGAATCAAGGAGACACATGTACTATCTCAGCTAAATAGAAAAATTCTTATTGTTTTAAATTGAAAGTTTGTCGTTATATTAGTAAAAGTTCTTAAAATAGTATCTGTAGTGTCACAAGTAATTGAATAATTTTTGTGAGTCATGGAAACGAATCAGACTAACTTTTTTGTATACAATTCAGTCCTTCAGATGGGACGAAACACATTGCCGTGTACAGTTGGAATTCAATATTGGACTAGAGTAGGCCGTAGATCCACTATCTTCATTAGTTCAGTCTAATTTTATGCAATTGTTATTCTGAATAGAAACCATTCAAAATATCTTCATGAGCTATTGTAGCAAGAATTGTCAGCTCTTTGTCTAAATCTTACATAATGTATCTTTAAGTGTTCCGTAAGTCTCCTTTTTAGTCAAAAAAATTCATTTCTTGCTACCTCTTGACGCAAATTTATAATAATCCAACACTATTTTAGGATTCGAAAATACAATAGTATATTAATGTCTGCTGTCTAGCAAACTATAGATTTTGTTATGCTATGGATTTATGAAAACTATCTGATTATTTGATTAGATCTTTCACAATTATCATTAAAATGCAAGAAATTGATTTTTCCTAGTGTTTATGTAAATAAAATATTTTGCCAAGGAATGGGTGAGTTTATTCGAGATCAGAGATCAATATTACGCATGGATTATGGGCATGAGATCAATATTTGTGGAGATGTTATTGTAAATTTTTTCTTTCTACGATATTTAGTCATAGTAGTAGTATGACTAGACCACTGGTTAGCAGTAGTGTACTATTCAATAACAGAACACTGTCATTATTGATTTTACTTTACAAAACCATACAGACATCACACTACATACAGTAGGCCTACTATAGGCCAAAATATAACATGACCTAATTCACTACAATACACAGCTCTTTCTCTCTTCCTTTCTTTCTCTCTCTGACCAATGGGGTTAAATCTGACCTCAGCTATGGTCAGTCCTTGTGCTTGACCAGCATATTACATAATATGGCAGTCACATGACTGTATGACTACCCTTCAAGCTGTGTTACACATGAACATGGAGGCCCAACGAATGGATATAGCAGCTATAACTACCTACTTCACATAGGATTAAAACTTTCTTAAATACCCAGGGATGAACCGAAACTAGTGATGGCTGTTAAATTATTCTGTGAGGATGTTCAAGACTATTATAGACATGGTTTTCCACTTGATGTGAAACTGTTGTATTGCAGTAAGATTGATAAAACATTAATGGATTTCTAGTGGCCATATTGGAGGAGTATTGCACACTATACTATATATAGCAGTTTGACTGTGGTTAATTTTGTGCACCCTCTCCTGAGGGATGCATAGATTAATTGAGACAACACCCTGGGGAGTGCTTTCTTTGATTGCCTGTTAACAAATCAGCAAATAAGTGAGTGGTTTTTTTTCACAAGTCTGAGTTTCTTATGTGATGGCTAGTCTCCATCAACAAGTTGTTTAGTGTAAAGGAATGTGAGAGTGATACAGGTCAAGGGGTCAAACTCTATTGGTCAGTTTAACTAGAATAATATACATTCCTGCAGCTTGAAGACATGGGGCATTAATAACACACTGACCTACTTAGAGCATATCATATATATTTATGCCTCAACATATCACATATCAGAGATCTCTATATGAGAGAGAGAGAGAGTTTAACCTCCATTCCACCCAAACCAGGTCATTTTGGGACTAACATATGGTTCAATTTTTTATTTCAATAATTTGCTAGCACATCGGGGTCTTTAGCAGTGGGAGGAAACCGGAGAGAGAGAGAGAGAGAGAGAGATGTGGTTTAACTTCCACTGGACAAAACTAATTCATTTTGATTATGGTCTTTTTATGTTAGTAAATGTCTAATTAATAGTTTATATAAGATTTCAGGTCTAAATTAAAGAAAGACCTGTTTAAGACCCCTACGCGCAAGTGAATTATTGAAATAAAATTGAACCCATGTATTAGTCCCGAAATGACCTAGTTTGTGTAAGTGGAGATTAAACTCTCTCTCTCCCTCTCTCTCTCTCTCTCTCTCATATATACATGCAATAACTGTTTATTATTGAGAGGCATTTCAACTAGGATTCTGTAATCTTTTATAAAGAAACCATACAATTATTTAAAAATGATAAAGTCTGGAGAGAATTCTCTTCAAAACATTGTTCAATACTAATTTCACTCCCCTCAGGGTATAATCTATTCATTGGGACCTTAAAAACAGTTAAAAATGGGACTAAAAGCAATGAATGTACATGTATATAAAGTGATTTATGGGATCACGTGGCTAACTGGGTAAGACGCTGGCTCGCAAGCCTGGAGGTCGGGTGTTCGATCCCTGCATTGGCCGAGAAAGTTCATCCCGATTTTCCGGCGTGGTTTCTCTTTGTCAGTGATGCAGGATGGAGGGCCTGACAAGGACAAATGTCTAGTCGTTCGAATGGGACAAAAAAACCGAGGTCCCGTGTACACATTGGCGTGCACGTAAAAGATCCCTTAGCAGTTGGAATTCGATATAAGAGTAGGCCGTAGCGCCGCTGCCCGGGCAAAATTTCCCTCATAGCACACCGTATGGCATATGCCCGTCTTCATTAGTCCAGGTTAGGAGCAGAACAGTAGGACGTTAAACCCCATTTCATTTCGTTTGTGAATCAGCCCTTAACTAATTACTTCTTGTAGGATATGTTTTTCTTTGTTCATTACAAATAGTACCCAGAATCATAGAATACACGACTCATGTATTGATTATAAAAATATTAAATATTAGGATCCCATATTTTCATGGCAAGCTAAAGAACATTTATATTGATTGAAATGGACCAATATTGAATTGTAATTTGTATTTTTAATTTCAAATATCCTTTAATACATGTCTGACTCAAATTGCAAAATGTCAGGTAAAACTAAAATCAATAGTTTTCCAGGCCTGGTGATAAAAACGAAAAAAAAAAACCAAATAATGAATTATTTATGAAGTGGAAGCAAGTGATAATTTTATTTCTTTTTTTTATCAACAAATACATAGTTATCTATCAGCTGATACAAATGGTTTACAGTTCCGCTTATCAGCTGAAACAGCATGTGTCATATAGAAAATGGTGTATACATGTATGTATGTGTATTGGGCTAGTTATATCTATTGATTGATTGAATCATGCATGTATAACAAGTATTAGTAGGTATAGGCAAGCAAATTTTTAAAGTGAATAAAAACACATAATTGCGGTATCAATAGTTTCATTTTGCTAAGATAAAAACATCCTGAAAATTTCAACTGATTATCTCTAGTAGTTTGTGAAATATGGCCAGTTACAGAAGTTGGGGTACCCACCAACTTCAGACATAGCAAAAATAAGTGGTTTTGACCCCCCATATATCAAAAAATAAGCTTTTTACACGACTGCCTAGTTGGAATAAATGCAAGGAAATGCCTGTGTCTTCACTACTGTTGAAACTGTTGACCCCCTAAAATGGCATTTTTTAGCCACTGCCCATGACAAAATCTGCTTCTGGAGCCATTTGACCCCTCCATAAAATTAATTCTAAGTGTACCGCAGGTTTTTCCTTCCACATATCAGCCGACAATGGCCCCCATAGTAACCCTAATTCTTTTGACAGCCTTGAAAAGGCCCTAAAGAAAGATATCAGACACAGAAAATGGTCCCAGCCACTGTTTTAAAAGCCGAAAAATGCCCGTTTTCATTAGCCCCGTCTCGTATCACATCACCTTTACAGAAATGGATAATATATTTTTGTGTATTTGAGAACTAAAATAAATAATTTCAAAATCCATGCTGTCTTTATTGTATTATACTAAATTTATGACAGAAACATTTATAAATTCAATTCAAAGTGTGAAAAGAAATATTATCGAAGCCATGTTGTAAAATTTACATATTTATGAGCCTTTCCACCAATCAGGTATTTCGTCGACTTAGTCACGTGACAAAATATACATACCTGATTGGTGGAAAAGTAAACAGAAAGTAACTCAAGTCACAGGTCGAAAATGAAAACTACCCGTTACTGTTAAAAGACATTTTCTAAATTCATGAAGACGATAGATAATTCAGAATCCTAGCTTCGCTGAATATGTATTCATATATCTAGCTGACTATGTTGCCAGAATGCTTGAATTCAGCCGTGAAAAAAATTAAAACCAGTGTTTTATTACCGAGTGCTTTGTTCGTTTGATATATTTTTAAATTACACATCGTCAGCAGAACACGCCAAATATAAATATATGGGGAATAGTTTACGGATATGCTTTACATATAGTCTTATTCTTAATACGTTTATCAATAAAATCATGATTTTACTTACATATTTCTGCAATTAGAGGGGCCGGAATGTTAAAAACCGAACAGCTATTTGACCAATGACGTCACTAGCGTATGGCATTTGGCATGCTTTTGGCTAGCGCTACCTTGGAACAACAGGAGCCGGAGAAAATGGAAAAAATATAAAATCTAAAGAGGTTTTATAAACAACTTAAAATTTTCGATTTTTTTGGCATCCAACGGGCCGGACATGCTAGAATATGGTAGCCAATACATTTTTCATAGAGAATTTGCAAGAGAGCGCTTTACGAAACTCTAGAACCCATGCTTTGCAAAAAACCAAAGTTGACATGGATTACGGCCTTTGTGGCTGAAACGAGTCATTTAAAATTCCCTTTTTACTGTTTCTCTTGCAATAAATATATAAATAGTGTATCAGTGGTAAAGAGAAAGAAAAGACGATTGCAAAGGTGTAATTTATTTCAAAATTGATACGATAGTTATTTAGTGACGATCATGGAAATATGACCATGTTTTCTACTAATTAGCGACAATGTCACACATTCCAGTGCTTTGTCTTAGCCATTGCCTATACCTAGTATTAGTAGTACATGTATAATAACTGTAGAGATAAGGAGTTTATATAGAACCAGATATAGGAAGGAAGGAGGTTATATAGGACCAGATAGGAAGGACGGAGGTTATATAGGACCAGATAAGAAGGAAGGAGTTTAGAACCAGATATATAGGAAGGAAGGAGGTTATATAGGACCAGATAGGAAGGAAGGAGTTTAGAACCAGATATAGGAAGAAAGGAGTTTATAAAATTATATAGGACCAGATAGGAAGGAAGGAGTTTAGAACCAGATATAGGAAGGAAGGAGTTTATATACATGTAGGAAGGAATTTATAGAACCAGAAATATCATATACATGTAGGAAGGAAACATGTATAATGACTATAGGTAGAAAGGGGTATAGGACCAGATATATTAGATCGTATGAAGGAGCTGAGAACCAGATATAGGAAGGAGTTTATAAAGGAAGGAATTTATAGAACCAGATACAAGAAGGAAGGAGTTTAGGGCCAGATATGATAGATCATGAGAGGGAGTTTATATAGGAAGGAGTTTATGGAACCAGATATAGGAAGGAGTTTATATAACGAAGGAGTTTATAGAACCAGATATAGGAAGGAGTTTATATAACGAAGGAGTTTATAGAACCAGATATACATGTAGGAAGGAGTTATATAGGGAAGGAGTTTATATAAGATGTTTATAGAACCAGTTTATATAGGAAGGAGTTTAAAAAGGGAAGGAGTTTATAGAACCAGTTTATATAGGAAGGAGTTTATATAGGGAAGGAGTTTATAAAGAAAGGAGTTTATAGAACCAGTTTATATAGGGAAGAAGTTTATAGAACTAGTTTATATAGGAAGGAGTTTATATAGGGAAGGAGTTTATATAGGGAAGGAGTTTATTAAGGAAGGAGCTTATTGAACCAGATACACATGAATCAATGGTAGATATTTCTTTTTATATGCCCACAATTTCATGTGGATGCATATTATTGTTGCCGCTGCCCGGCCAAAATTTCCTTTATAGCACACTGTATGGCATATGCCCGTATTCATTAGTCCATTCGGAACAGAACAGTAGGACGTTAAACCTCATTTCATTTCGTTTTCATATTATTGTCACCCCTGTCCATCATTCCATTCGTTCACAATTTGGTTGTGGACACTCTACAGGTCAAAACACAATTTTGATCTGATTTTGACGAAACTTGAAATACAGATTTATTTCCCAAATTTCTCGGTACCTTTCGAAATTGGCATGTATCGGACCGTAACTTTGAAGTCACAATTTTTATCCGGTTAAGTTCAAATTTTCATGAAAATCGGACCGAAACTACTCGACAAAATGGCTGTTACTCATACACAAATTGTGTAAAAGTATGGCATATCAAGGTTGTGGGGTTTGAGTGTAGTTCTACTAGACTTTGGTGTTAGAGATGGGCCACCCACACTGTAACCCAGGTATCGTTTAATCTTGTGTATCTAGCACTAATTTCTTTCACATTTGTTTAATATCCAGTCTTTGTTTAAAAATTTGTAAAAACTGTTTAAAATCACCATAAATCGTTTAATTTGTACTTCTGTCCAGTTTCAAAGCTGACCATTCAATTTTGATAATGAGTGTCCAATTTACAAGTGTTTAATTTCTCAATCATTGTTAAAAAATAAACAACCCAATTGATTAATGATGTATAATGATTAATTTTTGAACAGTGATCAGGAAATTAAATACTTGTAAATTGGACACTCATTATCAAAATTAATCAGTCAGCTTTAAACTGGACACATGTACAAATTAGATGATTTTTGTTGATTTTAAACGATTTTTGGTGATTTTAAACAAAGATTTGATATTAACCAAATGTGAAAGAAATTAGTACTGGATACACAAGATTAATCAATACCTGGGTTACAGTGCCAACTCCCCCATGTATACAATGTACATGTACATGTAATTTTGGAGTTTGAGTAAAGTTACACTGTAGACGTAGTGTGGACTATGATGCATGAAATCTGAGATAAGCTTTGTTTATCAAGTTATTATGTCATTATTATAAATCATAGGGCTGGATGTCAGAGATAACAGGTAGCCCTTGACATATAGGGTATTAGAACTAGAAAATCTGTGATGTCTATTTACTGTGGATGATTTAATGTGATTTAACTGTGTCATTTAAGAAATGAATATAATTTTAATTCTAATTCAAGACGATTAAATATTAATTCCATTGCGGCTAATCTGAGTTCATTTTATCTTTCTGTTGACAACCATTGTCAGTCTCTGCAAACTCTGTTTGTTCACGGGGGGTTGGGTGGCTGAATGGTTAGCACGTGCGTGCTGTACCATAAAGTCTGTCATTGAGTCAACTGGCGTGGTTTCGAATCCCCGGTTGTATGTGACCAGGAGTAGGGTCGCCTGTTCAACCTCGTGGGTTTTTTCCGGGTCCTCCGGTTTCCTCCCACTGCTAAAGACCCCTACGCGCAAGGGAATTATTGAAATAAAATTAAACCATATGTTAGTCCCGAAATGACCTAGTTTGTGTTGAGTGGACGTTAAACCCCATTTTTCTCTCTCTCTCTCTCTCTGTTTGCTCAGCTGATATTATTTTGTTATTTTGTCAAATCTGAATTTCTTAAAAGAGACAAATATTTATTTAAAATATTATATTGTATATATTATATCAGATATGTTACTTTTTAGATGTGTATGTAAAGGCTTTACATGCATATCTAAAATGTAACATGATAAAATATATATACAATATAATATTTTTCTAAAGGATTCGTCTGTGAAGTGTCTAAAGGGTGTATCTAAGAATTTCCAAAGATTAAGAAACAGAACCGTTTGCATTTCAAAATTTCCACAAATCATGATACCCAGAACAGTTCTAATTGGCGTAGAGATACACATATATGTTTGTGATATGCGCTTAGAAACACTTCACGTGTAATGAAGCGCTATATAAATTGAACAATAATAATAATAATAATAATCTTAGACAGAAATGTACATGTTAATTGGGAGATTTTAAAAATGCAAAAAAGTTTATTTGACTAATTTCCCGAGATACACCCTTTTGACACTTCACAAACGATTTGAAATATATTTGTTTTTAGTTCTATTTTCTGTGGACAAGGAGTAGGGTCGCCTGTCCAACCTCATGGGTTCTCCAGTTTCCTCCCACTGCTAAAGACCCCTACACGCAAGCGAATTATTGAAATAAAATTAAACCATATGTTAGTCCTGAAATGACCTAGTTTGTTTTGACTGGAGGTTAAATCCCATCTCTCTCTCTCTCTCTCTCTCTCTCTCTCTCTCTCTTCTGTGATATTTGTTTTTATTTACTATATAAATACATTTCTGTGATGTTTTAATTTGTCTCATTACTATAACATGATTAGCACAATATGTCCTCTTTTGCTGTAAAATTATATAATTGTTTTCAGTTATGCTTTATCAATCAAATGAGACAATTTTTCTGCTCATTAAGGTGCATACATATGTACATGTCTGTAGAGTGATGCCAAATCGGTGCCAATACTTAAAATGGTTTTTTTTTTCAACATTATTTTGATTAATGTAGAACCACAAAAAGCCCCTCCCTGGACACACATCTGTTGTTGACAGGTACACAAGTTATTATAATGATTATTAAAAAAGTTACGATGTTATAGAATATTTCTCTCACCTGTCATAAGTACCTTCAACAACACATGGTCACATCTGTTGCCACACACATAAAAGACAGTAGAAAATTTGATGAGATAGGAATCATTGAAATAGATGGTTGCTGTTGAAACCTGCATCGCAGTACTTTTAAAGTGGCTAGTGATTGTTATCAATATATTATTTGAATAATTTATTTGACCTTGTGCTCTAGTCTGGAAGGCACCTGTCACAGACTTTGCCAGACAACATATTATTAAAGTACATGTATAAAGGTAATGTGTGCCTGGTAATATCTGTAACAGGTGCTTTATGTCCAGTGTCCTGTTTGACGAAATTTTAACTAAAGATAAAATTCAAATTTTAGTAGGTAGTTTAATTTTGATTGGCTAAGCACTAAAATCAATCTAATATTATCCAATCAAATTACTAAACTTTGGACTTGATCTTAGTTATAATTTTGTGAAACAGTCCCTAGATTTGTATATACACTGTATTGTGTAATAATTTGTGACTGACAAAGGGGGTTGGATGGCCAAATGGTTAGCATGTGCGCTCTGTATCATACGGCCTGTCATTGAGTCAACTGGCGTGGTTTTGATACCCCGGTTGTACGTGGCAAGGAGTAGGGACGCCTGTCCAACCTCGTTGGTTTTCTCCGGGTCCTCCGGTTTCCTCCTACTGCTAAAGACCCCTACGCGCAAGCGAATTATTGTTGTCCATAAAGCTGTGTTTGGTTCCATATTTTGCTACATGTAACTTGAAAATGTAAAAGTTTGACTTAGATTGTTCAGACATACATGTACAAGTGGAGTGGCTCAGTAATAACAAGGGCTTAGTTTTACATTTTCAGTAACAAGTCTGTATTTTTCAGTAACAAGAGTCTGTTTTTTGTATAAGTAACAAGAGTGTATTGTGTATTTTTCAGTAACAAGAGTCTGTATTTTGTATAAGTAACAAGAGTCTGTATTTTGTATAAGTAACAGGAGTCTGTATTGTGTATTTTTCAGTAACAAGAGTCTGTATTGTGTATTTTTCAGTAACAGGTGTCTATGTTTTTTATTTTTCAGTAACAAGTCTGTATTTGTCAGTAACAAGAGCCTGTATTTTGTATTTTTCGGTTACAAGTGTCTGTATATTTCAATAACAAGAGTCTGTATTTTGTATTTTTCAGGAACAAGTGTCTAAATGAGAAGCGAAGGAGAGAGCAGGAGAATATTTACATTGAGGAACTTGCCGAGTTGATCTCTGCAAGTGTGCCGGACATGAGTGCCTTCTCTAAACCTGATAAGTGTGCAATACTGCAGGAGACGGTCAACACAATCCAGCAGATTAGTAAAGAAGGTATGAAGCTATCTTTAATCATTTATTTTTATAGGGGAGCCACGGTGGCTAAGTGAGTAAGACTCTGGCTCCCTAGTTAGAAAGTCGCGGGTTCCTTCCCAGTGTTGACTGAGGAAGTTCATCGTGATTTTCCGGCATGGTTTCCCCCTTGTCAGTGGTGCTGGACTGAGGGCTTGACAAGGACAGCTGTCTAGTTGTTCGGATGGAATGAAAAACCGCGGTCCCATGTACATACTGGTATGCACGTTAAAGATCCCTTGGCAGATGTAATTCGATATAAGAGTAGGCTGTAGAGCCACTGTTTAGGCAAAATCTCCCTCGTAGCACACTGCATGGCGTATGCTCGTTTTCATTAGCCCAGTCAGAGCAGAACAGTAGGGCGTTAATAAACCTCATTTCATTGTATTTCATTTCATTTCATTTATTTATACAGTACATTTCTATGAATATTTTATCAACTCGGTTACCACATGAGTTCAGAAGAAAAAAAGACAATTTTGTATCCAAGGCGATTTTTAGTTCTTTTGTTTATGATATTAAAATGTGTGCGTCTGTCCGTTAGACCTTTGGAAGTCAATAACTGCTTCTAATAATTAGAACTATTGTAGTAGAATGTTCAAACTTGGCATTGATGTTCATTACATGTAATTAGGCGAATGTTTTCACTGAGTTCAATGATGAGCATTTTCTGCTTAAGCTCAACTGAGATAAGCCAGTTTATTCATCAAGAATTTGGGAACACAATGGGAAATTGGTTTAACCTAATTGAGAGTGATGAAACTTGATGTATAGTCTCATTACATCAATACCTTGACTAAGTTTGATGATGAACATTTACTGTTTATTCTGTATATTTTACTACTTGTGTATTATTTGTATTTTCCAGAAATCGGTTCTAGTGAAGCCGTACAACAAAGTCAGGTATCCTCAAGTAAACCTTCTATACTGGCCAACGACCTGCTCGGACCTTTGCTTCTTGAGGTAAGAACCTGCTCTAAACTGATCCCAAAAGGGGTAATCTAAATGCGGGGTGTTGGGGGGGGGGGCGAATGGTCTAAGTAAATGCGGGGTGTTGGGGGGGGGGGGGCGAATGGTCTAAGTATCTCAACCATGTGCTTTAGATTATCAAGTCGGTCATTGAGTTCAGTGGCGTGTTTTCAATTACCAGCTTGTATGTAACAGGCGTATGGTCGTCTTTCCAACCTTGTGGGTTTTCTTCAGGCCCTCTAGGTTTCCTCACACAGCTTATATAAGGCCCCTGTGTTAGTCCCGAAGGACGTTAAACCACATTTCTCTCTCTCTCCAGTTTCCTCCCACGGCTAAAGACTCCTGTGTGCATGCGAATTATTGAAATAAAACTGTTAGTCCTGAAATGACCTAGTTTGTGTTGAGTAGGTGTTAAATCCCATTTCTCTCTGTCTCATTAGTCTAGTTGGTTTATTTTATATCCAGCTTGATTATATATATAATATAGTTAGCAGGGTAATGAGGTCAGGTCATGTTGATGGACAATTTATTATCTAGAATGGTCTTAAATAATTGATTCAAATAGGTTAATCTTCTGCTTAATCAATACAAAGGGATTAAGGTAATTAATCTACATCAATGATCAGGGCTACTTGAATGACTTATTTATGACGCACAACATTAATGCTTCATAAGACGTTCATAACAAATATATTTACATTTCTTTGTAATTCATGATCTTTAACGAAAGTGTGAGAAAGAAATGCGTTTTAATATCCACTTGATACAAACTAGGTCATTACGGACTAACACATGGTCTTTAGCAATGGAAAGAAGCCAGGTCATTTCGGGACTAACATATACTTCAATTTTATTTCCATAAATTGCTAGCACGTAAAGTGGGAGCAAACCTGAGGTCCCAGGGAATACCCATGAGGCTGGACAGGCAACCCTACTCATTGTCACGTATAATTGGGGAATCGAAATCATGCTACATGACTCAGTAATAAAATGTGCGCACGTTAACCATTCGGCCACCCAGCCTCCTGTTATGGGTTGAAAATTCTAGCAATGTGCAATATTATTGTACAACAAGAGCAAGCATACCTAGTTTCATGTCAAACGTACTCAAACTGGCTTTAGACTTTTTCAAAATAAATATTATAAAGTTCCAGATAACCCCTCCCTCACTATTTTATGTCCAGGGTGGGTGACAGACATGTAATGGATTTCCTATTTAAAGGGGCATTATGGAAATTAGATAAAGAGGTGGCAGTTCTCACTATAATAGTTAAAAACAAGATAATGTAATAGGAATATGCTGAAAACTGCTCCACTCTGAATCGAAACTTTAGCGAATTTTAGGCCAAGCCTCGATCATCATCATTAAAGTCGGTACAATAAGAAACAATAGTCTCGATTATTCATTTTTGGGTTTAATCATCAATGAGTGTTGAACAGCAGATCGGATTCAAATCCAATGAAAATCCGACACATAAGATGACATCGAGGGTTGATTATGGTTTGGATAGGTTAATTAATGTTTTTTATATAACATTTCAGGCCTAAAGAAAGAACTACAATAGGTAGATTTACCTGTTGCATAATGTATGTTTTAAGATTTTAATAAAATTGTATTTTTGTAGGCACTTGATGGTTTTTTATTTGTGGTAAATAGTCAAGGAAAGGTTGATTTTGTATCTGAAAATGTTAAAGATTATTTAAAATACAACCAGGTAAGTCTAGTTTAAATTTGGCTCTTGATTCAGACTTGGTCTATCTGGGCTTTCAGATAAGGGCTCTTGATCCAGACTTATCTATCTGGGCTTTCAATAAGTACTGTTGTTTCAGACATATTTGCTGGTCTTAAGAGGCTAGTCATTGCTGGACAATTTACATGTCAAATAGTATATGCATGTCATAAAAAAAGGTTTATCAAGTTTACACTTTATCTATCTGGGCTTTCAATAAGGGCTCTTGATTCAGACTTGGTCTATCTGGGCTTTCAATAAGGGCTCTTGATTCAGTCTTAACTGACCAGCCGTTGCTCGAAAATTTACGTGTCAGTCAATTTCCATGTCATAAAATTAATATTTGAAATAATTTATCACTAAAACACAATATGTTTATACTTTTAATGTGTTAAGAAGATTGAGATGATGTTCAAAATTCATATATTCTTTGGCAAGAAAAACAAACCCTTGAATAAACAAAATACTTCAAAAATTGAATGGCTGGAAATTTTTTGAAGTGAAAGTCATCAGGCATTATTCAAGAAACTTAAACTAAAACATTTTAAGAATGCAGTCTTTTCATTGGCTAGGAGGTAAAATTTGTGCTATTTTTTTCAGTGCTAAGCCAATGAACCATCAGTATCCTTAAAATATTTTATTAAGTTTTTATGATTAACACCCCTGTACTGTAGTTTAGATCATTGCATTATTTACTTATACAGTATTACCAATTTCAAGTTAAACCAGTCACAAATATTCCCTGGAGTAAGAAAAATTGTCTCCAACCACACAGAAAAACTAACCATTTGTATGGGACAAGTTTTCTATATATTAAAGATAGAATTAAAGAGGCATTATGTAAGATTTAGATAAAGAGCTTTAAGTTCAAAAGTAGATAATGAAAAATTAATATTGAAAATTTCAATCGATTTACTTTATTCTTTGCGAAGTGATGACTGTTTGAAGATGAAGCAATTATGGTAATAACGGTACTTGACAACCAAGACTAAGCCTCAATTGTCCATTTTATTGTTAAATCCATTTAAATCTTGACCTTCCGATGTACTAGAGAGTTGATTATAGGCTTGTTATGTTAATAAATGTCAAATTGATAATTTACATAACATTTGATGCCAAAAATAAAGACATGCTACTTAAAGCCAAAATAAAGACATGCTACTTGAAGCCAAAATAAAGACATGCTATTTAAAGCCAAAAACAAAGACATGCTACATGTACTTGAAACCCAAAATAAAAACCTGTTATTTGAAGCCAAAATAAAGACATGCTACTTAAAGCAAAAATAAAGACATACTACTTGAAGCCAAAAATAAAGACCTGTTATTTGAAGCCAAAATAAAGACCTGTTATTTGAAGCCAAAAAAAGACATGCCTCTTGAAGCCAAAATAAAAACATGCTATTTGCAGATTTAGCTCTTGGATAATGCATCTTTAAAGAGTTTTAATGGTCTGAAATATATCTGGGATGTCAGCTTTAAATATTTATATATACAAGTTGTTATATGTTTATAGTGTTTGTGGTTTAGGTCACACCTTTTTGATTTTCAGTTCGTCATGGTGTTGGTAAATAAATAACCACTTCAATAACATTACAGTAGCTCTTTCATTATACCTGTATTTAGACCATATTAATTTAATTTTCTGTTCACCAGAGTCTTGATAAATACATAGCCACTTAAATCACATGAAATATGTTTTGTTTAAGATTTCAAACCTTAAAAATTTAGAATTAAAAGCTATTGAACTACACATAAAAGTACTATTGAATACAGGTCACAATTCTATGGTATACAATTACTGTTTATAACTGAGGGGGGTTGGATGGCCGAATGGTTGGCATGTGAGCGCTGTATCATAAGGTCTGTCATTGAGTCAACTGACATGGTTTCGTTTCCCCGGTTGTACGGACAAGGAGTAAGGTCGCCTGTTCAACCTCGTGGGTTTTCTCTGGGTCCTCCTGTTTCCTCATACTGCTAAGGGAATTATTGAAATAAAATTACCTATTTTGTGTCGAGTGGATGTTAAACCCCATCTCTCTCTCTCGCTTATAACTGAGCGACGTTTCGACTAGTCTTCTGTAGTCATTGTCAAGCAATGATAAAATATGAAAATATAACAAGACAATATATACGTATGTACACAACAATACTTTGTTAATGCTGACCAACTAGAAACAGACACCCTTCTAATTACCTTGGAGGGAACCTAACTTAATTAAGCCTTGTCGAAATATTGCTCAGTCATCAGCAGTAATTGTATTCCATAGAACTGTGCCCTGTATATTCCAGTTCAATTATTAAATGCCTTTGAAACAATTTAACAAAGTACAGTAAACCTTGCATAAGTTGGATTCGTGTAAGTCAGATCTTCGCTCAGCTCAGATAAAATCGTTTGGACCCTTTGATCCTGCATGTTTTTCTTATTAAATTTCTGCGTGTAAGTCAGATCAAAATGTTTGGTCCATTTGATCCAATTCGGCTTTTTTCCTTCGCCTATGTCGGATCGGCAGTACGTTCAGAATTTGACTGTCAGTTTCGAACCAAGGGTCTAAAACGCGGTTAGGTATTTCATGCACAGAGCCCCAAAATACTTTCCCCTATCATTTTGCGTCAAATCAGCCAAGTTGACGCAATGCAATAATAGAATTTTCCTGGAAAATTCGAAACTCGCTGTCTTCTGTACGAGACACTTTCCAGGAAAATTTAGGACATTTTTTAAAGATGGCGACAAAACGGAAGTTATCTACTCGCACATACGAACAAAAGCTTGAGATGTGCCTTTGAATCAATTATTATTCGGCTTTTGCAGTTTATTTCTAATCAAGCTATGATTGAATTTAGGTCTTTGGCTAACTCGGATCTTTGCTTAACTCGGATAAAACTGGTTAATCCACTTAGATCAGACTTATGCAAAGTTAACTGTACTATTGGTTTTTAGATAAGTCTATTTGCCGCAGAAATTGTTTCAAGATATTTATTCAGTTTACATTGTCAAACCAAAGCACATGTTCATGGATGAAAAAATCAAGATGGCAGACTTGACCTACAGGTGACGTCTTACAATGAAGGCTTACCAAAGACTTCCAATCAAGGGAAGTAACCTACATGTACATATGACCAAGGGTTCAGACCACAAATATCATACTTAACAAAAATAATAAGGACAATTCTTACATGTGTTTCCAAAGAACAGAAAATCAACTTTGTGTGGCCTTATGTTTGGGATATGTTTAACTGTAGATATGTTGATGAATACTATCTATATACACTGTTTATTAACCTTGCCATCGGCATCTTGAACCCTGATAAATCAATAAGCTACACTCAGCATGTATATATATACCCAATCGGACATCAAGATACAGTAAATCAAACTAAAAATCCCCCACCCCCACCCCCACCCCACACAAATTCTCAAAATATTGACTCTTCATGCGTTGTATTGCTAGTTATACCCTCAGTATGTAGCGTACAATTAATATTTTCAACAAAATTATATGGAATAGAAGTTCCTTAGTAGTTTATTTCTGGTGAATTAAGAGTTATCTTGTCTAAAGTGAAGTATGCATGTTACTGTAAATCACAAGGTCTGTTATTGAGTCAAGTGGCGTGGTTTCGATTCCCTGGTTGTATGTGACAAGGAGTAGAGTTGCCTGTCCAACCCCGTAGGTTTTCTCCGGGTCCTTCGGTTTCCCCCCACTGCTAAAGACGCCTACCCACAAGCAAATTATTGAAATAAAATTGAACCATATGTTATTCTTGTCTTTAGAAAGACCAGCAATAGGCAGATTTAGCTCTTTTTAAGTAATCCAGCCAAATTCTCGTTTTATGGAACTTCCTTGACTATTTAACATACTTTTTTTGATTACTAAATCTTGTCATTTCCTTTTTTATATCTTATTATATTAATCCTACAAATAATTTACGGTTTCTACTTTGTCAAGACATTTAATGCCCTTGATGTTGGTCGACGCTATTGAAAAACTAGTCCCAATGATCTCACCTGTCCGAATGTCAAGAATTGATTATAACTGCTTGATTACTTTTCTACACTCCACCAGACTCATGAAAACCGGCACATACACCTTTAATTTTTGTCCCATCCAAATTACAAGTCACTTTTTCTTGCACCAGTGACATTAGAAAACAATACAGGTAAATTTCCTTATATGCCGAGTAGATCTTGTTTGTTTTGGGTTTTTTTCTTGCACATTAGGGCCATTGTGGCTCAGTGAGTAGGACGTTGGCTTGTTAACCTGGAGGTCTAATGATCGATCCCTGCGCTGGCTGAGAAAGTTCATCAGGTTTTTTCCCGCATGGTTCCCCCTTGTCATTGGTGTGGGATGGAGGGCCTGGCAAGGGACAATGTATAGTCGTCCGGATGTGATGAAAAACTGAGGTCAGGTGTGCATGTTAAAGAACCATTGCCAGTTGGAATTCAAAATAAGAGGGAAATTTGCCCAGGCAGTGGCCCTACGGCCTACTCTTATATCGAATTCAAACTGCCGAGGCATCTGTTACGTTCACGCCAATGTATACACAGGACCTCATTTTTTTTTCCCATCTGAAGGACTAGACAGCTGTCCTTGTCAGGCCCTCTGTCCTGCACCACTGACAAGAGGTGAAGCTGTCATAAAGCTCTACAGAGGCGTGTAGGTAGAAGTGTTATTTTAAACTTGTTAGAAATCATAGCTGACTTTATTATGTTGCCCTTTCTTATTTCACTTCGTTTCAAATTGAAAAGTTATCACAGCAATTGAAAAATGACAACAAAAGAAAAGAAAAATCTCGAAGAAAAACACCATTTATCTTAAACAAATCCTTCTTTCCTTCTTATTGAAGTTATTCAATTGGAAATCATTTGAGGCGTCCCCCGCTAAAGCAAACACTACCAACTGACATTGTTGACATTGTTTATTTTTTCTATTGAATTGAGTATATCGAATATCGTGGGAGGGGTTATAGTTTGTTTCAAGGTTAATACTGTAGGAGAGGTTGTTGTTCCTTTCAAGTTTGATATTTGTGAACCGTATTAGATGAGCAGTATTTTGATATCATTGCCTCATAGAAACGCAAATAAAACATGGCTGGTGTTGGTTCATTGTGGTTGTGTTTAGTT
Source organism: Patella vulgata (assembly GCF_932274485.2). NCBI lineage: Eukaryota > Metazoa > Mollusca > Gastropoda > Patellidae > Patella > Patella vulgata. The sequence goes on from NC_065879.2 coordinate 83,898,706, forward strand.
TGGTATTAGAAGTTATAATAATGATAAAATAGAGCGAGGGAGAGAGAGAGAGAGAGAAATTGGGTTAATGTCCACTGGACTCAAACTAGGTAATTTCGGGACTAAATCATGGTTCAGTTTTATTTCAATAACTCGCTTGAGCCTAGGGGTTTTTAGCAGTGGGAGAAAACCTACGAGGTTGGACAGGTGACCTTACGTCTTGTCACGTACAACCAGGGATTCGAAACCACACCAGTTGACTCAATGACAGACCTTATGATACAGCGATAAAATAATGTACTTTCAAAGATGCATTTTGCATTATGTAAGAGCTAAGACTGCCTATGGCACGTCTTTAGTTTAGCTTCGAATGTTTCATAAACTATTATTTAGACATGTATTAACATGCCAAGCCCATAATCAACTCTCTAGTTCATCGGATAACACAGATTTAAATGAATTAGAATGCCTGCAAGATTTAAAATCTCGTTTGTCCAGTACCGTTGCTACAATAATAAAGGATGTACGCTACACTACTCATAACACACTGATCAGCAGTGAATATTCACTAGGCCACGTCACTGATACGGATGATATCGTTGCGACTTAATGAGCCACAAATATTAACTATTTTCCTTCGACAAATTAAATTCTAAAACATTTTTTTTTATTATTAGAAAAATAAATAAAGACGTTTGACGTATTTGTAGGTAAAAATTATTTCCTATTTAGTGTAAATGGGTATTAAAATGAGTAAAAGACTCCATTCCACCCGAACTAGTAACATCTTATGTAAACAATGCACGCGCCATTGAGCCAATGATTGACACCGCGTGATGAGACGTCACGTGTTAAAGGTATTCATCTTTTACAGAGATATTAGAAAACCTTCGTAATCCTCTGTGATTGTACTCATAACTTCAATGAAACTTTCAATATATTGATTATGTATTTTTGAACTATTATAGCAAGATCAATCACCTCTATATCTCAATCTTCGATCATCCATCTTTGAGTAAATATTTTTCTCTTTTATATTTTACAAAATAATATCAGCTGAGCAAACAAGAGTTTGCAGAGACTGACAATGGTTGTCAACAGAAAGGTAAAATGAACTCAGATTAGCCACAATGGAATTAATATTTAATTGTCTTGAATTAGAATTAAAATTATATTTATTTCTTAAATGACACAGTTAAAACACATTAAATCATCCACAGTAAACAGACATCACAGATTTTCTAGTTCTAATACCCTACATGTCAAAGGCTACTTGTTATCTCTGATATCCAGCACTCTGACATAATTCACTTCTATCGTGGAACCCGTCTTCATTAGCCCAGTAGGAGCAGAACAGTAGGACGTTAAACCCAATTTCATGTCATTTCTATCTTTGAAGGGGGGGTTGGTTAGCCCGTTTTATAAGGTTTGTCATAGAGTCAAGTGATGGGGCTTTGATTCTCCGCTTGTACATGACCAAGAGTAGGGTCACCCATCCAACCTCATGGGATTTCTCCAGGTTCTCCGGTTTCCACCCACTGCTAAAGACCCCTACGCGCAAGTGAACTATTGAAATAAAATTGAACCATATGTTAGTCCAGAAATGACCTAGTTTGTGTCAAGTGGATTTTAAACTCTCTCTCTCTCTCTCATATATAATGTCTCATATACACTCTTTCAAAGAACATGAGTCACTTAATTGTTGTATTCACTTGGGCATTACCTTTATTTTAGATCAACAAAGTGTACTTCTAATGCGATAATCAACACAATCTAGGTAGTTTGATAATAAGCTTTCAGACATGGTAGTCTGTTGATTGTTTCTGTATATATTCACTTCGGCATTAGCATAACAATTATAGCCGAACAATAGACATTATGTTTCATTATGGTAGTTACAGTGGTTCAGTGCGTAAAGATGCTAGATCGCTAACAAGGAGGTCTTGGGGGTCACTTCCGGTGTTGACCGAGAAAGGTTCTAAGGTTTTTCTGGCGTGGTTCCCCCTTGCCTGTAGTGCAGCACGGAGGGCCTAGTAACGGACAATGTGTAGTGTTTTGATGGTACGAAATACCAAGTTCCTGTGTACACATTGGCATACATGTAAACAAATCCATGACGGCTGGAATTTGATATAAAAATAGGCCTAGTGGCTCTGTCCAGACAAAATTTTCCTCCTAAAACAATGTATGGCTTATGCCTGTCTTCATTAACCCAGTCGAAGTAGAACATTTTACACCATTTCATTTCAAATATTTTGATTCATAATACTCTTTTAAACTTGGTAGGGAGGTTGGAATGGCCGAATGGTTAGCACGTGCGCTGTATCTTAAGGTCTGTCATTGAGTCAACTGTTTTTGATTCCCCGGTTGTACGTGACAAGGAGTAGGGTCACCTGTCCAACCTTGTGGGTTTTCTCTGGGTCCTCCGGTTTTCCTCCAACTGCTAAAGACCCCAATGCGCAAGTGGATTATTAAAATAATATTGAACCATGTGTAAGTCCCGAAATGATCTAGTTTGTGTCTAGTGGAGTCGCTGGCTCTGTGAGATGCTGGTTAGCTAACCAAGATGTCTCGGGTTTCGCTGCTGGTGTTAGCAGAGAAAGTTCCAGAAGATATTCCGTCGCAGTATCACCCTTGTTGTAAGTGGTGCGGAACCGTATGTACTACTTAGGATGGCTATTAAAAAAAGAGATCTCGTGCAGACATAGGCGTGCCTGTAAAAGAACCATTGATATAAGAATAAGAAAAAAAATATGTATTCTAATGTCTTTCAAATGCACAAAACCGTAAACTGATACTCGTAGAAATATGATGCTCATTATATTATTATTATAATTATTCAACATCTTTTATTGCGCTTCATTATATCCCGTGATATTTCTAAATGCTAAAGTTATAATACACATGAATAGTGAATACGCCTTTGTGATACACATAACAAGTCAGTCAACTTGTAGTAAAGTTATTATATTTGATAGCCAAATTTAATTTATATGATATGATTGAGGATGTGAAGCGATTAAAGACCACAACAATTTGTGTTCCACGGGAATACCTTTTAGATATTAGCTTCCTATTTCTCGTGGAAAAACAATAATATAGAAACAGAAAGTATTTGTTAGCTGTTCTCAAAAGCTTTTAGTTTAGATTTTTAAGTTTTGTAACTTTTTTACAAAACATTGTTGACGTGAGAGAGAGAAATGGAGTTTAACTATTAAGTCCACTCGACACAAAATAGGTAATTTCGGGACTACCATATGGATTAATATTATTAGCAGTGGGAGGAAATCAGAGTAAACCCATGAGGTTGGAGAGACTTGCATGGCTATCTATTTCGTTCGATCCCTACATTGGCCCCGAATGTTTATCGAGATTTTCCGACGTGGTTTCCCCTTGTTAGTGGTGCAGGACAGTGCGACTGACAAGGACAGCTGTCTAGTCATTTGGATGGTACGAAAAAACCTGAGGTGCCATGTACACATTAGCATGCTCGTAAATGATCCCTTGGCAGTTGGAATTCGATATAATAGTAGGCCGTAGTCCCTCATAGCACACTGAAGGTTTATGCCCGTCTTCATTAGCCCAGTCTGAGCAGAACAGTAGGACGTTAAACTTCATTTCATTTCATTTCATTTCATGCTATTTATTTATCAATACTTCGAAAGAACTAAATATTAGATTACTTTGGCCTTTTTATACGCCCACATTTAAATGTGGTCGTATATTGTCGTCGCGGCCATCCGGCGGTCCGGCATCCGCAATTGCTTGTGGACGCTCTAGAGGCTAAAGTTAATATCCGATTGACTTTAAATTTACACACAGTGTTTAAGATCATGAGACGAAGAAGCCTATTGATTTTCAGTGATTTCCGATAATTACTGCCAGAGTTATGGCCCTTGATCACTTTGAACAATCTTGTGGACGCTCTAGAGGCCAAAGTTAATATCCGATTGACTTTAAATTTATACACAGTGTTTAAGGTTATGAGACGAAGAAGCCTATTGATTTTCAGTGATTTATGATTATTAATGCCAGAGTTATGGCCCTTCATCACTTTGAAAAATCTTGTGGACGCTCTAAAGGCCAAAGTTAATATCCGATTGACTTTAAATTTATACACAGTGTTTAATGTCATGAGACAAAGAATCAAGCTATGATTATGACTAGAGAAGCCTAGTCGAAACGTCGCTCAGTGAAAAGCAGTAATTGTATTCCATAGAATTGTGACCTGTATACTAAATATTATAGTCTTTATGTGTAAGAATGTTTAATGCTTGGCTAAAGGCATGTCCCACACCCAGTAACCCTATAAAAGATTATAACAATAGTCAAATATCGTCTGAGGTAGCTTAAACACAACCAAGCTGTTTGTTTATTCCACCTACTACAGGTTTTAACTAGGGCTAAAAGTTCATATAACTCACTTACTTAAAATAGATATTACAACAGCTCTCTTTATATTAGGAAAACCAATTTAATTTTCAGCTCTCCAGGGTCTTCGTAAATAAATAACCACTTGAATAACATTACAGTAGCTCTTTCATTTTACCTGTATTTAGGCCATATTAATTTAATTTTCTGTTCTTCATGGTCTTGGTAAATAAATAGGCTCTTGAATCACCTGAATTAATAAGATTTCATACTTATAATTTTAGCATTAAAAAATATTGAAACACACATCCAAGTAGTTTAAGTTTTTGGATTAGTGAAGTAATAAGAAGGAAAATTTTAAAAGGTGTTCCTGAAAACAGAAAATCAAATTGGTGTGGCCTTACCTGTATTTATATACCTACATGTCAGCTTTAATCTTTATTTGATGACCTCTGACCTTCAACTGTACTTGTACAATAATATGTATACAAGTAAAAGTCTTTGATTTGATAAAACCAGCCAATACACATTTAATAATCAAAATGTTTTTGAAGTAATATTTTTAAATTTTCCTAAGTTGATAAAAAATATTCTCTACTTCTACAATATTATGAGTATAAATGTAAAACTCTGTCAGTAAGCTACATGTATAAGAGGAAATTTGCTATGTCCCACCCGAACAACTAGACACTGCTTTTACAATATTATGTATACATGTAATATTCCGTCAGTAAGCTATGAGGGCAAATTGCCAGGACAACAACGCTACTGCCTAATATTATATTAAGGGTTTTTTAACGTGCATGCTAATGTGTACACAGGACTTCAGTTTTCTGTCCCATTTGAACGACTGAACACTACTTTTACAATAGTATATATACCAATAGACTATAACACATACTTATGGAAGAACAATTACTGATTTATTTGGGCGACGTTTCGAAGAGTATTCTCTCAACGTTTTCAAGCAACGTTTTCACTTGCTTGAAAACGTTGAGAGAATACTCTTCGAAACGTCGCCCAAATAAATCAGTAATTGTTCTTCCATAAGTATGTGTTATAGTCTATTGCTCTTTCCAGTTACTAAATGCCTCTAAAAGATCAGTATATATACCGTTACAAGTAAAGGTCCGTCAGTAAGCTAATGTATGAGGGAAATATTCCCGGAATTCGCTACTGCCTACTATTTTATCGAATTCCAACTGCCAAGGGTTCTTTTACGTAGACGCCAATGTTTACACAAGACCTCAGTTTTCTGTCCTATCCGAACAACTAGACACAATGTTTACAATATTATGTATACTGTTAGAAGTAAATGTCTTGTTTTGATTTGATTTACCAGTCTTAATAATTTTGTCAATAAATAGTCAGAACCTTTCTGAAATTATTATCATAAGGCCTGTCATTGAGTCAGCTGGCGTGGTTTCGAATCCCTGGTTGTACGTGACAAGGAGTAAGGTCGCCTGTCCAACCTCGTGGGTTTTCTCCGGGTCCTCTGGTTTCCTCCCACTGTTAAAGACCCCTACGCACAAGCAAATTATTGAAATAAAATTAAACAATATGTTAGTCCCGAAATGACCTAATCTGGGTCGAGTGGACATTAAACCCCATTTCTCTCTCTCTCTTTTGAAATTACAAATTTTGCTATTTTTCTTAAATTTGGACCAGGAACCTTGACCCCAAGAGCTACTTGATAAGAAAATATAATATTTATTAAACCATTTTTGTTTTTATAATAATTTTACAATAATTGTGTGATACCCGTTAACCTATTGTAACCTATGAGAGTTATTCCCTATTGGTTATTTCACCTTAAGATAAGATTTTTTCTCATGAGAGCCCTGTTTCTTCATCTGTCCATCTGTATGCTAATTCGTCCATTCAGGGGATTTGGAGGCCATCTGCTAAAACACTTCGTTATTTTTGGACTATTCATGTTTTATGAAAATTTAGTAAAATGATCAAATTGTTACAAGAGACACAGACTTGTGGATTCCCAGTAGTTGGAAAGTGAGCATTTTAAAAATTTTAAGTTATCTGAAAATGGACATTTTATTTTGGCATACTTTAATTCATTGTGAAACCTTGCATGATCTGTGTGACCAGAAACCTAATCTACTGTGAGAAATGGCCAAGATCTTTAACATGTAGTCTCATAGATTTAATTAACCTTTGACCTTTAACCCCAGGTCTATTGAAATGTGTGAAACTGTTGAAATGAGGGAACCTGATTATGGTGTCTGTAGATTAGAAGTCAGTATCAATCTATAATGAATCAGTTAGAGATAACTCTCCTGAGAAATGAACGAATGAAATAGGAGAGAGAGAGGGATGGGGTCTAATGTCCACTCAACACAAACTAGGTCATTTCGGGACTGTTCAATTTTATTTCAATGATTCGCTTGTGCATAGGGGTGTTTAGCAGTGGGAGGAAACCGTAGCACCCGGAGAAAACCCACGAGGTTGAACAGGCGACCCTACTCCCTATCACATACAACCGATCAATCAAAACCACACCAGTTGACCCAATGACAGACCTTATGATACAGCATGAACGTGCTAACCATTCGGCCATCCGAACGACTAGACAGCTTTCCTAGTCAGCCCCTCCGTCCTGCATCACTGACAAGGGAGAACCACGCCGGAAAATCTGGATGAACTTTCTCGGCCAACGCAGGGATACTTTTAATGTACCAACTGGGCTAATGTTGATGTGAATTCACACACGGAACGAATCAATGAAATGGAGTTTAACATCCTACTTTACTGCACCACCTCGGCTAATGTTGATGTGAATTCACACAAGGAATGAATCAATGAAATTGAGTTTAACATCCTACTTTACTGCACCACCTCGGCTAATGTTGAAGTGAATTCACACAAGAAATGAATGAATGAAATGGAGTTTCACATCCTACATGTACTTTACTGCACTGATTGGTCAAATGAAAATGGGATTCCCATGAGGAAACTGAAGCTATGAAAGTGTAAACATTTACGATTTGATTAGATAAGCCACTACTCTTTATCTATAGTTGTCCAATCAAGTGTAATAATGGAGTCTTGATTGCCACTGCTACCGTAGTTATGATAATAAAAAAAAGTCTTGACTGGCAATCATGCTTACAATCTGATTAAAATACCGATCTATATTTCGTTTCATTTTTCATTTTTATACGCCCACATTGAAATGTTGTCGTATATTGTTTATACTTTCGATCGTCTACACTACATGAAGATCTGACCGGTTGTACTGGAAGGTCGCATGAACGGCTTTTGACCCGAAGAAATCAGACATTGATTAATCAATCAGCGTTGACATTTCTAGTGGTTTACCCACAGTTCTGTGCATCACACGCCAAGAAGTCGCCGTAACTGACCGTTTCATTGGCTAATCCCTCACTTAAACCAGAACGCCAGTAATATAACAACTCTTCCAGATCCTAGTGTAGTAAAGACAAGTAAAACGAAATTTTGAACTATAAGTAGAAAATCCAAATCATCTGATAATCTAGAGTGACGATTATGGGCATATGAATAAATGTCTAATTGATGATTTTAGGCCAAACAAAAGATCTGCAAAAGATTGATTTAGCTGCAACATAATGTACAATTAAACACGTATTATGCAAGAGCTAAATCTGCGCATTGCCTCCGATTTTAAGTAGATTAGAACAGTTCCGCCATTTAATGATTAGATTTAAAAATGGATAATCGAGACGTTGTTTATTATCTTAACAATGGTAGCCATGTCAATCGGGGCTACACTGCTCAAAGTAATTTTGACTGAATTTTTCATTGATTCCCTTTTCATTATCCATTATAGCGAGAACAGTCAACTCTATCTAATTTTACATAATGTAAAAAGATAAATTGGGCTTAATTTAACGCTGTTCTTGAATTTCCATTTCTTCTAACAATATCCTAGCAATTACCAATGTAGGCATTTGGAGAAAAAAAAAATGTTGAAATGGTCCTATGACAATTTTGCAATTCTTCGTTTGAATTCTTTCAACCAATGATAAAAGCCTGTTCACTCCGTGTTAAACATAACATGAGCATTATAGTTGTAAAAAGCTACGTGTTATTTCAAACTCAGTTTAATATTATCATTGATGACAAGACCGAAAAAACAAGATTTTTATTTGATGTTTAATTTTAACAGGACTGTTACAACTATTACAAGCGTGGAACAAAGTTCGGTTATTGATTTCACATACTGGATCAAAAACAGAAACCTTTTAATGGCCCGAACAAAAAAATGATGACATATGAAGTTAGAGTGCTACATTTGTAGAGAGACAATTATTAATTGTTATTTCACTATTATGTTAAGACTGGATATCAGAGACATATACAAGAGATGTTGTTATTTCACTATATGTTAAGACTGGATGTCAGAGACATTTACAAGAGATGTTAATATTATTTTTACTATGATCTTTAGGCAGGATATCAGAGACATTTTTTTTAAACAACACCCCCACCTCCAGATGAGGTTTTTTTGGGGGAAGTTAAATTTAGATGGTTAAAAAAAAAAACAAATTTATACACCAAATATGTTGTTTATTATTATTCTGTGAGGCATAATAAAATAATATAATATGGAAATTATTTAAATGTCTATTAAGGAGAATGGATATTGTGAGACATTTTTTAAACAACAACCCCACCTCCAGATGAGGTTTTTTTTTTTTTTTTTTTTTTTTTGGAAGTTAAATTTAGATGGTAAAAAAAAAAAACCAATTATACACAAAATGTGTTGTTTATTATTATTCTGCGAGGCATCATAAAATATGGAAATTATTTAAATATCTATTAATTAGAATGGATATTGTGACGTCCGGATAATTAAGAATGACATCATACTTATTGAAACAACAAGAGAGAGAAAGAAATATGGGGTTTAACGTCCACTCGACACAAACTAGGTCATTTGGGGACTAACATATGGTTCAATTTTATTTTCATAATTCGCTTGGGCGTAGGGGTCTTTAGCAGTGGGAGAAAACCTTAGGACCTGGAGAAAACCCACGAAGTTGGACATGCAACCCTACTCCTTGTCACATACAACCGGGGATTCGAAACTACGCCAGTTGACTCAATTACAGACTTTATGATACAACAAGCATGTGCTAACCATTCAGCCATCCACCCATCACCCCCTGAAACAACAAGAAAACATAAAAAGAGAATGCATGAATCAGGAGAAGGTGAATTGCGATATACATTGATTCAACGATATATCTTGTGCCGTCACTTATCACAACAGTTCCAACAACACATAGATATGACTCTGTCACTTTATGGTTGGAGGGTTTGGGTGGACGGGAAGCCACGGTGGCTAAGTGGGTAAGACGCTGGCTCGCTAGTCTGGAGGTTGCGTGGTCGATCCCTGCATTGACCGAGAAAGTCCATCCTGATTTTCCAGCTTGATTTCTCCTTGTTAGTGGTGCAGGACGGAGGGCCTGACAGATGGGAGAAAAACTGAGGTTCCGTGTATATACTGGCATACACGTAAAAGATCCCATGGCAGTTGGAATTCAATATAAGAGTAGGCCATAGTGCTGCTGCCCGGCAAAATTTCCCTCATAGCACATTGTATGGTGTATGCCCGTCTTCATTATCCCAGTTGGAGCAGAACAGTAGGATCTTAAACCTCATTTCATTCCATTTCGTTTGTGGGGGCTGAAAGGTTTAAATCATGATGTCTGTCTTTTACACATGTGACATGGTTTTGATTCCCAGCTTGTGAATGAGGAGGAGTAGTCACCTGGGGGTTTTCTCTGCGTCCTCGAATAAAGACCCATAGGTACAAACAAGTTATTGACATAAAGGTAGACCCATGGTAGTCCCAAATGACTTAGTTTGTGTCAAATGTACAATTTTAAACCCCTCTCTCTCTCTCTCTCTCTCTCTCTTGCTCTCTTGCTCTCTCTCTCTCTCTCAAAATCTTAAGGTGGTAATTTGAAACCCGGATTTTAAAAATTTTATTACTTAGATACTATTTTAAATTTTGTTAACATCTTAGTCAAATTTCCAGCCCTCATGTTGTTGATGAGTATCTAATAACTTAATAAACTTAAATGACATTCAGAAGTAGAGGTATAACTTTCATAACAACACGACTTTATTGTTTGTACTATACCTTACTTAAAGGGGCTAAACCTCTAACTCAATATTTATATACATTTAACATATCAGGCCTGGAAATAGTCCTGATATTTTCAACTTATTGCCGGACATTTATTAATAATATCCAATCTGATTAAAACACAGATCCTATTTCGTTTCATTTTTATAGTTCAAAATTTCGTTTTACTTGTCTTTACTACACTAGGATCTGGAAGAGTTGTTATCATTGACATGTTCTGAATGGTGTGAGGGATTAGGCAATGAAACGGTCTGTATGGCGAGCTTTAGGCGTATTTTGCACAGTATTGTGGGTAATCCTCTAGTAACATCTATGCTGATTGGTTAAAATTGAACCAGGTGTTAGACCCAAAATGACCTAGTTTGTAATGAGTAGATGTTAAATCCCATTTCTCTATGTCTACTATTAGTCCAGTTGGTTTATTTTATAGTTAACCAGGAAATGGGGTCCGGTCATGTTGATGGACAATATTAACTAGAATGCTCTCTCTCTCTCTCTCTCTCTCAGTTTATTTCATGCAACATTTCAGTATTCTTACTTGTGGGTTGTCTGTGGGAATTGAAAGACAGCCAGCCTCTTTTCACAAACTTGCCCATTGTTCAAGTCTGTTAGAAGTTGTGTAGTTGACTGTTGTTAGGTTTAATCCTAGCTTTAAGAAGGACTTCAGTTGCCTTTTATACAAGGCTTCAGGTTCCTTTAACTCATGTTTAAAACTTGGCTCATGCAGAACATACCGTGTGTAACAACATTGTTTACTTCAACAATCCCACGAAAAAAATACGAACCTCAAAATAAACCAAAATATTTAACGTCAAGAGATCACACGCTTGTCTTGTCTTTGCAACAAATGTCACTATTTATTTTATATTCCCAGAGAGAGAGAGAAATGGGGTTTAACATCCACTCGACCCAGACTAGGTCATTTCGGGACTAACATATGGTTCAATTTTATTTCAATAATTTGCTTGCGCTAAGGGGTCTTTAGCAGTGGGAGGAAACTGTAGGACCCGGAAAAAAGAACCCATATGATTGGACAGACGACCCTACTCCTTGTCAGGTACAACCGGGGAATCGAAACCCCGCCAGTTGACTCAATGACAGGCTTCATGATACAACGTGCACATGCTAACCATTCGGACATCCAACCCCCCCTTATATTCCCAGAGGAGAAATCCTTCACATATTATAGATAATAAAATGACTGTATTTCCTTGTTCATACAATGAGAGTTTAATAAAGATAAATTAGTTCAGATTTTAATAAAGAGTTGGCCATTCTTGATTTCTTGATGTAACACTAACCGTTCAAAAAAAGATGATGAAAAAAGAAAAATTGAAAATTTCAGTCAAATTACTTTATTCCGAACGAAATTATCACTTTTGGAAGTTTGGACTAAAACATTGTGCAATCTTAAACGGTAAGTTGACAAGGTCTGTACCACCTCTGTGACCCTAGTAATAAATTTGATGTGAGATATATTGTTTCTGATGTACTGTGATATATTGTTATTGATGTGTGGTATACCTATATTGATGTATGGTATATTGTTATTGATGTGGGGTGTATTGTTACTGATGTATGGTGTATTGTTATTGATGTATGATATATTGTTATTGATGTTTGTGATATATTATATAATTTCAGGATGATCTAGTTGGAAAGAGTATATATAATATAATACATGTTGGTGATCATGCCCAGTTCAGTAATAATTTATTACCCATGTCATTGGGTAAGTATATGAAATTCTCATCTAGTTGTTATTGTCCATTACTAAATCAATTGATGCTGTAAATATTAATAAACAAAAAACCTTGAGCCATGGTTTCTTAGTGACTAAGACATTGGCTTGCTAACCTGTGGGTCACATGTTCGATTCCGGTGTTGGTCGAGAAAGTTCATCCAGATTTTCCGACATGGTTTGTCTGTGGTGCAGGATGGGAGGACCTGACAAGGGACAATGAATAGTTGACCTCATGGGATGAAAAACTGAGGTCATAACCTATGAAGTTGCTGTGTGATGCGCACAAAAGTCTACCTTATCTGATAGATGTGACATGTACAGATTTTAAGTTTCATTAAAATCGGATAAAATTTGTGACCTACATTGTCCATAAACAAATGTGAATGGATGTTGTTAAGACATCCGAACATAATACATATAAATACGGGTGTGTAAAAATCATCTCTATCGGTCCAGTGGTTAAACTTCCCTGAAAGAAAAATCAAAATTGGCAGCCATCTTGGAAATTGATGGCCATTTTGAAAATTCAAGTGGCAAACAGGATTTTATTGCTTGTATCCAGATTTAAAATTTTTATATACGCCCACATTGAAATGTAATGTGGTTGTATATTGTCTTAAAGATGGGTTCCCAGAAAAGTATTTATCGGGTGGTTATTTCCAATAAAAGTATGGCAATTTTGGTATATATGGAAAGTAGAGATATCGAATCTTACTAGAAAAATACTGGATTCCCCGAAAAACACTCATGGAGCGTATACAGGACAAAAATGTATGGGTTCCCCTAATCAACAGCCCAACGATTAAGAATTTGTGCACGCGTGATGTCAAAGGTCACACGCGAACATTGAGCGCTTGATGTAGAAGTTGATAAACGCTATGAAGAGTTAGACGTACAACACTTTCTGATATAAAAATGACGGAAAAAGACGCTGGTAGTGGATAATCCGAGAATTTAATTAGGATTTGATATTTGTAATAAATAGTAAGCGATTAAAGACAACATCGTCTTATGTATGCAATGAATTCTCCTCTGACTTCCAAGACGTGACATAAACATGACCTGGTTTGATCGAATTTTAATAGCAGGGCATTCCTTCGCAATTACAATGTTTGAGAAGGATTTGAAGCATAATTATGACAAATTAATTAGTTTGAATATGTTTTTAGTCCATATATACCATTAAATCGCCCAGTTTGTACGCGGGAACCCATTATTTAATTATATGATTGACTTCAAATTTATACACAATGTCTATTATCCTTGATCACTTTGATAAATCTTAGGGATGCTCTCAAGACCAATTTTATCATCTGTTTGACTTTAAATTTATTCGGGCCATGATTTTCAATTTTTCAGATAAATAGAACAGCTAAATTCATGATATTACATGTTTTGTATACTAAATGGTGTTGTTGGATGGCTGAATGGTTAGCGCCACGGCATTATATCATATAATCTGTCATTCCCCAGTTGTATGTGACAAGGCGTAGGGTCGCCTGTCCAACCTCGTGGTTTTCTCCGGGGCCTCCAGTTTCCTCCCACTCCTAATTACCCCTACGCACAAGCGAATTATTGAAATAAAATTGAACCATGTGTTAGTCCCGAAATGCCATAGTTTGTATCGAGTGGACCTTAAACCCCCCCTCTCTCTCTCTCTCTCTCTCTCTCTCTCTCAAAGTGATATTATCTTTATATTTGATTTGTAAATGTAATTTGTCTTTCAGGTGATGATTTAAGGTTGAGTGATTTTATCACTGGATTTCGATTCCACTTTCACCTATTAGATTGGGTTCACATCATATCTTTGTATTTAATTTCTAAATGTAATAAAGAATATTTTGTCTTTCAGGTAATAATTTAAGATTTTCCAATGAAAATTCAGTTAATAATAAAGCCAAGAATTTTAACTGTAGAATGCTTATAAAACCCCCAAGTAAGTAGAAATAAGTTTTATTTTAGATTATTTTGATAGATTGTTTTTAGCTAAACACAGCATTCAGTAGTAGCCCTATTTCAATTTTGAACTCCGCCTATAGTTTTACCATGTTGGTATTAGTCCTGCAAGCCTAGAGGGGTACTCGATTGAACATTCCAGAACTGAAGTCTCTAAATCCCAAGTGAGGGGGATTACAGGCTACAACACATGCGCCGACCTTATAAGAAAATATCTCGACCAACCATGACAGCTGAAGCACATTCTTTGTATTAATTACGTCACGATTCTACTCATACCACCTGTCGGTCGGGACTGGCAGAACTGTGACGGGACTGAATTCCGTGCCACTTGATTGCAATAATGTCATTTCCGGACAATCGAGCATCCCCATGGTGTGATGCTGGCTCAATAACCAGGATTTCTATGTCGGCTGGGAAAATTCCTCAAGACTTTCCGGCCTGATGCAAGACAGAGGGGCTGTACGAAAAACTGCACAAAACATTCTCAGACTTAAAAATACATTATGGGAGATTAGATAGATAAAGAACAGGCAGTTCTCACTATAATAGTTAAAAACTAGATACTGTAAAGGGAATTTGCTGAAAATTTCAGTCAAATTGATCCACTATGAACCAAGATTTTAGCGATTGAATTTTCGGCCTAGCCTTGATCATCATTAATAAAGTCGGTAGGATAAAAAAAATAAGTCTCGATTATCCATTTCATGATTTAATTATAAATGGAAGTCGAACAGCAAATCGGAACCTAATCCAATCGAGAGTTGATTATGGTCTGGATAAGTTAATAAATGTCTAATTAATAATTTAGATAACATTTCAGACCTATAGAAAGACCTGTAATAGACAGATTTAGCTCTTGCATAATGTATGTTTAAGTTAAGAATTTACTCAAAATTGTTCACCTTATTTTAACTGAAATATAGCCCTTTATAAAACTTTTGTTGTTTTAATGTATCAAATACATCAAGAAGAAACTTATGTGCAAAGTTTTGTGTTTCTGGATCAAAGATATTTCTCATAAACAGTGATAGAAATTTGAGTAAATTCTTAACTTAAGTCTGAGAATGCCTTGTGAACTCACGGCCCAATCTGGTTAAATCACATATCCTATTTCGTTTCCTTTTTATAGTTCAAAATTTCGTTTTACTTGTCTTTACTACACTATGATCTGGAAGTGTTGTTATCATTGACGTGTTCTGGTTGGTGTGAGGGATTAGCCAATGAAACGGTCTGTTACAGCGAGCTTTAGACGTGTTTTGCAGAGAACTGTGGGTAATCCACTAGTGACATCAATGCTGATTGGTTAATCAAATGTCTCATGTCATAGGGTCAAAAGCTGCTTGTATGACCTCTGACGCGACCTATTGCTACAACCGGTCAGATCTTCATGTAGTGTAGTCCATCGATAGTATAAAAATACGGAACGAAATATAGATCTGTATTTTAATCAGATTGCTCCGAGCCTGAAGTCTCATAAATGTATATACTACTGGCAGAATGTTAGGGATCTCCTGGCAGTTGGAAATTTATCCAAGGAAGAGTAGGCTGTAGCACCTCATCTCTCTCTCTCTCTCTCTCTCTCTCTATCTCTATATATATATATATATATATATATAATTGAAATTAAAGATGGCAAAATAAAACCTCATTTTTATGCAAATGTTTTAACCGCGATAGCGGCTCTTCAGGCATTTATTAAACAATAATTCAATTAACAATAGTCTATGACGTCTATATATTGTGTATATATTTTTTTTGTAGGTGATGAAGATAACGATATTGAATTAAAATCCTACG
Organism: Patella vulgata; assembly: GCF_932274485.2. NCBI lineage: Eukaryota > Metazoa > Mollusca > Gastropoda > Patellidae > Patella > Patella vulgata. The sequence goes on from NC_065879.2 coordinate 83,914,710, forward strand.
TGTGGCAATATGAAAGCATGCAGATTACAGCCGTATTACAACCATATTTAGGTGAAAAATTCTCGGAATCATATGGTGAATCAGGTAATATACATAAGTTTTTATACACCAAGCACCTGTCCGTGCTTATTCCTGACAAAGGGGGGTTCATTGGTCAAATAATTTATTGTGTGCCCTTTCGATCTTAAAATTTGTCACCATATTTAGGTGAAAAATTCGCAGAATCATATGGTGAATCAGCTAATATTTACAACTTATTATACACGAAGCACCTGTCCAAGCCTATACCTGGCAAAGGAGGTTCATTAGTTGAATAAGGGGGTGGGGGGTGGATGGCCAAATGATTAGCACGAAGCACCTGTCCAAGCTTATACCTGGCAAAGGGGGTTCATTAGTCGAATAGGGGTGGGGGGTGGATGGCCGAATGGTTAGCACATGCGCGCTATATCATAAGTCTGTCATTGAATCAATTGGCGTGGTTTTGATTGCCCAGTTGTACATGACTAGGAGTAGGGTCGCCTGTTTAACCCTGTGGGTTTTCTTTGGGTCCTCTTGTTTACTCCAACTGCTAACCCCTACGCGCAAGCAAATTATTGAAATAAAAAAAATGAACCATGTGTTAATCCCCAAATGACCTAGTTTGTGTCAAGTGGACGTTAAACCCAATTTCTCTCTCTTTCTCATTGGTCAAATTATTTAGTGTGTGCCCTTTAGATCTTAAATCTGTCACCATATCTCAGAATCATATGGTGAATCAGCTAATATACACAACTTATTATACACCAAGCACCGGTCCAAGCTTATACCTGACATCGAAACAAATTCTTATGTTTTCTGATAATTACTTCATGGGTTATCACTCGTAATCAGATTTTCCTGTGTTGTAAATGTTCTCATTACTGACAAAAGAAAAAATATGCGACAACACTTATTGACTGCTCGGACGACGTAGTTGCTGTGGACGTAGGTTTCATTGCCTGGCAACCTATCTTTATACACCAAGCACCTGTCCATGCTTATACCTGACAAAGGGGGGTTCATTGGTTGAATAATTTAGCGTGCGTCCTTAGATCTTAGGATCTATCTTTGGAGAAAGTTATGTGGATTTTGATTCGGAGCTTGTACATAACAAGGGTTAGGATCCTTTGGCCAATCTCGCAGGTTTTCTTCTGGGTCCTCTGGTTTCCTCCTACTGTCCCTCCTACTGCTAAACCCCAAAATGCGCAAACGAATTATTGAAATAAAATTTAAAAATATATTTGTCCCAAAATGATCTAGTTTGTTTGTGTCTCAGTTCTAGAATATATTATAAAGAAAATGTGATTCCATAAAAATGACCACACAGATTTTATTTAATATTAACTGAAATCTCTTTGATCACAAACTAATCATAAAAACGTAGTTAAACTCAATAATAATAACTTATTAGATTTATCTCACAAAAATCTAGTCCAGCTGCGGCAGCTGTGCTCTGGTGCATTTACAAAGATATATATATTGTACCGATACGATAAAAACATAAAATTAATATAAATCATGAAATATATTAAATTAAAAGAAAAAAATAAATCAAATGTAAATTAAATAGAAATAATAAACTTAAAGTAGCCGAGTCTCAAACTCAATATCATCCAAAGACTTCGACATTGAAAACACCAATTATTATTCAATTTAAATTAACATTGATGTTGTGATCTTACCGGGAAAAGATGGGCTTCTGATATCCAATATTTAAGACAAAATAAACAATTTTCCAGTGGTACACGAATTTCAGCGCCATTTGTAACAAGGGACTCGAAGAATGAGACTAGAATTGGAGTGGTTTAGATTGCCCACTTGTATGTGATAAGGAGTAGGGTCATCTGTCCATCTTATGGCAAATGGTTGTATTATCAATAACTGCATGTATGGGAGTCATTCCTGGTTTCATAAATGGTAATAAACCCCCTATGACTTTGTAAAGGACTGCGAATTTCAATATTAAGGGGAGGGAGAAAAAATCTCCCCTCGGTCGAAATTCAGGTGTGCAACAGAGACTCAAGAGAGATGGCATCCCTTTATAAAACAATGACTGCTTTTAATGTTATTTATTATCATAGCAACGTTAGTAATGACGATTGAGGCAAGCCTAAAATTGAATCGCTAATATCTCACTTCAGAGTGAAGCAATTCACAAAAATTTCAAGCATATTCTCTTTTTATTATGTATTTTTTTAACTATTATAGCGAGAACTCCAGCTGTTTAATGTTATAATTATTTTGTATTTTCAGAAAATCAGACGTGTTTAGTTTGCATCTCACGTCTACTGCCTTTAACTGAGAAGGCCAACATGATGATAGGTATCGAACAATTTACTACAAAACAAGATCTTAGTGGAAAAATACTTGCTTATGACTCTAGGTAAGATATTTCTAATCCATTTGAGAATCAACCGTTGATGTCTTTATTTGGATTTTGCTTTCTGAATTGGTGGGTTGGATAGCCAAATGGTTATCACGTGCGCGCTGTATCACATGGTTTGTCATTGAGTCAACTGGCGTAGATTCGAATCCCCGGTTGTACGTGACAAGGAGTAGAGTCGCCTGTCCAACCTCGTGGGTTTTCTCCGGTTTCCTCCCACTGCTAAAGACTACGTGCAAGCGAATTATTGAAATAAAATTAAACCATATGTTAGTCCCGAAATGACCTAGTTTTTGTCGTGGATGTTAAACCCCATTTCTCTCTCTCTCTCTCTTGCTTTCTGAATTAAATAATTGCTTACTACAAAACAAGATCTTAGTGGAAAAATACTTGCTTATGACTCTAGGTAAAACATTTTTAATCCAATTGAGAATCAACCATTGATGTTTTGATTTTGCTTTCTGAATTAAGTATTTGCTTATGACTCTAGGTCACGGGTGTCAAACTCATTTCGATTCAAGGGTCACATGGACTAAAATTTTACATCAAGTGGGCCGGGGATATAAACAAAAATATCAAGATAAAGCCAAATGTCCTTGAACTTTACTGAATTCTAAAAACAAAGCCAAACATCCATGACATGGGTAATTTCTTAGACTGGTTTCCAAATTGCCAAGATATAGTATTGAACACAACATTCTCTTGTATTACATACAACTTAGATATCCATGACATATAGAACAGAAATCAGAGTTTTACTGAAACCGGAAAACAATAATAAATGATTTCCCCTGCTAGTTTCTAAGAATTATCAACACATCAGTTTGTTAAAATTTGTTCCACAGGGCACATTTAAACTCTTGGTGGGCCGCATGTTTGACACCCCTGGTCTAAACTAACTACACATCAATTTTAGTTGAAGTCTAATACAATCTGATTAAAACACAGATCTTTTTTCGTTTCATTTTTATAGTTCAAAATTTCGTTTTATTTGTGTTTACTACACTAGGATCTGGAAGAGTTGTTATTTTACCGGCGTTTTGGCTGAAGTGAGGGATAAGCCAATGAAACGGTCTGTTACGGCGATTTCTTGGCGTGCCATGCATATAACTGGTGGTAAATCACCAGAAACGTCAACGCTGATTGATTAATCAATGTCTGGCGTGATAGGGTCAAAAGCCGCTCGTATGAGTCCTAACACAATCTACCAGTACACCTTGTCAGATCTTCATGTAGTGTAGGCCATCTAAAGTATAAAAAAACGAAACGAAATATAGATCTGGGCCCTGTTTCTCAAAATCTTAACTAAAGATAAAATCCAAATTTTAATAGATACTTCAATTTTGATTGGCTAAGCACTAAAATCAATCTAATATTATCCAATCAAATTACTAAAATTTGGATTTTATGTTAGTTAAAATTTCGTGAAACAGGCGCCTGTATTTTAATCAGATTGAATTTAATAGGAAGTACGGGAGAATCGCACGACGCATAAACAAATAAATAAACATTTTTAATCGAATTAAATCAACCGTAGATATTTTGATTTTATTGCAAGTCTTTATTTAGGCTTCAGATGTTATTGAAATTATTAATTAGAACTTTATTTACACGACAAGCTCAAAATCAACTCTGTAGACCCACGGATGGCTTGGATACAGTTTGGATTTAAACAGTCGTCCATTTAAAATTAAATCAATAAAAGGCGGACCAAGCTAACGTTAACTGTTAGTCACTGATGTCACTACCAGAGACTGGTGATGAAAGGCCTGCCAAGCGAGGCTACCATAACCATTGAGCATGTTACTTGATAATCGAGAATATGTGGGTGGCGTTATCGTCAGTCAATCAAACGATCACCAATTCTCATAGACGGTGCAGACAAAATTGATGCCTATTTCTAGTGCAAACTTCCAACAGTGACAATTCCGTTTAGAACAAATTGACGTAATTTGACTGAAATTTTCAACATTTTCTTTTTTTGATCATTTATTTTTGAATTATTATAGCAAGATTGGCCAACTCTTTATAAAACTCTTAACTAATGTATCTTTATAGATACATTATGTAAGATTTAGATAAAGAGCTGACCATTCTTGCTATAATAGCTCAAAAATAGATAATGTAAAATGAAAATATTAAAAATTTCAGTCAAATTACTTCATTCTGAGCCAAGTTTTCAGTTTATGTAGTTTTGACAAGATGTGTGCATTGTGGTAACCAGGGCACTGGTTTATTTGAAACTTAGTCTGGAAACTTAGTCTCACTTTCCCATTTTTATCTTTAAATATTTAAATATTAAATAATCTGAGTATGAATTTAAAATGGATGTTTGTAATCAGTGATATATTTCTTGTTATTTTCACAGAAGCCTGGCTAATAATCATCGTATTGCACTAGAGTTTGTTGGACAACCAATTCAAGAATTTTGTCATGCCAATGATATTCAACAGTTAAATAAACATTTTCAAGAAGGTATCTTTTTTTCTATTTCTTGGAAGGGGGGGGGGCGCTGAATGGTTAATGTGTGCGCGTCGCATCATAAGGTCTGTCATTGAGTCAAGTGACGTAGTTTTGATTCCCTGCTTGTAAGTGACAAGGAGTAGGGTCGTCTGTCCGGTTTCCTCCCACTAATAAACCCCCCTATGTGCAAGCGAATTATTGAAATAAAATTGACCTGGTTTGTGTCAAGTGGAACATTAAACCCATCCATCTCTCTCTCTCTCTCTCTCTCTCTCTCTCTCTCTTTTTCTCTCTTATGTTATGCAGTTTGGTATGAGAGGAAATTGGCTTGGACAGCAGCTTTTTGCCTACTCTTCGAATTAAAACTGTCATGTCACTTTTTTGTCCCATCTCAACAAGTAGATGATTATCCTTGCTAGATCTTCTACTCTGCACCACTGACTGTAGACACGAATATCCTGAGGAACTTTCTCCACTAAAACACTGAACCTTTAGTTTATTGAGATTATGTCTTACTCACTGAGTCGGTGGGGATGGGGTTGCCTGTCCAACCTTGTGGGTTTTCTCTAGGTACTCTGCTTCCCTCCCACTGCTAAAGTCCCCCTACGCACAAACATAAAATTGAACCATAAGTTAGCCATAGTTTGTGTCGAGTGGATGTTAAACCCCATTTTTTTCTCTCTCCTTCTGTTGTTGGCATTTAGTAATTGACAGTTGGGGAGTTGGGTGATCAAATGTTTTAGCACATGTGCCTCAGATCATAAGATCTGTCATAGAGTCAACTGGCGTGGTTTTGATTCCCTGGTTGTACGTGACGAGGAGTAGGGTCGCCTGACCAACCTCGTGAGTTCTCTCTAGGTCCTCCGGTTTCCTCCCACTGCTAAAGACCCCTACAGGCGAGTGTTAGTCTTAAAATGACCTAGTTTTGTGTTGAGTGGACATTAATCCTCCCCCTCTCTCTCTCTCTCTCTCTCTCTCTCACTGAGTCCCCGATTTCAGATGATAATGAAATAAGTTAACACTAATTGAAATAAAACAAAATTTCTTTTTCAGTGCGAAAGAATGGCAGTAACACAAGTAGTGTGTATCGGTTTAAATTATTAGAAGGAAAATATGTTTTTGTTCAGACTAAGAGTAAACTGTTCAGTAATCCAATCTCTAATGAAGCTGAATTTGTAATGTCAACACATTCCATTATTAGGTATGTATTATCAAATATCTTAATTTGTAATGTCAACACATTCCATCGTTAGGTATGTATTATCAAGCGTGGTTTTGATTCTCCGGTTGTACGTGACAAGGAGTAGGGTCGCCTGTCCAACCTTTTGGGTTTCTCCAGGTCTTCTGGTTTTCTCCCACTGCTAAAAACCCCTACGCTCAAGTGAATTATGGAAATAAAATTGAACCATATGTTAGTCCCGAAATGACCCAGGTTGTGTCGAGTGGACGTTAAATCCCATTTCTTTTTCTCTCTATGTATTATCAAATATCTCAATTTGTAATGCCAGTGAAAATTCCATTATTAGGTATTTATCATCAAATATATTGATTTGTAATGTCAGTGCATTTGTATTGCCAAATAGTTCAATTTGTAATTTCAGCACATTATATTGTTAGGTATCATTGTCATTCATTGTATTTTATAAGGGGCTTTAAGTAATTGAACTGGAGTATACGGGTCACAGTTCTATGGAAATTGGAATACAATTACTGCTTATTACTGAGCGACATTTCGACTAGGCTTCTCTAGTCATTATCATTGATGTATACTGTTAAAGAGCACATAAAAGGACCAAACAAAGTTTTATGTACCTAAAGCTTAGGGTTTACTATATACACTTACAAGAATTTCATGTTTATGTGTGTCAGAAGCTCTAAAATAAATTGATGGCGTGCATGTAAAAGATCCCTTTGCAGTTGGAATTCAATATAAGAGTAGGCCTTAGCGCCGCTGTCCTGGCAAAATTTCTCTCACAGCACACATAGCACAGTCGAATGTTAAACCCCATTTCATTTCATTTTTTCCATCTTCAATAGACCTGTTGGTACAGGATGTTAAACTCCAGTTCCATTCATTTTGGCGACCTTCATTGCACGGATTTTCGTACTATAGTTCAACCGTTAGTCATGACCAGCCATACCATACGATAGAGCATGGTCGGGATAGTTCAGACTGTAGTCGCAACCATAGTCTACATCCGAAAATTGTCCTGGTCTACATGTCAACATATTTAGCACAGCCATACTGTACGATAGAGCACTTGTGCCATTTGCTAATTATTGATTTGTGTTTCCATGGCAAAGTTGTTAATTATTTTTTAACAGATTTTTATATCGCACATTTTCTGTGTAAGTATCTTGTCACCACTCCTTTATTATCTAAACTAAGGTTGGTAGACCAAATAAGGTAATTTTTCCTCCTCTGGTCTTGTGAAATAAAGAGGTTTATTCCATATTTGGGATGGAAATTAACGTCAAGGCTATCTAAGACGTGCAGAAATTAGGGGGTTATAAAACAGGGTGTAGAGCAAGATTGATTAGAGCTCACCCAGATATACCAAGCAGCTATTATTATTGAGAACGAGGTACCTTCAAAGCCATTACAGCGTAACAATAAAGTTGTAAAACCATTTATTCTGTAGTGTTATTACGATCACGAAGAAAACAAACATAACAAGGAAAGAAGTCTGATAGTACTACACTGCTACACCCTATCTAAACATACTTGGATTGTTTAGCCTTGTTGCCCCTGTCTTCAAAACATAGTACACAATTGTTTGACTATTACGAAAGAGAGATCAAAAATTCAGAGTGACTTAGTAAAATGTTTATTCATTGGTTTAATGTTTAGTTTTACTGACAGTCTTAAGAGAGAGAGAGAGAGAGAAATATGAGGTTTAACGTACACTCGACACAACCTAGGTCATTTCGGGACTAACATAGGGTTCAATTTCATTTCAATAATTCGCTTGTGCGTGTGGGTATTTAACAGTGGGAGGAAACCAGAGGACCCGGAGAAAACCCACGAGGTTGGACAGGCGACCCTACTCCTTGTCACGTACAACTGGGGGTTCGAAACCATGCGAGTTGACTCAATGACAGACCTTATGATACACTACATGAAGTTTTGACAAGTTGTACTCGAAGGTCGTGTCAGGGTTGTTTAGAGCGGCTTTTGACCCTTTGACGTCAGACATTGATTAATCAATCAGCATTGACGTCTCTTGTGGTTTACCCACGCCAAGAAGTCGCCGTAAGAGACCGTTTCATTGTCTTATCCCTCACTTCAACCAAAACGCTGGTAATATAACAACTATTTCAGATCTTAGTGTAGTAGAGTCAAATAAAATGAAATTGAACTATAAAAAACGAAAGAAAATAGGATCTGTGTTTTAATCTGATTGTGACAATCGAGACTTTCTTTGTTATCTTGAAAACGGTAGCAATGACAATTGAGACAAAAAATTTTAACTTTAAAAAACGAAAAAAAATAGGATCGGTGTTTTAATCTGATTGTGACAATCGAGACTTTCTTTGTTATCTTGAAAACGGTAGCAATGATTATTGAGACAAAAAAATTTAACTTTAAAAAACGAAAAAAAATAGGATCAGTGTTTTAATCAGATTGACGTCATTCTTTGTTTTAACTCGCACGTAATATGTATCGTATCTAAGGGTGTGACGTTTAGTCGGAGTCGGTTAGGTTTTACCTACAAACCGGTTCAAGTTTCGGGAAATCGATAGTCTAAAAAATACAGCATGATATAAAACCAGTCGCCCGAATATTATAACATGTTTTTTTTAAAAAGATACATGTATTAACGATTGACAATTATGGGGGCGAATAAGCAATAAGCTACATCATTGATAAATGGTCGACAATAATAATAACGAGACAGTATATACTATATAAATATTCCGTAATCGGTCGTGGATATTCTCGCGATTACAAGCGAGTGTGTTTTTGCATACCTAATGAAGTTATTTTAAGAATACGTTATTTGATTGGTCGGTCGCTAAGGTCAATGGTTGAAGTGCCCAATCAGAAACAAGCAATCCTCCAGGTTAGGTCAATAGGCATGCGCACTGAGCTGATGCCCAGATACACTTTCTCGTCGGTTTATCACTAATATTATTGATCAATACGTCATTGTTTGAAGTTTTTTATATGTTGTATTTATTACTTTTATTAAAAAGGTTAAACAGGAGATTTGAACAAACTACATAGTACAAACAAAACCAAATTTTTTAATGTACTGGACACATAAAACATAGAACTGTATGTATGTCGCCATTACAGTTTTAAGCTCCGTATTTAAAGGCCAGTATATTAGCGTGTATTGTAGACTATGGAAGACTAATATTTTTCAGTTAGTTTTCATTACCGACTAAACCGAATCGGTTCGGTTTTTTTAGCCGCCGACTAACCGGTTCAAGTTTTGCTTAGTCGTCACACCCTTAATCGTATCGTGACCATATCATCCTACGGAGAGGGGTTTTACATAGGCTAAGCCTGTTTCCCAATCCCATTCAGACATCCTGAGTAAAAATATTGTTTATAATTTAAAAAAAAAAAAAAACCCTCCTACACATACGTATTAAGCCTGTCAAGCTTATAGGTGAATCCAACGCTAGACAGGTGGTTGTATATCACACTATATGGACAGTTTCAGGTTATATATAAGAGGTGTGACAAATATACAGTCGATATTATCAGGAAAACAGAAATTTTAATATCGTTATAATAAATGTTGTGTGACAGTGAGAGAACAGAAATTTTAATATTTTTATAATAAACGTTGTGAGAGTGCGAGAACAGAAATTTTAATATCTTTATAATAAATGTTGTGACAGTGCAAGAACAGAAATTTTAATATCTTTTTAATAAATGTTGTGACAGTGCGAGAACAGAAATTTTAATATCTTTTTGATAAATGTTGTGACAGTGCGAGAACAGAAATTTTAATATCTTTTTAATAAATGTTGTGACAGTGCGAAAACAGAAATTTTAATATCTTTTTAATAAATGTTGTGACAGTGCGAGAACAGAAATTTTATTATCTTTATAATAAATGCTGTGACAGTGAGAGAACAATTATGTTTTGTGTCCTCATGAAAATCAGATAAAGGGATGTTGCCATTTTGTCCAGTGAGTAGTGACACAGCTGGTAGACTTGTCATACCAGTAACAAGATAATCTAAAGGGATATTTCCAGTTTTTCCAGTGAGTAGTGACACAGCTGATAGACTAGGCTTACCAGCAACTAGTAGACTAGTAGTACCAGTAACTAAAAAATCTATTTACTACTGCATGTGGTAATAATTGCACCAATCCAGCCCAGTATTTTGTTTTCACATGTGGACAATATTGATTGATCGCCATGTATTTTTTTTTTTAATATCAAAATATTGCAGTTATTTTGCTTTTCATATTGAAACAATCTGATTAAAACACAGATTCTATTTCGTTTCGTTTTTATAGTTCAAAATTTCGTTTTACTTGACTTTACTACACTAGGATCTGTTACGGCGAGTTCTTGGCCTTTTGATGCACGGAACTGTGGGTAAACCACCAGAAACGTCAACGCTGATTGATTAATCAATGACTGACATTATAGGGTCAAAAGCCACTTGTTTGACCCCTAACGTGAACTCCCACTGTAACGTGTCAGATCTTCATGTAGTGTAGGCAGGCCATCGAAAGTAATAAAAAAAAAATAAACGAAATATAGATCTGTATTTTAATCAGATTGTTATTTGAAAGAAGCTAGCATCTTCGATTAGCTTTATCTGACCCGAGTTCGCAAAGCATTCTCAGACTTAAGTTAAGAATTTACTCAACTTTTAATCACTGTTTATGAGAAATATCTTTGATCCAGAAACACACAGTTTCTTATTGATGTATGGGGATCACGTGGCTAAGTGGGTAAGACGCTGGCTCGCTAGCCTGGAGGTCGGGTGTTCGATCCCTGCATTGGCCGAGAAAGTTCCTTCAGATTTTCAGGCGTGGTTTTCCCTTGTCAGTGATGCAGGATGGAGGGCCTGACAAGGACAGCTGTCTAGTCGTTTGGATGGGACAAAAAACCGAGGTCCCGTGTATACATTGGAATGACGTAAAAGATCCCTTGGCAGTTGGAATTCGATATAAGAGTAGGCGATAGTGCCGCTGCCCGGTCAAAATTTCCCCCATAGCACACTGTATGGCGTATGCCTGTCTTCATTAGCCAGTATAGGAGCAGAACAGTAGGACTTTAAACCCCATTTCATTTCTTATTGATGTATCTGATACATTAAAACAATAAAAAGTTTTATAAAGGGCTGTAATTTTAGTAAAATAAGGCAAACAATTTTGGGTCAATTCTTATCTCAAGTCTGAGAATGCTTTGTGAACTCAGGGCCTGATGTGGTATTTTTTTGATCGATGATGACCCGAACTCTATACAGCTTGAATGTTTAGAACACACAATCAGTTTGATTGCTCAATGCCTATCAAAAAGCGAAATGAACAAGGGCTGAATGTTGGTGTATTCAATAAATTTGGTGTTTCCATAGAACCAAATAGTGTAGGATGTTTTCCTTTTTGCTTTGCCACAGTTTGTTTTAATACAAGAAAATGGCTGCACTAAATTTATCATCAATGTCTTTTTTCTTCCAGAGAATGTGATTCAGAAGTTGAATTAAAAGGCTCAGCATCCACCAGTTTAATGAAGTCAATAATAGGACCTTCTGGCTCTAGTAACCGTGGAAACAATATGTCGTCCGGTCTCTCTTCATCGCTACCTATGGGCGTTCTAGGTGGACAGAATAATTTTATGAGCCCACAATCTTCGAGTAAAATGAATATAAGTGACACTATGAGTGATTTTGACTTTTTGAACTCCAATAATTGGGATAGTGTGTTCGGTTCGGAGGGATCTAGTGATTTGTTGAATAGTTTAACGAACGTTTCCACGTCTGGAAGTAGTCCCGTCACGTCCAATCCCTGGCAAGGACTACCGAAAATGTCACCTAATAGTTCCATACTGAACACTATGCCTAGTCCTGGCGGCAGTAATAATGGCCTTGGGAATAAAAAACCTTCAGCCCTTAATTTTACACAACGAAATAACTCGCTGTCCTTCGACGGACAGACGAGTCCTGGATATCCAGTCAGTCCAGGACCACGGAGTAGTAGTTTTCAAGTGCCGTCTGGTCGTCTACCAGGGTATCCGGGACAGAGGAGTCCGGGATCAGCAGGACAAATGAGGGCTCAGTATCATATGGCTGGACAACAGAAGAAGAATCCAATGATGTCTCCACCAGCTAGTAAGTTCTTTATCTTATTCAATCCATATAAAATTCCCCACTTGTACATGATAAAAAGGGGAAGATCACCCACTGCTAAAGACCCCTTACGAGCAAAATCAAATTAGTTGTCATTGAGTCAAGTGGTATGGTTTCGATTCCTGACTTCTACGTGCCACGGACTAGGGTCGCCTGTCCAACCTCGTGGGTTTTCTATGGGTTCTCCAGTTTCCTCCCACTGCTTTAGACCCTTTCATGGAATCCGAAATAAGAGTTGGGTCTTATTTATATTTAGCCCAAAGGAGTAGAGAAGTACAGTTTGTAATTTTGATACGACAGCATTAAAAACAGCTCAAGTTATCATATGATTACTGGTATATATAATGCCAGAAATAAACTATCATTGTGTCATGTGTTAAAGATACATTATGGGAGATAAGATAAAGAGATGGCAGTTCTCCCTATAATAGTTAAAAACTAGATAGTGTAAAGGTAATTTGCAAAGGTAATTTGCTGAAAATTTCAGTCAAATTGATCCACTATGAGCCGAGAAAGAAGCGGCTGAAATTTTTGCATAGTCTCAGTCATCATTACTAAAATCATTTATATAAACAGCATAGTCTCGATTATCCACTTTTAATGATTTAATTATCAATAGCCATTAGCGGCATATAGGAATCTAATCCAGCCTACATCGAAGGCTAGCCTTGACATCGAGAGTTTATTATGGTCTGGATAAGTTAATTAATGTCTAATTGATAATTTAGATAACATTTCAGGCCTAAAGAAAGACCTGTAATAAGCAGATTTTGCTCTTGCATAATGCATGTTTAATCTATTCTGTTAGAAATAATGAAGCTTTAATAGATTACTGGTACATGTTTTGTTGTTATGTTAGTGCTAGGAAGAATCCTATTAAATTTTGATTATTTTTGATAATTTCTTCATGTATTGTTGTGCTTTAATATGTTTTAGTGTCAGGCAAATACTCCAATTCTTTACAAAAGAATAAAAATGTTACGGTCTTTATGGGTTGTTTGCTTCAGACAACTTGTAGTGATTTCATTCAAACTGGTATATTCAATTTGTGATGTGACAGGCAAAAACTAGTGAGAGTTGTCAGTCGCTTCCTTCTGTTGTTGGGGGGTTGGAAAACTGAATGGTTAGCGCTTGCACATTGTATCATAAGGTCTGTCATTGAGTTAACTGGCGTGGTTTCGATTCCCCGGCTGTATGTGACAAGGAATAGGGTCGCCTGTACAAGCTTGTGGGTTTTCTCTGGTCTCCTCCCACTGCTAAAGACCCCTATGGGCAAGCAAAGTATTGAAATAAAATTGAACCATATATTAGCCCCAAAATGCACTAGTTTTTGGCGAGTGGCTGTTAAACCCCATTCTCTCTCTCCTGTTGTTGACTATTGGGGAGTTGGGTGATCAAATGGTTTAGCACATGCACATCAGATCATAAGGTCTGTCATTGAGTCAAGTGGTGTGGTTTTGATTCCCTGGTTGTACATGACAAGGAGTAGGGTCGCCTGGCCATCCTCGTGAGTTTTCTCTAGGTCCTCCAGTTTCTTCCCACTACTTAAGACCCATACAGGCAATCGAATTATATGTTAGTCTTGAAATGACCCAGTCTTGTGTTATGGACATTAAACCACACTCTCTCTCTCTCTGGTGGTTGATTAGAAATTTCACATTAAGAACCATCTAACTTTTCTAAATTTTAAACCTGAATGCATCTGATTGTATTAATATTGTTTTATTTTTTATTTTTCAGCAGCCTCATCGTGGGGTCGAAGTTTAAGCCAAGATTTACAACCCGTTTCCAGTTCGGTTAGTTCACACAGTCCTCATCGTCCTCTAGAACATTCACTATCAGCTGACTTGTCCCCTCGCTACGCAGACAAGATCAATTTTGATACGTCTAACGGGGGTGGGGCTGGACGAACGGGAAAACTGTGTCAGCTACTTACTCAAGATACCTCCTTTAACAAATCAAGTGCATTGTACAAGCAGCCGAAAATAGCTCGGAGCGAGTCCGCTTCATCAGCTCGCTCATTTATGGACCGTTTGGACTATTCTCCTTTTGAAAGCATTAGTCAGTCGCCTCAACCGGGCACGGGGCAGAGCTCGCCAGAAAAACCTCAGAGTACGTCGAACGAGGATGGGGAGAGTGTTAACGGTAAACTTCGCGACGAGAAAAAGGACAATTTAATATTAAAGAAGTTGTTGAGTCAGGATGACGATGGTGAAGGAGTGCCGTCAATTATGGATCAAGAGGTCACAAGTTCACCTCAGACATCCAATAAGAATGATAACGAAGCCAACATTGATCTTGACAGGAATGAAGCTGAGGCTAAAAAACCATCCAACGCCATTTTAAAGGTAAGGTGGTCTTTGCTTTGAATACAGGAATGGTCAAATGGCTAACATGTGCGCATTGTATCAGAAGGTCTGTCATTGAGTCAAGTGGCATGGTTTCGATTCCCTGCATGTACGTGATGAGTATGGTTGCCGGTTTCCTCCCACAGCTAAAGACCCCTACATGCAAGCGAATTATTGAAATAAAATTGAACCATGTTAGTCCAAAAATGACCTAGTTTGTGTCAAGTGAACGTTAAACCCCATTTCTCTCTCTTCCCTATCCAATTGACTTAAAACTTAAAACACATTGTTTATAGTCCAAGGGCGCCTATTGATTTTCAGCAATTTCAGATCATTATTGCCAGATTTATTGCCCTTTATCACTTAGAATAATCTTATGGATGCTGAGGCAAAATAGATACCTTGACTTTATTTTGATTTTGATAAACGATTGATTGCTATATTTGTTTCCCTTTGTCAGTGATAAAGGATGGGAGAGTCTGGAAAGGTACAGTATTGAGTCATTCACGTCGGAAAGACAATACCCGAACTTTATTTGACATTGATTGACATATTTGTTTCCCTTTGTCAGTGGAGGGGGGTTGGATGGCTGAATGGTTAGCACGTGCGCGCTGTATCATAAAGCCTGTCATTGAGTCTACTGGCGTGGTTTCGAATCCCCGGTTGTACGTGACAAGGTGTAGGGTCGCCTGTCCAACCTCGTGGGTTTTCTCCGGGTCCTCCAGTTTCCTCCCACTGCTAAAGACCCCTACGCGCAAGCGAATTATTGAAATAAAGTTAAAACCATATGTTAGTCCCGAAATGACCTAGTTTGTGTCGAGTGGACGTTAAACCCCATTTCTCTCTCTCTCTCTCCCCTTTGTCAGTGGCACAGGATGTAGAGCCTGGCTAGGCATACACATACCTGTGGCAGTTGAAATCTGATGTATAGTAGGGCGGTGGCATATATCTGCCTTCATTTGCCCTGTCGGTGCCAACAAGCAGGATGTTAAACCCCATTTCATGTCATTTCTTTTCTGCTGCTGTGGGTGTATGTTTCATTACCTGGCCACCAGGACCACATCCAGGGATCATTTGTGTGATGCAAGTGCCCCAGACATTTTCAGCCAGGGGCCACATGTAAGTTGCCGTGTTTTTTTTTTTTGGAGGGGGGGAGGATAACAATTATTGAATGATGATAGTGCAGATGTGGGCATTCATTTCATTGTCTGGCAACCTATCTTAAATAAATATAATTGTGATATGTTGTTTTTTTTTTCTTTTTTAGCAATTATTGAATGACGATAGTCCAGATGGAGGAGAAGCGACTGGAGAAGAAGAAGAAGTGGAAGAAACAGGTGATTCCAAAAAAGTTCCAAGTGAACTTCTCCAGAAATTATTACAAGAAGAAGAGAATAGTATGTTAACTCCAGGGGTATGTATAATAAATGTTCATAAACTTTGCGGGGGGGATCGTGTTGGTCTCTCTCTAATAAACTTCGATTCACAGGGGTATATACATTAAGTGTAGTTTAATGGTCGAGTGCGAGACATTAAGTAATATATTGATATTGCACGAGTGTGTTTAGCACAAGGGCAATATCTATATATTACGCATTAAAGAACTTAAAATACAGACACTATCCAGCACGGGTCCAATATTTCAACTAGTATAAATAATGTACGCTTGGCACTTTGCCATTACCATTATATGAAATAATGGTACGCTAGCATTAAATCTGTATTTTAAGTATTCTCAAACTTGCACACACATAAACTTTGATTCACAAGGGTGTGTTCATTATATGTTCATAAACTTTCACTCGCGGGTTTTAAAGGGTCAAGTAAATATGTATACTTTCAGTTTTCAGTATATTGTATAGCATCCACTCTTGTCTAATCCTGTTGTTAATCAAAAATGCATGTACGATAGGCTACCTGGTTTACTGTTGTAGAAAATGTGGGACCTATTTTGGGGGGGCCGAAAGTTACAGGATATGAATATTTGTATATTGCAGGATATGAATTACATTAACTAGGCCTATATTCAGTCAAATTGAAGGCCAACTATGCTTTACTTCACAATTATCAGTTGATTAATACCTGAAAATAGCCACACCTGGCAGTCTGAAAATTTTTTAGGTTGGTGAGCTGCGGGGCCCAATTTGAGGAAATTGGTCAAATCTGCCAAATAATGGCCCTTATTGGAATGGTCGTGCAAGCCCAAATTTTTTATTAATTATCAGCTGATTTATTTATATTTTCGTCTGTAGGAAACAACCATTAGAGAGGCAGACAGTGGATCAAGATCACGGCATCAGTCAGGTCACCAGGATCTCCAACCCTCATCCTCTTCCCAGCCAAATCCTTCCCAGCAACATCCATTGATGGATGAATCTATATTACGGATGTTCAACAGCAACAATAAGAAATCTGCTACTGATGCCAACCTCATGCAGAATAAAACCCTAGACAGTTTGTTAAATTCGTTGTGGGAGCGCGATTCGAATACCAATACAACACGCGAGATGGAAATGAGGCTCCGTGTACAAAAGAAAAGAAAGGCATCGGCATCCGATGTGGATAGCACTGACATGTCCGACACGGAACCGAGTCAGAGTCGTCTATCCCAGAAAAATGCTCTCCTGGCTCAATTGTTGTCGAAAAAAGCTGCGAAGGAAAATATGGTTTTAAGTACCCAGCAGACGGTAAAGCCGACCTTGGTTCCCCAAAGTAGAATTCCCAAAAATATAATTGAGCGTCTGATACAGGTGAAGAACGAGAATAAGGATAAGGAGGGTAACATGCCGAACCCACGGGATAATCCACAGACTAATCCAAATATTCCCTTCCCAGGTAACACCAAGCCTAATCAGAGTTACCCGCCCTTTAGTGAATCCAGTCAAGATTCGTTCCTGAACTCGAATTACGAAAGTGAGAACAGCCAGCTCGACGCCATCCAGCAGTTGTTGAACCAATCGGAATCAATGGAGGTCGATAATAACGGTGACACCAGCGACCCTCTACTACAACAAATCCTACAGCAGGCTGCTGACTTGGAACAAGATATAAGTTTTAACAGCAACAGTTCCAATCCACAACAACAACAACAACACCAACAACAACCGTCTCAACAACAACCCCATACTCAACAACAACAACAACAACAACAACAGCATCATCAACAACCCTCAAATCTTCCCTCATACCCCTCAACAAACCCCCATCACCAACAACAACAAACACCCCCCAAACAGTCGCAACCCCCTTCAACAAATTCTACAGACGTGCCCTCCACTGATGACGCAGCACTCATCAGCCAATTAGAGCAGCTGATAGGAGACTCTAATAATTGGTCTGATATTGATATTCTATTAAGCAGCGCAAGTCAGAACCCGCCTGCCTATAATAGTCAAGATGCTAGTGATCAAATGGCTATTAACGCGATTCAACGTCAGCTAATGGGAGAAGACGTCAACAATACTAACTTTAGTCAACCAATGATGTCCGAGCTCTTGAACAGACAGATGGCATCGCAAGCCCAGAATCGTATGAATCAAAGTCTTGGTCAACAAGGTATGGGTGGGTTACCTCCGGGTATAGATGGACAGTATAATCATCAACAGGTGCCTAATTGTTCTGGACTACCACCCGGATACAACCCAGCGTTACAAGGGGTACCCGTGGGACAACATGGGCCTCGCTTTTCACAACCACAGGGTAAGATATATAATTTGTCATTTTATTTTCTAAACATTTTTTTCTTTCTTAGTTTTTTCAAAAATGATAACCTCGGTAGCTCAGGGAGTAAGATACTGGCTCACTAACCGGCAGGGGGTCCCAAATTCGATTCTGTTGTTGGAACAGAAAATTCCTCAGGATTTTCCGGCATGGTTTCTCTCTTGTCAGTGGTGCAGGACAGAAGGCCTAACGAGGAACATTGTCTAGTCGTTCGGGTGGGACAAAAAACCTGAGGTCCTGTGTGCACATTAAAAGAAAACCTTGACAGGGGAAATTTGACATAAGTAGGCCATAGTGGTTTTACGTGTGTGCGTGAAACCATAAGGTCTGTCATTGTGGCAAGTGGTTTTGATTCCTCGCTAAAGACCACTACATGCAAGCGAATTATTTAATAAAATTGAACCTTAAGTTTGTCCCGAAATGACTTAGTTTGTGTCAAGTGGCCGTTTAAACCACATTTCTCTCTCTTTCTTCCTCTAACTTTGAAATTTGAAATGTATTAATATTTATATATACAATGTTTTGTTTTAGGTGGTATACCAGGACAGCCTCCAACACGTCATATGTTCCGTGGTATGAATCAGAGTGCTATGGGAGCCCAGGTTCGCCAATCTATACTTCAACAACAAAAACAAAAACAGTTTGAGAAGCGACAACGTTTACAAGCTGTGGAACGACAGAGATTACTACAACAACAACATATGAGGCAGTTTGGTCCACGATTTCAAGCAGTAAGATACTTTTACAATATGTTTATCCTTTTAAAGGCTCAATACCACTCTTGTTGTAACTGAATAATATGTCACAATCTTTATTCTGGTCAACAAATTGTACTATTTTACAATATTCCAATTAATTGGTGATACAAATTTCATCTTATCACACCTAATTTAAAAAATTGGAAAAATTCTACTAAATGATGTGAAAAGCCTAATGTAAACCTTTTCAAATGTGACTTGGATTTAAAAATATTTTCGAACCCTCTGGACAAGTAAAATAGGATGTAATGGATAATTTACAAAACAGGTAGGACACTTAAACAACTAGTAGTTAGAATAAGGCTATTATTTATTTTCTGGAGCTGTCAATCCAGCAAGAGTGTTATTGTCCCTTTAAGGGAGCCACGGTGGCTCAGTGAGTAAGATGTTAGCTCGCTAAAATAAAGGTCCTGTGTTTGATCCCTTCATTGAATGAAAATGTTCATCAGGATTTTCCTTGTGGTTTCT
The DNA here is from genome assembly GCF_932274485.2 of Patella vulgata. Classification (NCBI taxonomy): domain Eukaryota; kingdom Metazoa; phylum Mollusca; class Gastropoda; family Patellidae; genus Patella; species Patella vulgata. Next base: position 83,934,191 of record NC_065879.2, read on the forward strand.
TCTCGTCATTGATGCAGGACCGAGGGTCTGGCAAGGGCAATGTATAGTCATTTGGTCCTGTCTACACATTGGCGTGCATGTAAAAGATCCCTTGGCAGTTGGAATTCGATATAAGTGAAGGCCGTAGCACCACAGTCTTGGCAAAATTTCCAAGGGCCTGGCAAGGGACAATGTATAGTCATTTGGATGGGATGAAAGACTGAGGTTCCGTGTACACATTGGATTGCATGTAAATTATCCCTTGGCAGTTGGAATTCGAAGGCCATAGCATTGCAGTCTTGGCAAAATTTCCCTCATAGCACACTGTATGGCGTATGCCCGTCGTCATTAGACCAATCGGAACAGAATAGTAGGACGTTAAAGCCCATTTCCATATCATTTATATCTCTTGCCACGGTCCTGCTGAGCACGCCTGATACTCTTGATGCTCCCCTGTTTTTGATCAGCGTCAAAGTGATTTAATTATTGTTGTGTTTATTGTAGAGTAATAGTTTAGATGGTAATCAACCACCATTTCCAGAGAATTTAAATGAACTAATGAATACAGGTCATGCTCCTAATGTGACATTACCAGTTCAGGTTAGTTTATAACTTTCACAACTTCTGGGTGGGTTGGATGGTCAAATGGTTAGCATGTGCACGCTGTTTCATATGGTCTGTCATTGAGTCAACTGGTGTGGATTCAATTCCCTGGTTATGTGTGACAATTAGTAGAGTCGCCTGTCCAACCTCGTGGGTTCTGTGGGTCCGCTGGTTTCCTCCCACTGATAAAGACCCCTACACGCAAGCGAATTATTGAAATGAAATTGAACCATGAAGTTGGGTACAACCTTGGGAAAAAGACTTTTTTTAAAAACTGTTCAAAAACTTTTAGTTACCAAATTTTTTAGTTTTGAACTTTTTAAACAAAACATCTTTTTATGATTAAATTGGATATTTATTTATATGTACACCGAAAAACAGAAATCTGGTAATTTGGTTATTGTTTTGAAATTTATGTTTTAAATTTATATTGCTGTAATTTTTATTTCATAAATGCAAAGTCAGCAAATTAAATTAAATCTGTTTGTTATTTCAGAGAGGTCAAAGTTTACCAAGTCCATTATCTCCTCGTTACAACACAGGGAATTTACAACCTCTTAGTCCCATGTTACCTCCTTCCACTCCCCCCTCACAGTTATCTCCCCACTTTAACGCCCCATCGCAACAACAACAGTGGAATATGCGACCACAACAAACGGGCATGGTAAGTGACAAATTTTTCTTAATATTATAATGTGTTCTATTTATGCTGTCTCGGCAGAGTTCTCCTTTATAGGATTCCCAGTTTGTACCAAATGAGGAGTAGGGTCCGCTATACAACCATTTGGGTTTTGTTTGTGTCCTGAGGTTTCCACTGTCTTGGCAAAATTCAACTTCATAGTATTACACATTTAATGGCATGGTTTGGATTGGCAGTATGTACTTGCCAAGGAGTAGGATCAACTATCCAACCTCGCGGGTTTTCTTTGGGTGGTGAAGTTTCCTCCCACTGCTAAAAACCCCTACATGCAAGTGAATTATTGAATATAATTGGACCATATGTTAGTCCCGAAAAGACATTTTGTGTTGAGTGGACGTTAAACCCCATTTCTCTCTCTTTCTCTTTGATAAAGGCACCACCATATTTTTTAAGGTACAATGTCTATGGACAATTCAGATTGGCCAAAAAAGAAATAAATTATAAATAACTAATAAATCGCTATTCACAATTGTGGTTTACTGTCATCTAAGCTATTCTCGGTTCCAGATTGAAACCTAATGAAAGGGTTAATCTGTAGTTTGTGGATTCCGTAAAACAATGGTGCCTGCCCACCCTCGTGAGTTTTTCCAGGTCGTCTGATTTCCTTCCGTTGTGAATGATTGAAATAGAATTGTATATTATATTGGTGCCAAAATGGCCGAGTTTATGTCCCATGTCTCTCTCACTGCATAGACCAATTTATTTACACTACTCTCTCTCTTTCTCTCCCCGGGGGGTTGGATGGCTGAATGGTTAGCGTGCGCGCGCTGTATCATAAAGTCTGTCATTGAGTCGACTGGCGTGGTTTCGAATCCCCGGTTGTACGTGACAAGGAGTAGGGTCGCCTGTCCAACCTCGTGGGTTTTCTCCGGGTCCTCCGGTTTCCTCCCACTGCTAAAGACCCCTACGCGCAAGCGAATTATTGAAATAAAATTAAACCATATGTTAGTCCCGAAATGACCTAGTTTGTGTCGAGTGGACGTTAAACCCCATTTCTCTCTCTCTCTTTCTCTCCCCCCCCCCCCGCCTCTCTCTCTCCCTCTCCTCAGATGTTAACCCCCATTTCTCTCTCGATCCATAAACCCATTTATTTACATTTCACTCTTTCCATCTCTCTCTCCTAAGATGCATAACCCCCATTTCTTTCTTACTGCATAGATCAGTTTATTTACACTATCTCTCTCCTCAGATGTTAACTCACATTACTCTGTCTCTCTCTATCTCTCTCTTAAGATGTGTAAATTATATAGTGTTTCAACTAATTTCTATTACAGACAAGACAATGTTAACCCCCATTACTCTCTCTTAAGATGTGTAAATTATATAGATTTGTAACTATTTCCTATCACAAACAGGACAATTTAATATACCAAATTATTGCATAGACCAATTTATTTACACTGTCTCTCTCTCCTCAGATGTTAACCCACATTACTCTCTCTCTCTCTCTCTCTTTCTGTCTCCTAAGATGTGTAATATATATATATTCCTATTACAGACAGGACAATATAATATACAGCGTCACAGATCTTTATCTGGTGGTAATATACCCAACTCTGGTGTTGCTCCTCCACCTAGTGGTTTTACGCTACCAGATACCCAGTTTACTGGTAATCAGTCCAAGATGGGTCTGCTGCCACAATCACCTCAAAATCAACAGTTGTATGCCAGACAGATGTTACAAAGACAGATGAGTTTACCTCCAGGTAAAATACAAAACTCGTGCCATAAGACTAGGGCTTTCACTTCAAGACCATAAGCTCACAAACCAAGGGATCTTGGGTTCGGGCGTGGTTTCCCCTTGTCAGTGATGCAGGACGGAGGGCCTGACAAGGACAGCTGTCTAGTTGTTCGGATGGGACGGAAAACCGAGGTCCTGTGTACATATTGGCGTGCACGCAAAAGATCCCTTGGCAGTTGGAATTCGATATAAGAGTAGGCCGCAGCGTCACTGCCTGGGCAAAATTTCCCACTGTATGGCATATGCCTGTCTTCATTAGCCTAGTTTAGGAGTAGAACGTTAAACCCCATTTCATTTCGTCTTGAGTTTGCGCCCGGTTTTGGCCGAGAAAGTTCCTCAGGATATTCTGTCACAGGGTTCTATTGTCAGTGGTACAAGACATAGGGCTGGCAAGGACAGTGTCAGATGGGATGAAAAAACAAGGTTGTGTGTGCACGTAAAAATCCCTTGACAGTTGGAATAAGCCATCTGGACAAAGTTTAAAATGTTTTGTTTACCTCAGATTTTTCCACCCCCCTAAAATGTCATTTTAGCGATTGTCCCATAAAAATTATTAATTGAATGTAGACCTATTTATTGTAATTTGCACATGATCAAATTCTTATTTCATGGCATGTCTAATAGATTGAAAAAAAGCCTTTTATAAGACACATAGCCTACAAGAAAATAATCTTTTATGTTGATATTGTAGGTCGGGGATCTCCCAGAACCCCCCACAGTCCATTTGGTAACAGTCCAGATCCCATGTTGATGTCGCCTAACAGTACGAGTCGTCCACCCCCGCCTCCTCCTCCAGGACCCCAACAAGTCAGTCCACCTTACAGTCAGGGTGCTATGTCCAGTGGTGGCTTCAACAACTCCCAACCCATGTCGGCCCCTCCAAGTTATTCAGCAACTCCTTTATCAACATCGGTCAGCTCTAATAATACCAGCCAATCCTTCAATGATTTCGACTTGTCTAATTTTATAGATTCTCCAATGTCTGGTCTAGAAAGGTAAGTTATTTTATTAAAGTAGGGTTGGGCGAAGTTATTTTATTAAAGTAGGCTTGGGCAATATACAGATTTTTCGGTATATCGTGATAAAATCATCGGCGATTTTATCATATCGAACTTACTTAAAGATACATTATGTAAGATTTAGATAAAGAGCTAGCCATTCTTGCTATAATAGTTTGAAAATAGATAATGCAAAATGAATAATTTGAAAATTTCATTTAAATTACTCTATTGCAAGCAAAGATATTAGCCATTAAGGTTTGACAAGACGTGTGCAATAATTTCAACCACCGTACTGGTTGTTCGAAGCTAATTCTCGCTCCTCCATTTTTAGCTTGAATCAAAATATAGATGAACCATTCTAATCTATTTAATATCGGAGAAATCTGATGCCATCGAGAGTTGATTATGGCCTGGATAAGTTACTATGACATTCTATTGATAGAATTAAATTCATCAGTAAAAATAACATTATTTAGTATCAGCTGGTCTAAGGTAAATCTGCATCAAGGCATCTAACGTTAGCAATGATTTTCAGCCCAGGTTTTCAAAATTGGCTTAATGCGCATGAAATCATAATTTCCATCAACAGCTGTCTAGTTGAGTGGTTTCGATTAAACGCTTGTAAGTGACAAGGAGTAGGGTCGCCTGACTAACCTTGTTTGTTTTCTTCTGGTCCTCCCATTTCCTCCCACTGCTAAAGACCCCTATACGCAAGCAAATTATTGAAATAAAATTAAACCATATGTTAGTCCCGAAATGACCTAGTTTGTGTGGAATGGAGTTAAACCCCATTTCTCTCTCTCTCCATTTCTCTTTCTCACTCCCCTTTTCACTGGTATATGATCTCTCTTTCAACTTGGATATGGTGTTTACTATATGGTGTTTACTATATATACTAGATATAAATGGTGTTTACTATACTAGATATGGTGTATATATATACTTACTTACTATATATATACTAGATATAAATGGTGTTTACTATATATACTAAATATAATGGTGTTTACTATATATACTACATATAAATGGTGTTTACTATACTGTATATACTAGATATAAATACTACATACCACATGAAGTTTCAGGGAGTCCAAATTGAAAGGGTTAAATTATGACCTAAAAGAACCCTTTAAATCAGGAATTTGATGACGCACTATCCAAACACAATGGTGTTTAGTATATATTAGATCAAAGGGTGTTTGTAATAATTAGAAATATGGTAAACAGGCATTTTTATACGCCCACATGGAAATGTGGTTGTATATTGCGGTTGCCTCCGTCCATTTACATTTATTATCTGGTCACTTCGAAATGTTGTTTACATTAGTTAGACGAAGTATCCCATTTGATTTCAACAATTTTTGTTAATTACTTCTAGAGTTATGGTCCTTGTTTCACTTTGTAGAACTTTGTGAACGCTCTAACCACTAAAAGTTACTATCTGATCTGTATTAAATTTAAATGCATTATTGAGATTTGCAAAATGAAGAGGTCTATTGAATTTAAGCAATTTCTGTTAATAACTTCTACAGTTATGGCCCCTGTTTCACTTTGTTGAACCTTGTGAACTTTAGATCTGTATGAAATTGATATCAGTGTCTTATAAATGCTTCTTTTACCTACAAAAGCAAAAATATATGACAACCCTTGTCGACTGCCCAGACGAGTTAGCTGCTGTGGGCGTATGTTCCATTGCCTGGCAACCTATCTTAATATTATTTGTTTTATTTTAATCAGTAAAAAGAGTATGGATATGGTGCCTAATTCAACATCGCAGTACGTGAAGCAGGAATTACGCAATATCTGTAACGCCCGGTCAGAGAAACAATTACAGTCCCAACAGTTACAACTACCACATGAAGCTGGTTTAAGTTATGATACAGGAGGAGAATTACCATTAGATATTCTAGAAACAAGTAAGAATTATATTTACCATTAGATATTCTTATATTTACCATTAGATATTCTAGAAACAAGTATTATATACAGAATCTCCTACGAGTCTTTTTTGATATCAAAAAATATTGACTCAAGTCGATAAAGTAAAAAAAAAACGAGGCTTTGCCGATTTTTTTTTTTTACTTTATCGACGAGTTTTGATATTGTTTTATATCAAAAAAGATGAGTAGGAGATTTTATTTATGACCCAATTCTTTCTTACATGCACAAATAAATAAATATAATTCTTTGCTATAAATTTCACTTTTACTGAACCTGATTACATTATGGCGTAGTGATACATCATTTTTTTGACAGCAATTCAACTATTGCAAGTCCTATATATTGACCCAGTGTTTGCTTCACGGTCAATTAAATAAAAAATAGTTCTTTTTAAGAAAAAAAAGAACTTACTTTTAATAAAAAATGAATTGTTCTTTGAAAATAAAAATAAAGTAGTTAATTTTTAATTGAACAATCAAATTGATGTAAAGCCATATCTCCTAAGGAAATATCGCAGTAGATTATGATATATCCCACAATGTCTACTGTAGAATGTATTATTGGGTGATAAATATACTTATATTTACCATTAGATATTCTAAAAACAAGTAATAATTATATTTATACATAAATAAAAACACTAAAAATAATACAGTTAAAAAAATCAACCCCTTTTACTTTTTGATTATGATATAGGCCTTCATCAAATCATAAGCCAGCATGCTTATATTTATAGAACTAGTATAACTATAACTATTGCAACTTGGTTGAGTGGTCTGAGTCCGATACACTTACATGCTTATATTAATGTTTATAGAATCACTATTAATTATGAATATCATTATAGGGGTTCCCACTGTCATGTGATGTGTTATGATAGGATTATCCCTGTTGAGTCCACGATCTGGTACGTGCAGATACTTTCGGATACGTTTCGATACAATCAACATGATTTAGACCTCAATATATGTATGATAAGACCTGATAGGATCACCACGATTAAAACCGTGATTTCAATCGTAGTGCAACCGTGATAGTGGGAACCTAGCATTATTAATTATAAATATCACTGATAGAGTTGAGTGGTCCAGTGGTCTAATGTATGCGTTAAGTGGCAAGGTATGTGACGAGGAGTAGGATCGCCTGCCTAACCTGGTGGGTTTTCTCCAGGTCCTCTGTGTTTCCTCCCACAGCTAAAGACCCCTGCTTGCAAGTGAATTATAGATATAAAATTTACCATATGTTAGTCCCAAAATTAACAAGTTTATCATGTACGGTTTGCTTTGTGGTTTGATTGATTTGGCAATAGCGGGGTTGGATGGCCGAATGGTTAGCACTCGCGTGCTGTATCATAAGGTCTGTCATTGAGTCAACTGGCGTGGTTTCGATTCCCCGGTTGTATGTGCCAAGGAGTAGTGTCGTCAATCCATCCTTGTGGGTTTTCTCCAGGTCTTCCGGTTTCCTCCCACTGCTAGAGACCCCCTACCCGCAAGTGATTTATTGAAATAAAAAAGAACCATGTGTTAGTCCCGAAATGACCTAGCTTGTGTCAAGTGGACGTTAAATCCCATTGTCAACTCGCCCCTTCGAAAGGAATTAGTGGTATCACTGTAAAGTTGATATCAGTGAGTGACTAATCAACAAATAACTTTTAAAGTTTTATAAATGAATATATACGACACTAGCACCTCAAATATGTCATTTTATACACATAATGTGTATTACTTCATTAAATCTGTCTGCGATATCACCTCAGTGGAAGCGGACGTAAAATACAACTAACTCACACACATTAAAATTGTTAGTAATCAGTCAGTAGTCATTAAGTAAGTGTTTTGTCACTAAGATGTTAAAACTGTGACTATTGAATGATATACACCACTATTAGCCAGGCTTGTGTTTTCAATGGTGATGGGTGTTATAATTAGTCACGCTTTTACACCAGTAGTGATATCTTTTAGTCATGCTTTTACACCATTAGTGATAACTTTTACAACTAGTTACACACCTGCTAATTTCTAACCACTTTCTATATATACTAAACACTAGTTTAGAATAATGATCACTTATATCATTTAATGACAAAAGTTGTCATTACTAAATGGCCATGGTTCATAAGTCGGACACTGTATGGCTCTTTAGACTGTCTTCAATAGGCCATTCAGTGCAGTAAAGTGGAGTTAAACCCTCCCTCTCTCTCTCTCTCTCTCTCTCTCTCTCTGGTGAATTAATGAACAGTCTGGTGGTTGGGTTGTATCAGCTATTATATAAATAAGGCTTGACAGTTTGAATTTAATTGCTGTCCAGACAAAATGACCCTCATAGGACACTGCATAGCTTTAGTCTGTCTTCATTAACAGTTCTTCATGTTTAAACAGCTCCTGCCAATTTCAAAAATGAGAAAAAAACTCCCATAAAAAACTCTTCTTAATTATTTTGCAAGAGTAATTCTGCATTTTCTTGAATTAATATGTAAACCATAAATACAATTTGGCTCTCTTAATTCAAGAAAATGTAGAATTACTCTTGCAATATAATTAAGAAGTGTTTTTTTAAAGGAATTCTTGATTATTATTTGGTGAATATGTTATCGTCAGAATTATCAGCATGGAAACTGATAGCCTGGACATATACAGTTTAAAAATAAACAAAAACTGAAAGTAGATTATTAATCTCAATATTTAGGAGAGCCAGTTAACTGAGAGAAGCAGGAACGAAAGCTCACCTTAAATGTGAAGGACTGCATTAATCTCCTTTTTTAGGAGAGCGATTTAACTAATTTGCAGGAGTCATGGTGCACCAAGAGGAGCAGGAGCAAAAGCGCACCTGAAATGTAAAGGACTGCATTAATCTCCATATTTAGGAGAGCCAGTTAACTAATTTGCAGGAGTCATAGTGCGTCGAGAGGTGCAGGAGCGAAAGCGCACCTTAAACGTGAGGGACTGCATTAATCTCCTTATTTAGGAGGGTGATTTAACTAATTTGCAAGAGTCAAGGTGTGCCAAGGGGAGCAGTAGCGAAAGTGCACTTTAAATGTGAAGGACTGCATTAATCTCCGTATTTAGGAGGGCGATTTAAATAATTTGCAGGAGTCATGGTGCACCAAGAGGAGCAGGAGCGAAAGCGCACCTTAAACGTGAAGGACTGCATGAGGCCATTCATGTATAGTCTGGTGGCTGGGTTGTATTGTTGATTATATAACTAATATGGCTGTGTTTGTATTTACAGTAAATGATATGGCTAAAGAGCATGGTGGAGGTGGGTTAGGGGATTATGATGATATGAAAAATGAAGATGTATTATCGCAGTCAAGAAATGAAGCCCGGAAACGTTACGAACAATTCCGTGCCTTGTCTACACCAGGTTAGTAGTCACGGAAACAGGAAACTGGAGAAAAATTTCCTTCTTCACCTATGCATTGAATTGACATCATGGTTCCCCATCTGTTATTTGATAGCCTGCATACCGCGGGTTAGCTTTAAGCTGCTTATGATATGGCCCATAAACGAAGGGGACACCTGCAGCTCATGCCCTGTTCCCTATCTGCATAACCAAGATGGGAGCCACATGTCATTGGTGCAGGATGGTGGCCCTGACAAGGACAGCTGTCTAGTCGTTCGGATTGCACGGAAAACCATGATCTCGTGTACACATTGGCATGCACGTGAAAGATCCCTTGGCAGTTAGAATTCGATATAGCCATTCGGAATGATGCAAAAACAGTAGGACCTTAAACCCATTTTGATTTCGTTTGATATTTATTTGATACTTTTACAGATCAAGAAGATCCGGCAGCTAAAGCCACCAGTGTTTTTCGTAACCAATTACTAACCAATCAACAATTAAAACAAGCGGTTAAACAAGGCGGAGGAAAACCCGAACATATCACATCTGTTAATGTTGTTCAAAAAGAACCAAGAGTATGTTGTCTTTCATTATCTTATTTTACAGCTCCTCTTAGTTTTTATACACAAAAATAACATCTTAGAAAAGTGGTCGGCAACCACAATGGCTTGTGTACTCTGTAGAGAGGCTAATGTTAACATCGAATGGACTTGAAGAAGCCTATTGATTTTCAAATCAAACAGATATATTTATGAATATGGCTATATACATATATATCGGTATATGCTTTGTTTACCCTATGTGACGGGAAGAAGGATAAAATTTTATTTATTTCTGATAGTTACTTCATGTCCGTATGACATAAGCCTATGGTCAAAGACTTGTTTGCCACAAATGTTTGTATTACATAAACCTATAGTCATAGACTTAATTGTCACAGTTTTGTGTTAATAGGATGTAGGATTGCATAAGCCTATGGTCATAGACTTGATTGTCACAAATGTTTGTTAATTTTGTATTAAACGTCACCGGAAAAGCTTCAATAAACAATCTGTGATGTCGTTTTAGTCCTTCGGCTCATAGAAATATAGACTAGAATATGAACAGGACTAAAATGACGTCACAGATTGTTTATTGACAGAAAGTTACTAATATTGACGTTCGGGTTCGTGTTATACTTATGGAAAGGATATGTTTACATAATTATTTGCATTATTTTTTTAAAAATTGAAGCTTTACTGGTTATCTTTAATGTCTGTACTTAATAATATTGTATTAAGTGGATTTAAACCAAATTTTTTTTTTTTTTTTTAGACACCTATAGACGATATAAAACCTGCTGATCAGAAGAATAGTTTGTTACAACAATTACTATCAGAATGACGCCATCTTACATACTAGGGCATGAAGGGAAAAAAAATATATTCATCTGGGCTTTCAAACGTTAAAAAAACAATAAAATATATTATTTTTGTAAACAAATCAAGTAGCTGAGAAAAATTATAAGTGCACTCTTTTTCAACGTCAGTGAAAAAAATACTTTACAAGAATGTGCACTTTATAAAAAAAATAGGTAAAATGAAGAAGTAGAGAAATTGACAAAAGTTATTAAGTGAATCAGTTGCTCATTCTGTGTTTCGAGGTGGTGGTAGTGCCATGTAACAGTGGCAAATGACGTCATTTAAACTTGTGATGTGTGACAGTAGGAAATGACACCATTTACAGTTGTTACAGTGGCAAATGACGTCATTTACAGTCGTGACATATGATGACTGACGTCATTTACAGTGGCAAATGGCATCATTTACAGTCGTGACGTCGTGTGACAGTGGCAAAAGTGTGATCTCATTTAGAAGTGAAATTTTGTATTCAATCGTAGAAAACTGGGGCTGTATGACACTCCAGGTAATTTACTCAGGTTAAGATTCGCGCCTTAAGAAATGGAGAGCGGTCGGAGAAGATATAAAAGTGGATTTTGAAACAGACACTAGAAGACGTTATCCACGGTTTATAAATATTATTATCAAGTTTGTTATAAATATATATAATTATGTTATTGTACAGAGAGAGAAAGAGTATTTAGGCATTTTAACTGCCAGTAGACTTATGAAATATGGAGATTGTGATAATATTCAAATTCAACAACATATGGAGACATTGTTACTCAATAACGCGATAGTGACGTTGTTACTAAAAAAATGGTGTCGTTGTTACCAAATAACAATGGTGACATTGCTACTCAGCAATACAATGGTGACATTATTCGATAACAGAAAGTTGATTCAGCAACAAAACCGTGACATTGTTATTCATTAGATAGTGTTGTTATTCAGTAACATAATAGTGACATTGTTACTCAGTAACATATTAGTGTGTTATTCAAGAGTGTTGTTATTCAGTAACAAACTGGGGACATTGTAATTCAGTGACTCAGTAACAAACTGGGGACATTGTTATCCAGTGATTTAGTAACAAACTGGGGACATTGTTATTCAGTAACAAACTGGGGACATTGTTATACAGTAATTCAGTTACAAACTGGGGACATTGTTATACAGTAACAAACTGGGGACATTGTTATTCAGTAACATAGAAGTGGTGTTGTTGAAAGTGCTATATGGGGACTTTTGTTGGAATGTTAATACATGAGTGAACTAAAATAGAAAAAAATTATTTACTGTGCGTTTGTTGATTTGTGAAAGTAAAACGGTGAATAATTCTAAAGGGGAAAAAGGTGTATATATCTATATATAGTGATTGTTTTTTTCGAGAAAAAGAATTGGTCTTGACGGAACTTTTTTTTAAAAAAAAGTAAAAACGCTCACAGCATGACCTTGACCTATATTGACCTATATAGATATATGAATATATATATTATTGTTTAAATTTCAGTGATTGAATATGAAGTACGATATATTTGATTTCTGTGTTTTTATTGAGTGAAATAATAATTGTTGCATATTATTCTGTGACTGTTCAATGATAAACTGACTTATTATTCTGTGAATGTTCAATGATAAACTGACTTATTATTCTGTGAATGTTCAATGATAAACTGACTTATTATTCTGTGAATGTTTAATGATAAACTGACATTCTGTGACTGTTCAGTGATAAATTGATATATTATTCTGTGAATGTTGAATGATAAACTGACTTATTATTCTGTGAATGTTCAATGATAATAAATTGACTTATTATTCTGGGACTGTTCAATGATAATAAATTGACTTATTATTCTGTGAATGTTCAATGATAGTAAATTGACTTATTATTCTGGGACTGTTCAATGATAATAAATTGACTTATTACTATACATTCACCACATTATTATCTAGCCTCGTTTTGTCTGCATATCACAGAAACACTATTTTAGAAATGTTATTTTCATTTTGGATAAAATTATAGACAAGTTTTTAGGGATAGGATTTCTCTGACCCTATCTTTATGTATCATATTTGATGATTTACTAATATTGTTATAGAAAATAATGAGTTTCAGTTGAATACAGTAGCAGATTAATAGAATGAAATGTATTACTACAGAATTATGATCTCTTGGATTATCCATTGCATTAAAGATAGGGCAGGTAACTTCTTTTTTTAAGGCATGATTGTGTAGGTACTTTAGACACCCCCATCATCCTCTGAAATCCTGTTTGGGGCATTCTGGGTCAAGTCATCCCCAAAAATGAGAAAAGGTAATCCTTACCCCATTTCGTTTTTGCTGAAAATTGGTTTACATACTTGTTTTTTTTCTGCAATGGTTGACAGTTCCTTAGATATGGCCTATTCATTTTGATGGATGCCAATATTCAGGGTAACGTAGCTCAGGTTATTTTTGTAAAGATAATTCCACCAAGAATTTTATTTTGGAAAACATGAAATGGGGTTTAATGTCCTACTTTATGGACCAACTAAGCTATTGAAGATTTTTTTTATTATTTTGGACAAAAGGGTGTTTTAAATTCTGCTTTTACAACCAAAATAAGCAAGCATATAAACCGAATTTGAAGGAGATACTTTTGATCTCGTCAGGTGATTTGACACAGATTGACCCAAAAGATTAAATGTGAGTAGTTAATTACGATACCATGAAGGTAAATATCATTTCTGGAAAATCATTTGAAAGGGGTGCGGCCTTCTCATTAACAAAATACAAAAATCACCTTTAAACAATCTCTCAAGTGCCTGATTTCATAATACTCAGTGAATAGCTTTTAACCAGCCATTGTTGATGCGATTCCATTCACTATCATGATTATCTGGCAGCAAGCACATTGTCCCAATTTTCATCTTAAAAGTTCTAGCCTAATGTATTCTCTGGATCAATTTATTTTCTCTGTAGGTGCGACAGAAAATATATATTATGGTTCTCAACCATTGCCTTGTCACATATAAAGGTCTTCGTTGTCTGTTTATCTCTGTTCTATTAATAGATAGGGACATCCCTAATCTAATAATAGATAGGGTTCACCCCTGATCTAATAATAGATAGGGTTATCCCAGATCTAATAATAGATAGGCTTCATCTCTGATTTAATGATAGTAGGGTTCATCCCTGATCTAATGATAGAAGGGGTTCAGCACTGATCTAATAATAGATAGGGTTATCCCTGATCTTATAATAGAAAGGGTTATCCCTGATCTAATAATAGATCTAATATAAAATACAGGGTGTTGTGGGCAGGGCTGTAATAATGTACTTGCTGTCATTTAGAAGTCAAACTTACACATTTAGAAGCATAGAATAATAACCTTGTCTGTTATATGTAGAAATTGTTGAACTTGTGAATAGGATTTACATATTTGTTATTTGTACATAACTGTGTATATATTATATAGATATATATAAGATGATTGATGTATAATGAGTAGCCAGTCTTGTAAATCTGTGTTAGCTGTTCCTTTCTCCTCCCTCCTCTTAACACTCTTTTGTCATACGGTTATAAATGTAAATATAGTATTTGTTAAACCGTTATATCTGCAGTGCAGTGAGCTAAACAACTTGCTTTAAGGTTTCTGTTTTTGTTGTGGCAGCCATTTTGTTTGGATTAAAAAAACAGGTAAAGAAACTTGATATTGCAGGTTTGTTAGGTAGTCATGGCAACATTTTCATCATTTTGTCTAATTTGTTAAGTTTATTTGTTTTGAATGAGATTTGAATGTTTAATTAAGAAATGTTATTTTTTAATGAACGACTTGAGCCTCTTTATTTATACTTTTATCTTGATGGTGAGCATATCTTAACAAGTCTTAAACAATCTTTGTATGTATAGAGTTAGATACTTAGGCCAGATTAATTTTATTTTTAGTTCTTTGGGGTCCTCCCTGTTCAATAAATAACCCACTCAATTTTTGTGCAAAGAGCAACAAAGTTCTTTTTTTAAATTAGGTTCTGTTTCCTGAAGAAATTGGAGACAGATAGGTGTTCCCGAAGTACAGCAAGGGTTGGAAGGCTGATTGGTTAGCGTGTGCACGCTGTATCGTAAGGTCTGTCATTGAGTCAACTGGCGTGGTTTTGATTCCCCAGTTGTATGTGACAACCTCATGGGTTTTCTCCCGGTCCTCCTCCGGTTTCCTCCCTCTGCTAACGACCCCTACGCAAATTATTGAAATAAAATTGAACCATATGTTAGTCCCGAAATGACCTACTAGTTTGTGTCGAGTGGACTTTGAACCCCATTTCTCTCTCTCTATGAAGAAATCGCAGATCGATAGGTGTTCCCAAAGAACAGAAAGTGAAATTCGTGTGGCCTTGATGTATATTAACCTGAAAAGAAATATTCATAGGTCGATATAGGATAATTGAATGCTAAGTAAAGATTAGCTGTGAATGGGAAGTGGTATCAGATGTTAAAGAAAGAGTCAATCTGATTAAAATACAGATCTATATTTCGTTTTTTTTTTTATACTTTCGATGGCCTACGCTACATGAAGATCCGACCGGTTGTAGCGATAGATCGCGTCAGAGGTCAAATGAGCGGCTTTTGACCCTATGAAGTCAGACATTTGATTAACCAATCACCATTGATGATTCTAGTGGATTACCCACAGTTCCGTGCAAGACACGTCTAAAGCTCGCCGTAACAGACTGTTTCATTGGCTAATCCCTCACATTATCCAGAACACGTGTTAAATAACAACTCTGTCAGATCCTAGTGTAGTTGAAGACAAGTAAAACCAAATTTTGAACTATAATAAACGAAACGAAATAGGGTCTGTATTTTAATCAGATTGAGAAAGAGTAAAAGTGTTAATTCACCATTTAGTTTATTGTTTATTTCTTCTTTGAGAATACATCTGTGTTAGATTTTTAAGAGACAGTTGCCATATTCTCTCCTTATTTCTATCATCTGTCTTCTCTTCTATCTTCTTTAAAGCTGTTGATCGTCATTTAACGGGGAGCCACGGTGGCTCAGTGAGTAAGATGTTGGCTCGCTAACCTGGAGGTCCTGTGTTCGATCCCTGCGTTGGCCGACAAAGTTCATCAGGAGTTTTCGGCTTGGTTCCTGCTTATCAGTGGTCCAGTCGGAGAGAGCCCGGCAAGGTGCAAGGTATAGTCATTCGGATATGACGTAAAACCAAGGTCTTTTGTATGGAATTCTATATAAGAGTAGGTCTGTCATTGAGTCAACTAGCGTGATTTCAATTCCACGGTTGTATGTGACAAGGAGTAGGATCGCCTCGCCAACCTCGTGGGTTTTCACCGGGTCCTCTGGTTTCCTCCCACTGCTAAAGACCCCTACGCGCAAGCGGATTATTGAAATAAAATTGAACCATGTGTTAGTCCCAAAATGACCTAGTTTGTGTCGAGTGGACCTTACACCCCATTTCTCTCTCTCAATATTACAAAAATATGTTGGATTAAAAAATTAAACATTGTCAGAAGAATACAAATGTAAATCTGATCATCAACAGCTTTGAGAAATTTCCTTCTTAGAATTCTTCTTTTCTTAACATGGCTCGTGTTAATTGATAAATTAGAGTTGATTAAATGTATGAAGAATGTTACTATGACAACTATTAATACAACTTGTCGGTATTGTACAGCATGATATAATTGTCACATGTAATTATTAACAAACTAAGCCAATTGTAAAAACAAAGTAAATCATTATAGCAACAATCAAGCCTTGACATAAATTACCTGCCACGGTCATTGTCAGGCAGGAATTATCACACAACGTATATCAGGTTCTGTATGCGTAGGCTTATATTTATACGTTGAGAGGGGGGGTGGATGGCCGAATGGTTAGTAGTGCGCTCTGTATCATTAGGCCTGTCATTGAGTCAACTGGCGTGGTTTCGAATCCCCAGTTGTACGTGACAAGGAGTAGGGTCGCCTGTCCAACCTTGTGGGTTTTCTCCGGGACCTACAGTTTCCTCCTACTGCTAAACACCCCTACGCGCCAGCGAATTATTGAAATAAAATTGAACCATGTGTTAGTCCCGAAATGACCTAGTTTGTGTTGAGTGGACGTTAAACCCCATTTCTCTATCTCTCTTACACGTTGAGTGATAATTTGTATTGGACAAAGTCTGTGACAGGTGCCTTATGTCCGGGCTTGGCCACAATGCGGAATTTTATAGAGCTATATTTGAATTTGTTTCTCATCGTTTAGGGAAAGCAAGGAACTATTAAATTGGGTTCTTTCATCTGTCGGTCACACCTTTTGGAACACAATAACTCTGCGTTAAATTGGTGTAGATGTTCATTTGTTAATACCTCGACTGGGTTTGATGAAGAATATTGGCCACTTAGGTATTTTAATTTGTCAATGCTTTGGAAAACGATCAATTTGATTCAGATTGAAAGTGTTAAGTTTAATAATGATCATTTAATAAGCAGGGTGAAGAGCAGTTTGATTGCTCAATGCTTTAAAAAAAGATCAATGAAATATATCTATTTTGGGATTAAGGCGGGGAACATTGGTCTCGCTGTAAGATTTAGATAAAAGTGTTGTCCATTTTTGCTATAATAGTTCACCGTTGGCTTGCTTCATTTATAATTTCATGTACACGTAATAATTTCATGGATTACAGTAATGTTGTTGCTCTTAAAAAGTGCTAAAAGACTTGTTACATGTTGTTCGAATTACACCTTATTGAAATATAGTCAGGTACACAATATACTGTGTCTGATAGACTCATACAGTCAGTGTAGCCTTTCACTACAAGACTGTTTTACTCACAGGAATGGAAGCTGAAATAATAGATTTTCATCTTAATAAAAATCTCTCCCACAAATATGAATTAATACTGGTTGGTTTAAAGCATCAGGTGGGGATGTCCGTCTGGATGGATAATTCTTAATAATATTAATAGTCTTCTTTGAGCCGCATTTAGCAATTGACACACATAATAAACACAAAAACATACTATGGAACACAATTACTATTTTAATTTTAGCAACGTTTTATTGAGAGAAGCAAACCCTCAACAAGTAGTAGCTTTAATTAAAATAGTAATAGTTTTTGTGTTTATTAATATTCATATTGATATTAATTTTGATGTTGATTGGACAATTAAAAAAGGTTCATCCATTTAATTTGACAATTAAAAAAATGAGTCATCCATTTAATTGGACAATTCAAAAATGATTTATCCAGTTCATTGGACAATTCAAAAATGCTTCATCCAGTTCATTGGACAATTCAAAATGTTTTATCCAGTTCATTGGACAGTTTTTCATCCATTTAGATATCAGTAAGAATTGTCTCTTCCTGGCATGACATGCTTACTAGTTGATTGAGGTCTTAGTATTAATATTTTTGTAAGAGAGAGATGATTTAATTAAGAAGAAGGACTTATTATATTGTTCTCAGCCTGTGGTTGTGTCATATACTGATATTACCATTTTAATGTTGTAAATAAATTGTCATGGTCTTTGGCCATTACAAGTGATCTGTTATTATCATGAATTAATTGGCCGCGCTATGTCATGTAGCCTATACACAAATACATATATAAAATCTATACAAATTAAATTTTCTTTGTTGTTTTCTTTTGCTGAAAAGGATAGCTGTCTAGTTGTTCGGATGGAACGAAAAACGAGGTCCCTTGGCAGTTGGAATTCGATATAAGAGTAGGCCATAGTGACTCTGCCCGAGCAAAATTTCCCTCATAGCACACTGTATGGCATATGCCCGTCTTCATTAGTCCAATCAGAGAAGAACAGTAGGACGTTAAACCCCATTTCATTTCATTTTTTTTTCCTTTCGGTAATGGGAATGAAGTAATGTACAATGGGGTGCCACAGTGGCTCAGTGAGTAAGATGTTGGCTCATTAACATGGACGTCCTGTGTTTGATCCCTGCGTTGGCCAAGAAACTTCATCTGGTGTAGGACGTGAATCCTGGCAAAAGATAATATATAGTTGTTCAAATGGTAACAAAAACCGAGGTCTTGTGTACACATGGCATGCATGTGAAAGAGCCTTTGACAGTTTGAATTCAAAATAAGAGTAGTCCGTAGCGCCGCTGACCAGGCAAAATTACCCTCATAAGACATTGCATAGCATATGCCCGTCCTCATTAGCTCAGTAGGACATGAAACATGAGTTTGAATAGACACATCATTGCAAGCTAAGTATTTTAAATAAGTAATGCGAGACAACTCTTAGTGAGATAAGAAATGTCAGACCACTCATGGCGAGATAAGAAATGCGAGACCACTCATAGTGAGATAAGAAATGTAAGACTACTCATAGTGAGATAAGAAATGTGAGACCACTCTTAGTGAGATAAGTAAAGTGAGATCACTCATGGTGAGATTAGAAATGTGAGACCACGCATAGTGAGATAAGAAATGCGAGTCCACTCATAGTGAGATAAGAAATGTGAGACCACTCTTAGTGAGACAAGAAATGTGACACCACTCTTAGTGAGATAAGTAAAGTGAGACCACTCATAGTGAGATAAGAAATGTGAGACTACTCATAGTGAGATAAGTAATATAAATATAAGACTACTTCTCATAGTGAGAGAGAGAGAGAAATGGGGTTTAACGTCCACTTGACACAGACTAGGTCATTTCGGGAGTAACATATGGTTTTTAATTTTTATTCCAATAATTCGCTTGCGCGTAGGGGTCTTTAGCAGTGGGAGGAAACCGGAGAAAACCCATGAGGTTGGACAGGCAACCCTACTCCTTGTCACGTACAACCGGTGATTCGAAACCACACCAGTTGACTCAATGACAGGCCTTGTTATATCATAGTGAGATAAGAAATGTGAGACTACTCATAGTGAAGTGAGGCCACTCTTAGTAAGATAAGTAATGTAAGACTACTCAGTGAGATAAGAAATGTAAGACAACTCATAGTGAGATAAGTAATGTGAGACCACTCTTAGTGAGATTAGTAATATTAGACTACTCATAATGGGATAAGTAAAGTGAGACTACTCATAGTGAGATAAGTAATGCAAAACTACTCATAGTGAGATAAGAAATGTGAGACTACTCATAGTGAGATAAGTAGTGCAAGACTACTCATAGTGATATAAGTAATGTAAGACTACTCATAGTGAGATAAGTAATGCGAGACTACTCAGTGAGATAAGAAATGTGAGACCACTTTTAGTGAGATAAGTAAAGGGAAACTACTCATAGTGAGATAAGAAATGTGAGACTACTCATAGTGAGATAAGAAATGTGAGACCACTCTTAGTGAGATAAGTAAAGTGAGACTACTCATAGTGAGATAAGTAAAGTGAGACTACTCTTAGTGAGATAAGAAATGTGACACTACTCATAGTGAGATAAGTAAAGCTAGACTACTCATAGTCAGATAAGTAAAGCGAGACCACTCTTAGTGAGATAAGTAAAGTGAGATTACTCATAGTGAGATAAGAAATGTGAGACTACTCATAGCGATATAAATAATGCGAGACCACTCATAGTGCGATAAGTAATGTGAGACAACTCTTAGTGAGATAAATAATGTAAGACTACTCATAGTGAGATAAGTAATGTGAGACTACCCTTAGTGCGAAAAGTAATGCGAGACTACTCTTAGAGAGGTAAGTAATGTGGGGCAACGTATATTGAGAGACTACTCACGGCGAGATAAGTGATTGTGAGACCACTCTAAGTGATATATGTAATGTGAGACCACTCATAGTGAGATAAGTAATGTAGTACTTTGCTGTTACCTAATAGACGATGTATTCATTATGTTTGAAGTAACGATACCGAATGACTCAATGCTTAGAATTACCTCCCTTCTTAATGTCGTTTGATTGAAAAACTTTCACAATGTTCATATTGTTATTGTAGTGTAGGAGTCATCACGGCTTTTAACGGCGTTATTATTGATACCAGATTAAATATTCTTATCAATAAAGTCAGTAAAACTATCTGTGTGCGTTGTAAATGACAAGGCAGAATAAGTACCTACTCACATTGAGATAACTAGGCCTAATCATGAAATGAAATGAGGTTTAACGTACTACTCGCCTGTCCAACCTTGTGGGTTTTCTCCAGGTCCTACGGTTTCCTCCCACTGCTAAACACCCCTAAGCGCCAGCGAATTATTGAAATAAAATTGAACCATGTGTTAGTCTCAAAATGACCTAGTTTGTGTTGAGTGGACGTTAAACCCCGTTTCTCTATCTCTCTTATACGTTGAGTGATAATTTGTATTGGACAAAGTCTGTGACAGGTGCCTTATGTCCGGGCTTGGCCACACTGCGGAATTTTATAGAGCTATATTTGGATTTGTTTCTCATCGTTTAGGGAAAGCAAGGAACTATTAAATTGAGTTCTTTCATCTGTCGGTCACACCTTTTGGAACACAATAACTCTGCGTTAAATTGGTGTAGATGTTCATTTGTTAATACCTCGACTGGGTTTGATGAAGAATATTTTAATTTGTCAATGCTTTGGAAAACGATCAATTTGATTCAGATTGAAAGTGTTAAGTTTAATAATGATCATTTAATAAGCAGGGTGAAGAGCAGTTTGATTGCTCAATGCTTTAAAAAAAGATCAATGAAATATATCTATTTTGGGATTAAGGCGGGGAACATCGGTCTCGCTGTAAGATTTAGATAAAAGTGTTGTCCATTTTTGCTATAATAGTTCATCGTTGGCTTGCTTCATTTATAATTTCATGTACACGTAATAATTTCATGGATTACAGTAATGTTGTTGTTGCTCTTAAAAAGTGCTAAAAGACTCGTTACATGTTGTTCGAATTACACCTTATTGAAATATAGTCAGATACACAATATACTGTGTCTGATAGACTCATACAGTCATTGTAGCCTTTCACTACAAGACTGTTTTACTCACAGTTAGTGTAGCCTTTCACTACAAGACTGTTTTACTTACAGGAATGGAAGCTGAAATAATAGATTTTCATCTTAATAAAAATCTCTCCCACAAATATGAATTAATACTGGTTGGTTTAAAGCATCAGGTGGGGATGTCCGTCTGGATGGATAATTCTTAATAAAATTAATAGTCTTCTTTAAGCCGCATTTAGCAATTGACACACATAATAAACACAAAAACATACTATGGAACACAATTACTATTTTAATTTTAGCAACGTTTTATTGAGAGAAGCAAACCCTCAACAAGTAGTAGCTTTAATTAAAATAGTAATAGTTTTTGTGTTTATTAATATTCATATTGATATTAATTTTGATGTTGATTGGACAATTAAAAAAGGTTCATCCATTTAATTTGACAATTAAAAAAATGAGTCATCCATTTAATTGGACAATTCAAAAATGATTTATCCAGTTCATTGGACAATTCAAAAATGCTTCATCCAGTTCATTGGACAATTCAAAATGTTTTATCCAGTTCATTGGACAGTTTTTTATCCATTTAGATTTCAGTAAGAATTGTCTCTTCCTGGCATGACATGCCTACTAGTTGATGAGGTCTTAGTATTAATATTTTTGTAAGAAAGAGATGATTTAATTAAGAAGAAGGACTTATTATATTGTTCTCAGCCTGTGGTTGTGTCATATACTGATATTACCATTTTAATGTTGTAAATAAATTGTCATATGGTCTTTGGCCATTACAAGTGATCTGTTATTATCATGAATTAATTGGCCGCGCTATGTCATGTAGCCTATACACAAATACATATATAAAATCTATACAAATTAAATTTTCTTTGTTGTTTTCTTTTGCTGAAAAGGATAGCTGTCTAGTTGTTCGGATGGAACGAAAAACGAGGTCCCTTGGCGGTTGGAATTCGATATAAGAGTAGGCCATAGTGACTCTGCCCGAGCAAAATTTCCCTCATAGCACACTGTATGGCATATGCCCGTCTTCATTAGTCCAATCAGAGAAGAACAGTAGGACGTTAAACCCCATTTCATTTCATTTTTTTTCCTTTCGGTAATGGGAATGAAGTAATGTACAATGGGGTGCCACAGTGGCTCAGTGAGTAAGATGTTGGCTCATTAACGTGGACGTCCTGTGTTTGATCCCTGCGTTGGCCAAGAAACTTCATCTGGTGTAGGACGTGAATCCTGGCAAAAGATAATATATAGTTGTTCAAATGGGAACAAAAACCGAGGTCTTGTGTACACATGGCATGCATGTGAAAGAGCCTTTGACAGTTTGAATTCAAAATAAGAGTAGTCCGTAGCGCCGCTGACCAGGCAAAATTACCCTCATAAGACATTGCATAGCATATGCCCGTCCTCATTAGCTCAGTAGGACATGAAACATGAGTTTGAATAGACACATCATTGCAAGCTAAGTATTTTAAATAAGTAATGCGAGACAACTCTTAGTGAGATAAGAAATGTCAGACCACTCATGGCGAGATAAGAAATGCGAGACCACTCATAGTGAGATAAGAAATGTAAGACTACTCATAGTGAGATAAGAAATGTGAGACCACTCTTAGTGAGATAAGTAAAGTGAGATCACTCATGGTGAGATTAGAAATGTGATACCACGCATAGTAGGTGTCTTTAGCAGTGGGAGAAACCGGAGAAAACCCATGAGGTTGGACAGGCAACCCCACTCCTTGTCACGTACAACCGGTGATTCGAAACCACACCAGTTGACTCAATGACAGGCCTCGTTATATCATAGTGAGATAAGAAATGTGAGACTACTCATAGTGAGAACAGTAAAGTGAGGCCACTCTTAGTAAGATAAGTAATGTAAGACTACTCAGTGAGATAAGAAATGTAAGACAACTCATAGTGAGATAAGTAATGTGAGACCACTCTTAGTGAGATTAGTAATATTAGACTACTCATAATGGGATAAGTAAAGTGAGACTACTCATAGTGAGATAAGTAATGCAAAACTACTCATAGTGAGATAAGAAATGTGAGACTACTCATAGTGAGATAAGTAGTGCAAGACTACTCATAGTGATATAAGTAATGTAAGACTATTCATAGTGAGATAAGTAATGCGAGATTACTCAGTGAGATAAGAAATGTGAGACCACTTTTAGTGAGATAAGTAAAGGGAGACTACTCATAGTGAGATAAGAAATGTGAGACTACTCATAGTGAGTTAAGAAAAGTGAGACCACTCTTAGTGAGATAAGTAAAGTGAGACTACTCATAGTGAGATAAGTAAAGTGAGACTACTCTTAGTGAGATAAGAAATGTGACACTACTCATAGTGAGATAAGTAAAGCTAGACTACTCATAGTCAGATAAGTAAAGCGAGACCACTCTTAGTGAGATAAGTAAAGTGAGATTACTCATAGTGAGATAAGAAATGTGAGACTACTCATAGCGATATAAATAATGCGAGACCACTCATAGTGCGATAAGTAATGTGAGACAACTCTTAGTGAGATAAATAATGTAAGACTACTCATAGTGAGATAAGTAATGTGAGACTACCCTTAGTGCGAAAAGTAATGCGAGACTACTCTTAGAGAGGTAAGTAATGTGGGGCAACGTATATTGAGAGACTACTCACGGCGAGATAAGTGATTGTGAGACCACTCTAAGTGATATATGTAATGTGAGACCACTCATAGTGAGATAAGTAATGTAGTACTTTGCTGTTACCTAATAGACGATGTATTCATTATGTTTGAAGTAACGATACCGAATGACTCAATGCTTAGAATTACCTCCCACCTTAATGTCGTTTGATTGAAAAACTTTCACAATTTTCATATTGTTATTGTAGTGTAGGAGTCATCACGGCTTTTAACGGCGTTATTATGGATACCAGATTAAATATTCTTATCAATAAAGTCAGTAAAACTATCTGTGTGCGTTGTAAATGATTAGGCAGAATAAGTACCTGCTCACATTGAGATAACTAGGCCTAATCATGAAATGAAATGAGGTTTAACGTACTACTTACAGTGAGATACCTAATAGAATACTACTCAAAGGTAGATAAATACTGTAAAACTGCTTCATTTTGTTTAAACAGTTGACTGCTGCATATTGGGCTTTTTGTTGATATAACTTGTTTAGGCCAAGAGACGACGCGGGTATAACATTGAAGTCAATGAGAAGAAATTTAGTAATTTAAATCCATTTAATGATTGTCTATTTATTAAGCCCAAGTTTCTCCTCTGTGGTATAGGACCGTTTGCCTGGTAAGCATCTAGTCGTTCGGGTGGTAAGAAAAACTTATTCCTGTGTACACGTTGGCGTGCACGTAACATAACCTTTGACAGTTGAGGGGGTGGGGGTGACTGAATGGTTAGCGAGTGCGCGTTGTATCGTAAGGTCTGTCATTGAGTCGACTGGCATGGTTTTGATTTCCCCGTTGTACGTGACAAGGAGTAGGGTCGCCGGTCTAACCTCGTGGGTTTTCTCCAGGTCCTCCGGTTTCCTCCCCCTGCTAAAGACCCCTACGTACAAGCGAATTATTGAAATAAAAATTAAACCATATGTTAGTCCCGAAATGACCTAGTTTGTGTCTAGTGGGCGTTAAACCCCATTTCTCTCTTTCTCCACTGACAGATGGAATTCGAGGAAGAGAATACAATTTATTTTTACAGAGATTGCGAAAGTCAATTCTAATAACTCTGTACTAAATGACTGACCTTTATAAAGTTCACTTGCATTCTACGTGTGACGTCACACCACAAAGCCTGATGAGTGGCATACATTGTTTACACAAGACTAACGTAAACTGGCCCGTTTATTCATTTTATATACCCATTTACTTAGAGAATTTTTATATCCAGATAGACTTTAATCACTTATTTATTTTTATATTTAATAAAAAAAAAAAAGTTCTAGAATTTTAATTTGCAGAAGGAAAAAAAGTTGATATTGCGAGCTAATTAACCCGCACCGATGTCATTCCTCTCCTGGATTGTAGCGGCCTAGCTGAAGGAAATAAAGTTGATATTGGGAGCTAATTAACCCGCACCGATGTCATCCCTCTCCTTGATTGTAGCGGCCTAGTGATTTTTCACTGTTGATCAATGTGTGTTGGCCAAAGTTTCCTTCCAAAGCAATGGCATATATGGTTCATCCTCGGTATCCGTTCCACTACACTAACCCCTGGGTACGTTCGTGGTGGAGACACCTCACTCGGCAAACCTCAGCAGATTCCAGTACCCGACATCTAGATGTAGAGTAACGGTATCTGCCGAGGTTTGCCGAGTGGGAGACGCCTATAGTATTCATGTTTGTGCTATTTTATCGACCAATCAAAAATATCGTTAAATACATAAAAAAAACTTATTTAAAAATAACGGTGTTTATATACCGTAGGCTCAAAACTAAACGCAAGTAAAATACTGTGAGTTCACGTGTAACGCGATACACTTTTGTTTCACATTGCCAGAAATCAAAGCTCTCGGACAGCATTATTCAACATAAACCTCGCGAACATTAAGAGAGAAATGGTGTTTATCGTCCACGACACAAACTAGGTCATTTCGGGACTAACATGGTCCTAATTTATTTCAATAATTCGCTTACACGTAGGGGTCTTTAGCAGTGGGAGGAAAAAGGAGGATCCGGAGACAACCCACGAGGTTGGACAGGGGACCCTACTCCGTTACCTACAACCGGGGAATCATGATTGCACGATTTCAAAATAACTGACCTGGCGAAGTCTACAACCAATAAATAAAACAGTTTACAAACCAGTCTTACTAATGAAACGGCTTTTTTTTGGAAGGTTATACAACCCTATTCATGTCCATTCACTAATAGATTTATGTAAATTGCTAATTTATTTATATTTAATTGCATTATCAAAATCTGTAGTATTTTTCGCCGATTTGAAATATGTATAACATCTATACGTTTGACTTATTACTATTCGTTCTTTGAAATGCTTCATTCTGTTATGTTTATTATTATTGAACTTGCACTTAGCAATTTGATTCTCAAGAAAACTCTTGAACCTACATATATAAAAGTCTTGTCTTTTGAAGGGGAGCCTTTGCTTTTTGCTTACTTTACCCGGTGAGAGTTACTTCCCATTGCCAACTTCCTTCGCAATTAACGATTTATGGGATTGGTCGATAAAAATAGCAGATAACTTGAAAATAATTAGGATTAATTAACAACAACTAATTTATAGTGTGTATTTATTTATTACACTTAAATCACACTATCAGACAGTTTCCTTTCCGTCTGAATTCTTTTCTGTGTAATTTAGATTGAAGCAACCAAAGTGGCCACGATAATTTAATGAGATGAGCATACCAGTTTATACAAATTTCTTTTATTTTAATTCTGAATATTTTCCCCCCTTTTTCGCGATTTGTGTAACATTGCTCATGTCCCCGTGCTAATCACTTCTTCTTAGCAGCTGATTTTGTGACTTTGCCTGCTGCCTCGGCCTTGGTTACCGACTTGATGACACCGACAGCAACGGTTTGTTTCATATCACGTACGGCAAATCGACCGAGTGGGGCGTAATCGTTGAAGGACTCGACACACATGGGTTTGCTGGGTACCAACACAACAATAGCAGCATCCCCCGATTTTACAAATTTGGGAGCATCCTCCAACTTTTTGCCAGATCGTCGATCGCATTTCTCTTGGATTTCAGAAAATTTACAGGCAATATGGGCGGTGTGACAATCCAAGACTGGAGAGTAGCCATTTCTAATCTCTCCTGGGTGGTTCAAAATGATGACCTAGAAAATAAATATTAGAAACATTAGATTTAAATAATTCAAGATTCTAGAATAAGATGTCAGGAGTATCACCTGAGCAATCTTTCCATAATAACTCGGCAACAAACTACCATCAGAAGTTAACCAAGCACCAACATAATTGCAATACAAGGGAGTTTATTAAATACACAACTGTTTAAAAAATACTACGAGACAAAACTATTATAGCCACGGGCGCCGGAACGGCGCGAGGACCAGGGTACCAAAAGATAGGAAGGGGGGGTGGGGCGGAAGGGAGGGAGTAAACAATGTATGGAGACGAATACTTTCACCGTTTTTAATACCTTAAATCATTGTCCAAAGTTTTAGGAAAGATCCCCGATTAAACGAAGGACTGTCATGTTGCTGTACTTGGGATAGCTTTGATAAAACGGGAAGAATAGACACGCCCTCAAAACCTCAAGTATCGGAAGCCAATCCAGCAATGGCCGGAGAGGGTTTTTTCTCGGGTCATTGCTACGGGAATATCCCAATGCTTGCAAGATTACTATTGAGTAAAGTGGCATGGTTTTGAATACCTCCTTATACGTGACAAAGAGTAAGGTTAAAAATCATGGGTTTTCTCTCAAGGTTCTTCTGTTTCCTTCCCTACACGCGAATGAATTAATACAATAAAATTGAACCATGTTAAACCCCATTTCTCTAGTTGATCGTGTCCGCCATCATTAGGTCAGTCATTGAGACAATTGACGGTTTCTTTTCCATACAGCTTGTACATACGGAGTAGTGGTCGTAACATTGCTGAATACCGGTACAGCTTGTACATGAGTAGTAGTGGTCCTCTCACTGCTGAATACCGGTACAGCTTGTACATTAGTAGTGGTCCTCTCATTGCTGAATACCGGTACAGCTTGTACATGAGTAGTAGTGGTCCTCTCACTGCTACATACCGGTACAGCTTGTACATGAGTAGTAGTGGTCCTCTCATTGCTGAATACCGGTACAGCTGGTACATGAGTAGTAGTGGTCCTCTCATTGCTGAAGACCTATGCATTGTGTGCACGAGTAGTGGTCGTAACATTGCTGAAGACTTGCATGTTATTGTGAATAACTACAACAAAACTATCAGGTTGGTGCAGTAATGAGTTTCTATTTGTTGAGTGGACCCGAAACTCAATTTCTCTTCCTCGTCAAATAAAACCATGTTAGTCGAGTGGACGTTACACCCCATTTAACTGAGTGGTCAGTCATGCTGAGTAGGGGTCCTCCCATTGCTGAAGACCATCGCGTGATTGTGAAACCACATTTCTCTTCCCTGTGGTTTCCCCCGTCAGGATGCACGCCTGGTGAAGTCCTGTGTACGCTAAACAGTTGGATTTTAATTACCATCGGGACAAAATCTCCCCCCTCGTATCCCACACTGGAGGGAGTGTTGCCCGTCTAAATTAATTCAAGCGAACAAATTATCCAGTATTGTCTGTGTCTAAGAGTGCTTACATATATTTCTGATCCTAAACATTGTTAAAAGTCTAAAGATTATTAATTACCTGGGCGGTGAAATCTTTTGCGCCCTTGGGTGCGTCGTTCTTGCTGTCTCCAGCAACAAATCCACGTTTCAACTCCTTCACGGAGACGTTCTTGACGTTGAATCCAACATTGTCACCAGGTAAACCTTCAGTCAAAGATTCGTGATGCATCTCAACAGATTTAACCTTTCAATACAAAAAATTCTCTAATGTATACACGTACTTGTATTCGTATTTAGTTCATTGTGATTGTCCGACGTGGCTCCTTGCCCGTGGTGCAGGACCGATGGTTTGACAAGGGACAATGTATAGTTGTTCGGATGGGATGTAAAACCAAGGTACCGTGTACACGTTGGTGCATACGTTAAAGATCCCTTGGCAGTTGGAATTCTGATGTAAGAGTAGGCCGTACTACAGCTGCCAGTTAAATATGTGTTTTAATGTTACTGCTGCCCTGGGAAACAAATGTTATTACCAATCGAGGATAGCAGACCAATTTATGAGGGTTACACAATACTAATAACCATTTTCGGTGCAAAAATCTATATCCCCAAACGCACATGTATTAACGTGTAACTAATAACGCCTTCATTTATGTCCGCCTTTCAGATTATGGCCTTAAGAATCGCTAACTATAAAAAACATACCTCAGTCGTGAGTCCAGCTGGAGCAAAAGTGACAATCATACCAGGCTTAATGATACCAGTTTCAACTCGACCTACAGGCACTGTTCCAATACCTCCAATTTTGTACACATCCTGGAGGGGAAGACGGAGGGCCTTGTTGGTTGGGCGTGTGGGTGGGAGAATTGCGTCCAAGGCGTCAAAAAGGGTTTTCCCGGAAGCATTACCCTCTTTTCTTTCTACAGACCAGCCTTTGTACCACTTCATGTTTTCAGATTCTTCAAGCATGTTATCTCCATGGAAACCAGAGATTGGCACGAAAGCTACAGCTTTAGGATTGTATCCGATTTTCTTTATGTATCCAGACACTTCCTTGACGATTTCATTAAATCGTCCTTCAGAATATTTAGGTTCCGTGTTGTCCATCTTGTTGATACCAATGATCAACTGTTTGACACCAAGAGTGTAAGCTAAGAGAGCGTGTTCTCTGGTTTGTCCTTCTTTAGAGATACCAGCTTCAAATTCTCCTACACCAGCAGCGACGATCAACACAGCGCAGTCAGCCTGTGAGGTTCCTGTAATCATGTTCTTGATGAAATCTCGATGTCCGGGAGCATCAATAATAGTTACAAAGTATTTACCAGTTTCAAATTTCCACAGGGCAATATCAATTGTAATACCTCGTTCACGTTCAGCCTTCAATTTATCCAATACCCAGGCGTATTTGAAAGAGCCTTTACCCATCTACAAAAGAAACAATATCCATATCAAGCTCTAATTTTATATTTAAACTAAATAAAACGAACAGAAATTGTGTTTATCATTAACTGACACAAACTAGGTCATTTCGGGACTAACATATGGTTAATTGTATTTAAATAATTCGATTACGCGTTGGGATCATCACCACTCGGGGGAAACCGGCGGAACTCCACGAGGCTGGAAAGACGACCGTACATCATCGTGGCTATCTTGAAATTTTGACATTTCAAAAATGGAGAGAGAGAGAGAAATGGGGTTAAACGTCCACTCGACACAAACTAGGTCGTTTCGGGACTAACGCATGGTTCAATTTTATTTCAATAATTCGCTAGCGCGTAGGGTCTTTAGCATTGGGAGGAAACCGGAGGACCCGGAGAAAACGCACTGGACAAGCGACCCTACTCCTTGTCACGTACAACCGGGGAATCGAAACCCCACCAGTTGACCCAATGACAGACCGCATGACACAGCGCGCGCGTGCTAACCATTCGGCCATCCACCCCCCCTTCAATAATGGAAGTCGGCCAATTGATATGAGGTATTGTCCCAAAGAACAAGCATGACACGTTTATGAAGAAATGAAATGTAGTTTAACGTCCTACGCCATACAGTGCTATGAGGGAAATTTTGCCCGGACAGCGGAACTATCGCCTACTCTTATATCGAATTCCAACTGCCAAGGGATCTTTTACGTGCATTCCAATGTATACACGGGACCTCGCTTTTTCGTCTCATCCGAAGGACTAGACAGCTGTCCTTGTCAGGCCCTCCGTCCTGCATCACTGACAAGGGGGAACCACGCCGGAAAATCTGGATGAACTTTCTCGGCCAATGCAGGGATCGAACACCCGACCTCCAGGCTAGCGAGCCAGCGTCTTACCCACTTAGCCACGTGATGAAGAGCATCGCTCCCCACTCAGATATCGTGTAGTTTATTGTAGTCCGGCTACAACATCTTGGTCAGCAAAGGGTATAGGTTTTGGTTTGGAAACCTACAAATCCCCATAGGTCGATGCACAGATTGAATACAGTAATATTTAATGGAGCTAAATAGCTAATATTTGGGACCTGGAAATTGACAAGTCGCAACGCATATAATGTAATATTAATTTATATATAAAAACTGATTTATATTCAATCGTTTCCTTTTTTACTAATTTCAAATCCGTTATGTTCCGCAAAATACGCCAGAAGTCTCACTCGAATGGCAATCTAGCGTCTGGTTATTCCAGTCTACACCGATAGTATTTATTGCGCATGCTCTCCAGATAACAATACGGGGTCACCGTTTGACATGACTAGTGGAATATGTCTAGCCTCGTTCTTCGAGTCCCTTGTTAAAAATGGTGCTGAAACGCTAGTACACGATCCGTGTACCAATTGTAAAATGTTTATTTTGTCTTTTCCTTTCATTCGATTTGAACATAACGTAGTCGTGGCCAGATTCCAAAATCATTAGTGTTCATATTTTACTAACCTCATTGGCTTCTTTCTCAAATTTTTCAATGGTTCTTTTGTCAATACCACCACATTTGTAGATAAGATGACCGGTAGTGGTGGATTTACCGGAGTCGACATGACCAATGACAACAATGTTAATGTGAAATTTTTCTTTAGCCATGGTTGTTTCTTATTTATTTAGTTTGAAATCTGAATCGAAAAAGAATAAAGATACATTATGCAAGAAAGAGAAATCAGCTTTAATGTCCACTGGACACAAACTAGGTCATTTCGGGACTAACATTTTATTTCAATATTCGCTTGCGCATAGTTCTTTAGCAGTGGGAGGAAACCGGAGGACACAGAAAACCCACGAGGTTAAACATGCATTCTAACCCTTGTGACGTACAACCGTGAAATCGAATCCACGCCAGTTGACTCAATTGATTCTAACGCCAGTTGATTCTAACCTTATGATACAACACGCACGCGCAAAACCTTGTCAATTTTATTAACTGAAAACAGAATATACACTTCTCAATATATCTAGTGTTTCAATCGGATTAAGACACCGGTCTATGTTTCGTTTCAATTTTTTTTTATACTTTCAATGGCCTACACTACATGAAAGTGTGACAAGCTGTAGTGTGTGTTGGGGGGGGGGGTCGTGCCAGGAGTTATACAAGCGGATTTTTGACCCTATGACGTCAGATATTTGATGTTTCTACTGGTATAACTACAGTTCCGTGCACTACACGCCAAGAACTCGCCGTAACAGACCGTTTCATTGGCCAATCCCTCACACAAACCAGAAGGCGGGTTATATATCAACTCTACCAGATCCTGGTGTAGTAAAGACACGTAAAACAAAATTTTGGAACTATAAAAAATGAAACGAAATGGGGTCTGTTTTAATCAGATTGTTAGTGTTTTCGACTAAATCGTCGATTTAGGACTTAAAATGCCGGCCAAATAGTTTGGTGTCTGTTCTCAAAGCTAACTGTAGACACGTAGCTAACGTTTAGTATGCTGCCACCAAGATTGCCATTTTCTTACTCAATCCGAACAAAACGATGCAACTTTAAAGTAATACGTATCCATAGATACGAACGGGCGGCAACTAAGAATCTGTTATTGTAATAAGATAAGATTGACTCGTTATCCAATTACATACAGGCATCAATGCCACCCTCATACTAAACGTGGACTGTCTACAGTTAGCTCCGCTTGGAAACAGACACTAAGCTAGTTAATCGACAATTTAAGTCCTAAGTCGACGATTTTAGTCTAAAACACTAAGTATACGTCGAGAATTTTGTTAAGAATTTATTCTGCTTCCATTTAATAAACTTGAAAAAGTTTATTTAGTCTTTGTGTATACGACAGATATGAAACTGAGTATACTAATTTTTGGATATGCCCCCCCCCCACCTCCCCGACTTCTTTCCAAAGAAAATAAGCGAAGGCAGTCTGCGCGTGCACAATTAGTAGGGCGCTGTTGATATGGTGGACACTTCAGATCGGCTTCAAAACGATAAATTATCTAACATTTAGATTCGTTTCACATTTGAGTCTCCAGAAATAAAAACAAAACCTGATAATGGGAAATTTGAACCCGAGTGACGACTCATTGAAGTGACATACGAGTGTCTAAGTATACATACAGTCAGCAACGTGAACAACAAGCTCAGTCAGATAGGCTCAAAATAAAACAAAGCTCAAGGACAACAGGACAAAGAAGTCTCGTACTTACGAACGCTGGATGAATAATGATAACAAAAGGGTAGTTAGCAATGCACGTGCATTGTGGACTATTTTTAAGGATTACTTTTTAGCATATTACTGCGCCAAATTTGAGCAACCAATCGCTGGCAGTTTGCTGAAAGATTGCAACGCGGCAACATCTGATCGAATCACGTAAGCTGAATTTTCCTTGTACGCTTTTCGGGTTATTGTAAACTATAAATTTTTGTCAAAATAAGATTGTGAAACCGACATACATATCATTGAGTCCATATATTATACTTTTTCTATGGAACAGAATAGGATAATCGGCTCACCATAGATGCTCAGGGAACGACGCATGAAGATGAAACCAGATCGAAGGTGGGGGGTGTCATAAAACTTATGCAGTCTGTCTAAATTGGGGAGGGATGAGAACAAACATGACGCTAGGTAATGGGATTTTATGTAAGATTAGACAAAGAGTTAACAGTTCTCTCTATAGTAGTTTGAAAATAGATCATGAAAAGAGAATATGCTGAAAATTTCAGTCAAATTGCTTCACTCTGTACCAAGATATCAGCGATTAAATTTTACAATAGTCTCGGTCGTCATTACTGACGTTGAATGATAACAAAGTCTCGATTATCCATTTTTACGTTAAATTATCCGTCACAAAATCTATTCAAATCCAGTAAATATCACAGACTAACGATGGCATCGAGAGTTGATTATGGTCTGGATAAGTTAAATTCCAATTAATAGCTAATATTTCAGGCCCAAAGAATTGCCTGTAGTAGGCAGATTAATCTCTTGCATAATGTATGTTTAACCGACATGTTAATGCCTATGTACATCTATTTTAGTGGACAGCACTAAGTATACATTGAGAATTTATTCAGTTTCCAAGTCTATATTTAATGAGAAATTGAAAAATGTTTATCTTTGTGTGCTTGAAAAATGTAAAACGGAGTAGTACCGCAAAACAAAATAATACACCAATTTTTATACGTCCACATTCATAACGTGGACGTATTATGCCGTCGCCCCTGTCTCTGTGTGTGTGTGTAGGTGTGTGTGTCTGCAGGTCGCCTACATACGCACAATTCTTACTGGATTTCTTCAAACTTTGTATACTTATTCCTTATACCCTGAGGATGATCCCTATTGTTTTTGGTGCATGCCCGACCCCCAGGGTCAGAGCCACGCACATATTTTGTATTTGTTTGTCGTCTACAGGCCGCATTTCTTAACGCATCATCTTGAAACTTTGCATACTTATTCTTTGTACCGCAAAGAACACCCCTATCGTTTGGTGTGCATGCCCAACCCCCAGGGGCAGAGCCACGTCCATTTTCTTTTTCTCTGTCTGTGTGCCGCCTACAGGCCACAATTCTTAAGTTATCATCTTGGATTTTTACATTCTTATTCCTTATACCATAAGGATCCTCCCTATTGTTTTTGGTGCATGCCCAACCCCTGGTGGCAGAGCCACGGCCATTTCTTGTATTTGTTTGTTTGTCGTCTACAGGCCGCATTTCTTAACGTATTATCTTGCAACTTTGCATACTTATTCTTTACTAACAGATTTGAATCCAATTCGGAACGATCCAGCATAGGGCAATCTGTTTAACAGAGAATTAAGAGTCTAGTAGTAATATCTCTGTCAAAGATGACTGCCTTAACACGTGCCGTCACAGCACGCGGTGTCGATCATTGGCTGAATGGCACGTGCATTGTTTACATAAGACATTACTGCTTCGGGCGGAATGCTGCCTTTTAGTCATTTTAATACCCATTAAATAGGAAATAATTTTTATCTACAAATACGCCAAACGCTTTTATTCATTTTTCCAATACATAAAAAAATGTTTTAGAATTTAATTTGTCGCAGGAAAAAAGTTAATATTTCTGGCTCATTAAGTCCATGTTCAACCCCGAAAGGCAGAGCCACGCCCAGTTTTTTATGTTTTTTGACTACAGACTGGAATTCTAAATGGATTATCGTGGAACTTGACATATTTATTCCTTATACTGTAAGGATAGCAACTATTTATTTTGGTGCATGTCCCGACCCCCAAGGTTGTGGTACCACACCCACTTTTTTGTTAGTTTTTATCGGTAAATACTCTACAGGTTGCAATAATTAACAGATTTTGTTCAAATTGAGATTATCAATCATTTCAATAACAGGGTGGTGCCTATTTATATTGTTCCGTATCCAACCCCCAGCAGCAGAGTCACGCCCAATTTTTGTATTTATCGTCTACAGACTGCAATTCTGAATGGATCATCTTGGAATTTTGCATATTCATTATACAGCAACTATTTATTTTGGTGCATTCCCCGACCCCATGGGGGGTTGGATGGCCGAATGGTTAGCACGTGCCTGTCATTGAGTCAACTGGCGTGGTTTCGAATCCCCGGTTGTACGTGACAAGGAGTAGGGTCACCTGTCCAACCTCGTGGGTTTTCTCCGGGTCCTCCGGTTTCCTCCCACTGCTAAAGACCCCTACGCGCAAGCATATTATTGAAATAAAATTAAACCATGTTAGTCCCGAAATGACCTTGTTTGTGTCGAGTGGACGTTAAACCCCATTTCTCTCTCTCTCTCTCCCCGACCCCATGGGGCAGTGTCACGCCCACTTCTTTCTTAATATTTTGTCTGAAAATTTGGCAAAACAAACCCAACGCCTATAGCCTTCTTTGCTGCTTGTCATATTACAACCGTTTAATACTTCATTCTCTTCATTTTAAAAAGTACCATATCAATCCAAGCAGGAACGATGACGTATATTGCAGCGTTAGCGATGCTCTCGTTCAATATGGCTGTCATCCAGGACAGATTTGTTCTCAAAGTAGAAAGTTCTCTGTGTGGAGAATGGGAGTTCGTTCCCCTTGTCAGCCACTATACAACATACTATAAATTTTAGGTAATCGAAAGAACTAGCAGGACATACTGGAGGTTATTCGCCTAGGTCGGTAACGATAAACCTCAACTTGCGATATGCCCAACCTGTGGCCAACAGATCATTCCCTCGTCAGGTCCTGGTTTTCGTTTATCAATCTGGTTTCTCTTTCCAAAACGTTGAACCTGACAGATCTATTGCCCTTTGGTTGGAAAGCGAATTGAAATGGGCGTTTAACGTCTTTAGCCAATCGGCTAATGAAGACGGGCAAAGTCATGCAGTGTGCCGTGAGGGACATTTTGCCCGCGCAACTGACATGTTTTCTCTTTTATACTAGGGCGGGGTGGGGGGTGGATGACCGAATGGTTAGCACATACGCGGTGTATCATAAGGTCTGTATCATAAGGTTGTACGTGACAAGGAGTAGGATCGCCTGTCCCTATGGTTTCCTCCTACTGATAAAGACCCCTACGCGCAAGCAAATTATTGAAATAAATATTAAACCATATCTTAGTCCTGAAATGACCTAGTTTGTGTCGATTGGCCGTTAAACCCATCTCTCTCTCTCTCTCTCTCTCTCCCTCTCCCTCTCTCTCATTGGAGCCCGGGGGGGGGGGGCTCGGTGAGTACAATGTTAGCTCGCTAACTAGGCTTTCGGCGCGGTTTCTCCATGTTAGTGGTGCAGGACGAGAGGGCCTGGCAAGGAGAGTGTCTAGTCGTTTAGGCGAAGCGAAATACAGAGGATCGGTGTACACATCTCCTTACACGTAATGGACCTATGACAGTTGGAATTAACAATAAGAGTAGGCTTTAGCGCCGTTGTGGGGGCACAATTTTACCCCTAGCACATTGTATGGCGTAAGCCCATCTTGATCGTCCCAGTCACAGCAGTAAACCCATCTTTCTCATCCCAGTCAGAGTGGTAAGCCCATCTTCCCCATCCCAGGCAGAGCAGTATGCCCATCTTCCCCATCCCAGGCAGAGCAGTATGCCCATCTTCCCCATCCCAGGCAGAGCAGTATGCCCATCTTCCCCATCCCAGACAGAGCAGTATGCCCATCCTCCTGGTCCCAGTCAGAGCAGTATGCCCATCTTCCTCGTCCCAGTCAGAGCAGTACGCCCATCTTCATCATCCGAGTCAGAGCAGTAAAATGGGATGTTAAACCCCATTTAATTTCGTTATCTTTTTTTACAGGTGAATAAGTTAACTTTTTACCAAACCCATTCCTAATATGTATAAATATATAAAAGAACAGAATGTCGCCTATATATGAACTTACTAAACAGGTAGACACAGCGGTCACTTACCACATAATTAAATGTAAGTAATGTATTTTGTTCTCTTAAACCAAAATAGAAGTTGTATGTTGTCGTCACCCATGGCTTTCCGTCAGTTCACTACTCTAGGAAATGGTATATTCAGAAAATTTCTATATTTAATGGTCTGTACTGATATAATGGAAATTTCAATATTTCATTATTTGTAATTTAGAAAAAATATTAAACATACATTATGCAAGAGTTAAATCTGTCTATTGCAGGCAGGTCTTTAGGGCAGAAATATTTTCTAAATTATTAACATTTGTTAACAAAACAAGACCATAACCAACTCTCGATGGCATCGGATACTCGAGATTTTAACTAGATTAGAACGGTTCACGATTTAAAAATTTAATTGGGAAAGCTAGGCTTTCATTTTATATTGTCTATTTTTTAGCTTTTAGTGCTATGAGGGAAATGATAATATCTCGGTTCAAAGCTATAATGTTGTAAAGTTACGGTGACAACGGCAATATGCCACATCTACCATATTTGGAGCGGATCGCCGCGGCGAACCGTGATTCGCCCAGGGCCCAAATTCGATGGCCTGCTAGTTAAATTGATATCAACAGACGCACAGACATGGTTTATTTTATTTATATAGAAAATAGATAACTGTTTTCATTAAACATACACTATGCAAGAGCTAAATCTGCCTACTGCAGGTCTTTCTTTAGGCCAAAAATGTTATCTAAATTATTAATTAGACATTAATTAACTT
Source organism: Patella vulgata (assembly GCF_932274485.2). Lineage (NCBI taxonomy): Eukaryota > Metazoa > Mollusca > Gastropoda > Patellidae > Patella > Patella vulgata. Next base: position 83,972,581 of record NC_065879.2, read on the forward strand.
ATCCAGACCGTAATCGGCTTCCGACGTCATCGCAAGCGTGCCATATTTACTGGATTTGAATACATTTTGTGGTCGATAATGGATATTCGAGACTTTGCCATATCAACGTTAGTAATGAGTGTGAGAACTGTCCGCTTTTTATCTAATCTCCCATAATGGCCTTTTATCTCATTCTTATACAGGGGTTTGGATGGCCGGATGATTGGCCCGTTCCGTCATAAGATCTGTAATTGAGTCAACTGGTTGCCCGGCTGTACGTCACAAGGAGTAGGGTCGCCTGTCCAACCTCGTGGGTTTTCTCCGGGTCCTCCGGTTTCCGCCCACTGCTAAAGAACCATAATGTAAATCCCGAAATGACCTAGTTTGTGTCGAGTGGACGTTAAACCCTCCCTCTGATATTGCACAGAGGGTACTACCAGAATATCACCCGGAAATGTCATCATTAAAAAGAGGAAGATTTTATTTAAATTAATTATTACACTTAAATCACACTATCAGATGGTTTCCTTTCCGTCTGAATTCTTTTCTGTGTAATTTAGATTGAAGCAACCAAAGTGGCCACGATAATTTAATGAGATCGTCATACCAGTTTATACAAATTACATTTAATTTAATTTTGAATATCTTTCCCTCGTTTCTGTGATTTGTGTAACATTGCCTATGTCCCCGTACTAATCATTTTTTCTTGGCAGATTTTGTGACTTTGACCTCGGCCTTGGTTACCGACTTGATGACACCGACAGCAACGGTTTGTTTCATATCACGTACGGCAAATCGACCGAGTGGGGCGTATTCGTTGAAGGACTCGACACACATGGGTTTGCTGGGTACCAAAACAACCAAAGCAGAATCGCCTAATTTTACAAATTTGGGGGCATCCTCCAACTTTTTGCCAGATCGTCGATCGCATTTCTCTTGGATTTCAGAAAATTTACAGGCAATATGGGCGGTGTGACAATCCAAGACTGGAGAGTAGCCATTTCTAATCTCTCCTGGGTGGTTCAGAATGACGACCTACAAAATAGAAAATCATATTAGAAACATTAGACATAAAGATACATTATGGGAGATTAGATAAAAAGCTGGCAGTTCTCACTATAATATTTAAAAACTAGATAGTGTAAAGGGAATTTGCTGAAAATTTCAATCAAATTGATCCACTATGAACCGATATTTAAGCGATTGAATTTACGGCCTAGTATTGGTCATCATTACTAAAGTCAGTACAATAAAAAAACGTCTCGATTATCCATTTCATGATTAAATTATGAAAGTCGAACAGGAAATCGGAACCTAATCCAATAAACATCGCAGGCTAGCGATGCCATCGAGAGTTGATGGTGCTCTGGATAAGTTAAATAATTACCTGCAATAGGCAGATTTAGCTCTTGCATAATGTATTTTTAAAGAATTCAAGGGAATTGTACACGCCATAGTTCTACTGAAGTATCACTTAAGCGATCTTTCTAGTATCACTCAGCAATAAACTACTGACAAGTTAACGAAGCATCAATCTTATCGCAATTCAAGAGAGTTTATTAAAAACACAACGGTTTAAAGATACATTATGTAAGATTCAGATAAAGAGTCGACCATCCTTGCTATAATATCTCAAAAATAGATAATGTAAAATGAAAATATTAAAAATTACTTCATTCTGAGCCAAGTTTTCACTTTTTGAAGTTTTGACAAGATGTGTGCATTGTGGTAACCAGGGCACTTGTATATTTGAGACTTAGCCTCGCTGTCCCATTTTTAAATTTAATTTTTAAATGGCGAACCATTCTAATCTAGTTAAAATCTTGAGTATCCGATGTCATCGAGAATTGATTATGGTCTTGTTTTGTTAATAAATGTTTACTTAATAATTCATATAAAAGGCCCAAAGAAAGACCTGCAATAGGCAGATTTGGCTCTTGCATAATGTATGTTTTAATGAATACAACGAGACCTAAAACTCTTCTAGCACATAAACCATAATGTCATCCGACTTTTTGTCGAGTTATGAGCAATTACCTAGTGTTAGCGTGTTAAAAGAGCACTATTATAAATCACCTACAAATTATCTCAGAAATTTTATGCAAAGATGGATTATCCCAATGCTTGCAAGATTATATTAAAGTAGCTAAGTCTCTAACTCAATATCATCCAAAACCTTCGACAATGAAAACACAAATTATTTGTCAATTTAAATCAACATTGGTGTTGTGATCTTACCGGGAAAAGATGGGCTTCTGATATCCAATATTTAAAACAAAATAAATATTTTACGATTGGTACACGAATCGTGTACCATAATGCATTTCAGCGCAATTTGTAACGAGCGACTCAGAAGAACGAGGTTAGACATATTCCACAAGTCATGTCAAACGGTGACCCCATATTCTTATCTGGAGAGAATGCGCAATAAATACTATCGGTGTAGACAGGAATAACCAGACGCTAGAGATTGCCTTTCGATTGAGACTTTTGGCGTATTTCGCCGAACATAACTCATTTGAAATTAGAGTAAAAACGGAAACGATTGAATGTAAATCAGTTTATTTATATTCATATTACATAATTATATACGTTGCGACCTATTTGTGTCAATTTGTAGGTCCCAAATATTAGCGATTTAGCTCCTGTAATGATCTCTCTGAATGTTTTATCGCATGCGCTTTAAATCATAACATAAGAAGATATGCCATTGAGTAAAGTGGTATAATTTTGATTAACGGCTTGTCCTCTGATTTCCTTCCACTGCTAAATGAATTAATGCAATAAAAAAAACACGTTAATCGAGTGGACGTTAAACCCCCATGTCTCCCTCTGAATGGTTTATCGTGTGCGTCTTTGGTCAGTCATGATGAGTAGGGGTCCTTCCATTGCTGAAGACCATCGCTTGATTGTGAAACCCCACTTCTCTTCCTTGTGGTCTCTCTTCTCTCTCTCTCTCTCTCCCCCTCCTCCCTCTCCTCTCTCTCTCTCCCCCTCCTCCCTCTCCTCTTCCCCTCTCTCTCTCTCTCTCTCTCTCTCTCTCTCTCCCCTCCTCTCTCCCTCCCCCTCTCTGTATCTGTATATAAGTACATAGTTGTCAACGGATTATAATCGAAATTTTCTGTGGTTTTCAAACTATGCTTCCAGTCCATGATAGTTTGCATAGTTGGTTAGAATAATCGTTGAAATGAGATGAAATGGAACTTAAGGTCCTTAAGGTTCTTAAGGTCCCTTCGGGATGCACGCCTGGTAAGGTCCTGTGTGTCTACACAGTTGTATTTTAATTACCATCGGGACAAAATGTCCCTCTCGTATCCCACTGGAAGGATTATTTCCAGTCTAAATTAATTCAAGCAAACAGGTTATCCACTATTGACAGTCTGCCTACAATGCTTACATATATTTCTGAATCCTAATCATGAAGGGAGTATTGCCAGTCTAAATTAATTCAAGCAAACAAATTATCCAGTATTGACTGTCTAGAGTGTTTACATATATTTCTGAATCCAAAACATGTAAGGGGGTTGGATGGCCGAGAATCGTTAGCACGTGCGTGCTGTATCATAAGGCCTGTCATTGAGTCAACTGGCGTGGTTTCGAATCCCCGGTTGTACGTGGCAAGGAGTAGGGTCGCCTGTCTAACCTCGTGGATTTTCTCCGTTTCCTCCGGTTTCCTCCCACTACTAAAGACCCCAACGCGCAAGCGAATTATTGAAATAAAATTAAACCATATGTTAGTCCCGAAATGACCTAGTTTGTGTCGAGTGGACGTTAAACCCCAGCTCTCTCGCTCTCTCTTTCCAAACATGTAGAAGTCTTAAGATTACTAATTACCTGGGCAGTGAAATCTTTTGCGCCCTTGGGTTTGTCATTCTTGCTGTCTCCTGCCACATATCCACGTTTCAACTCCTTCACAGAGACGTTCTTGACGTTGAATCCAACATTGTCACCAGGTAAACCTTCAGTCAAAGATTCGTGATGCATCTCAAAAGACGTAACCTATAAAAAAAATCTCCAAATTGTACACCTTTACTTGTATTGATAATTAGTTCATCAGGATTAGACACTTTTGGCAATCGTAAAGTTCTGCGCCCTATCGCGTATCCGTATTGATTTTGCGTGTGACGTCATCATTGCGTGTGTATTTCTCATACGTGATACGGGACACAGATACGGCAGCACGTATCGAACAGCTTTCATACGGAAAAGGTCAGTATAACATCGTCGTCTTTTTTTTACCGTATTATTTGCTGGTTTTAGACGTATGTGGACGTATATTGTCGTCGCCCCTGTCCGTCCGTTCCGGACGTCCGTCCACAATTGTTTGTGAACAGTCTACAGGTCACAATTTTTATCCGATTTCAATGAAACTTGATATATAGGTTTATCACCCTAAGATCTTGGTTCCTTTCGATATTGGCATGTATCAGACTGTCACTTCATGGATTATGGCCCCTGATTGTACAAAAAATCACGTTTTTGGCTTGTGAACACTGTAGAGGTCACAATTTTTATCCGATTTGGTATAAACTTGAAATGTATGCTTATAACCCAAAGATCTCGGTTCCTTTCGATATTCGTGCATATCGGAACGTAACTTACTGAATTATGGCCCCTGATTGTACGAAAAATTGCATTTTTAGCTTGTGGACCCTATAGAGGTCATAATTTTTATCCGATTTAAAAAAACGTATTATTATATCACGTTCCACCCTAAGGACGACTGAGTTCGAATTTTGTGAAATATCGGCCCAAAACTGACAGACAAAATGGCCGCCCCTCGTTCTCAAATTGCGTAAAAATATGGTATATCAAGGTTGTGGACCCTATAGAGGTCACAATTTTTATCCGATTTTGTTGAAACTTGAAATGTAAGTTTATAACCCAAAGATCTTGGTTCCTTTCGATATTCGCGCACATCGGACCGTAACTTACTGAATTATGGCCCCTGATTGTACGAAAAATTGCGTTTTTAGCTTGTGGACCCTATAGAGGTCATAATTTTTATCCGATTTAAAAAAACGTATTATTATATCACGTTCCACCCTAAGGACGACTGAGTTCGAATTTTGTGAAATATCGGCCCAAAACTGACAGACAAAATGGCCGCCCCTCGTTCTCAAATTGCGTAAAAATGTGGTATATCAAGGTTGTGGACCCTATAGAGGTCACAATTTTTATCCGATTTTGTTGAAACTTGAAATGTAAGTTTATAACCCAAAGATCTTGGTTCCTTTCGATATTTGCGCATATCGAAATGTAATTTCCTGAATTATGGCCCCTGATTGTACGAAAAATTGCGTTTTTAGCTTGTTTTCTATCCATCTCTCGAAAATGTGGGCGTTTCCTGCCTGACAGCTGCTGGTATGAATCTATGTGTATCCTACAACACAAAGGTGTATATTTGATCTGATTTTAACCATGATAAAGACTGTAATATAATCATTATTTTTGATGAGCATTTCGCGGAATTTTCATATTTTCATATTTTTGCTGTCTGCATGCTGGTTGATCTACGTTCTAAATTTAGGGAGGTGGGACTTTTAAATTTGTAAAAAGGCTATATACTTTCTGAAATGATACATTAGTGAAACCAAAAATTGTTGAAGTCGAAGATTTTTTAATAAGATTCGACACTAAATTTTTAAAAAGAATATAAATAGCTCAGCGACTGAGCGACTTTGCTCCCTTCGGGAATTTGTAGGCCAGGCACTTGATTAGTATTGCTGTTAATCTTGGTAGATAATTGCCAACATTCTGTAATAGAACTATAAGCACAGCTCAGCTACTCATACGTACGCGGCGCGAAAATCTGCCAAAACTCTAAAACTACATTGACGCAACGTATCACGTGACGATACGGATACGTGATACGGATGGAAAAAATTCTGCTTGCCAAAAGTCTCTATTGTCCGGCGTGGTTCCTCCTTGTAAGTGGTGCAGTTGTTCGGATGGGATGTAAAACCAATGTACCCTGTACACATTGGTGTCTACGTTCAAGATCCCTCGGTAGTTGGAATTTCGATATAAAAGTAAGCCGTAGTGCCACTGTACGGACAAAATTTCCCTTTCAATTAGGTACATTCGGAGCAGGACAGTAAAGATCGTAAACTCCATTTGTATGGATACTTTGAGCCCAGTCAATCTTAAGATAATAGTATTGAACTGATTTAAGGCTAGACATCAGCCTATAATTCAATTAGTTATTTTTACCGATGCCAATTAAATTTGTGTTTTATAGCTTCCCATGAAATCATTTACCGATGCCGGTTAAATTTGGGTTTTAATGGTACTGCTGCCCTGGGAAACAAATGTGCTGCCAACTCGGAAGGTTACACATTACTAATAACCATATCCGGTCCAAAAATCTATATTCCCGATCGCACATTTATTAACGCATAATAATAGCGTCATTCATGTCCGCTTTTCGGATTATGACCCTGAGAATCGCTGACTATAAAATACATACCTCAGTTGTGAGTCCAGCTGGAGCAAAAGTGACAATCATACCAGGCTTAATAATACCAGTTTCAACTCGACCTACAGGCACTGTTCCAATACCTCCGATTTTGTACACATCCTGGAGGGGAAGACGAAGGGCCTTGTTGGTTGGGCGTGTGGGTGGGAGAATAGCATCCAAGGCTTCAAAAAGGGTTTTCCCGGAAGCATTACCCTCTTTTCTTTCTACAGACCAGCCTTTGTACCACTTCATGTTTTCAGATTCTTCAAGCATGTTATCCCCAAGGTAACCAGAGATTGGTACGAAAGCTACAGCTTTAGGATTGTATCCAATTTTCTTGATAAATCCAGATACTTCCTTGACGATTTCATTAAATCGTGCTTCAGAATATTTAGGTTCTGTGCTGTCCATCTTGTTGATACCAATGATCAACTGTTTGACACCAAGAGTGTAAGCTAAGAGAGCGTGTTCTCTGGTTTGTCCTTCTTTAGAGATACCAGCTTCAAATTCTCCCGTACCAGCAGCGACGATCAACACAGCACAGTCAGCCTGTGAGGTTCCTGTAATCATGTTCTTGATAAAATCTCGATGTCCGGGAGCATCAATAATAGTTACATAGTATTTACCGGTTGCAAATTTCCACAGGGCAATATCAATTGTAATACCTCGTTCACGTTCAGCCTTCAATTTATCCAATACCCAGGCGTATTTAAAAGAGCCTTTACCCATCTACAAAAGAAACAATATCCATATCAAGCTCTAATTTTATATTTAAACTAAATAAAACCAAAAGAAATTGTGTTTATCATAAACTGACACAAACTAGGTCATTTCGGGACTAACATAATATGGTTTAATTTTATTTCAAAATTTCGCTTGCGCGTAGGGCTCATGACCACTCGGAGGAATCGGAGAACTTCGTGAGGTTGAGAGAGTGAGAGATAAATGGGGTTTAACGTCCACTCGACACAAACTAGGTCATTTCATGACTAACATGGTTTAATTTTATTTCAATAATTTGCTTGCGCGTAGGGGTCTTTAGCAGTGGGAGGAAACCGGAGGACCCTGAGAGACCCCACGAGGTTGGACAGGCGACCCTACTCCTTGTCACGTACAACCGGGGATTCGAAACCACGCCAGTTGACTCAATGACAGGACTTATGATACAGCGCACAGTGCCCACGTTCAAACCATTCAGCCACCCCCCACCCCCCCCTCCACGAGGTAGAATAGACATTTAAAAAATCGAAGTCGACCAATTGATGAGGCATTGTCCAAAGAACAAGCACCAACTCAGATTTCGTGGTAGTTTAGTGTGGTCAGACTACACCAACATCTTGGTCAGCAAAAGGTATAGGTTTTGTTGTTACAACCTACAAATCCCCGGAGGTCGATTAACATGTTGAATACTGTATTATATTTAAACATACATAATACAAGAGATACATCGATCTGCCTATTGCAGGTCGTTCTTTAGTACTGAAATGTTACCTTAATTATTAGACATTTGTTAACATGACAAGACCATAATCAACTCAACTATCGATGTCATCTTATGGATCCGATTTTCATTAGATTTGAATCGGATCTGCCGTTCAACGGCCGTTGATGATTAGCCTTAAAATGGATATTTGATACTTTGTTTATTATCGTAACAACGACAATCGAGGCTACATTGTTATTAAAATGAATATTTCTCGGCTCAAGAGGGAAATAATTTGACTGAAAGTTACATTTCAGCCTACTCTTCTGTTCAGCACGTTTTGATCCCTGCATTGGCCGAGAAATTTCATCCAGATTTTCCGGCATGGTTCCCCCCTTGTCAGTGATGCAGGACGTAGGACCTAACAAAAACAGCCGTCTAGTCGTTCGGACGGGACGAAAAACCGAGTTCCCGCGTGCACATTGGCGTGCACGTAAAAGATCCCTTGACGGTTGGAATTCGATACAAGAGTAGGCAAAATTTCCCTTATAGGACACTGTATGGCGTATATGCCCGTCTTCATTAGCCCAGTCGGTGCATAACAGTATGACGTTATACCCCATTTTATTTCATTCGATTTGAACATATTATAACGTAGTCGTGGACTCGTAGCCAGATTCCAAAGTCAAGTCGGGACCATTGGTTTTCATATTGTACTAACCTCATTGGCTTCTCTCTCGAATTTTTCAATGGTTCTTCTGTCAATACCACCACATTTGTAGATAAGATGACCGGTAGTGGTGGATTTACCGGAGTCGACATGACCAATGACAACAATGTTAATGTGAACTTTTTCTTTACCCATAGTTGTTTCTTTAGTTAGGTTGAAATCTAAAACGAAAAAAAATAATCATTAAAGACACATTATGTAAGACACATTACATAAAGTAAAATGGATATTGAAAATTTCATTTAGATTACTCGATCCTGAGCGAGGAGCCATGGTGGGTAAGACGCTGTCTCGCTAGCCTGGGGGTTGCCTTTCGATCCCTGCATTGGCCGAGAAAGTTCATCGGGATTTTCCGATGTGGTTTCCCCTTGTCAGTGGTGCAGGACGGAGGGCCTGACAAGGACATCTGTCTAGTCGTTCGGATAGGCTACATTAGCGTGCATATGAAAGATCCCTTGCAGTTGGAATTAGATCTAAGCGTAGGCCATTTTGCCCCTGTCCGGGTAAAATTTCCCTCATAGCACACTGTATGGTATATGCCCGTCTTCATTAGCCCTATGGACTGCTTTGAGGGGAATTTGCCCGGACTGCGGCTCTATGGCCTACTCTTATATCGAATTACAGCTGTCAAGGGATCTTTACGTGCATGCCAATAAGTACACAAGATTTCGGATTTTTGTCCCATCAAAACGACCAGACAGCTGCCTTTGTCAGGCCCAACATCCTGCACAATTGACAAAGCGAAACCACGTCGGAAAATCCAGATGAACTTTCTCGACCAATGTAGGGATCGAACACGCGACCTCCAGGCTAGTAAGCCAGAGACTTACCCACTTAGTCACCGTGGCTCCCGAACACTAAAAGAATGTCCATCGATAGGGCCTATATGCTGAAAAAAATACCCCTCAAGAATTACTGATCAGTCTCGAACATGTCATGCCTCTCCGGGAGTCACGGTGGCTAAGTGCATAAAAGGTGACAATTCTCGCTATAATAGTTAAATAATAGATAATGTAAATAGAATATGCTAAAAATTTCAACTTAATTACTCCACTCTGAACCGAGATATTAGCTTTTCAATTTTGGCCTAGCGTCGATCATCATTTTACTAAAGTCGGTACGTTAAAAAACAGTCTGGATTATCCATTTTTCAAAAAATGTATTCCATTCCGCAGAATACCGCAGTCTAGCCATGGCATCGAGGGTTGTTTATGGTCTTAATAACTTTTAAGTAAAATGTCTAATTAATAATTTAGGTAACATTTCAACTTGTCAGTGATGCAGGACGGAGGGCCTGACAAGGACAGCTGTCTAGTCCTTCGGATGAGACGAAAAACCGAGGTCCCGTGTATACATTGGAATGCACGTAAAAGATCCCTTGGAATTCTATATAAGAGTAGGCGATAGTGCCGCTGTCCGGGCATAGCACACTGTATGGCGTATGCCCGTCTTCATTAGCCCAGTATAGGAGCAGAACAGTAGGACGTTAAACCCCATTTCATTTCATTATATTAAGCTGTGAGAAATATGATATTTTAGTGAAAATGCAAATCCCGCATAAAGCCTTTAATAGATGTAAGATACGTGGACTACAAAAAAAAAACCCCAAAAAACTATTGTGCTTAAAATTGATTTAAACTTTTGAATCTTGTATTTAATTATACTCACCTGTTTTAACATAAAGTGAGGCAGTATTTTACTTGGTACAAACTGTTAACTCATTATAAAATTACTGTAAGGACAACTAACTAATACATATTAACTCAATATAAAATTACTGTAAGGACAACTAACTGTGATACATATTAACTCAATATAAAATTACTGTAAGGACAACTAACTGTGATACATATTAACTCAATATAAAATTACTGTAAGGACAACTAACTGTGATACATATTAACTCAATATAAAATTACTGTAAGGACAACTAACTGTGATACATATTAACTCAATATAAAATTACTGTAAGGACAACTAACTGTGATACATATTAACTCAATATAAAATTACTGTAAGGACAACTAACTGTAATACATATTAATTCAATATAAAATTACTGTAAGGACAACTTGCGGTTTTATATTCACGTATTTCATTGTGTTGTGAAAGATATTTCATCATCGTTTGACATCTTGCCAAAGTCTATATATTTTATCTTTGCATATCGATCTTTTTTTATTGATTGTACTAGAGTCTTTAAATCCTAAGGTCTGTCATGGGGTCAAGCCTCGTGGTAAAGACGACTACGCTCAAACAAATTATTGAAATAAAATCGAACCGTACGTTAGTCCCGAAATGACTTAGTGTGTGTGTGTGTCTCTCCCTCATTCCCTCTCTCTCTCTCTCTCTCTCTCTCTCTCATTACATTATCAGTGGAGAATTGTATAATACATCTGAGACAAGCAGTTAAAACTTTATTTTTGTACGCCACATTTTCATGGTGACGTATTATGCCGTCGTCCCTGTCTGTCCGTCCGTAAGGACACTCTACAGGTCACTGACTGTACGAAAAATCGCGTTTTTAACTTGTGGTCCCTAGAGGCCACAATTATTATCTGATTTAAAAAATTGTTTGAATATATCACTGTCACACCCTAAGGATGGTTGAGTTCGAATTTCGTAAAAATCACCGTTACACCATAATGTTGGTCGAGTTCAAATTTCCTGAAAATCGGACCAAAACTGTCGGACAAAATGGCCCTTCCTCTAAAGGTCACAATTTTCATGAAACTTGAAAAGTATGTTTATAATCAAAAGATCTTGGTTCCTTTCGATATTCGCGCATATCGGGTCGTAACTTCCTGAATTATGGGTCCTGATTGTAAAAAAAAAATCACGTTTTTAGCTTGTGCTCCCTCTAGAGGTCACAATTATTATCCTGTTTAGGAAACCGTTTGACTATATCAACGTTACACCATTATGTTGGATGAGTTCGAATTTCGTGAAATCGGACCAAAACTGCCCGACAAATTGGCTGCACTTCGTACGCAAATAGTGTAAACATCTGATGTATCAATTTTGATTCGATTTTGATGAAACTTTAAATTTATGTTTATATCAAAAAGATCTTGGTTCCTTTGTGATCATCGCGCATATCCAAACGTAACTTCCTGGAGTATGGCCCCTGATTGTTAGTAAATCGCATTTTTAGCTTGTTGATTATCTGGAGGTCACATTTTTTTCCGATTTTAAAAACCGTTTAAATATATCACCATTCCACCATAACGAAGGTTGAATACGAATTTTGAGCAAATCGAAATGAAACTGCGGGACAAAATGACCGCTATTTGTACGGAAATTTTGTAAAAGTATGTAATACGAAGGTTGTGCCGCGTTGTGGATCCTCTAGAGGTCACAATTTTTATCCGATTAAGATGAAACTTAAACATATTTTTATATATCAAAGATCTCAGTCCCTTTTGATATTTGCGCATTTCAGACCATAACTTTCTGGATTATGGCCGCGGATTGTACAATAAATCGCTTTTGTTTTAGCTTGTTCTCTATCCATCTCATGCAAAATGGTGGGGGAGGGGTGGATGGCCGAATGATTAGCACGCGCGCACTGTATTTGAGCCTGTTATTGAGTCAACTGGCGTGGTTTCGAGTCCCCGGTTGTACGTGACAAGGAGTAGGGTTGCCTGTTCAACCTCATGGGTTTTCTCCGGGTCCTCCGGTTTCCTCTCACTGCTAGAGACCCCTACGCGCAAGCGAATTATTGAAATAAAATTAACCCATATGTTAGTCCCGAAATGGCCTAGTCTGTGGAGTGGACTTTAACCCCAATTCTCTCTTGCAAAAGTTTGGGCGCATCTTGCCTGGCAGCCGCTGGTTCACTCATAAGGTCTGTCATTGAGTCAACAGGCGTGGCTTCGATTCCCCGGTTGTACGTGACCAGGAGTAGGGTCGCCTGTCCAAGCTTGTGGGTTTTCTCCGGGTCCTCCTACTGCTAAAGACCCTCTACTCACAAGCAAATTATTGAAATTCAATTGACCCATGTGTTAGTCCCGAAATGATCTAGTTTGTGTCGAATGGACGTTCAATCCTGTTTCTCTTTCCTTTTGCATGCCCATTTTAGTTGATTTCCTTGTTCTAGAATTGACGCACAGGGTTTGAACTACTTTTTCCAGTCAAGATTAGAGACGGAAGGATAACGGGGTTATCAGGTTGGCTACGGTGATATGTACGGCGAATAGTTACATGTTTTTGTATGCTACTTCAAGTTTGTGTATCTCAGAATTGTGGTGGTCAAACTGGTAACACAATCTTTGGTGCAAAGACATGACTATTTGTTGCTGTCTATTGTGAAATGCATTTCAGAGACAACAATAACATTGACGTCAATAGGGAAATAAACGCCGGTCTCCCTAGTTGGAAATTTTTCAGCATTTAACAATCAGAGGTATCCTTGAAACTACATAGTGTAAATATTTTGTGGAAGCAAGTTGTTTTAATCTTTACATCAATTTCCTGACAAAATGAGGTGAAAAAATAATTCATAGCATAAAAGGCGTATGAAAAGGCTATTAATATTTTATTGCTCTGTGGATGCCACATTTTAAAAGATCACCACAAATAATAGATTTACATCCAAAATGTACAACATTAAGCAGCAAAAACTACATCTACAACATATCCATTTTGGGTTGTGGACTCATTTGGAAGAAATGTCATAGGATTACATGTTTGGCCATAAACAAAAAGTCTTAGAAATCCTTGAAATCTTATATGTAACTATTTATTTGTGCAAAATAAAATGCTCGGTTAAAATTTAAGCACAAAATTCAATAACTGCTAATTTGGAGTCAATATATGTTCAATTGAATATCCAAATATGTTCAAGAAAGGGCTTGGGGTGGGGAGGGTGAGCCAACCTAAATGAAATGAAGATATTTCATTGCAAACATAGATTTTACTTTCTCGAGAAAGGAAATGCAACAATTTCAGGTTTTAAAAGGTTAAAATTGTGTTAAGCCAGAGGAACACGGCAGCAAAATGCAGTTCACTCATGTTTTGAAAATTCTTAGCAGTACATAATTAGACTAGCTTTCTTAATTTTTAAATTTCTGACAAACAGATGGATACTTTTTCAATATCTGACAAAGACATGGATCCTTTCCAAGTTATTTAACAATGGAAATAAAGACACGCAAGACATTTTGGTTCATTCTACAACAGATCAGGCCCGTAGCCACACACCCCCCCCCCCCCCCCCGGAAAAAAAATTTGCTCACCATGTGCCCCCCCCCCCCCCCAAAAAAAAACTTCACTGCCCCTCCGAAGCTAGCAAGCTGGCTACGGGCCTGCAACAGATGAATAATTAAAATTTTGACAGCAATATTTGAGATAATCTGAAGAATTTCAGACAACTTTTCATGATTTTTAGGCAAAATTGAGTGAAATTATGATACCTTCTTCCCGTCTAACCTTTAGGATGCAGAGAAAGTAAAAATTATACATTAAAATATTTTACACTAATTTTGAAAAGTAAATAAACACTGAAAATAACAAAATTTGGACTAAAATCAAAAATTACTCACAAATTTGTCAAATATTTTTGAAATTTTACTTTTTCACTTTTTTTATTACCAAAATGTCATCAAATTTTCTGACAATTTGGAGTTCATATCATCAAATTTAGGCCCCTCATCCACTGTCAGGTTGTTCACATACAGGAGGCGAACCACCATTATTTCCCAATTGACTTCAATGTTAATTCTGTCCTCTTTGCCCACCTCCAATTTTTTGTTGGGCTGAATGCTTTTCACAACAGAGAGAGGAACAAATGGCCATGTCTTTGCACTAAAATTTGTATGAGGAATACCAACAAACTTTTGAGATACACAAACTTGAAGAAGCATACTAAAAACATGTAACTAGTTGCCGTACATACCACCGTAGTAAACCAGATAACCCCATTATCCTTCCGCCTTAAAATCATGAATATTTACCAAAACCTGGCAGAAAATGTTAGTTAATTCAAACCCTCTTCGTCCATTCTAGACCCAAAAATCAACAAATATGGGCATGAAAAGGGGAGAAAAGAGAATTGCTATAGACAGACGAACTACAATTTGGTGAAATGTAATGGTGGTCTGCATCCAGTTGAATGAAAATAATGCTGTAATTATCTCCCTTTTGCCATAACCCTTTATTTGAGGTCACAATTTTCCGCTTAGGAAAGTATGGCATGTAACCCCTCTAAATTAACCCATTCAGAGCAAAACTGTACGATGTAAAACCGTTAATAATAGAAAGTATTGATACTACCACGTAAACCCAAACGTTGCATCCCCCCCCCCCCCACTCCGTGTAATAGGATTCTCGAAAACAAGCCTCAAGCGATGTGACCAAAATTCTGGCCTAGTCTCCTAATCGTGAGCTTAACAGTAGATCCTAACTTGAGACTGACTAATAGCTGTTGTTTGAACCACGTCTTGTTACGGAGATGGGAGCCATGGTTGCTAAGGATGTGGTTTCCTTGTTAGTTGTACAGGACGAAGGGCCTGACAAAGATAGCTGTACAGATGTTTGGATGGGGCATAAAAAAAGCAAGTCCCCCAATAGGCCTACACATGAAAGATCCTTTGGCAGTTGGAATTTGATACAAGAGTAGGCTGTAGTCCTGCCGTTTCGGGCAAACTTTATCTTACAGCACACTGTATGGCAAATATGTCTGTCCTCCTTAACCCAGCCTTTCACCAGGCCCCAAGTTCACAAATCATTCTCAGATTTAAGTTAAGAATTTACTCAACTTTCAATCACTGTTTATGAGAAATACCTTTGATCCAGAAACACAAAACTTTGCACATAGTTTCTTATTGATATATTTGATACATTAAAACAACAAAAGTTTTATAAAGGGCTATATTTTAGTTTAAATAAGGCCAACAATTTTGAGTAAATTCTTAACTTAAGTCTGAGAATGCTTTGTAAACTCGGGACCTGGCAACCCTACAAATGGTACTTAAAAAATTGGAATAAAAACTGAGCATTAGACGATGAGTCAGCATCCACTCTGATATTACTACACTGGAGTGTTTCAATTAATAAAAGAAGAGTAAAATTTTATTTAAATTATTTATTACACTTAAATCACACTATCAAGACAGTTTCCTTTCCGTCTGAATTCTTTTCTGTGTAATTTAGATTGAAGCAACCAAAGTGGCCACGATAATTTAATGAGATGAGCATACCAGTTTATACAAATTTCTTTTATTTTATTTCTGAATATTTTCCCCCCGTTTCTGCGATTTGTGTAACATTGCCTATGTCCCCGTGCTAATCACTTCTTCTTAGCAGCAGATTTTGTGACTTTGCCTGCAGCCTCGGCCTTGGTTACCGACTTGATGACACCGACAGCAACGGTTTGTTTCATATCACGTACGGCAAATCGACCGAGTGGGGCGTAATCGTTGAAGGACTCGACACACATGGGTTTGCTGGGTACCAACACAACAATAGCAGCATCCCCAGATTTTACAAATTTGGGGGCATCCTCCAACTTTTTGCCAGATCGTCGATCGCATTTCTCTTGGATTTCAGAAAATTTACAGGCAATATGGGCGGTGTGACAATCCAAGACTGGAGAGTAGCCATTTCTAATCTCTCCTGGGTGGTTCAGAATGATGACCTACAAAATAGAAAATCATTAGCAACATTAGATTATGGAACCAGATGCAAGTCAATTCTACAAAAGTATCACCTGAGCGATTTTTATAACTGGGCAACAAACTACCTAATCGCCAACTTTGTTGCAATTTAATATTAAAGATAGGTTGCCTGGCAACCTAAGCCCACAGCAGCTAAATCGTCCGGGCAGTCAACAAGAATTGACACATATTTTTACGGTAATGATTGGTTTTTATAAAGTTTTGCCCCATGCTAACGTTTAGTATAGGATATTTTTAATATCATGGATTTAGCTGTTCAAATCATAAAAATTAATTTAAAATCAATATGCTTGTTCGTCTCAAGACCTTACACTTTGTGTATGAATCTGAAGTCAATCGGACGACAACTTTAGCTTCTAGAGCACCCACAAGATTTTTGAAGTGATCAAGGGCAGTAATTATCGGAAATCGCTTAAAATCAATAGGCTTCGACTCATGACCTTAAACACTGTGTATAAATTTCAAGTCAATGGGATATTAACTTTAGACTCTAGAGCGTCCACAAGATTTTTCAAAGTAATCAAGGGCCATAACTTTGGCAGTAATTATCGGAAATCGCTGAAAATCAATAGAATTATTTGTCTCGTAACCTCAAACACTGTATAAATTTAAAGTCAATCGGATATTCACTTTAGCCTCAAGAGCATTCACAAGATATTTCAGTGATCAAGGGCCATAACTCTGGAAGTAATTATCGGAGATCGCTGAAAATCAATAGGCTTCTTCGTCTCATGACCTTAAACACTGTATAAATTTAAAGTCAATCGGATATTAACTTTAGCCTCTAGAGCGTCCACAAGCAATTGTGGACGCCGGCCGGACGGAGGTGACGACAATATACGACCACATTTCATATAAAAACACCTGTTTAAAGAAAACTATGCACAGGTGGATTATTCCAATGTTTGCAAGATTGTGTCAGTGATATCTATTTTATCGTGTGTGCTGTACAAGGCATGTCATCGAGTTTTGACTACCAGCCTGTACTCGACAAAGAGTAGTGTTAGCAACCTTGTGGGTTTTCTCCAGGTCCTCCAACTGCTAAAGACCCTACACTAGAATGAATTAATGCAATAAAAGAGAACCATGTTAGTCGAGTGGACGTTAAACCCCATTCCTCTCTCTGGTTAATCATCGTGTGTGCGCCTTCATTAAGTCAATTCAGACAAATGTCATGGTTTCGTTTACCAGCTTGTACATGACGAGGAGTAGGGGTGGACCCATTGCTTAAGACTTGCCCCGATTGTGAAACCCATTTCTCCCCCTTGTGGTTTCCCCTGTAAGGTCCCGTGCACACAGATGGTATTTCACTGGAAGGAGAGTATATGCTAGTCTAAATTAAATCAAGCAAACAGGTTATCCAGTATTGTCAGTCTGTCTCGAGTGCTTACATATATTTCTGAAACCCAAACATTAAGTCCTGAGATAACAAATTACCTGGGCAGTGAAATCTTTTGCGCCCTTGGGTGCGTCGTTCTTGCTGTCTCCAGCAACATATCCACGTTTCAACTCCTTCACGGAGACGTTCTTGACGTTGAATCCAACATTGTCACCAGGTAAACCTTCAGTCAAAGATTCGTGATGCATCTCAACAGATTTAACCTGGAAATAAAGAAAACATCCTTTAATCTGTGAAGGCAGGTACTTCTGACTAGTTCATCAAGATTTCTCAGTGGCTTCTTCTCAGTGGTGCAGGACCGCGGGCTTGGCAAGGGAAATGCATAGTTGTTCGGATGGGACGTACCCAATTGAGACTTTTGGCAAGCGGAATTTTCCCATCCGTGTCACGTATCCGTATCGTATACGTGATACGTTGCGTCAATGTAGTTTTAGAGTTCTATTACAGCATGATGGAAGATATCTACCAAGATCACCATCAGTACTAGTCAAGTGCCTATTAGAGCCGACAATTTCCCGGAGGAAATAAAGTCGCCCAACGGTCGCTGAGCTATTAAAAAAAAATAATGTCGAATCTTATTAAAAAATCTTCAACTTCGACTCGACTGCAATTTTTGGTTCACTAATGTATCATTTCAGAAAGTTTATACCCCTTTACCACAGAATAAAATCATTTACAGAATTGCAATGTTCCGTTCCCTAAATTTAGCACGTAGATCAACCATCATGGTTAACATCGCGTCAAATATACACCTTCGTGTTCTAGAATACACAAAGATTCATAAAAACGCTACGATACAACAATTCTGCGTCTAAAAGTAGTAAAAAACATGGTAAAAGGACACGACAATGTAATACGGACCGTTTCCGTTTGAAAGCTGTTCGATCGTGCTGCCGTATCCGTGTGAGAAATGCACACACATTGATGACGTCACACGCAAAATCCATACAGATACGGGCCAGAAATTTACACTTGCCAAAAGTCTCTATTATTAGATATGTAGTGCCACCATACATGCAAATTTCCCTCCATTAGCCCAGTCAGAGTAGATCAGTAAGATGGAAACTCCCATTTCATTTTTATTGGTACTTTAGATCTCATAGTCAATGTTAAGATGATAGAATTGAACTGATTTAGCTGTTTTCACTGATTCCAATTAAAGATACATTATGGGAGATTCGATAATGAGTTGGCAGTTCTCACTATAATAGTTAAAAACTAGATAATGTAAAGGCAATTTGCTGAAAATTTCATTCAAATTGATCCACTATGAACCGAGAACAAAGCGATTGAATTTCCGCCTAGCCTTGATCATCATTACTAAAGTCAGTACGATAAACAGCATAGTCTGGATTATCCCTTTAATCGGCTCAAAATCCACTAAAGATCGCAGGCTAGCAATGCCATCTATAGTTATACTATAGTCTGGGATAGGTTAATTAATGTCTAATTTATATAACATTTCAGGCCTAAAGAAAGACCTGCAATAGACAGATAGCTCTTGCATAATGTATGTTTAATTTGTTTTTTTAAAATTGCCAATGGTAAACAAATGTATTGTCATTTGAGAAGAGCAGGTAACACGATTTTGAGTTACACAAAATCTATATTCCCGATCGTATAATTAACAATGGCATCATAGATTATGGCCTTAAGAATTGCTAACTATAAAATACATACCTCAGTTGTGAGTCCAGCTGGAGCAAAAGTGACTATCATACCAGGCTTAATAATACCAGTTTCAACTCGTCCTACAGGCACTGTTCCAATACCTCCAATTTTGTACACATCCTGGAGGGGAAGACGAAGGGCCTTGTTGGTTGGGCGTGTGGGTGGGAGAATGGCATCTAAGGCTTCAAAAAGGGTTTTCCCGGAAGCATTTCCCTCTTTTCTTTCTACAGACCAGCCAATCTTTTTGTACCACTCCATGTTAGTAGATTCTTCAAGCATGTTATCCCCATGGAAACCAGAGATTGGTACGAAAGCTACAGCTTTAGGATTGTATCCAATTTTCTTGATGTATCCAGATACTTCCTTGACGATTTCAGAAAATCGTTTTTCAGAATATTTAGGTTCTGTGCTGTCCATCTTGTTGATACCAATGATCAACTGTTTGACACCAAGAGTGTAAGCCAAGAGAGCGTGTTCTCTGGTTTGTCCGTCTTTGGAGATACCAGCTTCAAATTCTCCTACACCAGCAGCGACGATTAATACAGCGCAATCAGCCTGTGAGGTTCCTGTAATCATGTTCTTGATGAAATCTCGATGTCCGGGAGCATCAATAATAGTTACTTGGTATTTACCGGTTTCAAATTTCCACAGGGCAATATCAATTGTAATACCTCGTTCACGTTCAGCCTTCAATTTATCCAATACCCAGGCGTATTTGAAAGAGCCTTTGCCCATCTGTAGAAGAAAAAAATCAAATCTTAACACCATTTCATGTGGTCCTGTTCAGATCGGAGGAGCAGTTTAATACAAATTATGTAGCTTGTTCATGATGTGCTAGAGACTGAACATGGAATCTCTTTTCATGTTACTTTCAATTGTAAAATAATGTTGACAATCTGTGACACCGGAGGCACCAGGCTGTGCAGCAGCCGATGTAGCACCAGAGGGGAGGGCCACTCCCATAATTTTTTAAAGATTATATTCAGCCCCCCCCCACCATGCGTGACGCCCATGGCCGTAGCAGGAAAAATTGAACTTGTAGCACACTGTTGGAGGTTAACCCATTTCATTTTTTCGATTTGAATACAACGTAGTCCTGGCCAGATTCTGACCATTCGTTTCGTCCTTGGTTTTCATAAACTTTGTACTAACCTCATTGGCTTCTTTCTCGAATTTTTCGATGGTTCTTTTGTCAATACCACCACATTTGTAGATAAGATGACCGGTGGTGGTGGATTTACCGGAGTCGACATGACCAATGACAACAATGTTAATGTGAATTTTTTCTTTAGCCATGGTTGCTTCTTATGTATAGGTATATAAAACCTGGAAACAAAAGTAGATAATTGTATGTTTAATAAGAACAACCCTTCGAAGGACTAAGTCTGACAACAGTTCGGACTTACTGGATGAATTTTTCAGATTCAAACTTCAATTATAGACGAATGCATGTCAATGTGCAGCTTACAGATGATCGTTAAATTGAATACCTGACAACCCATCCCAAGATATTAGCTATACTGAAACTCATACATAAAGATAAGGAATGTCATATTCTGACAAATTTCAATCTGACAATGATATGGAAACTATCGGCACGACTGGGGCCAACATTTCCAGTTGCAGGTATGGTTCAAAGATGGAATTGAAACCTGTACGCTATAAGTATACGGAGCGCCCAGAACTTAAAATAACTTAAAATTAAAACAATATTGATTTTATTAAAACAAAATCAATTTTATTAAGATAACACATTTTTATAACAATATCTGAGTAGTCTTCAAAGAAAGAAATTGTATTAAAACAAATATAACTGGCTCGTATATTTGTCGGGACGAGTTGTCTTATATAGGGATGAGTTGTCTGTATACCGTTAAATTCAAGTGCATGTCGTATAGTTAGTTACTTTTGTTTTTGTGTAGGTCATTTTGAAATTCAACAACATATTATTCTAGTTGGCCACCATTGACAGCATTTCCGTGGGTTGTGCAATGCAATGGGCTGATCAATTGTTACTACAGCCATTACACATTGGGTTCAAAGATATTTTTCTTGTAATATTTTTTTTTAGGCGTCTCTGTACTGTGGGACACTCCAATGTACATAAGGAATAAGCTGGATTTACCAGAGCTAGACATTTGGCATCGTGAGAACAATGGTGACAATTGAAGGGGAAGTACCCACCTTATACAAAATGGCCGACACACACGTGGTATGATGTGATCGCCATGTTGCGTCACTCCTGCGCAATTGTTCAAAATTTCAGGAAAGTTCTAAATTCTTTCAAATAATATCAGTATAGATTGATATATAACATCAAAGACAATCTACCAAAGGAAATGACCGGCGTTTCTTTCAGACATACTGAGCAATAAGGGATATTTTCGTGTCACGAGCTGGTCGTGAAGATTTACCGTCGTGAACACCCAGTCAACACTCCATATTTTTCAACAATCCAGAATGAAATAGCAAAGAAATAACTTTTAACCATATCATAGGATTGTATAAAAGAAAAATATATAACGAGAGAATGTGATAACTAATTGAATGAGTTGTAAGGTCTATTACAATGGAGTCGAGTCGTGCCGACAATGGTAGATCCCGACAATAACACGTTGACGTGGATGCCGGTGTCATAATTTTTCACAATCATCATTCATATTTACTGTTATAAAAATTATTCCGGACAGCCAAATTATGATAACAATATTCCTTAACGTTTTCTGAACAACCAGGTATTGAAATTATAAAATGATGGCGAGAAATTATGGTGATTATAAATGGATTAAAAAAGCATCAAAAATTTACCGTGCTCACTCTATGTGCCACCGCAATGAAAAGGAAAGAGAAATGTTGGTCACGTGACATATATACTTCTACTAGAGGGGTCTGACAATTGACGTCATTGGTCGGGGGAAAAAGGTAGGCTAATTCTCCTTCCGGTAACATGGACGTGTTTTGATTGACAACATGTGGTGAATTTAAGAAAAGGTAATTCCTTGCTTACTTGCAGTGTGCCTAATGCACGGATTATGGTATCGGTAAATCATAACAGTACATTAGTCATTAGTCGGTAATTTTCCATTGCAATTATCCCGACTGGAAGTGGAAACCTGTTTTCTTTCCAGGTTTAGAACTAGAAGTAGAACTCAACAAGACCTAGTTTTAAAGTAGACTAAATAAGTGCTAAACGAAAGTTATCCAATAATAGATAGGCTGGTTAAAACCCTAAACGAAATAGCAGTCCAAAAGTGGTTCAATTACTTACATTATTTAAAAAAAAAACAACAAAAAACCCCAGGAATTTTGCATCCTCAGCAGATATATTTGATAAAGGTTATGCTTTCTAAGTTCTTGTGGCCCATGCCCATGGTAAAACAAAAAATAGTACTTTTTAGTAACGTAAGCCTATTTAATTATCTTAATAGCGTAGTAATTGTTGCTAAAATCATCGACATTCAACTCATGGTTGATGATGTCACTCCCTTTTTTAACTTTAATTATGCAAACCCTAAAACTATCCCTAATCCAATGTCAGTGGTACAGTAATATATAAGTTATATATTACTAATTACCTACCTTTTTAGAGTGCCATCAATTAAACATGATTGCCAAATCATTTGATGGGTTATTATTAGTTAATCAGATTCACTCACAAGATTTCTACCATTGATATTTGGTTGGTTTAATTAGTTTTATCCTTTTTTGAAGCCATAGAAAATTTAAAGTTTTTTGAAAAAGATTCATATATTATATATGATGCCAGGGGTCGAAATAACGCTTGTCTACTTGTCGAATCCAAGTAACATTTTCAATGGACAAGTAGAAAAAAAATCTAGAATAATATCAATAAAAATTAGGCTAAAATAGTAAAAATGTATGTCTGTTTTATCCATTCCAATAAAATTGGAAGAGGGGAACTTTTCATTTTAAAACAAATAATTAGACGTTATTTAACAGCACTCGACAATCTGTCCGTTTGTCTCCATAGTAGTGTCGTGGCGAATTTCTCTTCGATTAACAAGACTGAAACTTATATGGTCCTTTTAAGTAAGCTCCATACGTCTGGGAAAGGTTTCTTTGCATTAAAATAGTAACACTACTGAGTCTGTGAAAGCCGTAATGCAATTGGCTATTCCTTTTTAATCACCCAATCACAGTCAATATTACATAACTTCATGGCAATCATGGCTCAGCTGTAGGTCGTTAAATTGGCGATTTACGATATTAAAATGGAAGTTGTGATTAAAATTTAATTTGTCGATAATGTTTTGAGGTACATGGCGGTAAAAAATCTTAAAATTCTAATCGTATACATGTATATGGCCTTGCTTGACCATTAATTACATTGAAATTTGAATGCCAATCACAACCACAAGACGAACCGGCGGCATACATCAATTATAAAGCCTATCAGTATCATTTGATGTTTCGTTTTGTCTTAGGAAATAAAATATATTAGAAAATTCTTTCCGAAGAAAATTAAATATTTTGATTGTTGAATTCCGTTTGCCGTGGTTCATTTGGAATGTAAAATACACACGCATGCCTGAGGATACCGTATTATTTCAAATTATATTATCACCATGAGTCGGAAACGTGCGGACAACAAACGAGTCGGAATAGCGAAGATTCTTGAGTGAGAAAACGGTCGTCATTTGTTTCATTACTTCCGCCAAAATGTACTAAAGTGAACGCGGAGTCTGATTGTAAGCATCTCTTACAAATGAAATTGAAATACAACAAATTTATTTATTATTAATTTTTTTTTTTTTTTTTTTATTAAAAACGAAAATCAGTGGTGACAACTTGAAATGACCAAGTGACAAGTAAAAAATATTTCTACTTGTCACCTGAGACAAGTAAAATTTTACAAACATTTCAACCCCTGTATGATGCACAAAGACCTTAAACACCTGGTCAGCTATTGCTTGTAGTTTAATAACTAAATAACTGGAATTCATTTTCATTCCCAGGCTCGTTACATTACAAAGTCCTCTCTGGGCAGGGTCTAGTCGTTTGGATGGGACCCAAAAAACTGATGTCCTGTGTACACTTTGGCGTTCACGATGGCATTGACTTGGTACCAAATCAAAATTTCCCTTATAGTACACTGTTGGAATTACATTTTCTCTGGGGAGTGTTTGAATCTCCAGAGAGGGCTTTGTACCTCACTTTTCCAGCAAATAGTCCTTTCTTTCTCTAGAATATCCAGACAAAATTTTCCTCATAGCACATTCTATGTCCGTCATCATTGGCCCAGTAGTTGTTTTGAGAGGTATTCATGTAGCAAAATTTTCATAGACAAATTAGTTTGAATGTTTTTAGTCAAAACATCAAATCAGAGTTTGTACGCTGGAAGGAATCAGTAAACCACATTTCATTTTTTCTGTAGAAAATACCAGAACATGGCTAATGGAAATGATCGAAATAAATTTGAATTAGTTATAACCCTAACCGGAACTGTTGAAAAAGGTACAAATCTATTATTATGGTCAGTTTAAAAGAAATGAACAAATTTGATATTCCAGCAGTGTTATATTTATAATATTAGTATGTGCAGAAGGATCACAATACTCGCAAAACAAAACCGACAGACAAGACAAACTAAACAGTCAAAACCTGCGGGCAAGACAAACCACACAGGCATTGCAAGAAATTAAAAACAAATTATCAAATTAATACAGAATTCTTGTGAAAAGTTCAAACTTACCAGATGAAGATGAATGATGATAATGAAAGAGCTAAGGACCGTTTCGTTAATTTAAGTAAATGTATACCCTTAAAGATCCACCCATAGTTCCTTTTAATTGTTTTCATTGGTTGAAAAATTCCTGTCAGTTAATCATTGATTGGCTTCATTTTGACCATGTAGAAAACACTGAACCATATTTGGTGTTGGCTATTCTTTAAGAGATAGAGATACATTAACACCTCATTTGATTATGTAATTTGATTGAACATCTTTGACTCTTCCTCAGTTAGTTTTATTGTCATAGGATTAAGTTTTAAAACAATTACCTTTTATTCCCAATTTCCTTTTTGACATATCAATGCTTTAAAGCATGCCCCCAGTCTTTTACCTAGGGTTTTTCTGTCTGGACTGTTATGATCCATTTGATGGATTAAGAGCCTGGAAGGCTTAAGGCAAACCATAAAATTGAAGATAAATCATGTTAAAGACTAAGGTCACACCAATTTGATTTTTTGTTCTCTAGGAACATATGTAAAACATTACTATTTTATTTATGGAAAAATACTTATGTAAACAATACATTATGCAAGAGCTAAATCTGCCTATTGCGGGTCTTTCTTTAGGCCTGAAATATTATCTAAATTATTAAGACATTAATTAACCTATCCACAGTCTTCGATATTGCAAACAGGACTAACTGGTCAGTTTAAATCAACATTGATGTTGTTATCTTACCGTAAAAAGGTGGGCTTCTGACATCCAATACCTAAGACAAAATGAACATTTTAAAATTTGCACTCTTCTTGTGCCGAACGTAATTGATTAGAAATTACAGTAAAAACAGAAATGATTGAATGTAAATCAGTTTCTATACATTCATATTAAACTATTATATGCATTGCAACCTACATGTATTTGTGTCCATTTCTAGATGCCAAATATTAGCGATTTAGCTCCTTTAAAATCCACCTGAAGTACTTGGTTTATGCTGTTCAAAAGCCTTTTGTTATAAATTATACAGTTTAGAAATTTTTAACAAAACTATCTTTCACGTGGGTATTTATTTATTAAGATCTTGAGAACACAAATTAAATCGATGTGTCCTTAGTACAAGTGTTTAATTAGTGAGAAATTTGATATATATTTTACTGGCCTTAAAATTGATGTGGCCTTAGTGAAAATGCAAATCCCGCATAAAATCTGTAATCAAAAGAAAGTAAGTTGTCTACTAAAAAAAAAAAAAAACAAAAAAACTTGTGACCCTATTTTGACCCTATGCTAAAAATTAATTTAAAATTTTGAATCTTGTAACTCACCTATTTTCACCTAAAACGATGCAGTATTTTCTTTAGTACTAACTGTAATACATATTAACTTAATACAAAATTACTGTAAGGACAACTTGCGGTTTTATAGTCAGGTATTTCATTGTGTTGTGAAAGATATTTCATCATTGTTTGTCATTCTACCAAAGTCTTATTATATTTTGTATATACCTATAGATCTATTTTTATTGTTTATATATATATATACATAGCCATGTTAGGGCGACTGAATGAATTGGCAAACACTATGCTTTAGCAGGCCCGGATCCAGGATTTTGTCAAGGGGGGGGGGCATAAATTGGAGCAAAGCCTTAAGGGTAATCATCAGAGTGCCGCATGCATTAGTGGTTTGGTGTAGTCCCCAGAGTCTTCGTCACAGCCTCATTAAACAGAAACTAAAATCTGGGAATCCCATTGCTGCTTGCAGGTGCTGGTCTGATCAGTGACGACCAGTATCGCTGAGGGGGGGGGGCGTGCCTGTTTAGATCATAAGGTTAATCATTGAGTCACGTTAAGTGGATTTGATTCACAGCTGATATGTAACAAGGACTAGGTCACCTACCCAGCTGTGCGGTTTCCTTCCACTGCTAAATTATTGAAACAAAATTATACCATGTCGGTTACAATTGACCTCTCTCTCATTTGAAAAGTTGCTCATGCTTAACTTCTTAGTCAAATCCATCAAAGGACAGGCTTTAATTGTACCAGAGGAGGGGGGGGGGTGGCGGCGGAATGGTAAGCCTTTGCGCACTGTATCATAAGGTCTGTCATTGAGTCAATTGGAATTGTTTCGATTCCCCGGTTGTACGTGACAAGGAGTAGGGTCGCCTGTCCAACCTCATGGGTTTTCTCTGGGTGCTCCTGTTTCATCCCACTGCTAAAGTCCCAAACGCGCAAGGAAATTATTGAAATAAAATTGAACCATATGTTAGTCCCAAAATGACCTAGTTTGTGTGGAGTGGATGTTAAACCCCATTTCTATCTCTCTATGAATTGTACCAAGTAGTGATTGTAATCTTGGTATATTTTTATCTGGATATTTATCTATCATTTGATGTAGATGTAAGCCTTTGAACCTAAATTACTATCCTGCTGTATTATTGGCTTCATGTGTCATATATCTTACATGTATGTTATGCACTTTCAACTTTGACCTTTAAAACATGTGGTGTAGGTCGTAGGATGGAGGGCCTGACAAGGACAGCTGTCTAGTCGTTCGGATGGCACGGAAAAAACCCCATTTCTCTCATTAAGGAAGTAGGACCAAACCTAATTTAGGTTTAGGATTTTTTGGAATTCTTAAACATACATTATGCCAGAGCTAAATCACCTATTGCAAGTCTTTATTTAGGCTTCAGATGTTATAGCAATTATTAATTAGACCTTTATTTACACGACAAGCACAAATCAACTCTGTAGACCCACGGATGGCTTGGATACAGTTTGGATTTTAAACAGTCGTCCATTTAAAATTAAATCAATAAATGGCGGACCAAGCTAATGTTTACCGTTAGTTGCTGATGTCAAAACTGGAAACTGGTGATGAAAGGCCTGCCAAGTGAGGGTACCATAGCCATTGAGCATGTTACTTGATAATTGAGAATATGTTGGTAGAGTTATCGTCTGTCAAACGATTGCCAATTCTCATAGACGGTGCAGACAAAATTGATGCCTATTTCTAGTCCAAACTTCCAACAGTGACAATTCCGTTGAGAACAAAGTAATTTGACTGAAATTTTCAACATTTTCTCTCTTTTTTATTATCTGTTTTTGAATTTTTATAGCAAGAATGGCCAGCTCTTTATAAAACTCTGAACTAATGTATCTTTAATCTGTTTTAATGATTAAATAACATATTACAGATGTGTATTATAGCTGATTTAGGTGTCAGCAGGACACAGTAGTATCTTGTGACATTTACTTGGATACCAGTAAATAGTATTTGATTTGTTTAAATCAATATGTGGAACACATGTTGACATCAAGATAAAAAACACTTTCTCTCTGCTTCTTACATTATTCAGTAAACAGCAGGGCATACGAATACGAGGAAAACCCCCCATTGATTAGCATTTATTCTATAACTACATGCAAATACAAGCTTATGATTGAATACAGCCATTGAATAACCTATGGTTGTATTCAATGGCTTGGACACATACTACTTTTGTCCAGAATGACATCACTTTCAGGTCAAATTGATGACGTCACCACTAGGCAACCACAATTTTTGTAAAAAATTAAAAGGGGCAGAAACTATGATGAATTTTAACGTTATTGGTGGTTATTTTTTTTGTTGATAATCTGGATAGTACAGTATATTTTAAGATTTGCATGTAGTTATAGAATAAAAACAGAACTCAATGACCATTGAATACCGCTCGGGTTATTCAGTGGTTCACTTGAGTTTATCCAACCTCGTTGGTTTTTTCGGGGTCCTCCTCCCGTTTCCTCCCACTGCTAAACCCCCCTACCCACAAGCAAATTATTGAAATAAAAAATTAAACCATGTTAGTCCCAAAATGACCTAGTTTCTGTCGAGTGGACTTGAAATCTCATTTTCTCTCTCACTGTCTCGCTCGTGAAATACTTGCGCAGGAATACTCTCTTAAACCATTGAATAACCCGAGTGGTATTCAATGCAATGGTCATTGAATTCTATCTATTTATTGGATGTTTAGGGGATTAGAAATAGAATGCCTGTAGGCAGTGGAACCGCAAATGTCTTGCATCCTTAAAAAAGATTTTGTCTAGGCGTTTGGATTGGACGAAAAACCGAGGACCCGTACACGTGAAAGATCCCTTGGCAGTTGGAATTCGATATAAGAGTAGGCCATGGTGCCGCTGTCCGCTGTACAGACAATTTCCCTCACAGCACAACGTATGGCGTATGCCTGTCTTCATTAGCCCAGTCGGAGCAGAACAGTGGGACGTTAAACCCCATTTCATTTCATTTGCTAGACAGATGGATAAGGTTTTCATTATTTTTGGACAATGTGTGGTTTATATATATTTTATTTAAAATCCTAGCTAGCGAACATGACTTAGAGGCGACTGCCCAACCTTATGGGTTTTCTCAGAATCCTGTGGTTTCCTCCCACAGCTAGAAACCCCTACGCACAAGCGAATTAATGAAGTAAAATTGTACCATGTTAGTCTCGAAATGACCCAGTTTGTGTTGAATAAGAGTGGATGTTAAACCCCCCCTCTCTCTCTCTCTCCCTGGGATTTCTTCACACTTCTGAATTATTAAAATGACCTAGTTTTTGTCAATGGGATGTTAAACTCGCTCGCTCTCTCTCTCTCTCTCTCTCATTTAATGTTAAAAGGACAGGACCTTGTTGATATGGTGAAAAATTAAAGTGTTATTTGAGATCTAAATGATTATCTGGGGGATAAGGCAGTGTTATTAACTAGAAACGGCTCTATGTCTGGAAGGATTTAAAGCATGTCATAAAGATATACACACCTCATATTGTTTGTACCTAGATTTCAAGGGATGTCATTACATAATCTCATTGTTTCTCTATTCTACTGTGTCTTGAAGCATGACCTATTGTTTAGGTTTTACCCCCCCCCCCCCCCCCGTCTGGTTCACCAGCTGTCCAACCATATATGTATTATAATGAAATTTGAAATTTTGTGGCTCAATTTCATCCAGTAGTTATACCAACATGATCAAACAATTATTACCAATACATAGGTCACAATTCTATGAAATAGTGGGGTTGGATGGCCGAATGGTTAGCACGTGCGTGCTGTATCATAAGGTCTGTCATTGAGTTAACTGGCGCGGTTTCGAATCCCCGGTTGTACGTGACGAGGAGTAGGGTCGCCTGTCCAACCTCGTGGGTTTTCTCTGGGTCCTCCGGTTTCCTCCCACTGCTAAAGACACCTAAGCGCAAGCGAATTATAGAAATAAAATTAAACCATGTGTTAGTCCTGAAATGACCCAGTTTGTGTCAAGTGGACGTTAAACCCCATTTCTCTCTCTATATGTATTATCAAATATCTCAATTTGTAATGCCAGTGAAAATTCCATTACTGATACATATGTCACGGGTCTGTGGATTACAATTACTGTTTATGACTGGGCGACGTTTTGAATAGGCTTCTCTAGTCATTATCAAATAACATCACTCAATAAGCAGTAATTGTTTTCCATAGAAATGTGATCTGTACATTCCAGGTCAATTACTAAATGCTACTGGAAAAAAGCTATTGTCAAGACTAGAAATAAGACCTTTCCTACATTCCATCACAAATTCTGGTTTTGTCCGACTCATATTTGTCTGTTTGTGTTTTTAATTTTATTAAGGCCTTTTCGAGGACATGTATCAAAATGTCAAGTACTAGTAGTTCCGTAGTAGCAGATCAGTTGAAATTGTTATACTTATAGGACCTGACTACAATTGGTCATTCCATATCAAGTGGACCAGTGGCTTGTAATGTGACCCCCTCAGAATATTATGAAAAATATGTTATATTACATACAGACTTATGTAAAACTGCAAAGTTATGACTAGAGCATTAATATTGACTGAGATATAATCTTTTGAATAGGGGGTGCCCTTTCGCAAGTTTTGAAACTACTCTTCTATAGTCTATGACTCGATTTTGGTGTACTGATTTTATATTTTCTAGTCAAACAATATTCTTGGAATTATCAGGTTTGTAAGAGAATATAATATAGATTAAAAAGTCACTATCAAATTTGTATGAAGTGCCCGAAGACTAAGAGCCAAAAAATTGATACTTACCACATGTATAATGTATCAATGGGTATTGTTTGAACAAACATTATTAAAAGCCATATCTTTGTTCGTTTCCTGTAAAATTAGCTTTGAAAGTTGACTCACACAGGAAAATAGCTAAAATAACAAGTTAATGTTTAAACTTGAAAAATTAATTTTTAAATGATTAAAAATAGTGAAAGAATCTAAAACACTCAACAATTGAACTTTATGGAAATGAAATGGGGTTTAACGTCCTACTATTCTGCTGCAAACTGGGCTAATGAAGACCGGCATGAGGGGAATTTTGCCCAGACAGCGGCACTAGGGCCTACTCTTATATCAAATTCCAAATGTCAAGGGATCTTTTATACACACACCAATGTGTACAGGGGACCTCATTTTTCCGTCCCATTCGAATGACTAGACAGCTGTCCTTGTCTGGCCCTCCATCCTGCATCACTGACAAAGGGAAAGCACGCCGGAAAATCAAGATGAACTTTCTCGGGCAATGCAGTGATAGAACACCAACCTCCAGGCTGGCGACAATCTTTATGGATTGCTTAGGTACTGTGTCAATAGGTGACAATTCAGTGGAATTACTGCTTATTACTGAATGATATTGATAAAGCCAAGAGAAGCCTAGTTGAAACGATGCTCAGTAATGAATGGTATAATTATTTTGACCTGTGTATTTCATATTCAATAACTAAATGCCATTGAAACAATTTAGATACTGTGGGTGAATGGATTTGTTAGTTTGGATTCCCTGCTTGTAGTGCCAAGGAATAGGGTCACCTCGGTTTTCTCTGGGTCCGCCAGTTTCCTGCCATTGCTAAAGATCCCAATGCGAAAGAGAATTATTGAAATAAAATTGAACAATGTTTGTCCCAACATGACCTAGGTTTTATCGAATAGAGGTTACATCTCATTTTTCTCTCTCTCTCATTGCCTGGCAACCTATCTTTGATTATATTCTTCATATCTTTTATTCACAGATGTGGCAGACAGTAATTGGATTATTGAGGCCGGCTGCTCAAATCAGCAGCCAACAAGTTAGAAATAGACATTGGGATGCTCTGATGCGCAGGGACTTGAAACGGCGTGCCATGGTGAAGGAGTTTTATCCAGAAAGACAGCGGATAAATTCTTTACGTAAAAATACCATTTTACCCAGAGAATTGCAGGTAAAGTTAAAATGGATTCAGAAGTACGACTTAGTTATTCCACAGATAATAAATATGTGGTACACCTATGTTCCTCCTAAGTTTTTAGGCTAAATTGTAAAAGGAGTTGTGTGGCCGAATGGTTAGCGTGTGTGCGTTGTATCATAAGGTCTGTCATTAAGTCAAGTGGCATGGTTTCGATTCTCTGCTTGTACGTGACAAGGAGTAGGGTCGCCTGTCCAACCTTGTGGGGTTTTCTCTGGGTCCTCCGGTTTCCTCCCACTGCTAAAGATCCCTACGTGCAAGCAAATTATTGAAATAAAATGGAACAATATGTTAGTCCCGAAATGACTTAGTTTGTGTTGAGTGGACATTTAACCTCATTTCACTTTTCATTTAATAATTACATGTACCAGTCCAGGCAAAATTCCCATTATAGCACACAGTTTGGCATATGCCCGTTTCCTTAAGAAAAGTCAGTGTAGAAACTAGGACATTTATTTAATTTATGTTTTGTTTTGTAGGAAATAGCTGATAAAGAAATCCATGCTATGCCAAGAGACAGTTGTCCATCCCGTATGCATTCTAGATGTGTTGTAACATCGCGACCAAGAGGATTACAACATAGATGGCGCGTTAGTCGTATAGTGTGGAGACAATTGGTCGATTATAATCAAATGTCCGGTTTAAAACGAGCGTGTTGGTGATATCGGTTTAAGTATGTGTGTGGTTATGAACATTAAAGCGGAATTGAATATATATCCATTTACGTATCGGTATACATAACATCCTTTGTGTTGATGTGAAAATTAATACGGAATTGAATATATCTATTTATATCTATATCCTGTGTGTTGATGAAACTTAAAGCGGAATTGAATATATCCATTTATACACAACATCCTCTCTGTTAATGAAAATCAAAGTGGAATTGAGTCATGGAAGCCAGAATATTTTGTTGGCATTAGTCCTGTTAAACATTAATTCTTGAGTATGTGTATTAAAGGGTGTATGGCTGTATTTTTTGGAACTTCGAAATAGACAAAAATGGTTCTAAAAGCTCATTTGTGGGTTAGGGTAAGGGCTGGGGTTAGGGTTAGTGCTAGCTCTGTTTACATCTCAAGACCTTGACAAAATTTGCAGCCCTAACCCTTACCTTAACCCTAACTCAACATATCGTCGGTGGAGTGTCAAAAGGGTGTATCTAAGAATTTCTAAAAATTAAGAAATAGAACCTTTTGCATTTCAAAATTTCCACAAACCAAGATACATTTGGACACATGATACCCAGAACAGTTCTAATTGGCGTAGAGGTACACAGCTTAGACAGAAATGTGCATATTGGGAGATTTTCAAAATGCAAAAAAGTATTTGACTAATTTCCCAAAATAAACCCTTTTGACACTTCACCGACGATATGTCACATGTGCTAGGTCATCTCCGATCTAACCTCCTCCATTTATCATATTAATTCTTGAGCGTGTGAATTAATTTAGATATTCTAACAGTTTGAGCTCTGCTACTTGCAATATTTTTGTTTTTGTATGAGAATTTTAAAGACGATGGGTTTCATCCAAAATTGAACTCTGTAAATTTCATGGATAAATGAAACCTTAACGTTTTTATTGGACAAAATAAAACAAGCCCACTGCTTTTATAATAGAGCATATTGTAGCTGGACCATAAGATTAGATACATTGAAAATAAATGAAATGATAGTTCTACATAACAAATAATGGGTCAGAAACAGGAATTGTGTAAGAAACTGTAACTAAGATCAGACAAAAAAAGCCATTTTGTCACCCAATCACAGTTGATTGTTAGGGTTTTAGGTCTGCACACCGGTAGTGTTTCTTAGATAAGAAACTTGCCAGAGAAGCCACCTAGTAGGCTTAGTCCACCTTGATGATATCACAATTGAGTGCTTTTTAGATAAGAAACTTGCCAGAGAAGCCACATAGTAGGCTTAATCCACCTTGGATGATATCATAGACTAGAAGGCTTAGTGTGTGTGTTAGTTGTATTTTATGTCAGACAATGAGGCTTAGTTAAACCTGGACTCTTTATATGTCTGGATGTGATGAGTAACAACAACAGTTTTGATTGGATAAAAAACAAGATATTTATTAACTTTCTGTATGTATACATGTAATGACTAACATCAGATTTGATTGGATAAAAAAAAACCCCCAAGATATTTATTTAAACAAATTGTAAGAAAGACAATGAAACTCCAAGCAATTAAAAATATATTTATAAAACAAATATTTTTTGTTTTCTTTCTTTTATCCCCTCCCTGAATTGAATGATTTGGGAAATTTATTGCCGAGACGTAAAATCCTAACACAGATTTTAGGTCTTGGCCAATGAAAAGACTGAGGTCCTGTGTAAACAATTAGCGTGCATGTAAAAGATCCCTTGGCAGTTGGAATTCGATGTAAGAGTAGGCCATAGTGCTGCTGCCCAGGCAAATTTCCTTCATAGCACACTGTATGGTGTATGCCAGTCTTCATTAGCCCAATCGGAGTAGGACGTTAAACCCCATTTCATTGGCGTGCACGTAAAAGATCCCTTGGCAGTTGGAATCCGGACAAAATTTCCCTCACAGCATGGAGTATGCTTGGCTTCATTAGCCTAGTCGGAGCAGAACAGTAGGACGTTAAACTCCATTTCTTTTTTAATTAAATTTAAATAACCTCATTATTTTACTTCAATTGTATAGACAAGAGTTTGTTTGTGGAAAACTTGCCAAAATACAGTAAACCTCGCATAAGTCGGGTCTTTGCTCAACCCTCGATAAAATCGTTTGGTTGGACCCATTGATCCGGTACGTTCTCAGTCAAATCTTTGCTCAACTCCGATCAAAATGTTTCGTCCATTTGAACTAATCCGGCTTTTTTTCTTTCGCCTAAGTCGGATCGACAGTATTTTCAGAATTTTATTGTCAGTTTTGTCCCGATGGTCTAAAATTTGGTTAGGTATTTCATGCACAGAGCCGCAAAATACTTTCCTCTACTCGCTCATACGAACAAAAGCTTGAAATGTGCCTTTGAATCAATAATTATCCGGCTCTTGCAGTTTATTTCTAATGGAGCTAAGATTGAATTTCGGTCTTGGGCTAACTCGGATCTTCGCTTACCTCGGATAAAATTGGTCAGTCCACTAAGATCCGACTTGTGTGAAGTTTACTGTATACAGCAAATGCGATTGTCAAGCCTATTCCAGTTATCTCCCTTGATATTAACCCATAGTATCATCAAACATCAACACCTGATAAATGTCTAATTATTTAAACAAAAGGTTTGTGGAAGGGGGTCTCATCCTTCCCCCCCAACCCCAAAGGGTACAATGATTTTTATTCAAAAATTTCGTCAGTAAATACATCATGCTCGGTATTTCGAGTGATATCCTTCTATTCTACTAAACTAATTTGACTCGCTTCCCTGATTCATTGGGATTTTCCGTCATGGTTCCTCTATTTCAGTAGTGCAGAATGGAGGGCCTGACAACAACAGCTGTCTAGTCAATTGGATAGGACAGAGTACCAAAGTCCTGTGTACCAATGGCGTGCACGTAAAAGATCCCTTGGCAGTTGGAATTCAATATAAGAGTAGACCGTAGCGCGGCTGTCTGGGCAAGATTTCTAATTTACTTTGTTCTTCCAATGTGCTAGTTTGAGTTTTTTCTTTGGTTTTCCGGGAGATTTCCAACGGACTGTATAAGGAACCCCACCCAATTGTCAGTTTTGGGTGGTCCAAGTACCAGTACTAAAGGGTTAATAGGGTGTAGAGTGTCACACTTCGATCACTAGCGTATGTGGCTTAGAGGTAGTATGTGGTTTCCTCCCACAGGAAAGACACCTGCACATGCACTAAGATAATGCAAATATTAAAACTTGTCTGCGATATCGCTCTTGGTGGAAGCAGACATTAAACACCCTGACCAACAACAGTTTCCTGGGGGTTTTTGTTGAATCTAAATAAGAAAATATGCTGATTGGACTTCCATAACAGAGAAATTAAGAGATATACAGAAATAAATTTTGCTCAAATATACAATTCACTGAGCTCCTTTATTTAAATGCTGATTAGTCTCCTGCAACATAGTGGCATAATAGAGAAATACTAATTGGACATATACAATATTTGACTAAAATTAGCACATTTATACATACATGAATTTAAATGCTTTAATTCGTTTAATGATGCATTATGCAAGAGCTAAATCTGCCTATTTCAGGTCTGTCTTTAGGCCTGAAATGTTATCTAAATCATTAATTAGACATTAAACATACATTATAGATACATTAAACATACATTAGACAAAAAGCTGGCAGTTCTCACTATAATAGTTAAAAACTAGATACTGTAAAGGGAATTGGCTGAAAATTTCAGTCAATTTGATCCACTATGAACCAAGATTTTAGCGATTGATTTTTCGGCCTAGTCTCGATCATCATTACTAAAGTCGGTAGGATAAAAAACATAGTCTCAATTATCCATTTATTGATTAAATTATGAATGGAAATCAAACAGCAAATCGGAATGCCACCGAGAGTTATTTATGGTCTGGACGAGTTAATTAATGTCTAATTAATACTTAAGATAACATAGGCCTAAAGAAAGACCTGCAATAGGCAGATTTAGCTCTAGAATAATGTAGGTTTAATTAATGTAGGTTTAATCAACTCTCGATGTCATCTTATGTGTGAGATTTTCACTGGATTTGAATCCGATTTGCTGCGCATTGCTCATCGATGATTAAATCCAAAAATGGATATTGATACTATGTTTTTTTATTGTAACAACTTCAGTAATGATGATCGAGGCTAAGCCTAAAATTCAAACGCTAATATCTTGGTTCAGAGTGGAGCAATTTTTAGCATATTCCCTTTACATTATCTCGTTTATTAACTATCATAGTGAGAACTGCCAGCTCTTTATCTTATCTTCTATACTGCCCCTTTAAAGGGGAAGACCAACGATTTTCAACAA
Organism: Patella vulgata; assembly: GCF_932274485.2. Classification (NCBI taxonomy): domain Eukaryota; kingdom Metazoa; phylum Mollusca; class Gastropoda; family Patellidae; genus Patella; species Patella vulgata. Next base: position 84,009,832 of record NC_065879.2, read on the forward strand.
GGTTTCCATAAACCATAAATATATATTGATAAATAATCCCCTCTTTAGCACAAGCAAAAAAGTTTTTGTAAGTGAGAAATTAATTTTTATTAAAACAGGAAGTGACATAGTTGGTTCAACAGGCTGACTGGGCTTTATAGTAAGCATACAGATTTGGCATAAGTTTACTACTGTATTGTGTTCACGCATCGCCCTTTGGTCGAAAATCGGATCAAATGGGCTGTTTATTAGGATATCATAAACACGAATTTATGTTTTATTAACGTTAAGTACACAAAGCCGTCGTGTTAATTCACTCATACTGAACAGTAGGCTGTGTCTCAATTCACGCCACATGGCTAATTGTTTATATCACGTGGTTTGCTTGACAGCTTGCAAGTGACGTGTGTTTCGTCTGCTTCGATGTTTTTTTTTGTTGGTCTTCCCCTTTAAGACCATAAACAACTCAGGATTCCATCAGATACTCAAGATTTTTAACATATTTAAACATGATTGGTGGTGAATGATTTAATAATTATTAAATGGTTAATGAGAGTTTGTTTACTATCAGAATACATGTATAGTGTTTGTTTTATTGGTCTGTTTCACTGGAACACAAAATATTGAGGGGTCAAGTGTTTAGGATTGATTGGTCTATTTGGCACTGGGGTGGGGGTGGATAGCCGAATGGTTAGCATGAGTGCGCTGTATCATAAGGCCTGTCATTGAGTCAACTGGCGTGGTTTCGAATCCCCGGTTGTACCTAACAAGGAGTAGGGTCGCTTGCCCAACTTCGTGGTTTCCTCCCACTGCTAAAGACCCCTACACGCAAGGGAAATATTGAAATAAAATTAAACCATGTTAGTCCCGAAATGACCTAGTTTGTGTCGAGTGGAGTTAAACCCCATTTCTCTCTCTCTCTCTCTATTTGGCACTGGAACACAAATTGTGGAAAATATAATCTAAGTAATAAGGGTCAATTGGATTATCTTACACTGGAACACAAAACACTGGAGGGAAAATTGTTCAGAATCAAGTGGTTTGATACACAGTGGAACACAAAATATTGGAGGGGAAATTGTTCAGAATCGAGTAGCTTGTTTCACACTGGAAAACAGTTACAGGATGGGAAAATGTTCAAAATCAATTTTTTTCTCACACAGGACACAAGTTACGGAGTTAGCGTTCTGGATTATTTCACACAGGAACACAAGTTACGGAGTTAGCTTTCTGGATTATTTCACACAGGAACACAAGTTACGGAGTTAGCTTTCTGGATTATTTCACACAGGAACACAAGTTACGGAGTTAGCTTTCTGGATTATTTCACACAGGAACACAAGTTAGGAAGTTAGCTTGCTGGATTATTTCAAACAGGAACACAAGTTACGGAGTTAGCTTTCTGGATTATTTCACACAGGAACACAAGTTACGGAGTTAGCTTTCTGGATTATTTAACATAGGAATAAAGTGCGGAAGGTGTGTGTGTGTGTGTGTGGGGGGAGGGGTAGTGTTTTGGATCCATTGGATTGTTTTTCACTGGAACACATATTATGAAAAATATTGTGACTGATTTGAATCATTTTTACACTAGAACATAAATCAAATATATCAAAAATCACAGATTATATCATTCAAATCTTCCTCTCACAAATCACAGATTATTTCATTCAAATCTTCCGTTCACAAATCACAGATTATTTCATTCAAATCTTCCGGTCACAAATCACAGATTATTTCATTCAAATCTTCCGGTCACAAATCAATGATTATTTCATTCAAATCTTCCGGTCACAAATCAATGATTATTTCATTCAAATCTTCCGGTCACAAATCAATGATTATTTCATTCAAATCTTCCGGTCACAAATCAATGATTAGGTCTAATTATCATCATAAAATCACAAGACATTAAAGATGAGTTCCCAGAAAAGTATTTATCGGGTGGTTATTTCCAATAAAAGTATGGTAATATTTGTATATATGGAAAGTAGAGATATCCAATCTGACTAGAAAAATACTAGATTCCCCGAAAAACACTCATGGAGCGTATACAGGACAAAAATGTAAGGGTTCCCCTAATCAACAGCCCGACGATTAGAAATTTCTGCACGCGTGATGTCAAAGGTCACACGCGAACATTGAACGCTTGATGTACAAGTTGATAAACTTTATGAAGAGTTAGACGTACAACACTTTCTGAGATAAAAATGACCGAAAAAGACGTGGGTAGTGGATAATCCGAGAATTTAATTAGGATTCCATATTTGTAATAAATAGTAAGTGATTAAAGACAACATCGTCTTATGTATGCGATGAATTCTCCTCTGACTTCCAAGAGAGGTAAGTCACGTGATGTAAACATGACCTGGTTTGATCGAATTTTTATAGCAGGACATTCCTTTGCAATTACAATGTTTGAGAAGGATTTGAAGCAAAATTATGACAAATTAATTAGTTTGAATATGTTTTTAGTCCATATATACCATTAAATCACTCATCATGATGAACTTTTACTTTTCTCTGATTTCCATGCTAGATACGTATTCCATCCTAAAGCTACAAAATTCACTACCAGCACCCTGAAAAATACAAATATGTACAAGTTTTAAATAACATCTGAATTAAACATGCATTATGCAAGAGCTAAATCTGCCTATTGCAGGTCTTTCTTTCGGCCTGAAATGTTAATCTTAATAATTAACTTACTAAACCTACTGTTCTGCACCAAACCAGGCTAATGAATGAAGTGCGCTGTGGGGGCAATTTTGCCCTGACAGTGGTGTTCTGTCAAGGGTTCTTTTACGTGCACACTGTTTAAATGGAACCTCAGTTTTCCAAACAACTAAGTACCACTGACAAGTGTAGCACTTTGGCCCTTGAGACAATTTTGGCTCTTTATAAAATTGTCTCTTCAATTTTGTCTATAAAGTCAAATCACACGTACATAATGAACGTGGATATAGTTATTCGTAAAAAACAGTGATATTTTGGTCAAATTATAATCATTGTCAAAATAGTCATCAAATTCTAGCTGTTTATTGACCTATGGTTGATAGACCAAAAATAGGTAATGTTTCCTATCTTATTTGTGGGAAATAAAGAGTTTTATTCCTTATATGGCGTGGAAATTAACGTCAAGGTTATCGAAGACCTGCAGAAATTAGGGGGTATAAATTAGGGTGTAGAGGCGAGCTGGATTAGACTCTCCCCAGATTATTCCAAGAAGCCATTATATATTTGAGAACGAGGAACCTGTAAAGTTATTTCCAGTTTACCAATAAAGCTGTGAAATCATTGTTGCTGTAGTATTATTTACGATCACAAGGAACACAACAAATAAAGAAGTCTGTAGTACTACACAAGGTGGAAGCATGCTGAAAAATCCTGAGGAACTTTCTCGGTAAACACAGGAATCGAACCCAACACCTACTCATAATGAGCAAGCGTCTTAATAAATGAGCCCCCAAGGGTTGTATTTTTTTTTTTTTACCTACCTATGTTGTAGAGGTACAAAGTAGAAATTAATCAACTGAGCAGCTGGCCACACCTACAACAAAACATAAAAGCTATTACAAATAACATCCTAATTATCTTTCTATCCTATTATAAATAGGGTGGTTGGATGGCTGAATGGTTAGAACGTGTGCACTGTATGATAAGGTCTGCCATTGAGTTAACTGGCATGGTTTCGATTCCCCGGTTGTATCTAGCAAGGAGTAGGGTCGCCTGTCCAACCTTGTGGGTTTTCTTCGGATCTTCCGGTTTCCTACCACTGCTAAAGACCCCTATGCACAAGCGAATTGTTGAAATAAAATTGAACCATGTGTTAGTCCTAAAATGCCAAGGGATCTTTCACGTGCACACCAATGTATACACAGGACCTCGGTTTTTGATCCCATTCAATTGACTAGACAGTTGTCCTTGTCAGGCCCTCCGTCCTGCACCACTGACAAGGGGAAACCACGTCGGAAAATTCCGATGAACTTTCTCGTGTCAATGCAGGGATTGAACACGCAACCTCCAGACTAGCGAGCCAGCATCTTACCCACTTAGCCACTGAGGCTCCCTTCAAATTCAACTTATTGAAAGCTAATAATAGTAATATATAAATGATATACCTGGTAGTTGGCTATTAATATATCGAAATAGATCTGAAACATACAATAATAAAAGGTCAATCTAACAACAATTAATTACAGGCAATTTTACATGCAAATTGTAAACTATTTTCAATTGCTCCCATATTGGCATAAAAAATTGCTATGGTGACGAATATTGATTTGCTCGTCACTCTGAAATTGTACATCAATTGCTGTATATGCTGCAACCTCTTGTGGCACATGAATTTATGAACGGGTGACCCCACCCCCTGCCACACCCCAAGTTGTTGAACCCCCGCCTAGAAAAGGTTGTGTGATTTTGACAGCATTGCTTTTTGTCTAACAATTACTCATTTAATCTATTCAGGTAAAATGATCTATATGCCGTATTGGATGTTGCCATATTGGCATTAAACTTTTATAATGACATTATTTTAATTAAACAAACATTATGTAAGAGCTAAATCTGCCTATTGCAGATCTTTCATTAGGCCTGAAATGTTATATAAACTATTAATTAGACTTTTATGTGACAAGATCATAATCAACTCTCGATGTAGATTAGAACGGTTCAGCCATATTTTGATTTAATCTAAAAATGGTGAAGCAAGGCTAAGCTTCAAACAACCAGTGCAGTGGTTGTAATTAATGCTCACACCTTGTCACACCTTCAAAAGCTAATATCTTCGCTCGCAATGGAGCAATTTGAATGAAATTTTCAATAAATTCATTTTGCATTATCTATTTTGGAACTATTATAGCAAGAATGGCTAGCTCTGTATCTAAATCTTATATAATGTATCTTTAAGTTAGGTTCTCTCCAAGGTAATTAGAAGGGCGTCTGTCTCTAGTTGGTCAGCATTAACAAAGTATTGTTGTGTACATGTACATATTATAATAATGATAATGTGAACATTTGTATAGCGCTATTCCACACTGACTGTATGCTCGTAGCGCAAGAGTTGAGTTTTCTACAATTCTAGCAACATTTATGCGAAGCCAATGAAGAGAGGATAAAACAGGTGAAATGTGGTCGCGAACTTTTGCTCGTGAAACAATTCTAGCTGCTGAATTTTGTATCCTTTGAAGTAGATTTTGTTGCTCTTTCGTTATACCAGATAATAGACTATTGCAATAGTCTAGTCAAGATCGAATAAGACATCGGACCAGAGTTGTTGCAGCATCTGCTGTTATGAAATGACGTGTTGAACCAATGTTTCGAATGTGGTAATGACATGTTTTGCAGAGGAAATTGATCTGATTTTCCATTGATAGATTATTTTCCATGATAACACCCAGATTTTTAATGGGATTTGAAAGATTGATGTTAGAATTTTCAATTTTGAAATACGTAATGTTACTCTTCTTTAATCTTCTCGGAGGGGCAATCAATAACACTTCTGTTTTGTCTGAATTTAGTTTGAGCATATTGTCTTGTTATATTTTCATATTCTATCATAGCTTGATAATGACTAGAGAAGACTAGTCGAAACGTCGCTCAGTTATAAGCAGTAATTGTATTCCATAGAATTGTGACCTGTATATTCTAGTTCAATTACTAAATGCCATTGAAACAATTAATCCAAAAGGCTATTCTCAGTCCTTGCAGGATCCAAACACGGAACTTTCTGGTAAAGAGGCCAGGGCTTGACGATCGAGCAAGAATATGTCATCAAAAATTGAAATAATGGAATTATACCTCATTTAAAGTCTTTTTAATATCTGCCACACTGTCTCCTTTTAACAAACCCATACCAGTCACAAAGGAAAAACAAACCAATGGTGCAAAGCTTAGCTGAAAAAAGTTTTTAAGGATCTGTAGCAATAAGTGAAATGAAAAGAGAGAGAAAGAGAGAAATGGGTTTTAACTCTCACTTGACACAAACTAGGTCATTTTGGGACTAATGTATGGTTCAGTTTTTATTTCAATAATTCACTTGCACGTAGGGGTCTTTAGCAGTGGTTGGGGATGGCCAAATGGTTAGCACGTGCGCTGTGGTCTGTCATTGAGTCAACTGGCAGGGTTTCGATTCCCCGGTTGTACGTGACAAGGAGAAGGGTCGCCTATCCAACCTCGTGGGTTTCCTCTGGGTCCTCCGATTTCCTCCCACTGCTAAAGACCCCTAAGCGCAAGCGAATTATTGAAATAAAATTGAAACCTGTGTTAGTCCCGAAATAACCTAGTTTGTGTTGAGCGGATGTTAAACCCATTTCTCTCTCTCTCTTTAGCAGTGGGAGGAAACAACCCATGAGGTTGGACAGGCGACCCTACTCATCATGTACAACGGGGGAATCGAAACCAGGCCAGTTGACTCAAGGACAGACCTTATGATATGTGCTAACTATTCGGCCATCCCACGCCATATACTTATTTGGAGAGCATGCGCAATAAATACTATCAGTGTAGACTGGAATAACCAGATGCTAGAGATTGTCATGTGATTGAGACTTCTGGCATTTTTCGCCAAACATAACTGATTTGAAATTAGAGTATAAATGGAAAGTATTGAATGTAAATCAGTTTATATACATTCATATTACATTGATATTATATGTTGCGACCCATTTGTGTCAATTTCTAGATCCAAAATATTAGCGATTTAGCTCCATTAAATTGTATTCAAAACCAAATTAATAACTCACCTGATCTGTTACAACCATTTTTAATGACGCCAATCTGGTTCCAGCGTATAATCTCTCTAACAATAAATACCAGCCTCTCATTAAAGGTCCCTAAAATGGTATTTACATATTTTCTAAGTTAAATATACATTATTTAGGCCTGACATGTTTTCTAAATTATTAATTACACATTAGTTAACTGATCCAGACCATAATCAACTCTTGATGTCATCGCTAGCCTGCGATATTTACTTGATTATGATCCGATTTGCTACTCAACTTTCATTCATGGGTTAAACATGCATTATGCAAGAGCTAAATCTGCCTATTGCAGATCGTTCTTTGGGCCTGAAATGTTATATAACCTATTAATTAGACATCTATTAACATGAAAAAAAAACCATAATCAATTCTCAATGCCATCTTTATGTGTCGGATAGTCACTGGATTTGAATCAGATCTGCTGCTCAACACTCACCAATGACTAAAACAAAAAATGGATAATCGAGACTGTTTTTTATCGGACCGACTTTAGTAATAATGACCGAGGCTAGGCCGAAAAATTAATCACTAATATCTCGGTTCACAGTGGAGCAATTTGACTGAAATTTTCAGCATATTCCCTTTACATTATATAGTTTTTAACTATTATAGTGAGAACTGCCAGCTCTTTATCTGATCTCTCATGATTTATCTTCAAATAAAGAAACTTCTCAAAGGATGCGCATTTGATCATTTAAGTTTCTTGGGTTATGTCCGTAAAAAGGGAAATGCAATGAAATGGGGTTTAAACTTTAACGTCCTGTTTTTCCAAACTATCTGAGTTAATGAAGATGTACGCCATAATTCCTTGTGCTGTGAGTGTGAGAGAAATTTTGTCCCCACAGCGTTTTTTTCCCCGTCTCAAAAGTTCTGTTATGTACATGCCAACGTGTTCGTAAGACCTCACTTTATATAGAATATCAAAAAGAACCAAGATCCTTGGGTTATACACCTATATTTCAAGTTTCATCAAAATAGGATAACCAGCGGCTGCCAGGCAGGATACGCCCACATTTTTGAGAGATGAATAGAGAACAAGCTAAAAAGAAAGTGATTTTTCGTACAATCCGGGGCCATAATTCATGAAGTTACGGTCCGATATGCACGAATATCGAAAGGAACCGAGATCTTTGGGTTATAAACTTACATTTCAAGTTTCAACAAAATCGGATAAAAATTGTGACCTCTATAAGGTCCACAACCTTGATATATATACCATATTTTTACGCTATTTGAGAACGAAGGGCGGCCATTTTGTCTGTCAGTTTTGGACCGATTTTCACGAAATTCGAACTCGGCCATCCTTAGTGTGTAACGGTGATATAATCATACGTTTTTTTAAATCGGATAAAAATTATGACCTCTATAGGGTCCACAAACCTCAAAACACGATTTTTCGTACAATCAAGGGCCATATTTCAGGAAGTTACAGTCCGATACGCGCGAATATCGAAAGGAACCGAGATTTTTGGGTTATAAACTTACATTTCAAGTTTCAACAAAATCGGATAAAAATTGTGACCTCTACCATATATTTACGCTATTTGAGAATGAAGGGCGGCCATTTTGTCTGTCAGTTTTGGGCCGATTTTCATGAAATTCGAACTCAGCCGTTCTTAGGGTGTAACAATGATATAATAATACGGTTTTTCAAATCGGATAAAAATTGTGACCTCTACAGGGTCCACAACCTTGATATACCATATATTTACGCTATTTGAGAAACATGATTTTTTGTACAATCAGGGGCCATAATCCATGAATTTTCGATCGAAAGCAGCCAAGATCTTTTGGGGATAAACCTATATTTCAAGTTTCGTCAAAATCGGATAAGAATTGTGACCTGTAGAGAGTCCACAAACAATTGTGGACAGACAGACAGACAGGGGCGTATAAAAATTGTGACCTCTAGGGTGTCCACAATCGTACAATCAAGGGCCATAATCCATGAAGCTACGTTCCGATACATGCCAATATCGAGATCTTTGGAGATAAACCTATAATTCAAGTTTCGTCAAAATCGGATAAAAATTGTGACTTGTAGTGTCCACAAACAAATTGTGGACGGACGGGCATACAGACGGACGTCGACAATATACGTCCACATAAAAATGTGGGTGTTTAAAAATGAAGATCTTGCATCCCATCGGCAAGACAGGAAACCATGCTGAAAAATTCAGATTTACTTTGTCAGATTTTTCAAAGTAATTATCGGAAAATATTAAAATGCCATTGTGGATGATGTATGGACCAATAGATAATTCCGAATACTTACTAAAAATATTAAACCAAAGCCAAGATACCGTAAACTTCTCACGGGCTCATACTGTTTTTTCTCTATTACTAACTGACTTAATAAATCACCAGATGTCATTATGGTACCTGAAAATATATAATTAATGTATTACGCAATCAGATTAAAATACAGATCTGTAATTCGTTTCGTTTTTATACGTCCACATTGAAATGTGGTCGTATATTGTTGTTGGTCCGGCGTCCACCATTGCTTGTGGACGCTCTATAGGCTACAGTTAATATCCGATTGACTTTAGTTTAAATTTATACACAGTGTTTAAGGTCATGAGATGAAGAAGCCTATTGATTTTCAGCGATTTTCGATAATTACTGCCAGAGTTATGGCCCTTGATCACTTAAAAAAATCTTGTGGATGCTCTAGAGGTCAAAGTTAATATCCAATTGACTTTTAAATTTATACACAGTGTTTAAGATCATGAGACGAAGAAGCCTTTTGATTTTCAACGAGCAATAGTGGGGGTTCATGTCAGGGGTCAAACGAGCGACTTTTGACAGTATGGCGTCAGACATTGATTAATCAACCAGCATTGACGTTTCTAGGGGTTTACCCACAGTTCCGCGCAGAGAACGCCAAGAAGTCGCCGTAACAGACTGTTTCATTGGCTAATTCCTCACATCAATAAGAACGCCTGTTATATAACAACTCTTCCAGATCTTAGTGGAGTAAAGACAAGTAAAACGAAATTTTGAACTATAAAAAATGAAACGAGTATGCCTATTATAAAATAATTAAACTAGTAAGGATATCATGGTTGAACTACTCCCTTTATTTAGGGTTAGGGACTATATAGGGTTAGGCCCTTAGGGATAGGATCTTGAATGACTGGAGTCACATCAACCATAATGCCCTTTTATCAACCGGTTACAAAATTTAACCCTGACATAATAAGTTTAATTGGGTTAACTTATAAGTAGAAGAAGCCTTAGGGGTCAAATGATTCAACATGCACACTTTATATCATCAGGTGTGCCAGTGAGTTATTAAGTGCTTGCATTGGGATTTTCTGGCCTGGTTTTCCAATGGTACTGTTATGTTAATGGAAATGGGAGCTTATAATTGACCTAATTTGGTGCAGGATGGCAAGCCTGGCAAGGATAGCTGTCTTGTTGTTCGGATGGGACAGAATACTAAGCCGACTAAGGCCCTATTGGGATTTTCACATCACAAGCAAATTACTGAAATAAAATTGCGACATAAGTTAGTTCCTAAATGGCATTGTTTGTGTCGAGTGGCTGTGTTAACCCCACTTCTCTCTTTATAGATTACGGTCAATTTATGGACATGCCGCCAACTGGGGCTAGTGCCTGGTGGTAGACGTGCAGCCACATCGGATGTTGGAGGAAGAATTGATGCTATCCATTAATGGTCCAAGACTTTTACCTGTTGTGGTAGCCATAGTTCGAGTTGGATATTTCTGTAAACTGCGTAAATACCACCGCCATACTGTAGTCATCTTTAATATATACTAGGAAGGACTAGAACACGGAACTATCTACACTATATATATGGATCGTACAGTTTTATGCCTACAGAACACGAACACACTTTACTGGGACATGCTTTGTTGTTATCACTGATTTGCATTCGGCAAACCTCGACAGATTCTACGCATCTAATAGGGTACCGGAATCTGTCGAGATTTGCCGAGTGCACTGATTTGATGCTGATGATGAGTTAGTTGTATTTTACGTCCGCTTCCATCGAGGTGATATCGCAGACAATTTGATTTGATGCACGATTGATCTCCCTTTATTGTAAGTCCGCTTTTAAAAAGAGAGTTACCTCTCTTTGACTATTAACTGTAAATTGCACACTGAATATTCACACTGATCAGCAGTGAATTTTCGCTAGGCTTCTACAATCACTGATAAGGATGGCACCGATGCGACGTAATGAGCCAGAACTATTAACTTTTTTCATGCGACAAATTAAATTCTAAAACATTTTTTTATGTATTGGAAAAATAAATAAAGGCGTTTGACGTAGGTAAAAATTAATTCCTATTTAGTGTAAATGGGTATTAAAATGACTAAAAGGCAGCATTCCGCCCGAAGCAGTAACGTCTTATGTAAACAATGCACGCGCCATTCAGCCAATGATTAACCCCGCGTGCTGTGACGGCACGTGTTAAGGCAGTCTTCTTTGACAGAGATATTACTACTCGTAATTCTCTGTGAAACAGATTGCTGAATATTCGCTAGTCCTCCCAATACATCTGTGAACCATCGGAATACCTCTGTAAAACAGATCTGTAAATTGGGTCAGATCTAAATAGTAAGGCCACATCCAGATTTCGTTAAGGTCATGAGATGTAAACAGGGCTAGGACCAGTGCCGGACTGGGCCCACCTGTCCCCCTGTCCGTGACAGGTGGGCCTAAGCTCATTAAAAAAAAGTGGGCCGAAGCCTATAAAGAAAAATAATAAAAAGAAAAAAGAGAGAGAAAAAAGAAAAAAGAAAAGAGAAAGAAAGGAGAAGGGGGGGGGGGGAGAAAAGAAAGAAGGCGGGAGAGGACAGGACACAGGACAGGAGAAAGAAAAGATAGGAAAAAAAAATTACTGACAAACAACACAAAAAAAGAAGTGTACTACAAGGAAAGAACCTTATGAGTTTGACCTCATTATACCGAGAACCGTGAAATTCATCTTTTAACTTGAAAAATGGGTTTGCGGTTGTCAATTTTCAAAACTTTCCTGGGGGTAGAACACCCGCAGACCTCCCTCGGTCGCTCGCGCGCCAAAGGCGCGTACTTGTGTGGGTCTTGGTCAATAAACTGACAGGTGGCCTTCGGCCCACCAGTCCGGCACTGGCTAGGACCACGGCCCTCACAGAGAAGGTGGGTGGGGGGCGCATATGCCCGGGTACACTTCTTAGCGGGCGGCAAATTATCTAAGTGCATAGCACCCTTTGAGTATTTATGGACTAGCCTGGGATAGTAAATCACCGGCCTTTGCTTCCCCTGCATTTGTGTCAACCAGTTCATAGTTCAGCAGGGGGATCACGTGGCTAAATGGGTAAGACGCTGGCTCGCTAGCCTGGAGGTCGGGTGCATTGGCCGAGAAAGTTCATCCAGATTTTCCGGCGTGGGTTTCCCCTTGTCAGTCATGCATGACGGAGAGCCTGACAAGGACAGCTATCTAGTCGTTCGGATGGTACGAAAAACCGAGGTCCCGTGTACATATTGGCGTGCACGTAAAAGATCCCTTGGCAGTTGGAATTCAATATAAGAGTAGGCCGTAGCGCCGCTGCCCGGGCAAAATTTCCCTCATAGCACACTGTATGGCGTACGTCCGTCTTCATTACCCCAGTTTAGGAGCAGAACAGTAGGACGTTAAACCCCATTTCATTTCATTTTTCATATTTCAGCAAATTGAGAGGGTATAGGTAGAATTACGATTGTTCCTAGATATAGGGTTTTTCGATCAAATTGAGAGTTGAAGGGGAAATAAACAAATATATTTTTTTTACGTATAAGTTGATTTAATAAATAGTTATTTAGATAAAATATTAAAACTATAAAAATTGTATTTTAAAATTTCTTTAATCATAGAAAATCAAATGAGCACACAGGCACTGAACAAAGCAATTACAGTATGCAAGGGAGCGGGGACTGAAACTTTTGCCGTGGGGCGCCACATAGGCGTGTTAGGGCCCTGGGCCCTGTTTCTCGAAATCTTAACTAAAGATAAAATCCAAATTTTAGTGGATACTTCAATTTTGATTGGCTAAGCACTAAAATCAACCTCATATTATCCAATCAAATTACTAAAATTTGGATTTTATCTTAGTTAAAATTTCGTGAAACAGGCCCCTGGCTAGGACACGCGATGGCTGCCCATTACTGTAGAGTTCGGGTAAAGGTCAAGGTCAGGATCAGGTGAAAAATAGACGGGACATAAGGTCGGATTTAACACCACAGTAATCATCAGTGGTTGCCAACCTTTTGTGTACCATGCCCCACCTCAACATCGCAAACTATTTTGTGCCCCGTTTTGATATGAAAACACATTGAGTTTTGTAAAAGTAACAGAATTAAATATGCGCTCCCAATCTACGATATCAAGCAATGGCTGACGATATTGTAATTCTCATATTTTTTCAACAGAATAACCAGAATACAACGAGAGAGAGAGGGGGGGATCCACTCGACACAAACTGGTCATTTCGGGACATCAATTTTATTTCTATAATTCGCTATAGCGCGTAGGGATCTTTAGCAGTGGGATGAAACCGGGGGACCCGGAAAAAACCCACTAGGTTGGACAGGCGACCCTACTCCTTGTCACGTACAACCGGGGAATCGAAATCACGCCAGTTGACTCAATGACAAACCTTATAATAGAGTGCGTACGCGCTAACCCAGAATACAATGACCCGGGAGAATAAAATTAATGTTTATATAAATACAACTGAAGTTAAATGATGGATCTTAAAAGTCATTTAGTATCAATTTACAAATCCAAAAGATAAAGATATCAAAAAATGAAATAAAATGAAATGGAGTTTAACCTCCTACTGTTCTGCTCCTGACTGGGCTAATGAAGACGGGCATACGCCATATAGTGTGCTATGGATCTTTTACGTCCACGCCAATGTGTACACGGGACCTCTGTTTTTCGTCCCACCCGAAAGACTAAACAGCTGTCCTTGTCAGGCCCTCCGTCCTGCACCACCGACAAGGGGAAACCACGTCGGAAGATCCCGGTGAACTTTTTCGGCCAATGAAGGGATCGAACACGCGACCTCTAGGCTAGTGAACCAGCGTCTTGCCCATTTAGCCAAAAGTTATCCCAAAAAAACCCCCATAAATTAACACAGGTTAATCAGGACATTGATAACTCTCATTCAATATCGTTAAACCTCCTTAAGCTGTAAACAAATTGTCGTAGAGGTGGTGCCAGATGCATGATAATATGTATAGAGGAGAAGAGGTAGTGATTTGTACCAAAAGTTGCTTTGGTGTAAACGTAATAATGGAACACGCACGCAAAGTGTTTTCGTCTTGACATCATTTTCAGAGAGAGAGAGAGAGAGAGAGAGAGAGAAATGGGGTTTAACGTCCACTGGACACAAACTAGGTCATTTCGGGACTAACATGATTTAATTTTTTTTTTTATTTCAATAATTCGCTTGTGCGTAGGGGTCTTTAGCAGTGGGAGGAAACCGGAGTACCCGGAGAAAACACACAAGGTTGGACAGGCAACCCTATTCCTTGTCACGTACAACCCGGGAATCGAAACCCCGCCAGTTGACTGAATGACAGACCGTATGATACAGCGCGCGCGCGCGTGCTAACCATTAGGCCATCCACCCCCCCCCCCCGGACATCATTTTCAAATTGCTACTCTAAATATTCAAATTGCTCCCTTGGGCACAAGGCGTGCCCCCCCCCCCCCCTCCATACACACACACGTTGAAAATCAGTGATTTACACCGATATTTGATGTAATATACCGATCTTTATGCCAATCTTTAAAGGGCGCGTGGCTCTATTTTTGAAACCCTGAAATAGCCAAAAATGGTGCTTAAAGCATATATTAATGTAATATGAATGTATGTAAAGTGATTTATATTCAATTGTTATTTTTAATCAGTTATGTTTGGTGAAATACGTGAACAGTTCAAATTGAACGACAGTCGCTTACACCTGCTTAGTGCATTCTACACTTTTTTAAAATTACTATTTTGTCGTTTGTGAATGAGCCTTTACTAATTACTTCCACATTGTGTTGTAGGATATTGTTTTGTTTGTTCCTTACAAAATGACACCCAAATATTATGGAAAATATTGAATTAGTGACTTAGCTCCTTTATTTAAAATGGTAGCGTTTAAGAAACCCTGGGCTTATATACATACGCCATGCTGGATATTAGACCTATCGCCACGGCGAACATCCCGTTGTTTTTATAAGAAATTAAAATTGATCTTGATCCAACAACCATTTTTAGATTATTTTTTTTTACTCTGGGCTTTATGTACGTAATGCTGATTAGGGGCCTATTAGACATATCATCGGGACCAACCTCTAGCTGTTTTTATCTGGTAGAATTGGTAGACATATGTATATTTAGCCGTATAATGATGCTAGTTATCGGCTTATTATTACTATCATTATCTAACACACACGCTATAATTCCTACCACTATCAACTTATTGCTAAACTAAAATGTACAAGGCCCACTCATACATCTGATAGGGTTTTCTTGGATACAATTCGGTTTCCTCCCCTCCGCGCAAACGAAATCCAAAATGGCGGAATTTTATTTAATCTTCATTTGTTTCCGTTGGATATGGCTTGTAATATGTCTTATGGAAGGGTTTTGAGGTTGCTGAGTTCATTTTCTACCCAAAAACCTAGCCAAGATGGCGTAAATTTAAAGCGACAATCAAACTAGAATCCAAAATTGCGATTCTGTTGCTGTGAATATTGCTTGTAAAATAACGTTTTCAGTGTTACTCGATTCAATACTGCGGGTTCAAAAATTAATTTCCAATAAGATTGTCAGACATCAAATTTGTGCATAAGCTAGAAACATTAGGTCATACCACAAAAAAACATAAATTTACAGTCAGTTATTCATATGAAATTTCGCACCGGGGAGGTGAAAATCACAACAGACCCCCACAGAGTGAGAACCCCTCGCGAGGCCAGGTTCCGGAGCCATTCGGACTCCGGTCCGTCTCATCTAGATTCTACACCGACATGTAAACACGGGTTCATGTCAAGACAAGTTCTTGCAATTTCCAGTTTTCGCCACCAATGGACACGAGAGAGAGAGAGAGAGAGAGAGAGAAATGGGGTTTAACGTCCACTCGACACAAACTAGATCATTTCGGGATTAACATATGGTTCAATTTTATTTCAATAATTCGCTTGCGCGTAGGGGTCTTTAGCAGTAAACTGGGGGACCTGGAGAAAACCCACGAGGTTGGATAGGCGAACCTACTCCTTGTCACGTACAACCGGGGAATCGAAACCACGCCAGTTGACTCAGTGACAGGCTTTATGATACAACGCGCACGTGCTAACCAATCGGCCATCCAACCCTCCGAATGGATACTAGACAATACATATATGATACCAGGGACAGGCTGATCTTTGCTCCGCGAGGACAACGACAGGGTTTTCTCCTACCAGGCTCGAAATTTCTATTGAAAAAAATGACTGTAGATGGTGCTTTCTAGAGTATGTCTGGGTGTTCTTTTTAGAATATGTAGCAGGGTTTCTATTCAAGAACGAAAGCAAACACCAGGTCGTAGGTTTAATATTTTATTGCGGAATGGTTCAATAAATATACAGATAAAAACTCTGAAAAACATAAAGAAATGTATAAATATCAAGAATAATAAGTTATATTTATAGCACGGCTTTCATGAGTTCACAGGGTTAACCAGAGGCCGTAGGCCGAGGCGTTAAACCGGTTAACGAATGAGGCGTGCTATAAATGACTTGTAACTTTGACACCTGCTCAACATGCTTGTTGTTATTGCACAGAAAACCCTCCCCACCTCACTATATGATCTATACTAAAACTAGTGTAAACCAGCAAAAGTGTGCAATAACATTGAACATGTCTAGTTATTCAGTTAAGCTCCACCCAATCTACTAGAGGGAAAACAATCTGCTTATTCAACGAAAAGCACAAAAGAAGATTTCCTGTCCATGTTACAATATACATTATATACATATTTTAAAAGTTCTGGCGGGAAGTTATGAATTGGAAACAAAGGAATGAATAAGATATTTACAATGATTTCTTAACAAATACAATTACATACAAATACATATACATACCCTATAAAATAGGAGTTTATAAAAAGGCTTATTATTTTAATATAGCTACCATACAAACACAGTAATACAAGACTGAAATTAACAATATGAATGGAGTAAATTAAGTATAATATTCTAAAAATGCACAAGGTCAAATATAATTATAGAAATATACCAGTAAGTTAATTATTTCCTATATAAAGTGAGATTTGAAATAGAAGCTGATTAGTTTAGTGAGTTAAAAGTGTGTTGAGATTAGAATTGCTATTATAAAGACATTGTTGACCAGCTTAGAGATGTACTATTAAAGGGACAATACAAACACCAAATATACCATACTGATCAGCAGTGAATATTCGCTAGGCCGCGACAATCACTGATAAGGATGACATCGATGCCACTTAATGAGCCACAAATATTAACTTTTTTTCTCCGACAAATTAAATTCTAAAACAATTTTTGTATGTATTAGAGAAATAAAAAAAGACGTTTGACGTATTTGTAGGTAAAAATTATTTCCTATTTAGTGTAAATGGGTATTAAAATGAGTAAAAGGCTCCATTCCGCCTGAACCAGAAAGGTCTTATGTAAACAATGCGCGCGCCATACTGGGGAAGAAAGACTTCAGTAAAAAGCCTCAACCTGCTGGCCTCGGTTTTTCTTTTTCTCGGGTTATTTCCTTCAGTCTTTCTTCCCCAGCATAACCTCTGTCTCGTGCTTTATCCTACAATTAAAACCCAGGAAACTAGTATAAGATATATTGCCCATAATTAAAGTGTGAAAGTGTAAATATATCTTATTATGCATGGATATAATTTTTAAAGCATACAAACATACTGTTTGAACGAATTTGCGACAAAATTTTCTAATAAGATCACATTCAGACGCGTCAGGCGTCCGTTGGATTTACAGTGTAGATGGTGCTTTCTAGAGTATGACCGGGTGTTTTTAGCTTATGCATGTATCTTAATACATCAAAAACGACGTAAATTCATGACTACACAAGAACATTAACCAGTTTAGGAACACCTGGAACTACTAGATAGGATGTTAAAACGTGTATCAAATTCCGCATTATTTGATTATCAGTATAAATTCGCCATATAAAATACGTATATTATTCTACAGAACGAAAAAAAAAATTTTTCCGTTTTAACCAATGAACAATTTATTGTTAATTTGCGTAGAAAGATATGGTGTTAAAACGTGTTGTAAATTAACAACTGGTATATTATAGTCGAGTATTTTACAGACGCGCGCGCTATATCACGAGGCCCGCCATTGAGTCAACTGGCGTGGTTTCGAATCCGCGGTTGTACGTGACAAGGAGTAGGGTCGCCTGTCCAACCTCGTGGGTTTTCTCCGGGTCCTCCGGTTTCCTCCCACTGCTAAAGACCCCTACGCGCAAGCGAATTATGGAAATAAAATTGAACCATATGTTAGTCCCGAAATGACCTAGTCTGTGTCGAGTGGACGTTAAACCTCATTTCTCTCTCTCTCTCTCGTTTCGATTTTTTATACTTTCGATGGCCTTTACTACATGAAGATTTGGGAGAACGCTAGATCGTAGACGGCCCTGCACATTTTAGCACATTGTGGGTTAGGTTTAGGTTTAGGACCCGCAGATTTCGTCAAAGTTTCGAGATGTAAACAGGGTTAGGGGTTAGGGGTTGGGTTAGGGTTAGGGTTAGGGTTAGCGCTAACCCTAATCCTAACCCTGGGCCAAGCCTAACCGTGACCGACTGCAGTGAAAGTTCGTGTCAGAGGTTATACCAGCGATTTTCAACCAGTGTGCCGCGAGATCTTCCTAAGTGAAAAACCGTGTGATCTCAATTGAGTATTCACTGGTGCCTATTGATCAGTTCATAGCTGTGTTTTTCTTTATTTAGTTTGAGTCGTTCTATGTGTCTATGACTAGTCTCTGTCTGCGGTTGTATGCCGTCTGATTTACCATGTTTTTATTTTGCAAAATTCGAATATTTTACATATATATATATATTTAGTCAGGGGTGCTGCTATTATTTCATGTGTTCCTATGTGTGCCGTTGGCAAAAAAAGGTTGAGAACCACTGGGTTATACGAACATTTGACGTCAGACATTTGATGTTTCTAGTGAGTAACCCACAGTTCCGTGCACCTTACGCCAAAAACTCACCGTAACAGACCGTTTCATTGGCCAATCCCTCACATCATCCAGAACGCGGTTTATATAACAACTTTTCCAGATCCTAGCGTAGTAAAACGAAATTTTGAACTATAAAAAACGAAACGAAATAGGATCTGTGTTTTAATCAGATTGGTTTAGTCGATTATCAATAGCACAGAAATGAAATGAAATGGGGTTTAACGTCCTACTGTTTTGCTCCGAACTGGGCTAATGAAGACGGGCATACGCCATACATACAGTGTGCTATGAGGGAAATTACATACAGTGTGCTATGAGGGAAATTTTGCCTGGACAGCGGCACTACGGCCTACTCTTATATAGAATTCCAACTGTCAAGTGATCTTTAACGTGCTCGCCAATGTGTCCACGGGACCTCGGTTTTCGTCTCATCCGAATGACTAGACAGCTGTCCTTGTCAGGCCCCCCGTCCTGCATCACTGAAAAGGGAACCAATAGCACAGTAGTTATAATACTTGAATATACAAATTTCAATAAAGCCTTGTTGGGTGAAAATATACAATAACTGTTGCACCCTCGCAACATAAATCAAACAATAACATTCGTAATAAATGATAAAAATAATCAATATAAATATGCATAGAAGGATGGTTTTCAATATAATAATAGCCTAGTTATACATATAGAAATAGTTATAAATATAATATGTTATATATAAAAACAGTTATCAATAAAATAGTACAATACTGTTTGTAGCAGGAATAGGTTTGTTGTTTCAGTGTAAAACAAAAACGCGTATGAAAACACAATTTTAAAAATAAATTGAATTTTTTTTATCATGGTTATTACGTGGATGTATATTTGAAACAATCGGGTGGACGATTTATTAAATATTTGCTCCTTTTTAATTTAATAAATAATGGTTCCCATTCTTTCAGTAATAGTGATATTTTGGTCGCCTCTTTAATGAGGCCAACAAATCGTCCTTATGAATTCATCGTATACTATTGCCTTACATAAGGGGTAAGGGGTGGGGGGCATATGCCCCGTGGCGACGCTTTTTTGGTGGTGGGGGGGGGGATGCGGCAAATTGTCTTAGTGCATACCTGAAATATTCAATAGGGGGTAACCAGGGCTCACACTGGCTTTCGATTTTTTTTTCCGCCAAAATGGCCGAGTGGTTTAATGCGCGCGCCATTGAATAAGTGGCGTGGTTTCTACGCTTATACGTGACGAGGAGTAGGGTTGCCTGCCCAACCCTCCTTTTCCCCCCATTTCACCCACAGCTAAAGATCCCTAACGCGCAAGCTAATTATTGAAATAAATTGAACCATATATTAGTCCCGAAATTGCCATCTCTCTCTCTCTCTCTCTCTCTCTCTCAATTAGTGATTATATCGAATGGTTTACCGTGGTACTGGAGATTGTATATGTTTTGTAGGTATAGTTAGAGCTGTGAATTCGCTAATAGACACGCGGCTCAGATAAGCGAGAAACTGACCTCGCTAATACATTTTCAGGCTCTCTTTTAAACACAAGGTAATTAAGATAAGTGAATGTTTACCGTGTCGACTACAACTCTTCTCACCTGTGGTATCGTTTATATATTAATATATAGATATATAAGTGAATGATTGCCGTTTCGACTACAACTCTTTTCACCTGTGGAATCGTTTGTAGATTAATATATATATATATATATATATATATATATATATATATATATATATCGGGTGGCTCGGGAAAAAGTACACTATTTAAAGGAGCTAAATCGCTAATAATTGGGACCTAGAAATTAACACAAATGGGTCGCTACGAATATAATAATGTAATATGAATGTATATAAATTGATTTACATTCAATCAGTTATGTTCGGCGAAATACGCCAGAAGTCTCAATCGAATGGCAATCTCTAGCGTCTGGTATTCCAGTACTTATTGCGCATGCTCTCCAGATAAGAATATGCTGTCACCGTTTCACATGACTCGTGGAATATGTCTAGCCCCGTTCTTTTGAGTCCCTTTTTACAAATGCCGCTGAAATGCATTATGGTACACGATTCGGGTACCAATGGTAAAATGTTTATTTTGTCTTAAATACTGGGTATCAGAAGCCCATCTTTTCTCGGTAAGATCACAACATCAATGTTGATTTAAATTGACAAATAATTCGTGTTTTCAATGTCGAAGACTTTGGATGATATTGAGTTAAGAGACATAGCTACTTTAACATTGGCAACACGTCAAAGCGTTATAATTTTAGTTTTTAATGTAGAAGACTTTGGATGACATTGAGTTAGAGACTTTAAGTCATGAATAATATAATGAGCAATTATATATTTTTAGTAATTAAATATACATTATGGGAGATTCGATAACGCGTTTGCAGTTCTCACTATAATAGTTAAAAACTAGATAATGTAAAGGCAATTTGCTGAATATTTCATTCAAATTGATCCCCTATGAACCGACTGAAATTTCCGCCTAGCCTTGATCATCATTACTATAGTCAGTACCATAAACAGCATAGTCTCGATTATCAATTTAATCGTTAAATCGTGAAGGAATGTTATGCAGTAAATCGGCTCAAAATCCACTTAAGATCGCAGGCTAGCGATGCCATCTAAAGTTGATTATGATCTGGATAGGTTAATTAATGTCTAATTAATAATTTAGGTAACATTTCAGGCCTAATGAAAGATCTGCAATAGACAGATTTAGCTCTTGCATAATGTATGTTTAATTATTAATTACAGTTTTTCTATAGTGCCGTGTATTTATTTATATGTCTTGTATATTTTTAAAAGAATAAAATTGTTACCCCCACTCCCCTAAAAAACAACTAAAAAACTTAACTCCAAATTGTAGGTCCATCGCTCAAATAGTGTAGTGTGAACATAAATTCAAGTTTTGCCAGACAATGTTCACACTATTTGACTCTTGAGTGATGGACCTAGAATTTAGAGGAAAGTTGTGAAACATCCATATTGTACCACGTGTGAATAATTAAGTGTAGTTTAATGCCATGGTCGAGTGCGAGACATTAAGTAATATATTGATATTGTATGAGTGCCTTTAGCACAAGGGCAATAACTGTATATTACGCAATGTCTTGCACGAGACCATTAAACAACTTAAAATACAGACACTATCCAGCACGGGTCCAATATTTCAAGTTATGAATTGGAAACAAAGGAATGAATAAGATATTTACAATGATTTCTTAACAAATACAATTACATACAAATACATATACATACCCTATAAAATAGGAGTTTATAAAAAGGCTTATTATTTTAATATAGCTACCATACAAACACAGTAATACAAGACTGAAATTAACAATATGAATGGAGTAAATTAAGTATAATATTCTAAAAATGCACAAGGTCAAATATAATTATAGAAATATACCAGTAAGTTAATTATTTCCTATATAAAGTGAGATTTGAAATAGAAGCTGATTAGTTTAGTGAGTTAAAAGTGTGTTGAGATTAGAATTGCTATTATAAAGACATTGTTGACCAGCTTAGAGATGTACTATTAAAGGGACAATACAAACACCAAATATACCATACTGATCAGCAGTGAATATTCGCTAGGCCGCGACAATCACTGATAAGGATGACATCGATGCCACTTAATGAGCCACAAATATTAACTTTTTTTCTCCGACAAATTAAATTCTAAAACAATTTTTGTATGTATTAGAGAAATAAAAAAAGACGTTTGACGTATTTGTAGGTAAAAATTATTTCCTATTTAGTGTAAATGGGTATTAAAATGAGTAAAAGGCTCCATTCCGCCTGAACCAGAAAGGTCTTATGTAAACAATGCGCGCGCCATACTGGGGAAGAAAGACTTCAGTAAAAAGCCTCAACCTGCTGGCCTCGGTTTTTCTTTTTCTCGGGTTATTTCCTTCAGTCTTTCTTCCCCAGCATAACCTCTGTCTCGTGCTTTATCCTACAATTAAAACCCAGGAAACTAGTATAAGATATATTGCCCATAATTAAAGTGTGAAAGTGTAAATATATCTTATTATGCATGGATATAATTTTTAAAGCATACAAACATACTGTTTGAACGAATTTGCGACAAAATTTTCTAATAAGATCACATTCAGACGCGTCAGGCGTCCGTTGGATTTACAGTGTAGATGGTGCTTTCTAGAGTATGACCGGGTGTTTTTAGCTTATGCATGTATCTTAATACATCAAAAACGACGTAAATTCATGACTACACAAGAACATTAACCAGTTTAGGAACACCTGAAACTACTAGATAGGATGTTAAAACGTGTATCAAATTCCGCATTATTTGATTATCAGTATAAATTCGCCATATAAAATACGTATATTATTCTACAGAACGAAAAAAAAAATTTTTCCGTTTTAACCAATGAACAATTTATTGTTAATTTGCGTAGAAAGATATGGTGTTAAAACGTGTTGTAAATTAACAACTGGTATATTATAGTCGAGTATTTTACAGACGCGCGCGCTATATCACGAGGCCCGCCATTGAGTCAACTGGCGTGGTTTCGAATCCGCGGTTGTACGTGACAAGGAGTAGGGTCGCCTGTCCAACCTCGTGGGTTTTCTCCGGGTCCTCCGGTTTCCTCCCACTGCTAAAGACCCCTACGCGCAAGCGAATTATGGAAATAAAATTGAACCATATGTTAGTCCCGAAATGACCTAGTCTGTGTCGAGTGGACGTTAAACCTCATTTCTCTCTCTCTCTCTCGTTTCGATTTTTTATACTTTCGATGGCCTTTACTACATGAAGATTTGGGAGAACGCTAGATCGTAGACGGCCCTGCACATTTTAGCACATTGTGGGTTAGGTTTAGGTTTAGGACCCGCAGATTTCGTCAAAGTTTCGAGATGTAAACAGGGTTAGGGGTTAGGGGTTGGGTTAGGGTTAGGGTTAGGGTTAGCGCTAACCCTAATCCTAACCCTGGGCCAAGCCTAACCGTGACCGACTGCAGTGAAAGTTCGTGTCAGAGGTTATACCAGCGATTTTCAACCAGTGTGCCGCGAGATCTTCCTAAGTGAAAAACCGTGTGATCTCAATTGAGTATTCACTGGTGCCTATTGATCAGTTCATAGCTGTGTTTTTCTTTATTTAGTTTGAGTCGTTCTATGTGTCTATGACTAGTCTCTGTCTGCGGTTGTATGCCGTCTGATTTACCATGTTTTTATTTTGCAAAATTCGAATATTTTACATATATATATATATTTAGTCAGGGGTGCTGCTATTATTTCATGTGTTCCTATGTGTGCCGTTGGCAAAAAAAGGTTGAGAACCACTGGGTTATACGAACATTTGACGTCAGACATTTGATGTTTCTAGTGAGTAACCCACAGTTCCGTGCACCTTACGCCAAAAACTCACCGTAACAGACCGTTTCATTGGCCAATCCCTCACATCATCCAGAACGCGGTTTATATAACAACTTTTCCAGATCCTAGCGTAGTAAAACGAAATTTTGAACTATAAAAAACGAAACGAAATAGGATCTGTGTTTTAATCAGATTGGTTTAGTCGATTATCAATAGCACAGAAATGAAATGAAATGGGGTTTAACGTCCTACTGTTTTGCTCCGAACTGGGCTAATGAAGACGGGCATACGCCATACATACAGTGTGCTATGAGGGAAATTACATACAGTGTGCTATGAGGGAAATTTTGCCTGGACAGCGGCACTACGGCCTACTCTTATATAGAATTCCAACTGTCAAGTGATCTTTAACGTGCTCGCCAATGTGTCCACGGGACCTCGGTTTTCGTCTCATCCGAATGACTAGACAGCTGTCCTTGTCAGGCCCCCCGTCCTGCATCACTGAAAAGGGAACCAATAGCACAGTAGTTATAATACTTGAATATACAAATTTCAATAAAGCCTTGTTGGGTGAAAATATACAATAACTGTTGCACCCTCGCAACATAAATCAAACAATAACATTCGTAATAAATGATAAAAATAATCAATATAAATATGCATAGAAGGATGGTTTTCAATATAATAATAGCCTAGTTATACATATAGAAATAGTTATAAATATAATATGTTATATATAAAAACAGTTATCAATAAAATAGTACAATACTGTTTGTAGCAGGAATAGGTTTGTTGTTTCAGTGTAAAACAAAAACGCGTATGAAAACACAATTTTAAAAATAAATTGAATTTTTTTTATCATGGTTATTACGTGGATGTATATTTGAAACAATCGGGTGGACGATTTATTAAATATTTGCTCCTTTTTAATTTAATAAATAATGGTTCCCATTCTTTCAGTAATAGTGATATTTTGGTCGCCTCTTTAATGAGGCCAACAAATCGTCCTTATGAATTCATCGTATACTATTGCCTTACATAAGGGGTAAGGGGTGGGGGGCATATGCCCCGTGGCGACGCTTTTTTGGTGGTGGGGGGGGGATGCGGCAAATTGTCTTAGTGCATACCTGAAATATTCAATAGGGGGTAACCAGGGCTCACACTGGCTTTCGATTTTTTTTTCCGCCAAAATGGCCGAGTGGTTTAATGCGCGCGCCATTGAATAAGTGGCGTGGTTTCTACGCTTATACGTGACGAGGAGTAGGGTTGCCTGCCCAACCCTCCTTTTCCCCCCATTTCACCCACAGCTAAAGATCCCTAACGCGCAAGCTAATTATTGAAATAAATTGAACCATATATTAGTCCCGAAATTGCCATCTCTCTCTCTCTCTCTCTCTCTCTCTCAATTAGTGATTATATCGAATGGTTTACCGTGGTACTGGAGATTGTATATGTTTTGTAGGTATAGTTAGAGCTGTGAATTCGCTAATAGACACGCGGCTCAGATAAGCGAGAAACTGACCTCGCTAATACATTTTCAGGCTCTCTTTTAAACACAAGGTAATTAAGATAAGTGAATGTTTACCGTGTCGACTACAACTCTTCTCACCTGTGGTATCGTTTATATATTAATATATAGATATATAAGTGAATGATTGCCGTTTCGACTACAACTCTTTTCACCTGTGGAATCGTTTGTAGATTAATATATATATATATATATATATATATATATATATATATATATATATATCGGGTGGCTCGGGAAAAAGTACACTATTTAAAGGAGCTAAATCGCTAATAATTGGGACCTAGAAATTAACACAAATGGGTCGCTACGAATATAATAATGTAATATGAATGTATATAAATTGATTTACATTCAATCAGTTATGTTCGGCGAAATACGCCAGAAGTCTCAATCGAATGGCAATCTCTAGCGTCTGGTATTCCAGTACTTATTGCGCATGCTCTCCAGATAAGAATATGCTGTCACCGTTTCACATGACTCGTGGAATATGTCTAGCCCCGTTCTTTTGAGTCCCTTTTTACAAATGCCGCTGAAATGCATTATGGTACACGATTCGGGTACCAATGGTAAAATGTTTATTTTGTCTTAAATACTGGGTATCAGAAGCCCATCTTTTCTCGGTAAGATCACAACATCAATGTTGATTTAAATTGACAAATAATTCGTGTTTTCAATGTCGAAGACTTTGGATGATATTGAGTTAAGAGACATAGCTACTTTAACATTGGCAACACGTCAAAGCGTTATAATTTTAGTTTTTAATGTAGAAGACTTTGGATGACATTGAGTTAGAGACTTTAAGTCATGAATAATATAATGAGCAATTATATATTTTTAGTAATTAAATATACATTATGGGAGATTCGATAACGCGTTTGCAGTTCTCACTATAATAGTTAAAAACTAGATAATGTAAAGGCAATTTGCTGAATATTTCATTCAAATTGATCCCCTATGAACCGACTGAAATTTCCGCCTAGCCTTGATCATCATTACTATAGTCAGTACCATAAACAGCATAGTCTCGATTATCAATTTAATCGTTAAATCGTGAAGGAATGTTATGCAGTAAATCGGCTCAAAATCCACTTAAGATCGCAGGCTAGCGATGCCATCTAAAGTTGATTATGATCTGGATAGGTTAATTAATGTCTAATTAATAATTTAGGTAACATTTCAGGCCTAATGAAAGATCTGCAATAGACAGATTTAGCTCTTGCATAATGTATGTTTAATTATTAATTACAGTTTTTCTATAGTGCCGTGTATTTATTTATATGTCTTGTATATTTTTAAAAGAATAAAATTGTTACCCCCACTCCCCTAAAAAACAACTAAAAAACTTAACTCCAAATTGTAGGTCCATCGCTCAAATAGTGTAGTGTGAACATAAATTCAAGTTTTGCCAGACAATGTTCACACTATTTGACTCTTGAGTGATGGACCTAGAATTTAGAGGAAAGTTGTGAAACATCCATATTGTACCACGTGTGAATAATTAAGTGTAGTTTAATGCCATGGTCGAGTGCGAGACATTAAGTAATATATTGATATTGTATGAGTGCCTTTAGCACAAGGGCAATAACTGTATATTACGCAATGTCTTGCACGAGACCATTAAACAACTTAAAATACAGACACTATCCAGCACGGGTCCAATATTTCAACTAGTATAAATAATGTACGCTTGGCATATTGCCCGGTACCATTATTTGAAATAATGGTACGCCAACATCAAAGGATGACGTCACATCTGTATTTTAATGATATAGATAGGAGGGTTGAATGGCTGAATGGTTAGCGCGTGCGCGTTGTATCATAAGGCCTGTCATTGAATCAAATGGCGTGGTATCTTTATCTTTGAATTTGTATATTGATACTAAATGACTTTTAAGATCCGTCATTCAACTTCAGTTGTATTTATATAAACATTAATTTTATTCTCCCGGGTCATTGTATTCTGGGTTAGCGCGTACGCACTCTATTATAAGGTTTGTCATTGAGTCAACTGGAGTGGCTTTTCTCTAGGTCCTCAGGTTTCATCCCACTGAAACGACCTAGTTGGTGTCGAGTGGACGTTACCCCCCCCCCACCTCTCTCTCTCTCTTGACTGTGGTCGTCTCCTGAATGGCAAAGGTCTGCCACATAACGTCACGAATTAAGCATAGTGAGCAAACTGTCTGTGGACATTTGTTATATACTCTTCAAAAAAAGTAGGGGATATTCAGAAACAATACAAAACTGCGGAAATGCGCTGCTGTTTTTATTAGAGGTAACCAGTGTATGTTAATAACAGGCCAATTGCCTACACGTGAACATAAACAGTTCATATGGGCGGCTTTTCTGACGGCCCCATTTCACTGGCAAAGAGATACACTGTCAAAAGTGAAAATGTACGTTTTTGATTTTTGTCTTAATAATGAGTAATTGCTCCACCAATCCTCAGACATTCAGCAATTCGTCGTGGCATGCTCCTAATTAACCGCCCAATAACGATTTGGGGTAATCTGACCCACTCCTATTGCAGTGCCACGGACAATTCTTGCAGTGTTGTCGGTTGACGGTGCCGTCGACGAACACGTCTCCCGATCAAACTAAAAGTAACACACTAAAGCAAAGATACGCTAAACAGTAAATCTTATGCAAGAACCGGTAGGAAAGCAAACATGGATAGGATAAACCAGCAAGCGGCAGTTTTCATCAACCCTTCCTTGAAGTGTCAAATTTGAAAATGAACCCCTCCGACGTGTATGGCGCTATTGCGTAACGCATGTGCAGCTCAGTGGTTCTGTTGGGGCAATAAGTTCTTCATCTGTGAACATACTCTCAAAGCATGTCAAATGTCCATGGCTATTTATCATATCGCAACCTGCATAGGTATTTGCATTTCAATATCCCCTACTTTTTTTATGAAGGGTATATTATGGTTACAGTGGTTTAAATCGTGGAGTGATCGTGGTGATCCTAGCGGGTCTGTCACACTATAACGTTTTAGACAGCTTATTACGACGTATGAAATTATAGTTCCAACACGCTGGCTTACGCTGAAGCTGAATTTAAAAATAAGAGGACGCTCTTTTGGGGCGCATATATAACGTACTTCTAACGCGCTGAACGAATATATAACCTATATATGTTTAATGTATGGGTAACTTATTCATAACTTATCCCCAACGTAAATATAACTTATACCATATGACAGCGTGTACCCAGTGAATGTTTAGCGTTCTTGACTTATGCGGAACTCATGCACAACGTTAGACTAACTTATGCATAACTTGTTGGAGCGTACTTCGACAACCACGTGAGGTCAGATATAAAAGCTGAGGCTCGCTAGAACCACAAGTCATTTGGCGTTTTTGTGAGTCGATTAGATTAGGTTTTGATTTGCTAGTACGATTTGGTATGATTTCGATTTGATTAGCTATGGTCCACAAATGTGAAATTTGATAATTACGATTTGGTAAGATGGCTGCCATCACGGACACCGATCAGAAAAAAAAATTGTCTCTGCTAATTATTGATGACTTGTTAAAGACAAATGAAGGTTATCTACGCAAAAAAGGAAAATGGTTGCCGTTAGAAACAATCTCCTATGTCCAACAAGTTCAAGTATTTTTTTGAAAACTGAAGTGACAAAACATGTAAAAAGTGTCCTGAGAAAACCTAGGATCGAGGAATATATTGAAAAAACTGTAAATGAATAAAATTGCTTAGAGGTGATTTAACATTCTTGTGGACTATAAGGTTAACATTAAACACGTCAAACGCGTTTTAAAAAAAACATTTTTTATGGAGAATTGCTTAGAGGTGATTTAACATTCTTGTGGACTATAAGGTTAACATTAAACACGTCAAACGCGTTTTAAAAAAAACATTTTTTATGGAGAAAAACAACAATAAGCATTAAAAATTACTTACGACGTCGAACATTCCGCCATTTTGAAAAAGTCAAATCTAATCGCCTAAACACCCCCTGGGACGATTAGGTCGATTTGCCTAATCAGTTGAGTTAAATCGTCTCACAAATGTAACGATTAGCATAATCAACTTGGTTCACAAATGCGTATAATAGCTAATCGGTTCACAAAAACGCCTATTATATGGGGCTGCCACACATTGACGTATAGCATCAGCGTATGCCGACGTATCAGAAATTTAGCGAACACGCTGGTGTACGTTGAATACGTTATGGGTACGTTTTTAACAAGTTACGAGCACGCTGAAATACAATGGTATAAGTTGTTGTACGCCGAACGCGGCCCAAAATTTTGTGCAAGCACAAAATTTTCAGCGTATGCCGACGTATTGCTTACACGTTAGGCGTAAGTTAGAAGTACGCGTCAGGTAAGTTATGCACGCGTATATGCATGTTACATGTAAGTTATTCATAAATTGACATACACGTCGGCTACCAGCAGGGCAATTGAGCAGCGTACACGTGTAACCTATTCCTAACCTATAGGCAACGTACTTCTGACGTCCTTAGAACTTACTGAACGTAAGGTTTGGATCATAAGGTTTGCCATTGGGTCAAGTGGCGTGGTTTCATTTCTTCCACTTTTACGTTATCAGAATATTAGGGTCGCCTGTCCAACCTCGTGGGTTTTCTCTGGGTCCTCCGGTTTCCTCCCGCTGCTTATTAAAGAAATAAGGTTGAACTATATGTAAGTCCCGAAATGACCAAGTTTGTGTCCAGTGGACGCTAAACCCTATTTCTCTGTCTGCCACACACAATAATCGCCTCTTATCTATGACGGCAATCCGGTTTCCTCCCACTGCTAAAGACCCCTACGCGCAAGCGAACTATTGAAATAAAATTGAACCATATGTTAGTCCCGAAATGACCTAGTTTGTGTCGAGTGGACGTTAAACCCCATTTCTCTCTCTATATAAAAAACGGCAATGTATAACCATGCACAATTAGCTGCTTACTTAAAACGACAAGAAAGTTAATGACATTCTCTTCCTGCGACCAACCATCTTTCTCTCCAGTAATCTGGTCATCCTGGCTACAAATTCCCCGAAACTAACCCATCTATATATAGTTCTTTTCATTATAAAAACCCTTAGAGAAATATTAACCTTAGTTAATACGAAATAAATCCAGTAATCTCAATAACTACCTATTTCATCATTTACTAATTCAATCTAAAGTATATTCAAAGTGTCATTATTCGGAAAAAGGACAGCGCAAGTTTTGAGGTCATTCCTATTCAACCGACAGTATCTACTTACAAAATTCATTACCAACATTATTAATCTTTGGAAGATTTCCTCTAATTTTTGAATTGGCTGTAAATTGAAAGTAGGTCGGATATTTACAGATTGCCGGGAGAGGACAGTGCAATGTTGGGTGTCCATACTATACAAAATTCATTACCGCCATTATTAATCTTCGAACGACTATAAATTGGCTATAAATTGAAAGTATGTCGGATACTTACAGTATGTCGGGAGAGAACATTTCAATGTTGGGGGTCCATGCTATTCAAACTTACAAAATTCATTACCAACACTATTAATCTTCAAAAGATTTCCTCAATTTTTCAAATTGGCTATAAATTGAAAGTAGGTCGGATACTTACAGAATGTTGGGAGAGTACAGTGCAATGTTGGGGGTCCATACTATACAGCCGATAGTATCTACTTACAAAATTAATTACCGCCATTATTAATCTTCGAATGATTTTCTCAAATTTTCAAATTGGCTATAAATTGAAAGTAGGTCGGATACTTATTGAATGTCGGGAGAGGGCAGTGCAATTTTTGGTATCCTCCCTATTCAACCAACAGTAATTTACTCGAATTTTCAAATGGCTATAAATTGAAAGTACAGTTTCAGTACTGAGCGGGTGTGTGAAATTAGAATGTGGGTGGAATCTCGTGGTGCTAACTTTAGGTAAGAAGGTCACCGAAAAGACTATACATTTTAAAGGTACGAATACTAGATAAGGGTGAACTCTCGTGATATAAATTTTAGATAAGTACAGAAAGGACTAATACGTGAAAATTTTAGATAAGTAAGACGTGAACCCTCCGTGGTATAAATGTAACCTAAGTACAGAAAGAGTGAACTCCCGTGGTATAAGTATTAGATACGTACAGAAAGGAGTGAACTCCCGTGGTATAAGTATTAGATACGTACAGAAAGGAGTGAACTCTCGTGGTATAAATATTAGATAAGTACAGAAAGGAGTGAACTCTCGTGGTATAAATATTAGATAAGTACAGAAAGGAGTGAACTCTCGTGGTATAAATATTAGATAAGTACAGAAAGGAGTGAACTCTCGTGGTATAAATATTAGATAAGTACAGAAAGGACTGATGACTGAACTCTCGTGGTATAAATATTAGATAAGTACAGAATGAATGAACTCCCGTGGTATAAATATTAGATACGTACAGAAAGGAGTGAACTCTCGTGGTATAAATATTAGATAAGTACAGAAAGGAGTGAACTCTCGTGGTATAAATATTAGATAAGTACAGAAAGGAGTGATGACTGAACTCTCGTGGTATAAATATTAGATACGTACAGAAAGGAGTGAACTCTCGTGGTATAAATATTAGATAAGTACAGAAAGGACTGATGACTGAACTCTCGTGGTATAAATATTAGATAAGTACAGAAAGAATGCACTCCCGTGGTATAAATATTAGATAAGTACAGAACGGAATGAAGTCTCGTGGTATAAATATTAGATAAGTACAGAAAGGAATGAAGTCTCGTGGTATAAATATTTAATAAGTACAGAAAGAATGAACTGTCGTGGTATAAATATTAGATATGTACAGAAAGAATGAACTGTCGTGGTATAAATATTAGATATGTACAGAAAGTGGTGAACTCTCGTGGTATAAATAAAAAATTAGATGAGTACAGAAAGGAATAAACTCTCGAGGTATAAATTTTTAGAAATGTACAGAAAAGGAGTGAACTCCCGTCGTATAAATTTTAGATATAAACAGAAAGGGGCGAACTCTCGTGGTATAAATTTCAGATATGTACAGATAAGTATGAACTCGCGCGGTGTTAATTTTAGATATGAAAGAAGTAAACTCGCGTCCTATAAATTTTACAGCAATAGTGAAATCTAAAGGCACACATTTTCGACAAGTGTGTGCAATAGATATAAACTGTAACCGTTTTAAATAATCTAGAGGCACACATTGTCGATAAGTATAATATGTACAAACTGCAACCGTTATGCTGGCGTAGATGACTTTGTTGTTCGTCCGTAGTCTCATCTTTTTCATTTTCTTGTTCTGTGTCGCCGCCTTGCTTCTTTCGTTTTTTTGGTATGGTTTCCGGTCTTCCCTGTCTCTGGCCACATAAGGTTATGCGGGTGTGCCAAAAGAGAAGCCTCTACGGCAGTAAGCAATATTTTCGTGAGATAATAAAACTACCTCCGGCGTCGTGAATCATTCAGCTGTCCGTTTTTAAATGTATAGACCAGCGTTGCTGCTCCACCGAAAGTGCAACTAAAAGGGGGATTGGATGGCCGAATGGTTAGCGTGTGCGCGCTGCATCATAAGGTCTGTCATTGAGTCAACTGGCGTGGTTTCGATTCCCCGGTTGTACGTGACAAGGAGTCCAACCCCATGGGTTTTCCCCGGGTCCTCCGGTTTCCTCCCACTGCTAAAACCCACTACGCGCAAGCGAATTATTGAAATAAAAGTGAGCCATGTGTTAGTCCCGAAATGACCTAGTTTGTGTCGAGTGGACGTTAAACTCCGTTTCTCTCTCTCTCTCTCTCTCTCTCTCTCTCTCTCTCTCTTCGCAACAAGGGAGGCGTTTCGCCCTCCTCTCTCCCAACCAGATACGCCACGAGTTATAAAACATTTTAAAGTGGTTTAATTTCAGCCATATTAGATGTTCAAAACTGCGTGTAGTAGGAAAAATAAAGCTGCACCAAACCTCTTGAATCATTCTGCTGTCCGACCAAAAAACAAAAAACAAACAAAAACAACAAAACAAAACAATCTCGTTATTCAACGCATAGATCAACGTTGCTAGTTATAAAACATTTCAAAGTGATTTATTTTCAGCCATATTAGATGTTCATCACTACATTTTACCCTAGAAAACTATCTATAAATATCCAAGCAAATCATAATATTGATTTTTTATAAGTGAATGAATTTCCGGATCTGTTTTGTTTGTTGGGTGTGAATTTGTGGTGAAGTATTCTGAAGGATGTGAGATGCTTGAGTCTGCCTTTACCGAGATCTCCATGATTACAAGCAATGGCAAGAAGGGGTAATGATATCGGTCGTTAATCAATCCATAGAATTCAGTTATTATATCTTCCATCTTTTATGGAGTAAAAACTCGGCTTGGTGGTGATTACCCCATCTATATGCTCATCCGCTGCTATATGATGTCATAAATGTCACTTTGCTAACGGCTATTAAACGCTCCACGTTCTTCAGTCTTCAGAACTCCTCACTGCGTGTGCATGGAATCTGGCAATATGTAAACCACCGACAGGTCATTTCAAGAATGCAGTAATTTGTTTTTCTACTTTGTAATGTTGTTTCCAGAAATACTTAATACAAATCTACTGTTTGAGTTCAGTTGAGAACTCCTCACTGCGTGTGTATGGAATCCGCCTTTCTGTAAACCACAAACAGGGCTTTGGAAAAATACGGCGATTTTTTGTTTTTTTTTGTCTTTCTTCATAATGTTGTTTCCAGAAATACTAAATACAAATCTAATATTTGAGGGAATTTGAGAACTCCTCACTGCGTGTGCATGAAATCTGCCTTTCTGTAAACCACAAACAGGGCATTGGAAAAATACGGTGTTTTTTTGTTTTTTTGTCTTTCTTCATAATGTTGTTTCCAGAAATACTAAATACAAATCTATTTGAGTGAATTTGAGAACTCCTCACTGCGTGTGCATGGAATTTGCCGTTATTTAATCCACAAACAGGACATCGGAAAAATACGGCGATATTTTTTTTTGTCTTAATGTCGTTTCCAGAAATACTAATAAATCTACTATTTGAGTGAATTTGAGAACTCCTCACTGCGTGTGCATGGAATCCGCCTGTCTGTAAACCACAAACAGGACATTGGATAAATATGGCGATTTTTTTGCTTTTCTTCGTAATGTTGTTTCCAGAAATACTTAATACAAATCTACTATTTGAGTGAATTTGAGAACTCCTCAATGCGTGTGCATGGAATCTGCCGTTCTGTAAATCACAAACAGGACACTGGAAAAATACGGCGATATTTTTTGTGTGTCTTTCTTCATAATGCTATTTCCAGAAATACTAAATTATGTAATCTACTATAGGTGAGTGAAGTTGAAAACTCCTCACTGCGTGTGCATAGAATCTGGCAATCTAGAAACCACAGACAGGCCATTGAAAGAATATATGGCTTTTTTTTCCTCCATAATGTTGTTTTCAGAATTACTAAATTGAATATCTACTAGTTGAATTGGCAGCCTCCTGGTTGATAAGTAGTGTATGGAATATTCCTTTTGAAAAGTCACCGACCGACTCACCCTGGAACGACATCACATAGTTATATATTTACTCCATTAAATTGCTTCTGGAATTACAGCAACAAAACTCGGTGAGTCAGTTGACGTCAGTTTCATTAGATCAAATGATAGTCGAGGAAAGCCGTAAGAAATTGGATTTATGGATTTCAGACTGTATAGACGTTATCCAGTCTTTTAAAAGACATCAAAGGATCCTATTTTGCATCGTAGAGGCAATTTTATCCGGCGTTCTGTTCGGACTGATTCCAGTGAACAGAAAAAGAAGCTGCATATAGTTGTCATTTCCCTGCCTATTAGAGCTTCTTTTGACGTTATTACAAAAATATCATTAGTAGAATTCGTTTCAGAATAGCGAATAGACTTGCGGTATTGTGCGGAGCAAGCGTTTGTTTGTTGCAGGGTTATATAACAAGCTCCATTTTGAATCAAGTTACAAATAGAGAGGTTTAATTGAATTAAAATGACTCGGATCGATGGAGTGAAACGGATATAAAATCAACGAAATTGAGGAGATCTTTTTAAAAGAGGATTTGAAAATACCCGCAGAAAGTACCGATTGACCAACTGGAACTAAGTGAAGTTAACGTTCCGTACGTGTGCATTCCGTTCATTCGAATATGCACGTGAGTGTAACAGGGGAGAGAATAGCATCAATGGACTAACGATATCTGTAAACGAGCAATTTGTGTTGGTGAGGGATCGACCGGTTTTCTAAAGAAACCTAAAGCGATTCTGTCACGTCCGGGCGATTTATCGACTTAATGATTTTAAGTGATGATACGGGGCGAATAGCCATGTCCATTATTCTTTTAATACCATAGTTGTACAAGACAAAATCAGGAGTAGGGAGAACGTCATCCTATTTGGCCGTCTGCTACAAGATATCCGTCGTCTGCTTTTGTTGATTGTAAAAGAGCACGATATTATTATTGTTCCGTAGATAGTCTGTTCCGAATGAAATGAAAATAGCCGGCTCTTTAGTTAATTAAGGACCGGTGTGTGCGCCTTACCGCCAAAGATGGTATTTAACGGGGGATTTTATTAGATAAATGTAATCAGCCAGCACGTTTTATTCTGTAACCCGTTTCAACGAAAGAATAGGCAATGACGGCATATTCACAATCAACGCGAGTCAGTCGACGAGGTGAGGTTCCTAGTGGTGGCGGGATATTGAGCGCGCGCTTTAACAGAAACTTACTACAGCCATCAGATATCGAGTCCCCACCACAGAGTCCACGTGCCGAAAAGAAGTCATTACGCGTGGAATTCTCTCTCATGGAGGATGATGATAGAAAAGACTCGGATTCTAGCGATGTGGAAATGGACGTAGCAAAGTTCCGACGCAATGGTGTTAATAATCAGCGCTTTTTACAGCCAAGAATGTCGCTCTTGGGAAAACCTCTTAACTATCGTCAGCACCGACGGGACATACGGTATCGGCGACTTCAGGCTAAAATATACAACTTTCTGGAAAGGCCAAAATGTTGGAGTGCTTGGATGTACCATATAGCTGTGTAAGTTTCTTTCTTTTTCTTTTCCTTTTTTTTCAGAATCCCCCCCCCCCAAAAAAAGAAAAAAAAAGAAAAAAAAACTGCTACGAAAAAAAACCCCATTAAGTTAAATCATTTTAAATCAAATCTAACTTATTTCACAGGCGACCTTTGAGGAATTTTTCAGTCGCTCGATAAAAAGAGTTTTATTCGTAAATAAATAGACGTTAATTTTTCTAACATCGTATCGGGGCATCTGTTTTTCTAATTGTATTTTTATCGTTTGCATTTAAATACCAACTTCTGTAATTACCTCTAGATTAATCAAGATTTAACGTAGAATTAACAAGCCACGTGTCTAATGCCGTAAATTATTAAAAGCTTTCCTCGAAATTAAGAGAACTGCTCTTGAAGAGTTCCAAATTATTAATATGATTTATATTATTCAATGGTTTGATTCCTGTAACGGAGTTAATATTTATACATAATATATTATATTACTGGTGGTTATACATAGAACATATTTACAACAATATATACATAGATAACCTTCACATATTTACAACAATATATACATAGATAACCTTCACATATTTACAACAATACATACATAGATAACCTTCACATATTTACAACAATATATACATAAATATCCTTCACGTATTTACAGCAATATATACATAAATATCCTTCACTTATTTACAGCAATGTATAACCTTTACATATTTATCCTTCATATTTACAGCAATATGCATAAAAATAACTCACATATTTACAACAATATATACATATATTATATCCTTCATATATTTACAACAATATATACATATATAGCCCACATGTGTACAACAATATGCATATATAACCTTCACATGTTTACAACAAAATATACATTATAACCTTCACATATTTACAGCAATATATACATATATAACCTTCATATATTTACATCAATATATACATAAAATATATCACACATATTTACAACATTATATACATATATAACATTCACATATTTACATACAACAATATATATGCACATATTTTCAATAAAATAATAACTCACATATTTACAGTAATATATAGTTATATAACTCACATATTTACAACAAAATAATAGCTCACATATTTACAGGAATATGCATGTATAACCTTCAGATGTTTACAGCAATATATGAATTATATCCTTCACATATTTATAGCAATATGCATATATACCCTTCAGATATTTACAGCAATATGCATGTATAACGTTCACATATTTATAGCACTATATACATATATCTCATATATTTACAGCAATATGCATATATATATATCACACATATTTACAACAAAATATATCTTACATATTTACAACAATATATAGAGAATCGCCTACTCGTCTTTTTTAATATGAAAAAATATCAACATTGTCCATAAAGTAAAGAAAAAACTCGGCCTTACAAAAGACAAGTAGAAGATTTTATTTATGATGCAACTTACAGCCACAAATAAATAAATATAATTTTTTGGCATAGATTTTATTTCATGTAAAGTGATATATCTCCTAAGGTGATATCGCACAGTAGATTACGAAAGTTATCACACATACAACCTTCACATATTAAAGGCTCAATACCACTCTTGTTGTAACTGAATAAACTGTCCCAATCTTTATTCTGGTCAACAAATTGCACAATTTTACAATATTCCAATTAATTGATGATACAAATTTCATCTTAACACACCTAATTTAAAAAAATTGGAAAAATTCAACTAAATGATTTGAAAAGCCTGACGTAAAGCTTTTCAAATGTGACTTGGATTTTAAAATATTTTTGAACCCTCTGGACAAGTAAAATAGGATTTAATGGATAATTTACACAACAGGTAAGACACTTGAACATCTAGTATTAAAATAAGGATATTTTTTATTTTCTGGAGCTGTCAAGCCAGGAAGAGTGTTATTGTCCCTTTAATATACATTTTATTGTAAATATGTGTAAGTTATAATTATTACCCTGTTGGTAAATGAGGGGTTGGATGGCTGGATGGTTAGCGTGTGTGTGCTGTATCATAAAGTCTGTCATTGAGTCAACTGGCATGGTTTCGATTCCCCGGTTGTACGTGACAAGGAGTAGGGTCGCCTGTCCAACATCGTGGGTTTTCTCCGGGTCCTCCAGTTTCCTTCCACTGCTAAAAACCCCTACTCGCAAGCGAATTAGTGAAATTAAATTCAACCACGTGTTAGTCCCGAAATGACCTAGTTTGTGTCAAGTGGATGTTAAACCCCATCTCTCTCTCTCTCTCTCTCTCTCTCTCTCTCTCTCTCTCTCTCTCTCTCAACTATGGAGTCTCTCTAGTCTCTCTCTCTCTAGTCTCTCTCTCTCTCTCTCTAGTCTCTTTCTCTCTCTCTCTCTAGTCTCTCTCTCTCTCTAGTCTCTCTCTCTCTCTCTCTCTCTCTAGTCTCTCTCTCTCTCTCTCTCTCTCTCTCTCTCTCTCCCAGTTGCATGTGAACAACTGAATAACCCTGAATGTGTAAAATCGCTCACATTATAAAGTTGTGTTTCAACTCTCTCTCTCTCTCTCTCTCTCTCTCTCTCTCTCTCTCTCTCTCTCATTCTTGCCAGTCCTTTATGGCAGTTATGTAGAGGTTGGGGGGGGGGGGGGTGCTGAATAGTCTAATTAGGTATGTCATTGAGTCAAGTGGCATGGTTTTGATCTCAAGTTTGTAGACCTTTTTGCCATTCATGCACATTTTATATATGTAATTCTCATATCTAATATTATGAATGTACCATGAATATCTACAATTTACAGCCAAATACCATAATAGGAATATGATTAGGATAATACAACAATTGATTATTTAAAAACAGAAATTTCTTAAGATGAGCAGTTTAAAAAACATTAATGTCTAGTTAAGAATGGTTAATGGGTAAAACTACAATACTGTTGTTGATTCTTTATTGTTCTGTTTTGTGTCATGAAGCAATTTGTGTGTTTTTGTTTTAAAGATTCCAATGGATATATTGATGACTGAGAGAGAGAGAGAGAGAGAGAGAGAGAGAGAGAGAATATAATATTGGTAGTCAATATAAGAAATCAGTAAACTACCATCTTTATTCAGTAATTAATTATTTATCTCATTAGTGTATTACTTTCAATCAATAATATTATATTCCTTTATATTACAAGATGTTAACTAAAACTCCAAGAAGGCAATGAGAAAACCTTGTAC
This sequence comes from Patella vulgata, assembly GCF_932274485.2. Taxonomy (NCBI): domain Eukaryota; kingdom Metazoa; phylum Mollusca; class Gastropoda; family Patellidae; genus Patella; species Patella vulgata. Next base: position 84,049,900 of record NC_065879.2, read on the forward strand.
TGAAAGTAAGCCATAGAAATGGGGTCTAATGCCCAAAGCCCAGCTTAACCGAAGCAGGGCCCTGGGACTAGAATCGCGGAGCCCCTAACGTGACGAAAAGATTATTTCATATCATTTTGAATGGCATGCATGCGTAACACACCATTAAACTGTCTGTAATACAAGTTTAATCTCCTCTTGATAACTGATATATTATTATTGTCAATATACATATGAGAGAGAGAGAGAGAGAGAGAGAGAGAGAGATGACTTGATGACTGTGTTATATTATCAGGCGCGGATCCAGAGGGGGGGGGGTTTGGGGGGTCCCCCCCCCCCCTCAGCTACATAAATTTTTTTGTGAGAAAAGTGTCATGATTGTGTTTTATCCTTTGTCGTCAGATGTGGGACAGGAACGGGCACTCAAAGCGGGAGATAATGATATAGACATGTGATATTACAATTAATGTTTTGCATCAATAAAATTGAATCACAATGTCATCGAATTAATTCATAATAAAAATTGACGTCAAATAGGATGTTGGATTTCTCTGTTTAAAAAGATCAATGTGTATGTATATACGCCAAAATGACGATAGAGACCATGTATTTCTCAAAAAATTTCAACCCGAGGTGGGGGGGGGGGGGGAAATACATTTTCTCAGGAACGAGGCAAGCCCCCTCCTGCAAAAATTCCTGGATCCGCCCCTGATTATTATTGTCAATATTAATTGAGGAAATCCTAACTTATTGATATACATTACACACTATATTATGAGTTATGTGTGTGTGTGTGTGAGAGAGAGAGAGAGACAGAGACACAGAGACAGAGACACAGAGACAGAGTTTAACTTCCCCTTGATGACTGTGATATTTTATTATTGTCAGTCAATTTGAGTAAATCCTAACTTATTGATATACAATACACACTGTTTGAATTGTCACATATATTATAATAGGAGAAAGTTTATTTTCAAGGACCCAACACAGGACTACAATACTTGCAATGTAAGTTTTTGCAACACACCTTTTTTCTTAAAGGTCACCGGAAAAACTTCAATTTCTTTTTAAATAATGGAAGTACTGTAATTATGTAAACATATCCTTTCCATAAGTATAACAGGATCCCGAATGTCAATATTACTTGCAACAGGTAAATTTCCGCCATTCTCTGTGAGTAGTCGTAACTTTCCGCCAATATACAATCTGTGACGTTCTTTTAGTCCTTCTGCTCATATTCTAGTCTATAAATGAGGGGGGTTGGATGGTTGAATGGTTAGCACGTGCGCACTGTACCATAAAGCCTGTCATTGAGTCAACTGGTGTGCTTTCGATTCCCCGGTTATACGTGACAAGGAGTAGGGTGACCTGTCCAACCTTGTGGGTTTTCTCCGGGTCCTCCAATTTCCTCCCCGAAATAACCAAGTTTGTATCAAGTGGACATTAAACTACAATTCCTCTTCTCAGGTTTACTTCCACTGCTAAAGACCCATACGCGTAAGCGAATTATTGAAATAGAATAGAACCATATGTTAGTGCCGAAATGACCTAGCTTGTGTGAGTGAAGGGTAAATCTCTCTCTCTCTCTCTCTCTCTCTCTCTCTCTCTCCCTGATGATTACCAGATACCAACTTTCCTCTCTCTAGCAATAAGAATAGATCTCTCTCTCTCTCTCTTCCAAGGGGGGTTGGATGGCTGAATGGTTAGGGTGCGCGCGCTGTATCATAAAGTCTGTCATTGAGTCGACTGGCGTGGTTTTGAATCCCCGGTTGTACGTGACAAGGAGTAGGGTCGCCTGTCCAACCTCGTGGGTTTTCTCCAGGTCCTCCGGTTTCCTCCCACTGCTAAAGACCCCTACGCGCAAGCGAATTATTGAAATAAAATTAAAAACCATATGTTAGTCCCGAAATGACCTAGTTTGTGTCGAGTGGACGTTAAACCCCATCTCTCTCTCTCTCTCTCTCTCTCTCTCTCTCTCTCTCAGTAGTATGTGAGCAACTGAATAATCCTGAATGTGTAAAATCACTCACATTATAAAGTTGTGTTTCAGGAATTTGACTTTGAGAAAGTTTTTACAAACATTTTATTGATTGCACCTAAAAGCTCTTTGTGAATTATACAACCTGCTCCCGTTAATTGTAGGATTTCCCTTCGTTCATTGTGCATTCACAACATTCGAATAAATTGATTCTAGCTGTTGGCTCTTTGAAGTTGTGAACAAAACGCCAAACTACTACCTACAGATCCGCACATCTGGAATTGGTACTGGTGTGTATTAATCACTCTATAACTGCCGAAAACACTTTTTCATTTACATCCAGATTATCCAGTGAAGCTTCTGTGTTTGAATTAACTTGGATGATTAAAGTCTTTATTATCAAGTATTCTCTTTTCCTCTACATAATTATCGATGGTTTTAATTTAATCAATTCTTGTAAAGAAGGATTTGTAGATTAAGTTTGTTATATAATTTGATTTGGTGTAGTTCTATTAATTATCAAGATATGGTTACTAAATTAAAGACAATCTGCTTCGATCTGGGTAAGCAGATAACATTCACATACCAAATTAAAATCTAACGTTAAACATGCATTATGCAAGAGGTAAATCTGCCTATGGCAGGTCTTTCTTTAGGCCTGAAATATTATGACTATTAATTAGACATTTATTAAGATGACAAAACCGTAATTAACCCTCGATACCCTCTGAATTAAACAGGCATTATGCAAGAGCTAAACCTGCCTTTTCCAGGTGTTTCTTTTGACCTGAAATTTTATCTAAACTATTTTATTAGACATTTATTAACATGACAAGACCATAATCAACTCTCAATGCCATCTGATGCTTCCGATTTTCATTGGATTTGAATCTAATCTGCTGTTCAACGCACATTGATGATTAATCGCATAAATGGATAATCGAGAATTTTCTAATTATCGGGACAGTAGTAACAATAAGAATCAAGGTTTTCTTGGCTTAAAGTGAAGCAATTTGACAGAAACTTACAGCATATTCCCTTTACATTATCTAGTTTTTAACTATTATAGTGAGAAATGCCAGCTCTTTATCTAGTGTACAGGTCACAATTCTATGGAATACAATTACTGTATATTTCTGAGCGACTTTTCGACTAGGCTTCTCTAGTCATTATCGAAACGTCGCTCACTAATAAGCAGTAATTGTATTCCATAGGATCTGGAAGAGTTATTATATAATAGGCTTTCTGGTTGATGTGAGGATTTAGCGAATGAAACGGTCTGTTACGGCGAGTTCTTGGCGTGCTGTGCACGGAACTGTGGTTAAACCATTAGAAATGTCAACACTGATTGATTAATCAATGTCTGACATCATAGGGTCAAAAGCCACTTGTATGACCCCTGACACAACCTCCCACTACAACTGGTCAGGTCTTATCATTTAGTAGAGGCTATCGAAAGTATAAAAAAATGAAAATGAAATATAGATCTGTATTTTATATAGATTGAATTTTAGGCAGCCACCATATGAGTAACATGATTCTACTATTAATGTCTTCTGTCTTGCTCCAGCCACTAAGGACTGCCTTTGAACAGTAGCAGATCTAGAAGCTGTGAATGGGGGAGCAATGATCTAGTTTGTGTGAAGTGGACATTAGACCACATTTCTCTCCCAATTTGACAAGGCTGATATGTCTTTTGTTTATAAAATATCATTTGAAATTTGAGTTAATAGAATATAAGTCCATAAATGGTTCTGTTCTGTTCAATATTTACCAAGATATGATGGATTTAAATATAACGAGAGAGAGAGAGAGAGGGATATGGGGTTAAATGTCCACTCAACACAAACTAGGTCATTTCGGGAATAACGTATAGTTCAATTTTATTTCTATAATTCGCTTGCATCTAGAGGTCTTTAGTAGTAGGAGAGAATCGGAGGACCCAGAGAAAACCCACAAGGTTGGACAGGCTGGAAACATCCCAATGAACTTTCTCAGATCAAAACTAGGCCATGGCATTCATCCGTTTCCAAAGTGTTGATGAAAAACTTATAACAAATTTCGTCTTAGATATGTTCTCACAAAGTATACGATTACTTCTGAGACTTAGTAAGCCATTATTTCTGAGTACACAAAGGAGAAGTTCTTTGTTAACCAGATACGTATATTTATAAACAGTGTTTTGTCTAGATTAACCAGTTGTAAGGGTATCGACTCTTTTGTTTATGTTGTATTTTAGACCAGGCGTGATGTAAGTGGGGATGGTTTGTCTGGTTTGTGGTTTCTGTAACAAACACGTCTGTTCAATTTACCTAAATTTACTATCTACTTAAACTACTGATTTGTTTATTGGAGCCTGTCCGTACTGGTTATGATACTAAACAGTGCAGGAGAACCACACCACACACAACTAAACATTGCAGGAGAACCACACCACACACAACTAAACAGTGCAGGAGAACAACACCACACACAACTACTCTGCAGGAGAACCATACCACACACAACTACTCTGCAGGAGAACCACACAAAACAGGTTATGATACTAAACAGTGCAGGAGATTCACACCACACACAACTAAACAGTGCAGGAGAACCACACCACACACAACTAAACAGTGCAGGAGAACCACACCACACACAACTACTCTGCAGGAGAACCACACAAAACTGGTTATGGTACTAAACAGTGCAGGAGAACCACACCACACACAACTAAACAGTGCAGGAGAACCACACCACACACAACTAATCTGCAGGAGAACCACACCACACACAACTACTCTGCAGGAGAACCACACCACACAAAACTGGTTATTATACTAAACAGTGTAGGAGAACCATACCACACACAACTAAACAGTGCAGGAGAACAACACAACACACAACTACTCTGCAGGAGAACCACACAAAACTGGTTACGATACTAAACAGTGCAGGAGAACCACACCACACACAACTAAACAGTGCAGGAGAACCACACCACACACAACTGATCTCCAGGAGAAACAACACAACACACAACTAATTTGTATATTAAACAGATACTGCAGTAGAGCAACACTACACACAACTAATCTGCAGGAGAACCACACCACACACAACTACTCTGCAGGAGAACCACACCACACAAAACTAAACAGCGCAGGAGAACCACACCACACACAACTACTCTGCAGGAGAACCACACAAAACTGGTTATTATTCTAAACAGTGCAGGAGAACCACACCACACACAACTAAACAGTGCAGGAGAACCACACCACACACAACTAATTAAAATTAAACAGGAAGTGGTAGGCCATCACCACAAGGCCTACGTTACTCCCCGGTCTGAGCTACCCCTATACACCAAATTTTAGCCTCGGGACAGCCCCAGTGTAGTCACCAACCCGGAATAGACAAACAAATAGTGTAGATAAACGGCAATCTGGTTAAAATACAGATCTATATTTCGTTTCTTTTTTTTTATGCTTTCGATGGCTTCTACTACATGAAGATTTGATAAGTTGTACTGAAAGGTCATGCCAGGGGTCGTAAGAGCGGCTTTTAAATGTACATGTATGACATCAGACATTGATTAATCAATCAGCGTTGACGTTTCTAGTGGTTTACCCACAGTTCCGTGCATGGCATGCCCAGCACTCGCTGTAACAGACCGTTTCATTGGCTTATTCCTCACACCATCCAGAATGCAGGTTATATAACAACTCCTCCAGATCCTAGTGTAGTAAAGACAAGTAAAACGAAATAGGATCTGTGCTTTAATCATACCACACACCACAAAAAAACACCAGGAATATCGTACAGTTAAACCTCCTTTTAAAATTTGGTGGGGACACCAAACTGCACCCTTTTGATTGGACGCAATAGGAAGCCAACGACCAACATGCCCATATCAGTATGGGTGCTCCATAAAGCCAAGTGACATTGGTTGGGCTGCCTCCCCCACCACTTGGACCCCCCCTCTAGCTACAGACCTGATTAATAGGGGCTGGGCCATCATAGATATATTTTAGAGACTAAAAACAGCCATTTCTCTAAGACTGTAAGAAAGAATTTAAGAAGCATTTATCCTGGTCCTGAAATATGCTCAACTTGCCTACAGGTTATCTGGATAAACATATCTAGAAGCTTACCATTATGGCATAGTTTAGTAGCTGTGATTATCAGGTCATTTATAAACAATATGTCATAATACTTTATCAGAGTTACTTAACCCCATTAAACAGTTTTGGCATTCACAAATGACCTAATGCTTGAAGCTGAAACTTTTAGATAAGGTAAATAGGCCATTTCATGACATATTGGCATTAGATTTGCATACTCAAAGAGAACTACAGTGGGTCCCAGAGAATGGCATTGACTCACTAATTAGGAGAGAGAGAGAGAGAGAGAGTGAGAGAGAGAGAGAGAGAGAGAGAGTATATTTTAAGGAGCCAAACTCATCCCTACAATGCAAGTTTTCGCAACATACTTATTTTCCAATCTGATTAAAACACAGATCCTATATCGTTTTGTCTTTTAAAGTTCAAAATTTCGTTTTACTTGTCTTTACTACACAACAATCTGAAGAGTTGTTAGATTACCGGTGATCTGGTTGAAGTGAGGGATTAGCCAATGAAACAGTTTGTTACGCGAGTTTTTGGCGTGGGGTGCACGGAACTGTGGGTAACCCACTAGAAACATCAACAATGATTTGTTAATCAAATGTCTGATATCATAGGGTCAAAAGCCGCTTGTATAACCCCTGACGTGATCTTCCACTAAAACTGGCCAAATCTACATGTAGTAGAGGACATCGAGACAGAGAGAGAGAACAGGGTTAATGTCTACTCAACACAAACTAGATCATTTCGGGACTAACATATGCTTCAATTTTATTTCAATAATTCGCTTGCATGTAGGGGTCTTTAGCAGTGGGAGGAAACCGGAGGACTCGGAGAAAACACACGAAGTTGGACAGGCGACCCTATTTCTTGACTCTTTGACTCAATGACAGACCTTGTGATCTAACTTCAGGGCCATTTGACTCGATGACAGACCTTGTGATCTAACTTCAGGGCCATTTGACTCAATGACAGACCTTGTGATCTAGCTTCAGGACCACTTTTCTCAATGACAGACCTTGTGATCTAACTTCAGGGCCATTTGACTCAATGAAAGACCTTGTGATCAGGGCCACTTGACTCAAGGACAGACCTTGTGATCTAACTTCAGGGCCATTTGACTCAATGACAGACCTTGTGATCTAACTTCAGGACCAGATTTAGACCTAGTAGCCCTAAGCACTTTGAAGATTTTGGTGCCCTCATATAGTAAACAATTCAAAATGTTAACAATAATAAACCACAAACAATCCGTCAAGCATATGGTTAGAGTTTTTCTCAGGTTTTATACACGTCATTATATATTAAGACAAAGAACCAATGAAAAACTGATTAACAGTGTTCAGCGACACCAAAAACCTATAAAACGATATATTACACGACCTGTGAAGGTGAAAAATGATTTTTTGTATTTTTCTCGCCATTTTTGGCCGCCATCTTGAATAATTAATTTTCCCCAAGGGTGACACGACCACACCCATCCTGGAAAAATCAAGGGGACCCTACCCAACAATAATCCACCGAGAAACATTATATATCAAACAAAAGTGGGTTCAGTGATAATTTGGCATTTGACGTCCCGACTATAATCCTTTAATCGAGAAGGAAAGTTATGCAGTAAATCGGCTCACAATCCACTTAAGATCGCAGGCTAGCGATGCCATCTAGAGTTGATTATGGTCTGGATAGGTTAATCAATGTCTAATTAATAATTTAGATAACATTTCAGGCCTAAAAAAAGACCAGCAATAAGCAGATTTAGCTCTTGCATAATGTATGTTTAACCATTCGACCATCTACCTCCCCAGTCAGTGGATAAAAATAGGAGATTAAACCCTATTTCATTTCATTTCCAGTTCATTAATTTTATGTTGATTAAGTGATTTCGTGTTGCTGGGAAAATGACCACCCATGTTGATTTATAAACCCAGGGTTTTATTTCTACTGATACGCCATATTGATTAGATGTTAAACTCCGAAACATCAAATACCATTTCATTATCTTGATATTCATTAATACACTAGAATTAACACTACTTTTATCAGTCCATATCAAAAAACCCTTTCTGTTTGATCTCCGGGTTTCATGTGGAGTCAGAGACAAGACGACAACAGACTTAAAGCATCAAGTATTTCCATTACAGACGTCAAAGTGTCTTATATATGCATGATAATTCTGTCTTTATTAATGGATCTGACCAACTGATTCTTTCAAGCCAGAGAGAGAGAGAGAGAGAGAGAAATGGGGTTTAACGTCCACTCGACACAAACTAGGTCATTTTGGGACTAACATATGGTTTTAATTTTATTTCAATAATTCGGTTGCGCGTAGGGGTCTTTAGCAGTGGGAAGAAACCAAAGGACCCGGAGAAAACCCACAAGGTTGGACAGGCGACCCTACTCCTTGTCACATACAACCATGGAATCGAAACCACGCCAGTTGACTCAATGACAGACCTTATGATACAGCGCGCATGTGCTAACCATTCGGCCAAACCCCCCTTCAAGCCAGAACTAGTCAACTTTGGTCAGTTTTTGGCCACATAATTTGGATTTTTGTTTCTTTAGGATCACTATAAAGATACATTATGTAAGATTTAGATAAAGAGCTGACCTTTCTTGCTATAAAAGCTCAAAAATAGATAATGTAAAATGATAATTTCATTCAAATTACTCTATTCTGAGCTAAGTTATCACTGTTTGTAGTTTTGACAAGATATGTGCATTGTGGTAATCAGGGCACTGGTATATTCAAGATTTAGCCTCGCTTTCCCATTTTTAAATTAAATTTTTAAATGGCAAACCGTTCTAATCTAGTTGATTATGGTCTTATTTTTTTAATTAATGTCTAATTAATAGTTTATAAAACATTTCAGGCCTAAAGAAAGACCTGCAATAGGCAGATTTATCTCTTACATAATGCATGTTTAATATTTTGCTTCTTATTTCTCGTGAATAATTTAAATAGATTTAAGCATGATCAATTCATCTAACGTTCAACTGCTTCCTTCCAGGCAGAATTAGTCAACTCGGTACAATTTTTGTCAATAAGTTGAACTTTTCCTCTCAGTTTTTTGTCCTATTCGATCGACTAGGCACACTCTCCTTGCCAGCTACAGATAAACTATTCCTGCGTCGAGCGGGTAGATGTTAAACTCCATTTCAATCTCTCTCTCTCTCTCTCTATAAACCATTGGATGTTAGTAGTACAGTCTTGTAGCTACTGGCTAATCCATCATGCTGTACATTAGGCAGTCAGAAAGAGAGAGAGAGAGAGAAAGAAATGGGGTTTAACGTCCACTCGACACAAACTAGGTCATTTCGGGACTAACATATGGTTTAATTTTATTTCAATAATTCGCTTGCGCGTAGGGGTCTTTAGCAGTGGGAGGAAACCGGAGGACCCGAAGAAAACCCACAAGGTTGGAAGGCAGTCAGAACTTTCACATGATAAGAGAAGAGACTGTATAATAGACACTTGTACCGCTACCCCTAATTGGTGCAAAAATATAAGACATTAAACTCCATATCATTTTATTCCCCTATAAACCATTGGATATTAGTACAGTCTTGTGGATATCCATCATGCCATACTTTTAGTCAGTCAGACCTTTCATGTGATAAGAGAAGAGTCTGTTTAATGGACGCTTGTATCATTACCCCTAATTGGTGCAGAAATATAAGACATTAAACTCCATATCATTTTATTCCCCTATAAACCATTAGATATTAGTACAGTTTTGTGGCTACTAGCTAATCCATCATGCTGAACATTAATGGACGCTTGTACCGCTACCCCTAGTTGGTGCAGAAATATAAGTCGCTAAACTCTATATCATTTTATTCCTGTATAAACCATTGGATATTAGTACAGTTTTGTGGCTACTAACTAATCCATCATGCCATACTTTTAGGCAGTCAGACCTTTCCTGCAATTAAGTGAATAGTCTGGACTCTTGTACTTCTGTCCTCGTAATTACCCCCTGATAGAACCGACATCCATTGTCACAAAAACAAAAATTACCATATGTTTTCAGAAAATGACAACCTGTACATTGAATTGATGTGGAATAAAAGTTCAATCATTCTCTCCCATTCCCCATGTGAGTTAGAACACAGGCTTTGAAATGAGATAGATTTATTCGAATACCATGATAATATTTATTCCAATGACAATCGTTAATGGGCGATAGTGCTGTATATGTTGTGTATAGCATGTTTCCATCAATACCCGACGGAGTTCTCCTATAATGGAAGTGAGCCATTGAAAGTGATCTCAGTTCTCCTCGTGAAATAATTAGACAGCATACTACTAATCTTTATTAATTTACTTAAATCTCAATTCTAATTTCCTGCCCAGACTGGGCAAGATGAAGTTTGATTGGATATAATAGGAATTCGGGGAACACAGTGACAGACATGTAAACGGGACAGAGTTTATTTTTTGTTAAAATGGGGTCCTACTCTTTTGCTTCGAAAGAACTAATGAAGATGGGCATACACCATACAGTGTGCTTCGAGGGAAATTTTGTTTTGTTCAGTCCAACACTCATTCAGAATTATGTTTCAAAATGTTTTGCATATTTTTCATTAATTATGATTTTTACTTTATAAGTTCATTTCATTCTAATTTTGTCAAAGAGAGAGTAATGGGGTTTAACGTCCACTTGACACAATGTAGGTCCTTTCGGGACTAATATATGGTTCAATTATATTTCATGAATTTTCTTGTGCATAAGGGTCTTTAGCAGTGGAAGGACCCAGCGAAAACCCACAAGGATGGACAGACGACCCTACTCCTTGTCACATACAAGCGGAGAATCGAAACCACGCCAGTTAACTCAGTGACAGACCTTATGATGCAACGCGCACTTGCTAACCATTCGGCCACCCAACCCCCCCCCCCCTCTCCTACATGAAATAACAGTGTACAGTGTGTTAGTCCCAAAATGACCTAGTTTGAGTCGAGAGGGCATTAAACTTTGTTTCTCTATTTCATCTCACTTTCCGCCCCGAGTTCACAAAACAATCTCTGACTTAAATTAAGAATTTACTCAAAATTGTTCGCCTTATATGTAAACTAAAATATAGCCATTTATAAAACTTTCATTGTTTTAATGTATCAAATACATCAATAAGAAACTGTGTGCAGATTTTTGTGCTTGTGTATCGAAGATATTTCTCATTAAGAGTGATTGAGAGAGAGAGAGAAATGGGGTTTAACGTCCACTCGACACAAACTAGGTCATTTCGGGACTAACATATGGTTTAATTTTATTTACATAATTCGCTTGCGCGTAGGGGTCTTTAGCTGTGGGAGGAAACCGGAGTACCTGGAGAAAACCCACGAGGTTGGACAGGCGACCCTACTCCTTGCCACGTACAACCGGGGATTCGAAACCACGCCAGTCGTCTCAATGACAGACTTTATGATACAGCGCGCGCATGCTAACCATTCAGCCATCCAACCCCCCAAAAGAGTGATTGAAAGTTCTAAACTTTAAATCTGAAAGCTGAGCCAGGTCAAGAGAAGGCATTAGACCCTATTGCTATCACTTACTTTCAGTACAAGGTTTTCTCATTGCCTTCTTGGAGTTTTATTTAACATCTTGTAATATAAAGGAATATAATATTATTGATTGAAAGTAATACACTAATAAGATAAATAATTAATTACTGAATAAAGATGGTAGTTTATTGATTTGTTATATTGACTACCAATATTATACAGGACCTCCAGTTTAGCGAGCCAACATCCTACTCACTGAGCCACCGTGTCTCCCCTTCCTGCATGGCACACTTCATAAAACTGTGCATGTCTTCATAAGCCCCATTGCTGCAGAACTGTAGGATATTAGACCACATTTCATTTGTTTCTTTTGCATTATCGTAAAATCTCCAGGTTAACGAGGCAACGACCTTATCACTGAGCCACCATGTCACCGTGTAGGATATTAGACCACATTTTATTTGTTTTTTTTGTATTAACGTAAAATCTCTTGTTTCCGAATCTAATAGGGTTAATAATGCTGTTTAAAAATTTGTTACCATGACATTTGTCTCAAATTTGTTGTTGTACATTTCCTTGGATCTTTCTCTGATTATTGGGACGATTAAAAGTCTGGCGGTTTCACAATAATTCCTCGATAAAACGGAAATAGACGGGAACTGTAAATACAACAAAAGATTTTATAATCTGAACAAACTTCGACGAACAAAAGTTCAAATTCCATAAACTGGCGGTGAATGGTTCCCTTTTATGGTATTATACCCGACTACGAGACGATTGGCTTGCCACAGGCGGAGAATCAGATACTAGCACAATTGTAAAATGAGTGTAAAGCAATCGAACGAATGAATGAAGTTTTCTGTGCAAATATTTACCTTGGGTCTTCGATAACCAATTTGTCTCACCAATAAAAGAAAAAATGCTTTCAATGAATGCCGTTAGGCTAGTAGCACCATTGGTGAAGCTTTTACATCGTTTTCTGTCTTTGAAAATGTTCAGTAATGGAGGAATCAATGAAAAACGTATAGTTTGTGGCCAGAACTCTAAATGTTGATTAATAAACTAAACTATAACATATGTAGTATGATAATTTTACACCATTGGTAAAGCTTTTCCCTCATATTTTCCGTCTTTGAAAATGTTTAGTAATAGACAGATAAAGAAATGGGGTTTAACGTCCACTCGACACAAACCAGGTCATTTTGGGACTAACATATGGTTCAATTTTATTTCCATAATTCGCCTGCGGTTTAACAGTGGGAGGAAACCGGAGGACCCAGAGAAAACCCACGAAGTTGGACAGGCGACCCTACTCCTAGTCACGTACAACCGGGGAATCGAAACCACCCCAGTTAACTCAATGACAGACCTTATGATCCAGCGCGCACGTGCTAACCATTCAGCCACCTTCCCCCCTACCACCCCACCCCCGTTAAGTAATAGAAGAACCAACGAAAAATGGATAGTTTGTGCCCAGAAATCTTGTATTATTGGATGAGGTCTTTTAATTAATTAATAAACTAAACTAAGAAATATAGATGATTTTACATGTTGTGATAAGCTATGTATCTAGAACAGAACAAAATGTGTTATAATATAGATCACAATGTAATCCTTTTCTGGTTGTTTGGGGGAACCGTTTCTTTGCCCAATGGGCAAAGGCACCATTGGGTATGCTGTGTCAGCAGTTTTCGGTGTAAATGTTAATTATTCTGTCCACAAATGTCCAAGAGCAAGACAGTCATTGACCAGATGTATCTAATTTAGTATTGATGATTTACTGTGGTCTGTGTTAGCATGTGGTCCAATCCAGTAAATTTCAATTTATCGCTTGTTTGTGACAAGGAGTAAGGTTGCCTGTCCAACCTTGTCGGTTTTCTGCAACCCTCAAATGTCAGTACTATAACCCTCAAATGTCAGTAGGGCAACTGTCAGATGTCAGTACTGCAACCTTCATATGTCAGTACTGCGCCCCTCAAATGTCACTACTGCAACCCTCAAATGTCAGTACTGCAACCCTCAAATGTCAGTAGGGCAACCCTCAAATGTCAGTACTGCAACACCCTGTCAGTACTGCAACCCTCAAATGTCAGTACTGCAACCCTCAAATGTCAGTAGGGCAAACCTCAAATGTCAGTACTGCAACCTTCAAATGTCAGTACTGCAACCCTCAAATGTCAGTACTGCAACCTTCAAATGTCAGTAATGCATCCCCCTGAAATATATGCCCAAGATAGCAGTCGTAGCACTGACTCTGCCTGTAGTTACTTACACAATTTCCTTTCCACAGCAGGGTCGTTGGATGGCTGAATGGTTAGCACCTGCACGCTGTATCACAAGGTCTGTCATTGAGTCAACTGGTATGGTTTCGCCTCCCCGGTTTTACGTGAAAAGGAGTAGGGTCGCCTGTCCAACCTTGTGTGGGTTTTCTAGGGTTATGGTTTCCGCCCACTTTCGCGTGAGCGAAATATTGAAATAAAATTGAACCATATGTTAGTCCCGGAATGACCTAGTTTGTGTCAGGTGGATGTTAAACACTCTCTCTCTCTCTACTCAGGACCTCGGTTTTTTCACCCCATCAAAATGACTAGACAGCCCTGGTAATAAGAATGTACCTCTCTCTCTCTCTCTCTCTCTCTCTCTCTCTCTTTCTCTCTCTCTCTCTGCTTTGCACAGCTTTAATATCATAAATCAACTATATTTCCTTCCTTCAATTCTTCACAGTTTTGTGACTGAATTTCATTCATTATGAATGAACAAAAATCAATAAGATGAAGATGTATTTTTTTCCGTTGTTGATTAAACTGTGAAAAAAATGGGTTTAAAGAGTCTGATTTCAGGAAATAGAGACAGTGCCTTTTAAAATAGAGTTGTTAACGTAGCAATGAGTCCATTAAGAATGAATAATCTCTTTTATCCAACTAAATGTTTAGAAATATTCTTGAATAATGGCCATTGTTAACCTCTCGCATACATACTTATCTGTAACAAATGTAGTTTGCCAGCTAGTTTAAGAATTTGACTTTCAAGTAGGATGTAGTAAAAGGAATTGAAATGAAATGAGGTTTAACTGATGAGCAAAGGAGTATATTATTTGATCAATTAAAAAACTATTATAACCTAAATCTGACGACACTGCTTTCTGGTGACCCGGAATTAACGACAAATCAAAATATGTATTTAGTTAAGCAAGTACAGAAATACATAGAAAACACAGAGCGTTTCAAATCATGATGTAGTTCTAGAATGGATAAACATGCTACCGCCCGCCAAACAGTTTTTCCTTTAAATAGAAATTAATTTAATATTTGAACCTCGCCAAATAAACCTTACACGCTTTCGTATATTTCGCTGTTGTAAGGTATGTTTTACCGAGGTATTCTCCCTGGTCCATATTTTAAATACACTGAACTTGTGTAAATATGTTTGTTTTGTTAATGTATTGTTTATTAGTATCCGATATGTACATTCATTGACTTTGTTTCACTGACCACCTAAAACAATTATATTGTATTGGAGAGGACTCTTTTGTAAGTTTTAGTAACTTTTGTCCGATCCGTTTACTTTAAAGTAATAAAATATGTTTAAACCCAACCGAAACAATGCAAATGAAATGAAATGGGGTTTAACGTCTTACTTTTCTTCTCTGACTGGGCTAAGGAAGACGGGCATACGCCATAAAGTGGGCTATGAGGGAAATTTTGCCCGGGCAGCGGCACTGCGTCCTACTCTTTTATTTCGAATTTCAACTGCAATAGTACATTTTAACTTCAAAGTAAATCAAATGAAATGAAATGAAATGGGGTTTAACGTCCTACTGTTCTGTTCCGATTGAACTAATGAAGACGGGCATATGCCATACAGTGTGCTATGATGGAAATTTTGCCCAGACAGTGACACTACTGCTTACTCTTATATATGATTCCAACTGTCGAGGTTTTTTTTTACGTGCACGCTAATTTTACCAAAGAAATATGAAGTTGAACAGAAAATCACATTGGTCTGGCCTTAGAATCCTTGTTAAAAAATATCTGAAACTCAATGACCTGTTTTCAAAGAAGTACTGATGTGTAAATGTCCCGTGGATATGAGAATGTTCTTCAAGACTAGACATCAGCTTGTGTCTGGATCAATCTCTGTCTTAATTAGCCCAGTTGGAGCAGAATAGTAGGTCATTAAACCCCATTTCATTTCATTTTATTTTGTGCCTGGATCGGAAGAAAATACTGTGTATGTCGGAAGTACGCACAGTGACAACTTCCTGCTATATTCTTTTTTTTTCGTGGTTTGTCAGCGAGTAACAGAATCTGTAGGATAGAGTGCTGTGTTTTAATTAATGTTTGGTCAAGTTAACAATACTGTGCCCTGTATCTTTCACAATCATTAAGTGGCATTTATGTCATTGTGCTTGATAACAATATGAGGATACTTGTTCAAACATTGTGCTTATGCTTGGTCCCCTCTATCACGATTCACGCTACGATTGAAATCATGGTTTTAGTTGTGGAGCAATCCTATCAGGTCTTATCATATATTGTGGCCAGTCGTAGCAACCATGTTGAATGTATCGAAATGTATCCGAACGTATCTGTAAGTAGGAGATCGTGAACCTAATAGGAACAATCCTATCATAACGCATCACACGGCAGTGGGAACCTAGCAATGTATCCGAGCGTATCTTCACGTACCAGATCGTAGACTCAATAGGAAAATAGGGACAATTCTATCGTAATTAACGTTTGGTCAAGTTAACAATATTTTACCCTGTATCTTTCGCAATCTTTAAGTGGAATTTATGTCATTGTGCTTGATAACGATAAGAGGATACTTGTTTAAACATCATGCTTATGCTAGGTTCCCAGTAGTTCCCACTATCACGATCTGCGAAAAGATTGAAATCATGGTTTTAATTGTGGAGTAATCGTGGTGATCTTTCAGAACTTATCATATATTTTGGCTAGTCGTAGAAATCGTGTTGATCGTATCGAAACGTATCCGAACGTATCTGCACGTAGAAGATCGAGAACTCAGTAGGGACAATCCTGTCGTAACGCATCGCACGACAGTGGGAACCTAACATTATGTAATAAAACCAGAGATAATTTCCTATAAAAATTATGATCCGTTAAAGATACATTATGTAAGATTTAGATAAAGAGCTGCTTGTTCTTGCTATAATAGTTTAAGTATAGATAACGAAAAATCAATATATTGAAAATTTCATTTGAAAATACTTTATTCTGTACGAAGTTATCACTGTTTGAAGATGTAGCATAGATTGTTTATTAGTGTAGCAACGGTACTTGACAATCGAATAGACAAGCCTCGATTGTGCATTTCATCCTTTTAATTTTTTTTTAAATCAGGTAGATTTTCAAATCCATTTAAATCTCAGCAGTCCGTTGGTCAATCGAGTAGACAAGTCTCGATTGTGCATTTCATTCTTTTAAATTTTTTTTAAATCAGGTAGATTTTCAAATCCATTTAAATCTAAGCAATCCGATGGTTAATCGAGTAGACAAGCCTTGATTGTGCATTTCGTCCTTTTAAAAATCTTTTAAATCAAGTAGATTTTCAAATCCATTTAAATCTCAGCAATCTGATGGTCTTTAAGGGTGACGATAGGCTTGTCATTCAAGGGAATTACTACTTTATTCTATATGCAAGTTGGTATTAAAGAATAAAGAAATTATCAAGTTCATGAAAATGATGCATTAAAGTTGTACCAGATACCCACTGGTCTCTCTCTCTCTCTCTCTCTCTCTCTGGCAATCAGAATAGGACTCTCTCTCTCGCTTTCTCTCATTCCCTGGTAATAAAAGGACATACCAGGTACAGACTCCTCTCTCTCTCTCTCTCTCTCTCTCTCTCTCTCTCTCATAATATTAAAGATCTGGAGAGCTGAAATATGGCCATTTCATCTGAGGAATTTAGAATACCAGGTTTATCCCTGATCAGCTAAACAACTTGATACTCTTGTCTGATAACCCTGCAGGCAATACACAGAGATGAAGCGAGGCTATTGTTTGTCAGAGTACAATAAAAAGGGGCAGGAGCTTTACAGAAGCCGGAAGTTGTTGACATGAATCAAGTACAGTTCTAACAATCTAGTTACTGCTCTCTTTACTATATTTCATTAAGACACCGATGTTGATTTTCCTGGCTATTGATTAGACTTCAGCTACTTTATGCCTTCTCGTTGATTATCGGCGACCATTCCAGAATACTAAATGCGTCACTAGGACCACAACCCCAACCAACTATACCTCATTATCTCTCCTGCTTATGACATCATTGTTACCACATTTGTTTCACACTGTGGTGGCCATTATCACCGAACAGTCTACGTTAGAAGATTATTATATGTGTTTCTGGTCACGCTGAAAGTATAATTTGGGTTGCCTTGTGTTAAAACAGCTATTTTTATGCGTTGTATCGATACTCGACAATAAGTTGATGAAATTGAACGGATTATAGAGGTTTTGGTTCACAGAGATTCTTTTGTATTCTTTCTGGTCCACTGTTCTTCATAATTTAAAAAAAACACCAAAAAACTTAAACAAAAAACAGTTAAAGACACTCAATTTTAAGGAGAATCTGTTTTATGGTTTCTTGAAATGAAATGAAATGGGGTTTAACATACTACTGTTCTGCTCCTACTGGGCTAATAATAAAGAGGCAAACACCATGCACTGTGCGGTGAGGAAAATTTTGCCTGGGCAGCAGCACTATGGCCTACTCTTATATTGAGTTCCAACTCTCACAGGATCTTTTATTTGCACGCCATTGTATATACAGGACCTCCTTTTTTGTCCCATCTAAACAACTAGACAGCCCAGGTAATAAGAATGTACCGGACACTCTCTCTCTCTCTCTCTCTCTCTCTGGATTGTAATTAATATTCAAGTTTAGTAGACTCTCTCTCTCTCTCTCTCTCTCTCCCTCACTCTCTCTCTCTCTCTCTCACACTCAACTGTAATTAATATTAAAGGTTAGTATCTCTCTCACTCTCTCTCACTTGACTATAATTAATATTTAAGGTTAGTAACTGACTCCATGAATTTGGAGTCTTATAACTTACAGATATTGATTAAGATTCATATTAAAAATTAGAAGCTGTTTGTTATGTGATATATCATACCATTCATTGAGAACTAGGCAATATGTCTCCCATAATACATACATATAGCTAGTATTCTAATTAATGCCCAATAGGGATTTCGTCTGTCATGTAACGAACATTGTGGAGTTCTATTCTATATATCATTTGATACAATTTTCACTTAACACATTATATAGAATCTTAACTAGAGAAATATACGGGTGTCATTTGTTCGCAGAAATGCAATTAATTTGATATTTCTCGCGTATTAATAATCTAAACGATCAACGACCCTAGTTTTATTCATTGATCATTTTTATCTTGTGCCTTATTGAATTTCTCCAGGGATGTGGGGACCAAGTGTTTGTTATGGATAGATTGCTAGAATGACCATGGCTTCAAATTCCAAGGCTGAGGAAATTTGTCAGGTTTTTTTTTTTTTCAGGATTATAAAGTGTGATTAGTTGATTCAAGGTGGAGAATGAAAACATTAAGAGCAAGAGCTTTTAGTTTTCTTGCTCAATCAAAATGGAACGGTCTTCCATTGTTCATCAAAAGTGCTTCAACTACGCTAATCAAGACGGTCATAAGCCATACAGTGTGATATGAGGGAAATTTTGCCCGGGCAGCTGCACTATGGCCTACTCTAATATCAAATTCCAACTGCCAAGGGATCTTTTATGTGCATGCCAATGTGTACATGTGACCTTGTTTTTTTGTCCCATTCGAATACATTGTTAAAAGGAAATGAAATGAAATGAAATGGGGTTTAATGTCCTACTGTTCTGCTCCTATACTGGGCTAAGGAACACGGGCATATGCCATAAAGTGTGCTATGAGGGAAATTTTGCCCGGGCAGCGGCGCTACGGCCTACTTTTATATCAAATTCCAACTGCCAAGGGATCTTTTACGTGCACGCCAATGTGTACACGGGACCTCGGTTTTTCGTACCATCCGAACGACTAGACAGCTGTCCTTGTCAGGCCCTCCATCCTGCATCACTGACAAGGGGGGAAACCACGCCGGAAAATCTGGTAGAACTTTCTCGGCCAATGCAGGGATCGAACACCCGACCTCCAGGCTAGCGAGCCAGCGTCTTACCCACTTAGCCATGTGATCCCCCAAAAGAAAAAGAAATAATAATTGAATTTAATAAGACTTTTAGTTGGTCAATAACTGTTGACATTTAACGATCTTTAATCATTTACAGGAGTCTCGTTATTTAGGAATCGCTGCCATGTTTTTTTAAAAAAAGAATCTCAATATATCAGGCTGTCACTTTGAAATTAATAGACATCGCAAATTTTTAACGCAGATACTGTAGAAGAAATGAATTTTCTATTTATAAAACACTTCTTCCAGTCAAGTAAGTGTCTGTCTTGGTCTGAGAATCCAAGTTTTGGCCAGTGAATTTATGCTAATGACTTTACTGAATATGTCTCATGGAAAGCAAACAAATTTGGATTATTCACAAGTAAAAGGGCCATTGGGATTTGCCAATAATTCAATCTGATTAAAACACAGATCTATATTTAGTTTCATTTTTTGTATACTTTCGATGGCCTACACTACATGAAGATCTAACCGGTTGTAGTGGGAGCGATTTCATATGAGCGACTTTGGACCCTATGACGTCAGACATTTGATTAACCAATCAGCATTGATGTTAATAGTGGATTACCCACATTTACGTGCCTAGAGCTCGCCGTAACAGACCGTTTCATTGGCTAATTCCTCACATCATCCAGAACATGTCAATGATAACATCTCTTCCAGATCCTAGTGTAGTAAAGACAAGTAAAACGAAATTTTGAACTATAAAAACAAAACAAAATAGGATCTGTATTTTAATCAGATTTTAAATAATGACTACACCTAGGTTATTTTTCAACTAAAATTAATATGTGGCCAGTCCTCTACGGACAAGAAAATAAATGAAAAATAAAATTCTTCCTTAAAAGACAAAAGTGAAAAATGAAATAAATGAAAATTAAAATGTGATCAAAGCTGGCAAAATGGGCTACAAACAAAACAAGAGAAAATATTGATTTTGATCGAAATTGAGATTTTCACAAAAATGAGTCTTTTAATATACCCAAAAGATCAAAATAGCAATAAAACATTTTAAAACACCTTTATTTGGACGTTTTGTATTATATTGATTAATCTTTCTTAAAATTCTCTGCGTAATTAGTTATTTTTCTCCGCTTGTTGCGTGATGACAGGTCAATCTCTTTATGTAACACTTGATCTCGTTGCCAAGCAGGGAATCTCTAGTATATAAATATGAGGGGGGTTGGATGGCTGAATGGTTAGCGTGCGCGCTGTATCATAAAGTCTGTCATTGAGTCGACTGGCGTGGATTTGAATCCCCGGTTGTACGTGACAAGGAGTAGGGTCGCCTGTCCAACCTTGTGGGTTTTCTCCGGGTTCTCCGGTTTCCTCCCACTGCTAAAGACCCCTATGCGCAAGCGAATTATTGAAATAAAATTAAAACCATGTTAGTCCCGAAATGACCTAGTTGTGTCGAGTGGACGTTAAACCCTATTTCTCTCTCTCTCTATATAAATATGACCAAAGTATTTCCCTTGACCTCATTTTCAACCAATGAGTATTTCGATGACCGTATTGTCAACCAATGAAAACAAGTTTTGAAACAAATTCGGCTTGTTGTCGTTCATCAGCACCCTAAAAACCTTTAGAATGACATTAATAAACACATAACTGGTGAAAAACTCTAAAATTTTGGCATATATAGTCGTACCGTCCATAATGGGATTTTCATTTTCACCACCCCTGAATACCTGTAGCAAGAAATATTAAATGACAAAATAGCGAATAAACAGTGTGGTTGCTTTGTGATTTTGTCTTGAAGCATACCAACATCTTTAGCTTGCTTTTTCTCATACTTCCTTTTTTAAACTTGGGCAACTTCAAACGGGCATAGCTCATTCAATTTTTGTCTGATTCATACCAACCATGAATCATTTTAAAGGTATTGAGGTGAAAAATGTGAAAATAACAATAACTCAAATTTTAAAATTTCCTCATTGTGACTCATTTTGCCAGCACAAATACATATTCACGGACCAAATGTTTTTCTGTTTTGTTTTTTTAGCAGGGTCCCTTAAAATCAAATATATTTTAAAAAGAAACATAAAAGCAAAATACAATTATTTCTGATGCTCTTTGTATATTTTATTACTCAGTCGAAGTCTTAAACGGATTTCTGAAGTAACTTAAAACGATTCAGTTCCATCGTCATTTTGTTTGTTCAGAGAACAATGGCATTTATTGGTAGAATGATATGTCATTAAGGCTAGATCAAATTAAATTTTCATCCTTTGGGAACGATTTTTGCTTCTTAAAGGGGAATTATGGAAAATTAGATGAAGAGCTGCCAGTTCTCACCATTATAGTTAAAAACTAGATAATGTAAAGGGAATATGCTGAAAATTTCCACTCTGAACTCAGATATTAGTGATTGAATGTTAGGCCTGGCCTCGATCATCATTACTAAAGTTGGTACGATAAAAAACATAGTCTCAATTATCCATTTTTGGAGTGTTGAGCAGCTGATTGGATTCAAATCCAGCGAAAATCCAACACATAAGATGGCATCGACAGTTATTATGGTCTTTTCATGTTAATAAATGTCTAATTAATAATTTAGATAACATTTCAGGCCTAAAGAAAGACCTTCAGGCTGATTTAGTTCTATAATGTATGTTTAATTCTTCAGCAAAAAAAAACATAACTTACTATTTGGTTGCTCTTCTGAACAATCTGATTAAAATATATATTTTTTTTTTATACTTTCGATGGCCTACACTACATGACGATCTGACTGGTTGTAGTGGGAGGGCACGAGAGATGTCATACGAGCAGCTTTTGACCCTGTGACGTCAAACATTTGATTAACTAATCAGCATTGATGTTTCTAGTAGGTTACTCACAGTTCCATGCAACTCGTGCCAAAAATTCGCCGTAACAGACTATTTCATTGGCTAAGTCCTCACATCATGAAGAATGTGGGTTATATATCAACTCTTCCAGATCCTAGTGTAATAAAGACATGCAAAACAAAATTTTGACATATAAGAACAAAAGGATCAGTGTTTTAATCAGATTGTTTTTCTGAAAAGCTTAAAGGAGCTAAATCGCTAACATTTGGGACCTAGAAATTGACAAAAGTGGGTCACAACGCATATAATACAGTAATATGAATGTATATAAACTGATTTACATTCAATGGTTTCCGTTTTACTCTAATTTCAAATCAGTTATGTTCGGCGAAATAAGCCAGCAGTCTCAAGCTAGTTCTAATTTCTAACGTCTGGTTTTTCCAGTCGACATACGCCGTTTGATTTGGTGCAATGTGTCTAGCCTCGCCCCTCGAGTCTCTTGATACAACTGGGGCTGAAGCGCATTATGGTACACGATTCGTGTACCAATGGTAAAATGTTTATTTTGTCTTGAAAAAAAAATATCAAAAGCCCATCTTTTTCGGGTGAGATCACAACTTGAATGTTGATTTAATTTGACAAATAAATCGTGTTTTCAATGTTGAAGATTTTGGATGATATTGAGTTAGAGACTTAGCTACTTTAATGTTCTATTCTTTTAAATTTTGAAATAATACGCAAAACATTTTTCATTAGATTTGGGTGCCTATTTATTTATTAAGACACCCGAAGACCGAAAAATTAAATTAGTTTTGCCTAAGGTGGATATTGTTTCTTGATTCTGGAATACTCTCGGTTTTCATTTAATTACAGTTAAAGGCTCAATACCACTCTTGTTGTAACTGAATAATATGTCCCAATCTTTATTCTGGTCAACAAATTGCACTATTTTACAATATTCCAATTAATTGATGATACAAATTTCATCTTAACACACCTAATTTAAAAAAAATTGGAAAAATTCAACTAAATGATTTGAAAAGCCTGACGTAAAGCTTTTCAAATGTGACTTGGATTTAAAAATATTTTTGAACCCTCTGGACAAGTAAAATAGGTTTTAATGGATAATTTACACAACAGGTAATTAGACACTAACACATCTAGTACTTAGAATAAGGCTATTTTTTATTTTCTGGAGCTGTCAAGCCAGCAAGAGTGTTTTTGTCCCTTTAGAGGAGACTGAAATTGTGTTTCTCCATTTTGGTGCATTTTATGAGCTGTATTAGCCTTTTGTAATATGAGAGAGAGAGAGAGAGAAAGAAAGAGAGAGAGAGAGAGAGAGAGAGAGAGAGAGAGAGAGAGAGAGAGAGAGATGGGGTTTAACCTCCACTCCACACAAACTAGGCCATGTTGGGATAACTGTATAACATATGATTCAATTTTATTTCAATAATTCGCTTGGCGTAGGGATCTTTAGCAGTGGGAGGAAACTGGAGGACCCAGAGAAAACCCACGAGATTGGACAGGCGACTCTACTCCTTGTCAGTACAACCGAAAATTGAAACCATGCCAGTTGACTCAATGACAGATCTTATGATACACGCTAACCATTCGGCTATCCAACCCCCGCCCCTTTTTTTAATATGATAAGAAGGTTTTGAAATAGTTCACTAGGATCTTTGATAACACATGGTACAATTATGTGGAATACAAGTTACGAGTACTTGAAGGGTTTATTTCAGCCACGTTTCGATGATATATATATATACAAAATATGGAACAATGACAAACATTTATATACAATCAGAGATAATCATTTAGAAACCATCAAAGGGATCGGAAGCCATAAGGTTGGGTAGTAATGAGCAATATACAAAGAAAACATGATAATAAAGACAGCTAGATTGGGTGGTGACTATGCTAACACAGAAGGAATCCACTAAAAGACCATGATCAGTATAGTGAAGCCATGTTTCATAGTTTAAGATCTATCTTTGTCAAAAGTGAAAAAAGAAACCAAATATTTTCTTAAAGGGCCACTTTTATTTTTAATTTCACACACACACACACACACACACACACAAAAACGAGTGCCGGGGGTGGGGCTTGACTGAAAATGTCACTGGGGTCATGCCATCATTTTCTGTCACACTTACACAAATGCTATTTGCATGTCTGTATGATAGGTAAATAAATTTTTAGGGGTTTATTTGATGCAAACTAGGTCATTTTGCGACTAACCTATGATTCAATTTTATTTCAATAATTTGTTAGTGTGTAGGGGTATTTAGCAGTGGGAGGAAACCTGAGGACCCTGAGAAAACCCACAGGTTGGACATGCGACCCTACTCCTTGTCACAGACAAGCGGGGAATCAAAACCACGCCACGGACTAATATGATCAATTGTGCACACGTTAACCAATCAGCCACCCAACCCCCCTACGACATGATAAATGCTATTTTTATTTGTGGTACAAAAATATTTTTACAATTAATTTGGCGGCAGCCCGAAAGATGTATGGGACAAAAAAAATGAGAGGTACTGTATAGACAGTTGAAATTCAATATATGAGTAGGCCGTAGTGCTGCAGTCAGGGCAAAATTTTCTTCATAGCAAACTGTGTGGCATGTATCTGACAGTAACTTCAGGGATTATGGCCCCTGTTTGTACAAAAAATCACATTTTTATCCGATTTTAATAACTGTTTAAATATATCACCATTAGGCTACACCCTGATGATTGTTGAGTTTGAATTTCGGGAAAATCGCACCAAAACTGCCCGATAAAATGGCCGCTGCTTGATCGTAAATAGTGTAAAAGTATATAATATGAAGATTGTGGACCCTCTATAGGTCACAATTTTTGTCCGATTTGGATGAAACATAAAATATATGTTTATATCCCAAACGTCTCAGTTCCTGTCAATATTTGCGCATTTCAGACCATAACTTCCTGGATTATGGTCCCTGCATGTACAAAAAATCATGTTTTTTTTTTTAACTCATTCTCTATCCATCTCTTGCAAAATGTGGGTGTATCTTGCATGGCAACCGCTGGTTTACATTCAATTGACTGGATACTTCTTAAACATACATTATGCAAGATGTAAATCTGCCTATTACATAGGTCTTTCTTTAGGCCTTAATTGTTATATAGACTATTAATTAGACATTTATTAACTTGAAAAAACCTTGATCAACTCTTGATGCCATTGTATGTGTTCGATTTTCACTGGATCTGAATCTGATCTGCTCAACGCTCATTGATGGATAATCATGACTATGTATTTCATCGTACCGACTTATTAATGATGATCGAGGCTAGACCTAAAATTCAATCACTAATGTCTTGGTTTAGAGTGGAGCAATTTGAATGAAATTTTCAGCATATTCCCGTTACATTATTTAGTTTTTAACTATTATAGTGAGTACTACCAGGGCCCTTATTCACGAAAACTTAAACTAAGATCAAATCAAAATTTTAAGAAATACTGCAACTTCATTGGATATATGCAAATTGATTTTACTGGTCAGCCAATCGAATTGCAGTATTTCTTAAAATTTCGATTTTATTATAGTTTAAATTTTCGTGAGTAAGGGCCCTGCACTTTATCTAATCTACCATAATCAGGGCCGGCGGAAGCAATTTTTGATTGGGGGGGCTTCCATCCTAGGTCCTTATAGGCGTGGGTCCAGGGGCCGCAATAACCTGGAGAAAAGAG
Source organism: Patella vulgata (assembly GCF_932274485.2). Lineage (NCBI taxonomy): Eukaryota > Metazoa > Mollusca > Gastropoda > Patellidae > Patella > Patella vulgata. The sequence goes on from NC_065879.2 coordinate 84,076,206, forward strand.
TACTTGCGGCCAAATTATTGGGAGGGCCACACCCCCCTAGCCCTCCCACTCCGCCCGGCCTGATAATGCCCCTTTAAACTAATGTTTGTGACAAATTTTAGCCATGTGTACAAACTTGATTGACAGTTATTTGATATCTTGTAAAGCAATTTTTTTCTGGATCTCTTCTGCTTGGAGATTTGTTTTTATGTTCCTGTGAAATACTATGGGAATTACGCTGTTTAATCTATGACAGGTCTAGATTTAATAACGTCATATGATTGACAGAATCATCATAGGTTTTGTATCTTGTCAACAAATCCCGATATTACAGCAATGTTGACCATGTCTGAATATTGGTTAAATGCCATGCTAAAGATTTATAATGGAAAGTGCACAGAAGTCGAATGTGTTTTTGAAAATAAAATGAATACAAAGATACTTTATCATGGATGTGTACATGTTATGTCAGTGGTGGGCTAACTTTTTAGATAAAGGGCCAAACACAAAGTTTTGAACAAAGCAAGGGCCAAACAAGGATTATAAAATGTCATTTTATTGAATAAAGTAATACGGAACAAAGCACCTTTTCTGCGCTTTTTTTTTGGCTCCATAGTTATATTCAGAGAAAAATCAAAGCATGCCAACAAATCAAACAATAACCTAAAATGAAAGTAGACCCAAGTCAAGTGACGTCAATTAGGCAACTACGTCATTGTCATTGAGTGATGCTGCCAGCTATAAATAGACCTACAAAGAATCTTGATCCTACAGAGAGTAACACCTGTGTAGAGTTTGGACCCAACAATTAGCAATTTCGATTTTTTATTTCATTTAGAGATGAAATTACTCCTAAATTTTTAGATGTAGTGGAAGGGTCTAACGGGCGGGATGACAAGGCTTTGCAGGTCGGATTTGGCACATGGGCCGTAATTTTCCCACCACTGTCTTATGTCATTCAGACGTTAAGTATAAGTTTGATGTAAAAACTAAAGTTATGTTAGAAAAACAATAAAGTTGCATTATTTTGGAAAAATAAAGTTATACATTAGAAAAAACAAAACTATTGTAGGAAAATAAACTTTTATTGGAAGAAAATAAATTTATATTTTAAAAAAAAGAAATTTATATTTAAAAAAAGGAATTTGTATTAGAAAAAAAGTAAATTTTTATTAAATAAACATGTATATAAAAAATAAAAATTATATTAGAAAAAAGACCCTTTATATTAGAAAAAATAACCTTATATTAGAAAAAAGTAAATTTGTATTAAAAAACTGAACTTGTATATAAAAAAATAAAAATTATATTTAAAAAAAGAACCCTTTATTAGAAAAAATAACCTTATATTAGAAAAAAGTAAATTTATATTAAAAAAACTGAACTTGTGTATATAAAAATTATATTAGAAAAAATAAACCTTATATTAGAAAAAAAAAATAGACTTATATTAGAAAAAATAAACTTATATTAGAAAAAATAAACTTGTATTAGAAAAAAAATAAACTTATATTAGAAAAAAGTAAAAAAACTGAACCCTAAAAACCTATCTTTGCAATAAATAGAGGCTACCATGCTATGCTTCACATGTAATTTAGAATAAAATAAACCAGACCAATGAATGGAGAAAGTACCATCAAATAATACATGTACATTAATACACTGTTACTATTCAGATATTGAGCTTGTTAACAGAGACTACCATGCAACACTTCTTAGCCTTGTAATAAAGACCAATGTGCAACACTTCTTAGCTTGTTAATAGGGGCTACCATGCCATATTTCACACGTAATTTGTCATAAAATAAACCAATAAATATAGAAAGTAATCCCGCCAAAATGTAGACTATTGTGCCATGAGCTATAATATTAAATAAATTCAACTTTCACTTTGATAATGGAGGCTACTGTGCCACGCTCCACACGTAATTTAGAATAAAATAAACCAATGAACGCAGAAAATAACTTAATCTGAAAGTTCTGACGTAAATTCTCTTTTATATCAATCGTTTTAAAAGCATCTGTGATCTGTCTCGCTTGATACGTATTAGTATAAATAACCCAAATATTAAGAAATAATGACTATCATTCATCGTGTTTAGAGAGATCCATTATTGATACGATTTCCCTCCAGGCCGATAAAATACCAAATCAATTTTCTTTTTATTTGTTAAATAATTTTATTGTCTAGTGTTGGTGACAAAACCAAGAGAGAAATGTAAATTAAAGGCTCAATACCACTCTTGTTGTAACTGAATAATATGTCCCAATCTTTATTCTGGTCAACAAATTGTACTATTTTACAATATTCCAATTAATTGATGATACAAATTTCATCTTAACACACCTTATTTAAACATTTTGAAAAATTCAACATAATGGTTTGAAACGTCTGACGTAAACCTTTTCAAATGAAACTTCAATTTAAAAATATTTTCGAACCCTCTGCACAAGTAAAATAGGATGTAATGGATAATTTACACAACAGGTAGGACACTTAAACATCTAGTACTTAGATAGAGATATTATTTATTTTCTGGAGCTTTCAAGCCAGCAAGAGTGTTATTGTCCCTTTAATTATTTATACTTTTTTTTTTTTTTTATTTCAGACATTTTTTTTCGTGCTGGTATTGCTTCATTAATAACTATATTTATTATGGACTTTATTTGATTATTGTTAATTATTTCAGTTTTTTTTTTACTCCTGACATTTTCTTGTTGTTGCTGATATTGCTTCATTAAACATACATTATGCAAGAACTAAATCTGCCTATTGCAGGACTTTCTTTTTACTGATGCTTAATTGTTTACATAAATTTTTAAGATAAAATGATAATAGTTTTATGACAATGAAATACAGTTGGGAACATTTGGTAATGTAGAAATTATTAAATTCTTATTAAATTAATTAGACATTAATTAACTTATCCAGACCATAATCAACTCTCGATGTCAACGCTAGGATGCGATATTTACTGGATTAGTATCCGATTTGCTGCTCAACTTTCATTCATGATTTAATCATGAAATGGATAATCAAGGCTATGTTTTTTATCATACCGACTTTAGTAATGATGATCGAGGCTAGGCCGAAAATTCAACCACTAAAATCTCAGTTCAGAGTGGATCAGCTTGACTGAAATTTTCAGCAAATTCCCTTTATAGCATCTAGTTTTTAACTATTCTAGGAACTGTGGGTATTCAAATAAAAACATCAACACTGATTGGTTAACTAAATATCTGACATCATTGGGTCAAAAGCCACTCGAATGACCCCTGACACAACCTCCCACTATAACCGGTCAGATCTTCATGTAGTGGAGGCCATCAAAAGTATAAAAAACAAAACGAACTATTTATTTATTCATTTTTCCAAGAGTCCCATCAAACATGACAATAGAGGTGATAATATAAAGTTACATGATAATAAGATGAGAAAGTTTTGATGGAGAAAGAGTAATGATGTCATGAATGACTAGCCTCTTGAGGATAACCCATAAAAACCTGCTTAAATTAAAAGATATAGATCGGTGTTTTAATCAGATTGGTTTTGGGCTTTCTAAGGAACACTATATTACAGCATGCTTTCGTTCGGGCTGTACAAGCATAGGCGTACGGGGAAATTTTTGACTGGGGGGGGGGGGGCGGTGGTGGTTGGTGCCCAAAAAATGTAGTTAGGTTCTTAGTATGTTACATAATAATAATAAATTCGCTGTTAGATTGGACACATTCAAGAACACAATATCTTTTTTTATACAACTTTTACAAAATACAGTTGTGTGCCCAAAATTTCCCAGCATTTGGTGCCCAAAATGGGGGGTGGCTGCCGCCCCTGCCCCCCCAGCTCGTAAATAACATGATCATTATGGGGAAATAGGCCTATAATTGAAAAATTATGCATTTATTATTTTTATAATATTGAAATTACCATGGAGAATAGATAGTTCTGTTTCATTAAATTTATTATTTTATTGTTCAATATTAATAAAACATGAGTAAACATGGCCATTAATTATTTTAATTGCTTTTTGCTGATGTTTATTTGTTCACATAAATTTTTTAAGATAAAATGATAATAGTTTTATGACAGTGAAATGCAGTTGGGAACATTTGTTAATGTAGAAATTATTAAATTCATACTCATGCGTTTATGTTTATTGTTATAGTATATTGTTCTATTGAATATTCTCACCTGGGCGTAATTAATAAAACTAAGCCAGCAATGAGACTGATGTCCTCTGACTTAATCACAGGATGAATAGAGAGAGAGAGAGAGAGAGAGAGAGATGGGGTTTAACGTCCACTCGACACAAACTAGGTTATTTCGGGACTAACATATGGTTTAATTTTATTTCAATAATTCGCTTGCGCGTAGGGGTCTTTAGCAGTGGGAGGAAACAGGAGGACCCGGAGAAAACCCACGAGGTTGGACAGGCGACCCTACTCCTTGTCACGTACAACCGGGGATTCGAAACCATGCCAGTTGACTCAATGACAGGCTTTATGATACAGAGCGCACGTGCTAACGATTGGGCCATCCAACGTCCCAGAATAAATAGAAGACAGTCCTTAATTACTTGCACATTTATCTTTTTATAAAAATGAAATGAAATGGTCTGCTCCTATGCTGGGCTAATGAAGACGGGCATACGCCAAACAGCGTGCTACGAAGGAAATTTTGCCCGGGCAGCGGCGCTACGGCCTACTCTTATATAGAATTCCTACTGCCAAGGGATCTTTTAGGTGCACACCAATATGTACACAGACAGCCATCCGTCCTGCATCACTGACAAGGGGAAACTACGCCGGAAAATCTGGATGAACTTTCTCGGCCAATGCAGAGATCGAACACCCGACCTCCAGGCTAGCGAGCCAGCGTCTCACCCACTTAGCCACGGGATCCCCCTCTTTTTATAAAACATCGAGCAATCAAATTACACATTGGTTTAGAGTGCAAAAGAACTGCTGGTTGATTGTTACAGAAATGAAATAAGAGTTTAACGTCCTACTGTTCTGCTGCGAGAGGGCTAATGAAGACAGGATACGCCATACAGTGTGCTATGAGGGACCTACTTTTATATTGAATTCCAACTGCCAAGGGACCTTGTTTTTTCATCCCATCTGAATGACTAGACAGCTATCCTTGTCAGATCCTCCATCCTGCATCACTGACAAGGGAAAACTATGCTGGAAAATCCAGATAAAATAAGCTTCGAGCAATTATATTACAAAAAGCTTTAGAGTGCAAAAGAACTGCTGGTTGGTTTGTTACAAAACGGCCTGACAAGGACAGCTATTCTAGTCGTTCAGATGATACGAAAAACCGAGGTCCTGTGTATACATTGGTGTGCAACGTAAAACATCCCTTGTTAGTTGGAATTCAATATAAGAGTAGGCCCTAGTGCAGCTACCCGGGCAAAATTTCCCTCATAGAACACTATTACGAGCGATGATATTAGCCTTTGAAGATTTGACAAGACGTGTGCAATAATTTCAACCACCGTACTGGTTGTTCGAAGCTAAGTCTCGCTCCTCCATTTTTAGCTTAAATCAAAATATAGCTGAACTGTTCTAATCTATTTAATATCGGAAAAATCTGATGCCATCGAGAGTTGATTTTGGCCTTGATCAGTTAATTAATGTCTAATTAATCATTTAGAAAACATTTCAGACCTAAAGAAAGGCCTGCTATAGGCAGATTTAGCTCTTGCATAATGTATGTTTAACTATTTCTATATTATGTCAAATTCACGAGAAACAAAAGCTTTAGAGTAGAAAAGAAGTACTGGTTGTTTTTTTTACAAAACATCGAGCCTTCAAATGACTTTTCACTCTGTTAAACCATCTCTATATCATGTGGAATTCAAGAGAAACGAAGGGTTTATAGAGTGCGAGAAGAACTGCTTGTTTTTGTTTCAGTGTGAGACTCACATTGCTTGGTAAATGTAGTCTTACTTATTTTTTATATTAAAGGAGCTAAATCGCTAATATTTGGGATCTAGAAATTGACAAAAGTGGGTCGCAACGCATATAATACTGTAATATGAATGTATATAAACTGATTTACATTCAATGGTTTCAGTGTTTACTCCAATTTCAAATCAGTTATGTTCGGCGAAATAAGCCAGCAGTCTCAATAGAGTGCAAATTTCTAGCGTCTGGTTATTCCAGTCTACATACGCCGTTTGATTTGGTGCAATGTGTCTAGCCTCGTCCCTCGAGTCTCTTGTTACAACTGGGGCTGAAGCGCATTAAGGTACACGATTCGTGTACCAATGGTAAAATGTTTATTTGGTCTTACATATTGGATATCAAAAGCCCATCTTTTTCTGGTAAGATCACAACATGAATGTTGATTTAAACCGACAAATAAATCGTGTTTTCAATGTCGAAGATTTTGGATGATATTGAGTTAGAGACTTAGCTACTTTAAAACTTGCTAATTGCTAATAAGATTTATTAGGCATGAGAGACATTGTGCCAAAATTATCTTGAATCAATTTCAAGTTTACATCTGTACAAATATCTAGCACACACATACTATCGTCTCAGGAATATATTTGTAAACAGTCAGATTTTTACACACATTGACTATGGGTTAGGCTTAAAAAATAAGGCCAACTGCAGATTTGGTCAAAGATCAATAGGGTTAGCTTATAGCCCAGGGCCCTGTTTCACAAAATTTTAACTTAGGATAAAATCCAAATTTTAGTAGATACTTCAATTTTGATTGGCCAAGCACTAAAATCAATCTAATATCATCCAATCAATATACTAAAATTTGGATTTTATCTGAGTTAAAATTTCGTGAAACAGGCCCCAGTCATTCTACCTGAAAAAAGGGACAAATTGCGTAATGTGCTAATGAGCACTAACCCTAAACCTAGTCCTAACCCTAACCACAATCTCGCCAGCCCTGTTTACATCTCGCGAACTTGACGAAATCTGCAGTTGGCTGTAATTTTTAGTTTAGACTTTACCCATTAACTACTGCAAATTAGAGGACGAATTGTCTGTTGCAAATTTATTGCTTAATCTGCAATACTCTTGTATAATGAATAAAATTGTTAAACATGTTCATGCCTTTGAGAGTTTTAAAGATACTTTTCCACAAAAGTACCTATCGGGTGGTTATTTCCAATAAAGGAAGAGAGAGAAATGGGGTTTAACGTCCACTCGACACAACTAGGTCATTTTGGGACTAACATATGGTTTAATTTTATTTCAATAAATCGCTTGCGCATAGGGGTCTTTAGCAGTGGGAGGAAATCGGAGGACCCGAAGAAAACCCACAAGGTTGGACAGGCGACCCTACTCCTTGTCACGTACAACCGGGGATTCGAAACCACGCCAGTCGACTCAATGACAGACATTATGATACAGCTCGCGCACGCTAACCATTCAGCCATCCAACCCCCCTATTTCCAATAAAAGTATGGCAATTTTGATATACATGGAAAGTAGAAACATACAATCTTACTAGAAAAATACTGGATTCCTTGAAAAACACCCATGGAGCATGCACGTACAGGACAAAAATGAGAGAATGTCACTAAATTGGCAACCTGACAGTTTGTACGCAGGAAATGAAATGAAATGGGGTTTAACGTCCTACTGTTCTGCTCCTAAACTGGGCTAATGAAGACGGGCATACGCTATACAGTGTGCTATGAGGGAAATTTTGCCCGGGCAGCGGCACTACGGCCTACTCTTATATCGAATTCCAACTGCCAAGGAATCTTTTACGTGCACGTCAATATGTACACAGGACCTCGGTTTTTCGTCCCATCCAAACGACTAGACAGCTGTCCTTGTCAGGCCCGCCGTCCTGCATCACTGACAGGGGGGAACCATGCCGGAAAATCTGGATGAACTTTCTTGGCCAATGCAGGGATCGAACACCCGACCTCTTGTACGTAGGAAGGTATCTTTAACTCATGAATTCAACTTGTATGCATGAGTACAAATAAAATGAATATTTTATTTTAGCTACCAACAAAATCAGTTTTGTTGTTAGTGTAGTCGGGTGGAATTTATTAATGTTTTATTGTATAGTTGTAAATAAAGTTTATGTAATCATGAATGTGAGTGGTTTGAGAGTTCTTACTGCTGAATGGAACTTGAATACCTTAAAACTTTTTAAGCACATATATTGACTACTAAATGTTAGAGGTAACATTGCTTGTAGGTAATCTTTTAATTAGAGAGAGAGAGAGAGAGAGAGAGAAATGGAGTTTAACATCCACTCGACACAAACTAGGTCATTTTGGGACTAACACATGGTGCAATTTTATTTCAATAATTTGCTTGCGCGTAGGGGTCTTTAGCAGTGGGAGGAAATCAGAGGACCCAGAGAAAACCCACGAGGTTGGACAGGCAACCCTACTCCTTGTCACATTCAACTAGGGAATCGAAACCACGTCAGTTGACCCAATGACAGACCTTATGATACAACGCACATGTGCTAACCATTCAGCCACCGAACCCCCCAATCTTTTAATTAATCCACTCATGTATGGATAAGCTCAAAGAACATGGGTACCAAAAAAACAGAAATGCAAACAAAATTGTTAAAAATCAAGCATGGCTGTGAGTGGTTTGGGAGTTCTTAATGCTGAATGGAACTTGTATGGATGACTTTGAGGGAAAAGAACGAACAAAATTATCATAAACTGATCTTGACTGTGAGTGGTTTAAGATTACTCTGCTGAATGGAACTTGTATGGTTGAGATGAAAAGTTTTAGATACTGGTGCCAACAAAAATTGTATTATGAACAAAACATGTGGTAATTAAGCATGACTGTGAGTGGTTTGGGAGTTCTAACTGGTGAATGGAACTTGTATGGATGAGTGCAAAAAACAGGGATATTTATTATGGGGCAAAGAACAAAATTGTTATAAATTGATTTTGACTGTGAGTGGTTTGAGATTACTCTGCTGAATGGAACTTGTATGGGTGAGATGAAAAGTTTTAGATACTGGTACCAACAAAAATGGTATTATGAACAAAACATGTGACAAATTAATTAAGCTGTGAGTCGTTTAGGAGTTCTAACTGCTGAATGGAACTTGTAAAGATGAGTACAAAAAACATGGATATTTTTTTTAGGGAAAAGAACGAACAAAATTATTATAAATTGATCTCGACTGCAAGTGGTTTGAGAGTTCTAACTGCTGAATGGAACTTGTATGGGTGAGATGAAAAGTTTTAGATACTGGTGCAAACAGAAATATGATTATGAACAACATTGTTGGAAATCAAGCATGGCTGTGAGTGGTTTTGGAGTTCTTAATGCTGAATGGAACTTGTATGGGTGAGATGAAAAGTTTTAGATACTGGTGCAAACAGAAATATGATTATGAACAACATTGTTGGAAATCAAGCATGGCTGTGAGTGGTTTTGGAGTTCTTAATGCTGAATGGAACTTGTATGGGTGAGATAAAAAACATTTAGCTACCTGTACCAACAGAAATATGATTATGAACAAAACTGTTTGAAATTAAGCGTGGTTGTGAGTCGTTTGGGAGTTCTTAATTTAACGCTGAATGGAACTTGTATGGGTGAGATAAAAAAAATTTAACTACCGGTACCAACAAAAATGGGATTATGAACAAAACTGTTGGAAATTAAGCGTGGTTGTGAGTCGTTTGGGAGTTCTTAATCTAATGCTGAATGGAACTTGTATGGGTGAGATAAAAAAAATTTAACTACCGGTACCAACAAAAATGGGATTATGAACAAAACTGTTGGAAATTAAGCGTGGTTGTGAGTCGTTTGGGAGTTCTTAATGCTGAATAGGTGAGATAAAAAAAATTAGCTACCGGTACCAACAAAAATGGGATTATGAACAAAACTATTGGAAATTAAGCATGAATGTGCAATGAGTGGTTTGCAAGTTCAAACTGCTGAATGGAACTTGTATGGGTGAGATAAAAAAATTAGCTACCGGTACCAACAAAAATGGGATTATGAACAAAACCAATCATGACTGTGAGTGGTTTGCAAGTTGTAACTGCTGAATGGAACTTGTATGTCAATACATTAATGTAGTTGCAGTGAAAGTTAAACATCAAGGTATGGAACTGAGATAATGACACTCAAATAAAGACAACGGCCATTGTTAACAAGACCCTTCACCATGTTTACATTGTACGCCAGCCACTTAGCAATGCGTCATAATTTTTTTTTCTAAGAGGCTTATTTGAGCTCGGAGTAATTACATGGTAGTTATCCGAACATTCCTGTCTTTATTAGTTCTGTCACAGTTCAATGACCTCATATTAGAAATGAATTGAAATGAAATGGGGTTTAACGTCCTACTGTTCTGCTCATCCGACTGGGCTAATGAAGATGGACATACGCCATATAGTGTTCTATGAGGGAAAGTTTTTTGCCCTGGCAGCAGCACTATGGCCTACTGCCAAGGGATCTTTTACTTGTATGCCAATGTATACATGGGGACTCGGGGTTTTTTAATTGTACTAATATCTTGGTTCAGAGTGGATCAATTTGACTGAAATTTTCAGCATATTCTATTTACATTATCTATATTTTTTAAAACTATTATAACAAGAACAGTCAACTTTTTTTATAATATCCCATAATGCCCCTTTAAGCATTTTTGTGTTTCCATGGAAACAAATTTGACTACTGATATACCAAAAGGAATTCACTAGCATTAGTCCCATGTATTTTTTTTCCCGAACAGAACAAATGTCAATATTTTATAGGTCAATGTTTGCGGTTGATAATGGATTAATTATGGACAAATACTATTAAAGCATTGCATTACTCAATAATTACCCTGAACATGGGATAGTGCTACTTTTATTTTCATTCATCAATTGAAACTGTTGGACATTGCTTTGATTTAAAATAGATAATATCTCTATGAAACCTCATATAACGGATTCATTTCAAATTGATATACCAATATATATTGAGGACTGTATCGAAAATGTTAGATGCAAATATAGAGTAATAGATATATGGCCTTAAATAGCATATATTAAAGGAGCTAAATCGCTAACATTTGGGACCTAGAAATTCACAAAAGTGGGTCGCAATGCATATAATTCTGTAATATGAATGCATATAAACTGATTTACATTTAATGGTTTCCGTTTTTACTCCAATTTCAAATCAGTTATGTTCGGCGAAATAAGTCAGCAATCTCAATCGAGTGCAAATTTCTAGCGTCTAGTTATTCTAGTCTACATAACTCCATTTGATTTGGTGCAATGTGTCTAGCCTCGTCCCTCGAGTCTCTCAATACAACTGGGGCTGAAGCGCATTATGGTACACGATTCGTGTACCAACGTTAAAACAATTATTTTATCTTAAATATCGGATATCAGAAGCTCATCTTTTCCCGATAAGTTTACATCATCAATGTTGATTTAAATTGACCAATAATTCGTGTTTTCGATGTCGAAGATTTTGGAGGATTTTGAGTTACGGACGTAGGTCCTTTAATATAAAATGGGTCTAAAAGCACATATGACAATCTGATTAAAATACAGATCTATATTTCGTTTCGTTTTTTTTATACTTTCGATGGCCTAAACTACATGAAGATCTGACAAGTTATAGGGATAGGTCACGTCAGGGGTCAAACGACCGACTTATGACCCTATGATGTCAGACATTTGATTAACCAATCAGCATTGATGTTACTAGTGAATTACCCACAGTTCTGTGAAAAACATGCCTAAAGCTCGCCGTAACATACCGTTCCATTGGCTTATCCCTGACACCATTAAGAACACGTGTTAAATAACAACTCTTCCAGATCCAAGTGTAGTAAAGACAAGTAAAACGAAATTTTGAACTATAAAAACGAAACGAAATAGGATCTGTATTTTAAGCAGATTGTATATATGAAACATGAATATTATGTAAGAGCTAAATATGAGTATTGCAGGTCTTCCTATAGGCCTTAAATGCTATCAAAATTATTAATTAGGCATTTATAAACAAAACAAGACCATAATCAACACTCGATGCCTTCAGATAATCAAGATTTTAACTAGATTAGAACGGTTCGCCATTTAAAATTTAATTTAAAAATGGGAAAGCAAGGCTAAGTCTTGAATATATGAGTCCCCTGTTTACCACAATGAACACATCTTGTCAAAACTATAAACAGTGATAACATGGTCATTTTGGGACTAACATATGGTTCAATTTTATTTCAATAATTGGAAACCGGAGGACCCAGAGAAAACCCACCCGGTTGAACAGGTGACCCTACGCCTTATCACGTACAACCGAACAATCGAAAACCACGCCAGTTGACTCAATGACAGATCTTGTGATCCCCTCAACTTGGCTCAGAATAGAGTAATTTGAATGAAATTTTCAATATCTTCATTTTGCATTACCTATTTTTGAGCTATTATAGCAAGAATGACAGGTCTTTATCTAAATCTTACATAATGTATCTTTACATATATCGGTATTTACATATTACGCAAACAGTCCAAATTGAGGTCATGTGCACACATTCACATTAACATAAAAGAATTCAAATTAAGAGTAGGCTGTTATAGCACACTGTATGGCATATGCCTTTCCTTATGAGCCTTTGGCCCTTATTCACGAAAACTTAAACTAAGATACAATCGAAATTTTAAGAAATACTGAAATTCGATTGGCTGACCAGTAAAATCACTTTGCATATATCCAATGAAGTTGCAGTATTTCTTAAAATTTCGGTTGTAACTTAGTTTAAGTTTTCGTGAATAAGGGCTCAGTCTGTCAGACTATTTATTTGTTGTAACTTTCATACTCAAGCTTGCAGATGTAGTTGTGAATAAACTATTATTATTATTATTATTATTATAAGAGAAATTTAGATCTATAGTCTGTCAACTGGTCAATATGTGAAATCCATCAGTAGAGTGTTTTGTTTGTCACAAACTCTACTTGCAATTGTTGAGAAGAGAACTGCTTCGTATCCAATTATTATATCCCCCCCATTGAGGATGTCAGTATTTCGTTAAATATTTGTCCATTCTTTTATGAATCGATATATTATTTATAAACCAGAAATTAATGAGTCGCGGTGGCTCAGTGAGTAAGAGAGAGCGAGAAATGGGGTTTAACAAATGCAAACTAGGTCATTTTGGGACTAACATGGTTTAATATTATTTCAATAATTCACTTGTGTGTAGAGGTTTATTAGCAGAGGGAGGAAACCAGAGGACCCGGAGAAAACCCACAAGGTTGGACAGGCGTCCCTACTCCTTGTCATGTACAAGCAGGGAATAATAACATCTTTCCTTTAACTTTAGGAAGGGGAATATTAAACATCTTTCCTTTAACTTTAGGAAGGGGCAGGGGAGGGGTTGGATGGCGGAATGGTTAGAGCATGCGCGTTGTATCATAAGGTCGGCCATTGGCGTGGTTTCGATTCTCCGGTTGTATGTGACAAGGAGTATGGTCGCCTGTCCAACCTTGTGGGTTTAATTGAAATAAAATTAAACATATGATACAATGATGGGTTGAACGATACAGTTTGTAAACATGTGATATAATGACCGGGTTGAACAATACAGAATGGAGCGATGCAATTCGTAAAAATGTGATACAATGACAGGTCGAATGATTGAATGGTAAAAGTATAATACAATGACAGGTCAAATGATCAGTTTGTAAGCATATGATACAATGACAGGGGCCAAACTTTACAGTTCGTAATCATTTCTGCATTGCGACATTTTTTAGAATTGTGTCCCTTTACAATCTCCACACAGCACAATTACAATAATAATCAAAGTTCAATGATCCGATGCAGAGAGTTTATATCCCAAGAATTCCACAACAAGAATTCCTCCCTGGATTTGGAATAATTAGAAAATAAATCCTGGAATCCTCCCTGGTCCTTTCCATACTGCTGTGAGTGCATGTCCTTGACCTATCGTAAAAAAGCCAAAGCACAAATTATCCATTTCATTTCTTTCCTAACCAATCTGTGATACAACACCCAAACCTTTTAATAAAATACTGATTACTCAACTGAAAGAAAAAAGCCCTAAAAGATTAAACACATTTCAGAAAAATACAAAAAAACCCAGAGAAGCACCTTCTTAGACTGTCATACGTCTTGTCATGGTTTAGCCTCACGTCCCCGTACTTGAAATTGATTTTTTGATTGGATTTGTAAATTGAATATTTGCCATGAGCGGCTTAAAGCATTCAGGCGAGCTAAATAGAATGATGAAGTGTGAAAGGAAGTGTATGAATCCCGTGAGATTGAACGATGGCGAACGATGATTAAAAACACGGAAAAGGCTTCACTGAGATGAGATTTGTTGTTTAGGAGAGTCGCAAGGCTCTGATAAAAGTCTGAACCTGAGAAAAACTTTTAAGGTTATCTCAGGATGTCGTCCGTCTGTGATAATCGGTTCAAAAGTTCGATCATCGGGAAATTTGTTATTTAAGTTAAAAAAAAAAGGATATTTAGGCCATATCAATTTGATTTTCTGTTTTGCAGGATAAACAAATTTATATTTTGAAAAACTTTAGATGATCTCAATATATGTTCTGCTTATGATAATCGGTTGAAGAATTTGATCATCAGGGAAATTTGTTATTTACGAAAAAATATGACATTTATGGCATCCCAATTTGATTTATCATTTTAAATTTTGCTTCTTTTTTTCTTCATGCTAAAGACTAATTTAATAACCAAAAGCACTTGGTTGCCCTGTTCAAAACCTTTTTGTTCCATATATTCAATTTTTGAAATTTTAACAGAACATTGTTTACAAAATTGAGTTGGTTATTTATTGAACAAGATTCCGAAGAACCAAACATTAAAGGGGAATTATGGGAGATTAGAAAAAGAGTTGACAGTTCTCGCTATAATAGTTATTAAATAGATAATGTAAATAGAATATGCTGAAAAGTCGGTACCATAAAAGACTAAGACTCGATTATCCATATTTACGTTTAAGAGAGAGAGAGAGAAATGGGGTTTAACGTCCACTCGACACAAACTAGGTCATTTCGGGACTAACATATGGTTTTAATTTTATTTACATAATTCGCTTGCGCGGAGGGGTCTTTAGCAGTGTGAGGAAACCAGAGGACCCGGAGAAAACCCATGAGGTTGGATGTTTAATAATTTTTAAAAAAATGTATTCAAATCTGCTAAATATATCGAAAGCTAGCGATGGCATCAAGAGTTGATTATTGTCTGGATAGGTTAATTAATGTCTAATTAATAATTTAGATTTCAGACCTGGAGGTCGGGTGTTCGATCCCTGCATTGGCCGAGAAAGTTCATCCAGATTTTCCGGCGTGGTTTCCCCTTGTCAGTGATGCAGGACGGAGGACCTGACAAGGACAGCTGTCTAGTCGTTCGGATGGGACGAAAACCGAGGTCCCATGTACATATTGGCGTGCACGTAACAGATCCCTTGGCAGTTGGAATTCGATATAAGAGTAGGCCGTAGCACCGCTGCCCGGGCAAAATTTCCCTTATAGCACACTGTATGGTGTATGCCCGTCTTCATTAGCCCAGCTTAGGAGCAAAACAGTAGGACGTTAAACTCCATTTCATTTCATTTCATTTCTTGCTATAATAGTACAAAAATAGAAAATGAAAAAATGAATATATTGAAAATTTCATTCAAATTACTTTATTCTGGCGAAGTAATGACTGTTTGAAAATTTAGTGTAGATTGTTTATTATTGTAGTAATAGTACTTGACAACCAAGACTAAGTCTTGATTATCCATTTTATCATTAAATTTTTAAATTGTTGTGGAACGTAAACATCGAGGCTAATACTGATTTGTAAACTGTTTTTTGATTGGTTCATAGAATCAAGCTATGATCAAGGGCAGATAATTTGAATACGTGAATACCCCATGGATGAACCCAGGGTATAGTGGAGTAGAACGGAATGAGACCACTGGGGATACTGAGGTTGGTTGGTGCAGAAAAGTAAAACACTAACAACCATTTCATTTCATGTTGCATTTATGTGAAAATTGATAAAAAGGATATTAGGTTGTGCGGTTAATTCTGTATGATAAGGTCTGTCATTGAGTGAACTGGCATGGATTCGATTCCTCAGTTGTACGTGTGAGGAGTAGTGTCGCCTGTTCAACCTCGTGGGTTTTCTCTGGGTCCTCCGGTTTCCTCTCACTGCTAAAGACCCCTACGCGCAAGTGAATTAATGAAATAAAGTTGAACCATGTGTTAGTCCTGAAATAACCTAGTTGTGTTGAGTGGACCTCTCTCTCTCTCTTTCTGCTTAATTCATTGATAAATGTAATTTTTCATCTGGGATTATAACTGTGCCATAATACATGATTTCAAGTTTCATTCGTTGGTTAATATAATGGTTATTGCACGGTTTTATGTTACAAATATTTTCTTCCACACTTTCCTTGCTCATAACTCAATTTACCTTTCAGCTATCTGCTAATCGGAAATATTAAAAACCATGGTATCGACAATACTAAGAACTTTTTTATTCGTTGGGATAATTAATTGTGCAATAGATTTTATTTAACAGGAGTTGATTTGAAACACACAGATAAGTTTATAATAACCAAAGTTAAGTAGTTTGTTCATAATCGAAGAAATCTGTTTTAAATTTACGATGGTTCAGACAGAAGTATATTTTAAATAGGTTAACTCCCATGGTATCAATAATAATTAGCATATTTCATATAATTAAGTATGTTAACTCACATATGTATCAATAATACTTAGTATATTTCATAAAGTTAGATATGTTAACTCGCATAGCATCAATAATAATTAGTATATTTCATGTTGTTAGATATGTTAACTCACATAGTATCAATAATACTTAGTAAATATGTTAACTCACATAGTATCAATAATACTTAGTGTATTTCATGTTAAATATTTTAACTCACATGGTATCAATAGTTAAATATGTTAAAACATGAAAACCAAGATGTCAATAATACATAGTATATTTCATAAACTAGATCAATTCAGTACATACATATGGTTTAATTTTATTTGAATTTCTCACTTGCACATATATGTAAGGCCTTTTTAACAGTGGGAGGGAACCAAATGATCGGATAAGACTCAATAGGTTATACAGCTAACCGTATTTTTAATCATGTTCAAGCCAGGAATCAAAACCACTTGATAGTGAAAGATCTTATGATCTAAAGGGCACATGATAAACCATTTAACTGAAACCACCTTAACAGTGGGAGGAAACCAAATGATCGGATAAAACTCAATAGGTTATACAGCTAACCATAGTTTTAATCATGTTCAAGCTGGGAATCAAAACCATACCACTTGACACAATAACAGATCCTATGAACTAAAGGACACATGATAAACCATTTGGCCACAACCCCCTTAACAGTGGGAGGAAACCGAAGGACCAAAAGAAACTCGTGAGGTTAGACAGCGAACCGTATTTTTAATCACGTTCAAGCTGGGAATCAAAACCACGCCACTTGACACAGTGACAGGTCTTATGAACTAAAGGGCACATGATATAAACCATTAATTGGCCACACAACCAACTGATTTAATTAGACAATGGTACATTTAACATGTCAGCTTGTTAGCGATGTTTTTTCTCTGATAATTTGCAGGATGAGTGGCAATAACTAGTTATTTTTTCAGCCAAATTGGGTAATTTAGTGATGTTGAGGTGGTAACTTTATTATATTGTTAGCGGGTTAATCCAAATTGGAAGAAAATTGAATTTGAAACTTTATTTTGAAGCGTGGTTTAAAGGTCAAGAGCAAGACATTTAGTAATATATTCTTACTGAACAAGGGCATTAACCCTTAACCAGTCTACATTATTTTGATGTTATGACGTCAAGTAGTCAGGCTAATTAAAGGCTAAAGTGAAATATTTTGTATGCCTATTTTAAAAGACTACTGCCGAATAATTATAAGTGATAGACTCTTGACACCATTAAAAAGGTTGAAGGGGATAAGTTGATCTATAATTTGCACGTTGTCTCTCGTTTTCTAAATCATTTACATTGGAAATATCATCTTCAAAATCGGTTTCATTGATATAATCCGAGTCGGAATCATTCATAAGCATTTCAAGCACTTTGTCAGTCTTTAACCTTCTCGACATACCAAAATTATGTTTTTTGTCAAAAAATGTTGAACAAAGACATGTTTTTCTTAATGCCTTTGACAAGACAAGTTCCTGTCCGACACGCATGCGTGGTCATATCAATTAAATACGAAATTAAATGCTCAAATGTATATAAAAAAGGTTCTTACTGTGGTCAACCACTTAGCTGTATAACGTTATGGTAACTATAGCGAACAAAGACCGGTTAAGGGTTAAGAAGTAAATATTTCTTGCTCAAGGCAATTAAAGATGCATTATATAAGAGCTAAATCTGCTTATTGCAGGTGTTTATTTTAGCTTAAAATGCTATAGATAAACTATTATTATTAAGACATTTATTCATATGACAAGCACATAATCAACTCTCTAGACAATCGGATGGCTGAAATTTAAATGGATAAGAACGCATACAAAATTAAAAAATTTAAAGGTCCAATGGATCATTATCGCTGATAATAAACAATCAATGCTACATCTTCAAACACTCATAACTTTGCTCTGAATAAAGTAATTGGAATGAAATTTTCAATATATTCATTTTTCATTATCTATTTTTGAACTATTATAGCAAGAGCAGCCATTTCGGAGCCTAACACATCATTCAATTTTATTTCAATAATTCGCTTCCATGTAGGGTTCTTTAGCAGTGGGAGTAAACCGAAGGACCCAGAGAAAATCCGCAAGGTTGGACAGGCAACACTACCCCTTGTTACATATATCGGGGAAATGAGACCATACCACTTGACACAATGACAGACCGTAAGATCTAAGATAACGCTTTAACCCTTAACCCGTCATTGTCGACTATAGTCACCACAACGTTATACAGCTAAAGTCGACCACAACAAGAACCTTTTTTATAAGCCGCATTTGAGTATTTATTTTCGTATTTAATTGATATGGCCACACATGCGTGTCAGACAGGAACTTGTCTAGTCAAGGGCATTGAGAAAAACATGTCTTTGTTCAACATTTTTTGACGAAAAATGTAATTTAACGATGTCGGGAACGTTAAAGACGCTCGAAGTGGTTGAAATTCATATGAATTATTCTGACTCGGATTATATCGATGACACCGATTCTGAAGACGATATTTCTGATGAAAAGAATTTAGAATGATTTGCAAATTATAGATCAACTTATCCTCTTCAACTTTTTTATTGGTGTCAAGAGTCTATCACTTATTATTATTCGGCAATAGTCGATTGAAATAGGCATACAAAATATTTCATGTCAGCCTTTATTTAGCCTGACCACTTGACGTCATGACGTCAAAATGACATCGACTGATTAAGGGTTAACCCATTCAGCCACCCAACCCCCTTTTGTGGAGTGTATGTTAAATCCCATCTCTCTGTCTGTCTGTCTCTCTCACTCTCTCTCTCACTCTCTCTCTCTCTGGTAATAAACAGTACCTGATAGCAGACCATTAAATACAGAATTACATGAATTAATAACAGATCAATTTTTATAGCGTTGGTGAACAAATCAATTCTTATACATATGTTTAGGCCAGACCGCTCATTAAATACACATAAAATGCATGTTTACGTACTGCTTCATTGAACACATAGACTCAGTGGCGGAGCTTGGATTATATGGACACAGATCACTAAAGATTTCCCCATTGACTCCAATGTTAATTCTCGTATCTTAGACCGGCTCTAACTTTTTCCCAAATTTTCGTTGGGTAGAACGCTTTCTACCACAGATGGAGCAACATGTGGCAACCACTTGCCCAAAAGCACGTATGAGGTTCTTCATGAAAAACTTGAGATACACAAGCTGGAAGTAGAGACAAGTAAACATGCAATTTCAGGCCCTACATTTCAACGTAACCAACCTCTCAACTCTTGTATCCTTCCGCATCAAAATTATGAATATTCACCAAAACCTGGCAGAAAATGTATTTTCAAACCCTTTTCCTCAATTCTACACCAAAAAGTCAACAAAAATCGCCATGCAAAAGGGGGAAAAAGGAAAAGGGAGAGGAAGACTAAAAATAGCTTTGGCCCTTGTTTCGTGGGTGACGGCGTAGGAATATTTGGGGATCTGTGTCCATATAAAACAAGGGTTCTCTTCTCTTCTCTATATCAAGCAAATTATTGATAATGAAGAGAGAACCCTTATCGAAACAACGAAACAACGTCAGAAATAAACTCTTGAGTAACTTGTATTCCATATAATTAGGTCATGTGTTATTCTCATACAGTTACTAAAATTTGCTTAAACAATTTCTTCTTTAATATGTTGATAAATATTAACGAAATTGGGTTTGACATCCAAACAGGGGCGTTTCCACTCACTTTTCATGAAATGCATGAATACGTATTGCTTTATTGAACACACTGAATCCTTGGTGGAGCTTGGATTTTATAAAGTAAAGGATTAGGACTCAACAAACATGAAATGAAATGAAATAGGGTTTATCGTCCTACTTTTCATGAAATGCATGAATACATATTGCATGATTGAACACACCGAATCCTTGGTGGAGCTTGAATTTTATGAAGTAAGGGATTAGGGCTCAACAGTACATGAAGAGAAAATATATATGAAAAACTTTGGGAGTTTTTAGATATATACTCTTCAAAACAAGTAGGGGATATTGAAATGCAGGTTGTGATATGATAAATTGTCATGGACACTTGACATGCTTTGAGAGTATGTTCACAGATGAAGAACCTATTGCCCCAACAGAACCACTGAGTTGCACATGCAACACGCAATAGCGCCATACACGTGGGAGTGGTTCATTGTCAAATTTGACATTTCAAGGAAGGGTTGATGAAAACTGCCGCGTGCTGGTTTATCTATCCATGTTTGCTTTCCTATCAGTTCTTGCATAAGATTTACTGTTTATGTTCATGTGTAGGCAATTGGCCTGTTATTAACATAAACTGGTTACCTCTAATAAAAACAGCAGTGCATTTCCTCAGTTTTGTATTGTTTCTGAATATCCCCTACTTTTTTTGAAGAGTATATTACAGGTAAATATATCAATAACTTTGATGTTGGTTATGATTTGAACTTGTTACACTAGAACAGGTGCATTATGTTCTAAATATCAAGTCTTATCTACCCCAAACAAAACAGAATTATCTTCAAATGTTAATTTAATTTGTCAAATAGAAAAAAAACATCTATGTAATATCTAAACGTAGATAATGTAATTAACGATTCTAAACCTGTAAGAAGTGGAAGTGAATTCAAGATATTCAAAACTTGTGTATTTTCTTGAATACAAAGTTACACAATTGCCTAAAGCGGAAATGTAATGGGATATTCTTCTACTTTTCTACACCAATTGGGAAATTAAATTCGGGTATACGACATACAGTGTTTTGTGAGGGAAACTTTCCCCGTACAGTGGCGTGCTTAAAGATGCATGTCTAAGAATTTGAGGCATTGGGGGAGGGCCTGGGGGGGTCCCAGGTTGAGACAAGGTTGAGACAACGTCAAGTTTGGCGTTAGGTCGGAAGGGCGGGGGGGACTATCCACGAATTTGATAAATTCAGAAGCTTTGAGACAATATTTAGGTTGATACATGTATAGTATAAAGTGGAGTGAGCCAAAACGGGTTTTTTTCCATGAATGTAGGATCCCCTGGACAACTTGTGCCTGTGCTAAGCTCTCCTTCCTGTAGCAATGACCAGGAGAAACCGTGCTGCAAAATCATGAAGGACATTCTCAGTCATGCTCTGGAATCGAATACAGTACTTCCAGGAGGGTTACTGAGTTGGCACCATATTCACTACAGCTCCCCACTAAGCGAAAAGTGAAGGATATTGTTCAAAGCCCTAGTCCCTATCTTGTTATGGCACAGCATAGAATATAAAAGGACTCGGCAGAAAGTGAAGGGAGTTGTTTAAACCCTTAGTCCCTTATACCTTGCTTGGTAATATGCCACAGCTAAGAATATCTAAATGAAAGGGTATTGTTCAAACTCCTATAGCTAGTCCCTAAACTGTTTTTGGAGTCCCTTTCTTGGTATGCCACAGCTGAAAATATCTTAATTAAAGGGTGTTGTTCAAACCCCTAGTCCCTATCTTGGTATGCCACAGCTGAGAATATCTTAAGTGAAAGAGTATTGTTCAAACCTCTAGTCCCTGTACTGTTTTTAAGGTTGTTGGTCAAACACCTAGTCCCAATCTTGTTTGTAAGGAACCCAACAGAAAGTGAAGGGTGTTGATCAATCTCCTAGTCTCTATACTGTTTGTAAGGTTGTTGTTCAAACCCCTAGTCCCTTTCTTGGTATGCTACAGCTGAAAATATCTGAATTGAAGGGTGTTCAAACTCCTAGACCCTACCTTGGTATGCCGCAGTAGAGAATATCTGAGAAACTCTGTTTACGTATAAACTCTGTTTACATTTAACTTTATTAATTACTAATTGGCTTGTCCCTTTCTAGGTATGCTACAGCTGAAAATATCTTTAAGTGAAGGGTGTTGTTCAAACCCTTAGTCCCTATCTTGGTATGCCGCAGCAGAGAATATCTAATTACGGATAAATGAAACACATTTAACTTTGATTTATTAATTACTAATTGGCTAGGACTTGACTCCAGTCCAATTTATTGTGTGCCACACTGATTAATATATTCATTATTGCTATCGATTGGCTGAAGGGATAAATTATTGGCCAAAGTGAACCAAGGGCAGGTGGCGTTAACAAGCTTTGACAACTGTGACATACGACGAAAAAATGCAACTAATGTTTTCAACACAAATGAGAATGATTCGTTGATTGTTGCTTTTGATTTAGAAATGTGCTCATCAGAGCTTTAAGTAAAAGGTCAGAGCTTCTCATCATTAATGCCCTATTGTCCTCTAGAGGTTTTCTAGCATTGTTCATGGCGTTTTTATTATGCTATGAATTGACTTTTATCGTGTTGATATTACTTAAATTTCAGTCTTAACACATTGTTAATACCTGTTTATCCAGACCTAAATTACTGTGCAATGATTTAATGTAAATGTCCAGAGAATTGAACTATTGTCAAGAGTGTACATGTTTATCCAGACCTAAATTACCGTGCTATGATTCAGTGTAAATGCCCAGGGAATGGGATTATTGTCATTAGTGCATATATACTTATGTATATGTTACACAGGAATCAGACCACCGAGAGTTATATTTTTTTTTTTAAAGAGAGAGAAAAATGGGGTTGGACGACCACTTGACACGAACTAGCTCCTCTGAAAACAAACATGTTGCTCAATTTTGTTTCAATAATTGTCTTGCGCATAGGGGTCTTTAGTAGTGGGAGGAAAACCAGGGGACCCGGAGAAAACCCACATTGTTAGACAGGTGATCCTACTCCTTGTTCATCTGGAAACAAACATGATGCTCAATTTTGTTTCAATAATTCGCTTGCGCATAGGGGTCTTTAGTAGTGGGAGGAAGACCAGAGGACCCGGAGAAAACCCACATGGTTAGACAGGTGATCCTACTCCTTGTCACATGCTAAATGGGTATCGAAACCTGGCCATTTGACTCATTGACCAACCTTATGATCTAATGGGCTACCCTGAAGGTCACGTGATCGATACAGGTGTTGTTCGAGATAGTTCTGGATTTTTTTCCAGCATTCAGATGGCATGAAAACCGAGGTCCTGTGTACATATTGTCATGCACATAAAAGAACCCTTCACAGTCGTTTCGCTGTGCAATCACAATTTCCCTCATAGTACACTGTATGGCGTATGCCCGTCAGGCCTGTAGCCAGCTTGCTAGCTTCGGAAGGGCAGTGAAGTTTTTAGGGGGGGGGGCACACCCGGCATAGTCTACAGTAGGTATTTTAGAGCTAGGGTCTGCCCCTCCTTGCCCCCCTCTGGCTATGGGCCTGATGCCCGTCTTCATTAGCCCATTTCGGAGCAGAACAGTTGGACGTTAAACCCCATTTCATTTCATTTTATTAGCCCAGTAGGACGTTAAACCCCATTTAATAGGTATAATTTAATAGGTGGTGCAGAGAAATATTTTCATTTATATATTACACTGTGATCGGACTGCCAACAGCTATTTATATATTACAGTGTGATCGGACTGCCAACAGCTATTTATATATTACACAGTGATCGAACTGCAAACAGCTATTTATATATTACACTGTGATCGGACTGCCAACAGCTATTTATATATTACACTGTGATCGGACTGCCAACAGCTATTTATATATTACACTGTGATCGGACTGCCAACAGCTATTTATATATTACACTGTGATCGGACTGCCAACAGCTATTTATATATATTACACTGTGATCGGACTGCCAACAGCTATTTATATATTACACTGTGATCGGACTGCCAACAGCTATTTATATATTACACTGTGATCGGACTGCCAACAGCTATTTGCTACTGTGACAGAAAATTATTCCCAAGAGCAGTACACATTAAAAGGAAAGTTCAGATGATGTATTTCAAATCTTGTCAATTGAAAGTTATCAAACGGTGTTATGTTAACTGTTAAATTGTTCAATGTTATGTTACATTAAATGTTCATTTGAATGCAAAGCTGGTTGAGCTTGTCAGCTTGATTATCTTTCAAAATTTTTTTGTCTTCAACTTGTAAATGAAGTGTTAAGTAGTGTAATGTCCTACTGTATTGTACTGGCTTGGAGTTCACAAAGTATTCTCAGACTTAAAGGGATAATAACACTCTTGCTGGCTTGCGTCAGCCCCAGTAAATAAATATTAGCCTTATTCTAAGTATTAGACGTTTAAGTGTCCTACCTGTTGTGTAAATTATCCATTAAAATCCTATTTTACTTATCCAGAGGGTTCGAAAATATTTTTAAATCCAAGTCACATTTGAAAAGTTTTACGTTAGGCTTTTCAAATCATTTAGTTGAATTTTTCCAATTTTTAAATTAGGTGTGTTAAGATGAAATTTGTATCATCAATTAATTGGAATACTGTAAAATAGTACAATTGTTGACCAGAATAAAGATTGGGACATATTATTCAGTTACAACAAGGGTGGTATTGAGCCTTTAAGTTAAGAGAGAGACACAAACTAGGTCATTTCGGGACTAACACATGGTTCAATTTTATTTCAATAATTTGCTTGCACATAGGGGTCTTTAGCAGTGGGAGGAAACCGGAAGACCCAGAGAAAACCCACGATGTTTGACAGGCGACCCTACTCCTTGTCACGTACTCCATGCCAGTTCACTCAATGACAGACCTTATACGTGCTAACCATTCAGCCATCCAACCCCCCTTCACTAATAAGAACAAAAGGTTCAGTTAGTGTAATCTTAGTAATGCTTATGACGTCATACATTTTTAAAACAAGAATATAGGCTCAATTATATGATTCCTTTGTCTGCGATATCACCTTTCTGAGTCCTAATTTCTAACATGAGAAAGATTTAAAAAAAATTGACGTCCAGATTACAGACTTAATAATCTCTTCGTATTAACCCATTACTTCTTGTTTCAAGCGAAACATCTAATCTGTAATCTTTTATAATGTTTCTTGGGACGTAGATGTGATTTCAGATGCAGTGGTGAAGGAAAACAGATCATCTGCTTTATATATGGGATAATTATTGGCTAGAAATTGATAAATGGGACTTCAATTTGATACGTGACTGTTTGTTTATAAATGTAGTCAGTAGAAATTTATCTTATATTGATAAAAAGATAAAAAGATTTATCAGGATTTGTCTGTGGATTTGTTTACGTAAAAAGGAGGTGTCTGGATACTATTACCTCGATGCAATCTGATTAAAGGAGCAAAATCGCTAACATTTGGGACCTAGAAATTGACAAAAGTAGGTCGCAACGCATATAATACTGTAATATGAATGTATATAAACTGATTTACATTCAATGGTTTCCGTTTTTACTCCAATTTCAAATCAGTTATGTTCGGCGAAATAAGCCAGCAGTCTCAAGCGAGTGCAAATTTCTAGTGTCTGGTTATTCCAGTCTACATACGCCGTTTGATTTGGTGCAATGTGTCGAGCCTCGTCCCTCGAGTCTCTTGATACAACTGGGGCTGAAGTGCATTATGGTACACGATTCGTGTACCAATGGTAAAATGTTTTTTTTTGTCTTAAATATTGGATATCAAAAGCCCATCTTTTTCCGGTAAGATCACAACATGAATATTGATTTAATTTGACAAATAAATCGTGTTTTCAATGTTGAAGAGTTTGGATGATATTGAGTTAGAGACTTAGCTACTTTAAAATACAGATCTATATTTCGTTTCGTTTTTTTTTATACTTTCGATGGCCTACAAGGCATGAATATCTGACAACTTGTAGTAAAAAGTAAAAGGTTGTGTCAGAGACATTCATCCTGTAGTTTTATTTGCAAAGGTAGACGCTTTTCCTCTCCCTAGCAATATAAAATTTATGGTATATCTTTTTGCGTATTTATTAGTTTATAGAGAGAGAGAATGGTTAGCATGTGCACGTTGTATCATGAGGCCTGTCATTGAGTCAGCTGGTTTCGAATCACCGGTTGTACGTGACAAGGAGTAGGGTTGCCTGTCCAACCTCGTGGGTTTTCTCCGGGTCCTCCGGTTTCCTCAAACTGCTAAAGACCTCTTCGTGCAAGCGAATTATTGTAATAATAATATTAAACAATATGTTAGTCCCAAAATGACCTGGTTTGTGTTGAGTGGATGTTAAACCCCATTTCTCTCTCTTTCTCTATTATCTATTTAACAGATATTAATGACATATATATGTCAATTACATCTAAATTCATGTTAAAGATACATTATCTATTTAACAGATATTTATAATGACATTTCTTTTTAAGGGTGATATATATAAGTATGTCAATTACATCTAAATTCATGTTAAAGATACATTATCTATTTAACAGATATTTAAATGACATTTCTTTTTTAAGGGTGATATATAAGTATGTTAATTATATCTAAAGTCATGTTAAAGATACATTATCTATTTAAAGATACATTATGGGAGATTCGATAACGAGTTGGCAGTTCGCACTATAATAGTTAAAAACTAGATAATGTAAAGGCAATTTGCTGAAAATTTCATTCAAATTGATCCACTATGAACCGAGAACTAAGCGATTGAAATATCCGCCTAGCCTCGATCATCGTTACTAAAGTCAGTCGATAAATAGCATAGTCTCGATTATCCATTTAATCGTTAAATCGTGAAGGAAAGTTATGCAGTAAATCGGCTCATAATCCACTAAAGATCGCAGGCTAGCGATGCCATCTAGAGTTGATTATGGTTTTGACAAGTTAATTAATGTCTAATTAATAATTTAGATAACATTTCAGGCCTAAAGAAAGACATGCAATAGGCAGATTTACCTCTTGCATAATGCATGATTAATGTCAATTCTCTCGGTCTATGGTTATGAAATGTTTTGTTCATGTTAATGCGACAGAGTGATATTTTTAATATAAATAGTCAGTTGGTTTTATTCATTTTAATCTGCACTTAATATAAACTAATAAAGATTGTACTATCCCTTTAAACCTATCCTATACCTGGTCTGTAGTGAGTAGTGAGTCCACTCACTACATCTTCAACTTTAACCTTTTTCTATGTCTATTGAGTTGTTCTATGAAGGTCCCCTTGGAGACATTCATCCTATAGTTTTTATATGCAAAGGTAGACACTTTCCCTCTTTTATTTTATTAGTTTATAAGTTCCAGTATTGCTAAATGAACATATTGAATCTCCTTCAATAGTGGTTTGTCAAAATATGTGATATTCAAGAACATCACTGTCTGGAAATAATATGAAAATGAAAGTAACCATTTTTGGTATTTGTCAGAATTATTTCTAATAGATCTGGTTTGTATAAATTGTTTTCCACTATTTTTCGAAAAGCAATCTTCACATTTAATGAAGTTTCAGAATCAGTTTTTTGCTTCAAGAATATATTTAAATTCTGTATTTTTTGTTGCTCCTTTTCCAATAATGTAAGGACGAATTTTGTCAACAGAATGTTATCTAAATCTAAGCTATATAAGCATTAGACGTTATTTTTCTGCGCCACTGCCGATGAAATGAAAATATAAACTGGCTATCCTAAATGTGTTTCATGACTGGATCTAAGCCTAGAGCATTCTGGTTTTGAACATAGTGTCCTAACATCAAGACCACCACTGACCAATTATTAAACTATGGTATATAAATCTACTGTCTACAAACTGTGATATATAAATCTACTTTCTACAAACTGTGATATATAAATCTAGTTTCTACAAACTGTGGTATATAAATCTACTTTCTACAAACTGTGGTATATAAATCTACTTTCTACAAACTGTGGTATATAAGTCTAATTTCTACAAACTGTGGTATATAAGTCTAATTTCTACAAACTGTGGTTTATAAATCTACCTTCTACAAACTGTGGTATATAAGTCTAATTTCTACAAACTGTGGTATATAAGTCTAATTTCTACAAACTGTGGTATATAAATCTACTTTCTACAAACTGTGGTATATAAATCTACTTTCTACAAACTGTGGTATATAAATCTACTTTCTACAAACTGTGGTATATAAATCTACTTTCTACAAATTGTGATATATAAATCTACTTTCTACAAAATGTGGTATATAAATCTACTTTCTGAACATTTAATCTGCAGTATAAATCTCTGGAGAATAAAAATCCAATTATATCTTCCTATCTACAGATGATCTTATAAGAACTCCAAACTAACACCAGAGGTAGCATTAACTTCATTCTTAAATTTCAGAATCAAAGTCTTATTTAAGAACATATTAAATCCTGTTTCTTGTTGCTGGAAAAAAATATTTTATCAACTGAATGTCACCTAGTTCTAAGCAATTCAAAAGTCTTGTAGTACATGTAACATTAGCTTGCTTGGTACAGATGCTTATAGGATAGAAAAAGGACAAAAGCAATTGAGATTACTCTATGTGAGGTGACTCTGAACAGAGAGCATTGAAAATCAGCTACATTGAAATTGGAATCGCTGAGTTTTATCCTAAATTTTTTATCCACTTCATGATGATTTATTTCCCAAAGCCCACCAAGTAAAGAATGTATGAAAGCGTTATTGTCATCCCTGATAGAATCTTATATTGTTTCAGGAACTGTAGCACATCAGTTTAATTAAGATAGGTCTATCTGCATCAAGGTAATTAGTGACTTTAACATTAATTAAGTTAGGTGTCCTTAGTGGCATGAACATTAGTTAAGTTTGGTTTCCTTCCAGGTAATTATGCACATGGACATAATTTTGGTCCCCTTCAAGGTAATTAGGGACATGGCTGTTAATTAAGTTTGGTTTTATTCAAGGTAATTAGGGACTGGCCATTAATTAAGTTCAGTTTCCTTCAAGGTAATTAGAAACTTGAATATTGATTAGGTTTGATTTCCTTCAAGGTAATTAGTGACTGGCAGATTAACCTGTTAAGCGTGACGTTTTTAAAACGTTAACTACCCCCTATTGTGTAATTAATTTGACGAAGTGACAAAGAACTATGTACTATGTTCTAAGAATAGGTTGGGGAAAATACCTCCTAGGCGTTATATTGCGCCCTACACACAGTGAGTGGCAATTGTCCAGGACGTAATATAACGTCCTACACATGCTGCGATCGTGGGGGAATTCCCAAGGGATTCCCCCAAGTGACGAACTATGTTCTAAGAATAGGTTGGGGAAAATACCTCCAAGGCGTTATATTACGCCCTACACACAGTGAGTGGCAGTTGTCCAGGATGTTATATAACGACCTACGCACTTAAACATGCATTATGCAAGAGCAAAATCTGCTTATTACAAGTCTTTCTTTAGGCCTGAAATGTTATCTAAATTATCAATTAGACATTAATTAACTTATCCAGACCATAATAAACTCTCGATGTCAAGGCTAGCCTTTGATGTTGGCTGGATTAGATTCCTTATGCCGCTAACGGCCATTGATAATTAAATCAAATTAAAAGTGGATAATTAAAAGTGGATAATCGAGACTATGCTGTTTATATTAATGATTTTAGTAATGATGACCGAGACTATGCAAAAATTTCACCCACTTCTTTCTCGGCTCATAGTGGATCAATTTGACTGAAATTTTCAGCAAATTACCTTTACACTATCTAGTTTTTAACTATTATAGCGAGAACTGCCATCTCTTTATCTTATCTCCCATAATGTATTTTTAACAGGTTAATTAAGTTCAGTTTCCTTCAAGGTAATAAGTGGCTTGAATATTAATTAAATTTGATTTCCTTCAAGGTAATTAGTGACCAGCATATTAATTAATACTCTGATCATCATTGTTTTATAGGTCCCATCATATTTATTCATAGCTTGATGGGTGGTTGGTGATTAGCTTGAGCATGCTGTATCATAAGGTCTGTCATTGAGTCAAGTGGCGTGGTTTTGATTCCCCGGTTGTACCTGATAAGGAGTAGGGTCGCCTATCCAACCTCGTGGGTTTTCTCCTGGTCCTCGGGTTTCCTCCCACTGCTAAAGACCCCTACGTGCAACCGAATTGAACGTGTTAGTTCCGAAATGGCCTACTTTGTGTCGAATGATTGTTTAACCCCCCCTCTCTCTCTCTCTCTCTCTCTCTCTCTCTCTCTCTCTCTCATTGCATGATAAAGACTACAGTAGCCTAGTCAAAACTTCACCCTGTAATTGTATTCTATAGAATGGTGTCCTGTGATAAAATCTTGTTGGCAAGCTGGAGAGTAAAGTAGATTGAAATTTAGTGAATTGGTTTTGTCAGATGTCAAAAAAAGCTGTTTGTTAAAATATTACCCATGTCTTGTGAAGTTTAGTTAATTGTACACATGGAGGGTGTTCAGGAATTTGAGCAGGTGTGAGGGGGGTATGGGGTGGAGACAACATCTAGTTTGGTGTGAGGTCTGAGGAATTTATTGAGAATTTGATCAAATCAGAAGTTCAGGAAAAATATCTGCTGATTTAGTTACATACTTATATAGGATTAGAGCGGAATGAGGCAAAAACGACGACAATGCTTTGCACGTTTGTTTGTTCGATGACTGTAGGAGATATGATCTGCATGAGCAGAAGGGAACCAAACCTCCCCCCTCTGGACATGCACCTGCTACATTGGTTCTTAATTAAGGTTATCATCAGCTTTCACCCTCCTTGTCACGTACAACCAGAGAATCGAAACCATGCCAGTTGACTCAGTGACAAACCTAATGATACAAAACGCACGCGCTAACCATTCGGCCATCCACCCCCCACTCCCCCACGCTTTAACCAGCTAAGAAATTAAAATGAGATTAAGTTGAGAATGCCCATACCATGTTCTTTATCTAATAAAAGTGACTGTCAATGTAATTCTCTACTTGTGATAATTATTTTTATTGAATCCCTCTGACATATTAACTCTGTTTATTCGTAGTTAAAGAGACCCGTGATGTATTACTCTCCAACCCAAATACACCCGTCATCTATTACTCTCTAACCCAAATTTTATTGTCTTAATTTATCATTTTTTATTATAGTTGAGGATGGGAATAAAGTCTGTTAGTAGAGAAAGTAGGAATAGAAAAAAAATACCTTAAGTGTATTAACGAGATAAAAGTCAAAGTTTATTAACTCACGTCTGCCACTGTTCCGTCTATCAATCAGCAAGAGATTGATGTCTGTTAAAGGGATATCACCCACGTGAAATGAATGATGTGAATTTCAACGTTTTGTGGCGATTTCATATTTTAAGATGGTTACAATAGATTGATGTATGTTAAACGGATATCACCAGCGTGAAACGAAGGATGTTAATTCCAAGGTTTTGTAGGGGTTTCGTATTTTAAGATGGTTACAATAGATTGATGTATGTTAAACGGATATCACCAGCGTGAAACGAAGGATGTTAATTCCAAAGTTTTGTAGGGGTTTCGTATTTTAAGATGGTTACAATAGCTTGATGTCTGTTAAAGGGATTTCACCCGCGTGTAACGAAGGATGTTAATTTCAAGATTTTGTGGCGATTTGGTATTTTAAGATGGTTACAGTAGCTTGATGTCTGTTAAAGGGATATCAGATGAGAGAGAGAGAGAAATTGGGTTTAACGTCTACTCGACACAAACTAGGTCATTTTGGGACTAACATAAGGTTTAATTTTATTTCAATAATTCTCTTGCGCATAGGGGTCTTTAGCAGTGGAAGGCAACCGGGGGACCCAGAGAAAACCCACGAGGTTGGACATGCGACCCTACTCCTTGTCACGTACAACCGGGGAATCGAAACCATGCCAGTTGACTCAATGACAGGCCTTATAATACAGCGTGCACATACTAACCACTCGGCCATCCAACCCTCCACCCTGGTGGTGACTATGCTAACACAGGTGTGGAACCCACTAAGAGATCATGATCAGTATAAAGAAATATTTGTTTGTTTCTCAATATGAAACATGACATAAGGTTTTATTTTATTGTACAAAACTATCAGAGTGTATAATAACAGAGTAGAATTACGTGAATATAGACAGACCCCTAGGTAACATTCAGTTAAAAAAAAAAAATTCCAGCGATAAGATACAGGATTTGATGTTCTTAATTAAAAATTTGATTCTGAAATTTGAGAGTGAAGTTGATACCACCTTTGATAAGATCTTCTGTAGATAGAAAGATATAATTGGATTTTTATTCTCTACAGATTTATACTGCAGATTAAATGTTCAGAAAGTAGATTTATATATCACAGTTTGTAGAAAGTAGATTTATATACCACAGTTTATAGAAAGTAGATTTATATACCACAGTTTATAGAAAGTAGATTTATATATCACAGTTTGTAGAAAGTAGATTTATATACCACAGTTTGTAGAAAGTAGATTTATATACCACAGTGTGTAGAAAGTAGATTTATATACCACAGTTTGTAGAAAGTAGATTTATATACCACAGTTTATAGAAAGTAGATTTATATACCACAGTTTATAGAAAGTAGATTTATATATCACAGTTTGTAGAAAGTAGATTTATATACCACAGTTTGTAGAAAGTAGATTTATATACCATAGTTTGTAGAAAGTAGATTTATATATCACAGTTTGTAGAAAGTAGATTTATATATCACAGTTTGTAGAAAGTAGATTTATATACCACAGTGTAATAATTGGTCGGGGGTGGTCTTGCTGTTAGGACACTAGTTCAAGACCAGAATGCTCTGGGCCTAGATCCAGCCGTGAAATACATTAAGGATAGCCAGTTTATCTTTTCATTTCATCGGCAGTGGCATGGAAAAGTAAAGTCTTATGCTTATAGCTTAGAGTTAGATGGCATTCTGTTGACAAAATTCTTCCTTACATTAATAGGAAAGATGCGACAAAAACCAGAATTTAAATATGTTCTAGAATCAAAAATTGTTTCTGAAATTTCATTACATGAGAAGATTGCTTTTCGAAAAATGGTTGAAAAACCTTGAAATTAAATACAAACGGAATTTATTTAGAATAAGCGATTTGATGTAAGATTGAAAATGGAAATATTTTTTGGTTTCGCAATTAGAGACATGATATAAGTTTTTTTGTTGTTTATTATACAAAACTTTCATAGCGTATAATAAACGGAGTAGAATTATAAATATAGATTAAACCATAAAAATACATTATGTAAGAGATAACTCTGATTATTGCAGGGGTTTATCTTGGCTTCAAATGTTATAAATAATTGAACATTTATTAACATGACCAAGATGAGAGAAAGGTCTTTATCTTGGCTTCAAATGCTATAAATTATTATATAGACAATTATTAACATGACAAATCTATGATCAATTCTCTACACTATCTATTGGCAGAGATTTTAAACGGATTAAAACATTTATTTAAATGGATTGACTCTGTTGTCAAGTGGGGGGTTGGATGGCTGAATGGTTAGCACGTGCGCGCTGTACCATAAAGTCAACTGGTATGGTTTTGATTCTCCGGTTGTACGTGACAAGGAGTAGGGTCGCCTGTCCAACCTCGTGGGTTTTCGGCGGGTCCTCCGGTTACCTCCCACTGCTAAAGAATCCTACGCGCAAGTGAATTATTGAAATAAAATTGAACCATATGTTAGTCCCGAAATGACCTAGTTTGTGTCGAGTGGACGTTAAACCCCATTTCTCTCTCTCTCTGTTGTCAAGTACCGTTGCTATCCTATTGAACGATCTGCGCTATATCTTCAAACAGTCATTACTTGGCTCAGAATAAAGTAATTTGAATCAAATTTTTAACATATTCATTTTTCATTATCTATTTTTGAACTTTTATAGCAAGAACGGCCAGCTCTTTATCTAAATCTTACATGATGCACTCGACACAAATTATGTCATTTCGGGACTAACATATGGTTTAATTTTATTTAGCAGTGGTAGGAAACCGAAGGACCCAGAGAAAACCTACGAGGTTGGACAGGCAACCCTACTCCTTCTCACGTACAACCGGGGAATCGAAACCACGCCAGTTGACTCAATGACAGACCTTCTGATACAGCGTGCACGTGTTAACCATTCGGCCATTCACCCCCCCTCAGGTTGTAAGGGATTTAAAATCCTTCTAAATAGGACCATCATATTGAAATATTCATCTTTCACAACATCTGTAAATCTTGTATTTTTTCTACATTGCTTGTAGTTAAAGATTGAATCTGACTCAGCTAATGTCGTTGTTAAGCCATCCTTTGATCTGTCAATTTTTTTATCATTTTTTCTTTATCCACTGTTCGAGATTTCATCTGGCAAGGGACAACGTACAGCCGTTCAGATGGAATTTAAAACCAAGGTCCAGTGGACACATTGGTGTGCACATAAAAGATCCTTTAGCAGTTAGAAATCGATATAAGAGTAGGCCCTGTCCAGGCAAAATTTCCCTCATAGCACACTGTATGACGTATGCCCGCCTTCATTAGCCCAGTCGGAGCAAAACAGTGGGATGATAAACCCCATTTCATTTTCTTGACTGTATCATATATGCAAAATTCTACTTTCTTTCATTGCACCCACAACAACAGTACATGTTAATCTCAAATTGACAAAAGTTTAGGGTAAAGAGACTTGAAAATCTTGAAGAGCTGATAAAGAATTAATATTTAAGAAGCAAAGCACAAAACAAAAGTTTGGGGTAAAGAGACTTGAAATCTTGAAGAGCTTATAAAAATTTAATATTTCAGCAGTCAGAAACAAAGCACAAAACAAAAGTTTGGGGTAAAATGTATGCTAAGAGCTGATAAAAATTAATATTTTAGCAGTCAGAAACAAAGCTCAAAACAAAAGTTTAGGGTAAAATGTATGCTAAGAGCTGATAAAAATTAATATTTTTTAACAGTAAGAAACAAAGCACAAAACAAAGCAGAAATTTAAAAAAAAAAAAAAAAAAAAAAGAAAAAAAGAATTACTATCTTTTCCAGAATAAAACATCAAAGAAGCACATTAGATGGAATCCTATGGCTGCTGTGTTTTTATACAAATCAAAGAAGTTATGTTCCTTTAAAGTGTCTTTGCATTTGGTGATTCTGTCTTGTATCTCCTGATTATCTCCTGGCAGGAGAGCAGAAAAGTAATTCTTGTATCAGAATTATTTAGTTATTTAAAAACATACTTCCTGTAGCATATTAATGAAAGAATAAAATAAGAGAAATGTTTAAAAGATAAATCCACAATCGGATTGGTGTGTACGCGTTGTTGTGCACGTAAAAGAGCCCTTGGCACTTGGAATTCAATACTATGATAAACGGTCACACAGAGTTAACAAGTTTTATTAGTTTAAACATATTTTATTGACAAATATCAAAAGTTTTATTAACCAAAATATTTCTTTAACATGTGTTGGGGCGGGTGGGTGTCCGAATTGTTAACACAAGCGCATTGTACCATAAGGTCTGTCATTAAGTTGGGTGGCATGGTTTCGATTCCCTGCTTGTATGTGACAAGGAGTAGGGTCGCCTGTCCAACCTCGTGGGTTTTCTCCAGAGTCTTTGCCCTCCGGTTTCCTCCCACCAGGCCCGTAACTAGGAGTGGGGTGGGGGAGCAAAGCCCCCCCCCTTTGCAAAAAGTATCGCCCCCCCTGTGAAAATATTCTCGACCATAGATATAGATTGTCTGTCAATTTTACAGCACCCCTGAGAACATTTCCCGCCCCCTCGTTGCTCCGAGCTAGTTACAGCCCTGCCTCCCACAGCTAAAGACCCTTAAAATTGAACCATATGTTAGTCCCAAAATGGCCTAGTTTGTGTCAAGTAGACGTTAAACCCCATTTCTCTGTCTCTCCCTCTCAAGTTGCACTAGAGCACTTTATTGCCACTGTAATCACGATACCATACAATATTGCAATTCAGGTGCTACGATAAGATTCAGTTTTATTTCAATAACTCGCTTGTGCGTAGGGATCTTTAGCAGTGGGACGAAACCTAAGAACTCAGAGAAAACTCGCGAGGCTGGATAGGCGACCCTACTTCTTGTCACATACAAGTGGGGGAATCGAAACCACGCCACTTGACTCAATGACAGACCGTATGATCCGTTAACCATTTGGCTACCCAACCTCCCAGTGCAACTTAAAGTCACTGACCCTACTTCTTGTCACATACAAGCGGGGGAATCAAAACCACGCCACTTGACTCAATGACAGACCATATGATATGTTAACCATTTGGCCACCCAACCTGCCAGTGCAACTTGAAGCCACTGATCATTAATTGAGGGATTCTGAATCCATCCCGATCTGATTAAAACACATTTCGTTTTTTTACAGTTCAAAATTTCGTTTTACTTGCCTCCACTACACTAGAATCTGGAAGAGTTGTTATATAACCTGCGTTCTGGTTGATGTGAGGGATTACTCAATGAAATGATATGTTCTGATGTTCTTGGTGTGCGGTGCATGAAGCTGAGGGCAGACATTCACAATGAAGACAAACCAAAAGTTGTATTTCCAAATACGGACTTGAAACATCAACACTGATTGGTTAATCTGATGTCATAGGGTCAAAAGCCGCTTGTATGACCCCTGATGCAAACTTCTACTACAACTGGTCAGATCTTCATGTAGTGGAGGCCATCGAAAGTATAAAAAACGAAGTGAAATATAGATCTGGGGCCTGTTTCACGAATTTTAAATTAAAATAAAATTTAGTAATTTGATTGGATAATATTAGATTGATTTTAGTGCTTAGCCAATCAAAATTGGAGTATCTACTAAAATTTGGATTTTATCTTTAGTTAAACATACATTATGCAAGAGCTAAATCTGCCTTTTGTAAGTCTTTCTTTAGGCCTGAAATGTTATATAAACTATTAATTAGACATTAATTAACTATACAGACCATAATCAACTCTCGATGTCAACGCTAGCCTGCGATATTAGTTGGATTATGAACCGATTTGCTGCATAATTTTCTTTCTGGATTTAACGATTAAATGGATAATCAAGACTATCATTTTTGTCGTACCGACTTTAGTAATGATGAACAAGGCTATGCGGAACATTCAATCGCTTATTTCTCGGTTCTTAGTGGATCAATTTGACTGAAATTTTCAGCAAATTGTCTTTATATTATCTAGTTTTAAACTATTATAGTGAGAACTGCCAACTCGTTATCTGATCTCCCATAATGTATTTTTAAGATTTCAAGAAACAGGGCCCTGTATTGAAATCAGATTGAATCCATCCCAGTCAACAATATTAATGGTGATCACGGCGGCTAAGTGTGTGAGACGCTGGCTCGCTAGCCTGGAGGTTGGGTGTTCGATCCCTGCATTGGCTGAGAAAGTTCATCCTGATTTTCCGGTGTGGTTCTCCCTTGTCAGTGATGCAGGACGGAGGGGCTGACAAGGAAAGCTGTGTAGTCGTTCGGATGGGACGAAAAACCGAGGTCCTGTGTACACATTGGCATGCACGTAAAAGATCCCTTAACAGTTGGAATTCGATATAAGAGTAGGCCGTAGTGCCGCTGTCTGGGCAAAATTTACCTCATAGCACACTGTATGGCATATGCCCATCTTCATTAGCCCAGTTCGGAGCAAAACAGTAGGATGTTAAACCTTATTTTATTTTTTTTCATTTCATTTCAACAATATTAATCTATACAATGTATATAAGTCCAAAAAATGTTCAATTCCATATTTACCAAGATGTGATTGATTAAAGATAATAGCGACAATACAAACAAACCAGAGCGTGGTAAAATCTTTTGATAAACATCTTTTTAATCTGTGTCAATCCAAGCTGGGCGATAATCTGCTGTTCATATTTTGTTTTAGTTAATTAAATTTGAGTACGGGTACATTAGTCCGAAAAATGCAAGTACTGATATTAATAATGATGTAACCAAATGATATGAGTGAGGGAGAGAGAGAGAGGATCGTTTAAGGTTCACTGGCCACAAACTAGGTCATTTCGGGACTAACATATGGTTTAATGTTATTCCATTATTTCGCTTGCGCGTAGGGATCATTGAACAGGCAACTCTACTCCTTGTCACATACAAGCAGTAAATCAAAACCACGCCTCTGGACTCAATGACAGACCCTATGATGCAACACACACATGTTAACCAATTGGCCATCAAAAGGGGAGTTGAATGGCCGAATGGTTAGCATGTGCGCGCTATATCATAAGGCCTGTCATTGAGTCAACTGGCGTGTTTTTGAATCCCCGGTTGTATGTGACAAGGAGTAGGGTCACCTGTCCAACCTCGTGGGTTTTCTCCAGGTCCTCCGGTTTCCTCCCTCTGCTAAAGACCCCTACGCGCAAGCGAATTATTGAAATAAAATTAAACTATATGTTAGTCCCGAAATGACCTAGTTTGTGTCGAGTGGAGGTTAAACCCCATTTCTCTCTCTCTCTGGCCACCAAAACCCCCAAATGATGCTCAGCGGCCTTAAATTGAAACCTGATGATATAATAGAAATGTTAGTGATGCAGGACAAAGAAACAAAGTTTTGGATGGAACGAAAAACAGAGATCTTGTGGTTTCGATTCCCTGGTAGTACGTGACAAAGGTTTGTTTCACCTGTCCAACCTCATGGGTTTTCTCCATGTCCTCCTGTTTCCTTCAACTGCTAACGACCCCTACCCTACGCGCAAGCAAATTATTGAAATAAAATTGAACCATATGTCACCTAGTTGACTTAAATCCATCTCTCTCTCTCTCTCTCTCTCGTCTCTCTCTCTTTCTAGTCTCTCTCTCTCTCTCTCTCTCTCTCTCTCTCTCACATGTTATAATAGCCAATTATTATAGTGATGAGAATGAAGTCATCTGATAGCATACTGGAAATCAATAATAGAAAAAACACTCCCACTCGATCTCTACATGCTAAATAAGCCTTCTATATATCCACAAGCCAATGTTAACAATAAACCGTTATAAAACACCAACCGATTTTGTTAAAAAGCGTATTACAGAGAAGCTTAAAGTCACAAGATACGTCCCAATTGCTATATCTACAGGCCAAACCAATTTGTGCAGGATGGAGAGCTTGACAAGGACAGCTGTCTAGTTGTTCGGATGGGATGGAAAACCGAGGTCCCTGCATTGGTCGCAAAAGTTCATCAGGATTTTCTGGCATGGTTCCTCCTTGTCAGTGGTGCAAGACAAAGGGTCTGGCAGGGGACAATGTATAGTTGTTTGGATGGGATGAAAAACCAAGGTCCCGTGTACACATTGGAGTGCACTTAAAAGACTATGCAAACGGACTGCTAGCAGGAGCACCAAAATATTGTTTAAAACGTCTCGAGGTTTCTCAAAATAATGCAGCTCGTATAGTCACTCGATCTAAAAATTTGGATCACATCACCAATAAACTTGGTTGCCTGTTGAAGCTAGAATTGACTATAAAATTCTGACAACTATCCATAAAGCCATGTTTTCTAACACTGCACCACAGTATATGCATGAACTTTTTTCATTCACTATTCCTTTGTGACAAAACTTGCGATCTTCAGCAAATAAAATATTGTTTTCGGTTCCCAGATATAATAAATTGTATGGTAAATAGTCATGGTGCATAGTTATGGAACGAGCTTCCTCAACAGATGTGAACAACAGGTCTATTTTCAAGTTTTAAGACAACACTAAAGACACATCTGTTTACCAAATATTTGTGCAAGAACTAATAGTTAAAGTGCTTAGAAATGACCAGCGGACATAATCTAGCGATATATTAGATCAATGAACAAAGAAATATATCCTAAATTACAATGTGACAGTATCACAAATGATAAAATAATAGTAAAAACCTTTAGAACTTACGAATCAGGCGTAAACAACTGACGTTCAGTTTGGACTCCTGACGTATTCCACCAAACGTAATAGATTAGAAATTACAATTTTTTTTTAAAAATTGAATATAAATCACTTTTTATACTTTCATATTACATTAATATCTGCTTTTAGACCCATTTATAGTTCCAAAGAATAGCGCCATATGCCCTTTAATGATTGGTAACTAGAGGTTTTTGAACAGTTCTTTTGGATTCTAAATTAGTCTTTTTCTCAAAGAATTAAGAAGAAAGTTTTTTACAGGTGTTTTTGAAGAACAGAAAAAGAAATTGAAGTGGCCTTATATATAATAAACCCTTATAAAACAGCGTCCTGTTCTTTTTTTTTATTAAAAGTGTATTACAAAACAGCTTTCCAATCACCATATTATCTGCACATGTATTTTAAATCTTCAGAGATCAGCTAAGATCCAAAAGCTTTTTTACGCTTCATCAGAGTCTTTTTTAGATGTGATGAAATTGAAATTTCTTTTGTGCTGCCGTATTTCTTAGCAATTTTGTCATGTCGACCGAGAGAGGATGAACGGGAGACTTTTATAATGCTTGATTAAAGTTAAGATAATCTGAAGATAAACAAATGATGGGTTTTATATCATCCTACCTTGCTGTACTGACTCAGGTAATGAAGGCCATCTTCAACAGAAGGCTTGATCTCGCTTTCGCTCCGTACATCTTATCAAGGGGGTCGGATGTCCGAATGGTTAGCACTTGTTTGCTGTATCATAAAGTCTCTCATTGAGTCAATTGGCCTGGTTTTGATTCCCCGGTTGTATGTGACAAGGAGTAGGGGTTGCCTTCCACTGCTAAAGACCCCTATGTGCAAGCGAATTATTTAAATAAAATTGAACCATATGTTAGTCCCAAAAGGACTTAGTTTGTGTCGAGTGGACATTAAACCCTATTTCTCTCTCTCTCTCTCTCACATTGTATCAAGCCGTTCACGTAATACCCTGCATATTTCGTCACTAATTTTGATTGGTTACTTACCCTGCTGGTTCTCTCACTCTTAGATTTCTTAATAGAAAATATCATTGCGAATACAAGTCTCACACTTTCCAGCTAAAATGTCTACCTTAGATAATCAAGTTGCAAAGTTCACAGGACTTAAGGCAGACCTTGTGTTCTTACGCAATCGACATACCCCCCCCCCCACCACCCCGAACCTACAAACGTCACAAAGTTACTTTGTCCGGGGCAGTAAGTCTGCAAAAGGATTCAAGTCAGGGGCAGTAACTCTTCAAAAAGTTTCAGGTCGGGCAATAACATTAATGGTTACAATACCAGGGAAACTAACTGTTCATTAGATCAATGTGTGAGCCTGAATGTCAATTGGGCTCCTTTCGCTTTTGGCCAGCCTTATAGTATAGCTCACTAGAAAAAATACTTAAAATCTCTAACCTATCTAGTGTCTTCAAGGTTACTGTTTCTGGGGGGCAATAACAATGCAAAATATTGTTGTTTAACCCAAAACTAGTAAAGCAATCCTAATAAGTTTTAATCCAAAAATATCTGCAAAACATGGACCAGTTTATAAGGTTTTGATGATAGGATACTTACATATTCCCTATTGAAATTCAGATTCATACAATGATTTTTTGCACAGCTACCTCTCCTGAACTTAGAATTTTGAAAAAGCTCCTTGTAGGCATACATTTGTTTGATCGCAACACTGAGTTTGATGAATATCTAGTGAAGTTATCCCTCGGCATCTTTTTTCAGTTTTTATATGCCCACATTGAAATTACTGGATTATTACTCGTAATCTGATTTTCATATGATGTAAATGTTCTCATTACTGACAAAAGAAAAAAATATGTGACAACCCTTCTTAACTGCTCGGACAACTTGGCTACTGTGGGTATATGTTTTTGTTGCCTAGCAACCTATCTTTGTTCTTTCCATGGTAACCATAAAATAAACATAATATGAAAAGATAAACAAACACAAAACCATTTATGGCACGGAACACACGATGTGATTAAAACACAGATCCTAATTCGTTTTGTGTTTTATAGTTCAAAATTTCGTTTTAATTGTCTTTACTTCACTAGGATCTGGAAAAGTTGTTATATATCCCGCATTCTGGTTGATGTGAGGGATTAACCAATGAAGCGGTCTGTTACAGCGAATTCTTGGCATGTCTTGCAAGGAACTGTGGGAATCCCACTAGAAACATCAATGCTGACTAGTTAATCAGATGTCTGACATCGTGGGGTCAAAAGCCGCTCGTATGACCACTGACGCAACATTCCACTACAACTGATCAGATATTCATGTAGTGGAGGCCATCGAAAGCATAAAAAATCTAAACAAAATATAGATCTGTATTTTAATCAGATAGTGGAACACAATTACTATTTTAATCAAAGCGACATTTTGATGAAGCTTCTGTCAACGTTACCATGCCATATTTGTGTCAATTACGTGTGTCAATGGCTAAATGTCACTTAAAAGAAGATATTAAAAGATGAACGATTTCTTACATGTTACAAGTACTGCCACTTTAAGTCGATCACTCAAAAGAAGATATTAAAAGATGAACGATTTCTTACACGTTACAAGTACTGCCACTTTAAGTCGATCACTCAAAAGAAGATATTAAAAGATGAACGATTTCTTACACGTTACAAGTACTGCCACTTTAAGTCGATCACTCAAAAGAAGATATTAAAAGATGAACGATTTCTTACATGTTACAAGTACTGCCACTTTAAGTCGATCACTCAAAAGAAGATATTAAAAATGAACGATTTCTTACATGATACAAGTACTGCCACTTTAAGTCGATCACTCAAAAGAAGGTATTAAAAGATGAACGATTTCTTACATGTTACAAGTACTGCCACTTTAAGTCGATCACTCAAAAGAAGGTATTAAAAGATGAACGATTTCTTACATGTTACAAGTACTGCCACTTTAAGTCGATCACTCAAAAGAAGATATTAAAAATGAACGATTTCTTACATGTTGCAAGTACTGCCACTTTAAGTCGATTATTTCCGAAGGAAGTTTCTATTGCATGCTTCAACAAAATAAAAGATTAATCTCTTATACTAGCTTTGAATTACGAGAGAAACGCACTGAATATTTCAAGTTCTGAGTAATATTTTCGTATATTTTTTCCATTTAGGATATCCATGTGTATTTTATATATCGTTGTATTGCATGTTAAGAGAGATTCGAGTTTATTAAATGGTAATTACCTTGTATCCTGCTCGGGTGATGGTTTGACATCTTTATTTCAGCCGAGATCAAATTAACGTGTGTATATTGATATGTTTTATCTGGTCAATGCTATAAAATTACGTATGAATTTTAGGTCACAAGGTTTGTTATTTTATCAAGTGGCATGGTGAAGTGATCTAACACAAGGTCTGTCATTGACTCAAGTGGTGTGGGTTCGAACCCACGCTTTCACCTGACAAGGTGCAGGTTATTTATTAAATATCTTTTATCTGGTCAATGCTTTAAAATATGTGTGGTTGAGTTGTTTTACGTATGTATTTTAGATCACGAGGTTTGTCATTTAATCAAGTGGCATGGTCAAGTGATCTAATACAAGTGCATTAGATCACAAGGTCTTTCATTGACTCAAGTGGTGTGGGTTCGAACCCACGGTTTCACATGACAAGGTGCAAGGTCATTTGTTAAATATGTTTTATCCAGTCAATGCTATAAAAAAGGGGAGGGTTGGTGGTCACAAGGTCTGTCCTACAACAACACTGTGGAATGGTACAGTATTAGGTATCTCCACCAATTAATTAGTTAGAGTTTGATATGTTTTATTTGTTCAATGCTACGAAATACTCATTGATACTCAATCATTTATTACAGTTATTACTTACTTCGTACGGACGGTACAGTACATGTACAATACTCCCGTCAAAAGGCAAAACCTAGTAACTCACTTTTTTCTTATTTTGAGAAAACAAAGGAAAACGTAATGAATGAATATTAAACCCCAGCTCATCCATTGATTTGACTATTGAGTTACTAGGTTTTGCTGTGGTATACTAGGCAAATGAAGGAAGTTGCTAGGTTGTGTCATGGGTGTAACTGCTTACAAAATCAAAAGACTTGAATATCTAGTACAACAACAG
The DNA here is from genome assembly GCF_932274485.2 of Patella vulgata. Taxonomy (NCBI): domain Eukaryota; kingdom Metazoa; phylum Mollusca; class Gastropoda; family Patellidae; genus Patella; species Patella vulgata. The sequence continues at coordinate 84,120,643 of NC_065879.2, forward strand.
GAAGCACATACCCTAGTAACTACAAATTTGGTCCTAACTCAATTTTGATAAAAAAAAAGTGAGTTACTAGGTTTTGCCTTTTGACGGGAGAATAGTGTATGTTATTACTTATACTCGGTACAGTACATGTATAATAACGTATGTTACAATTATTACATACTCAGTGATAATATATCTGAATACGGTACAACAGAATATAAAGTCTAAATTGTAAATGCTATAAAATACAGGAGGTTTGAGCAGTCTAATGGTCTAAGCCATTGGTTCTCAACGTTATTTTGGCAACGGCACACCTTGGAACACGTGAAAAATAGCAGCACACCTGGCTAAATATATATGAAAAATATTGGAATTTTGCAAAATAAAAACATGGCAAGTCATAGACGGCATGCAACTGTAGACACAGACTAGTTATAGAAACATAGAATGACTCAAACTAAATAAAGAAAAACACAGCTATGAACATATTAGTAGACACCAGTGAATACTCAATTGGGATCAAGTGGCATTTCGCATTTTCTTAGTGTGCCGTTCAAACTTTTGCGGCACACAGGTGTGCCACGAAATCTTCCTTAGTGTGCCGCGAAAGTTTGAACGGCACACTAAGAAAATGCGAAATGCCACTTGATCCCAATTGAGTTGAGAATCACTGGTCTAACATATAGTTTAGATTACAAGGTATTAGTTAGTGAATATCACTGAATATCCTAAGGTCTTTTTCTCGGCCAGCGGTGTTAGATGACTGAGTGGTGTAATGTGAGTGCTTTGAGTCATTTTGGGGTGTTGGATGGCCGAATGGTTAGTGTGTAGGTGCTGCATCACAAGGTCTGTCATTGAGTCAACTGGTGTGATTTTGATTCACTGGTTGTATATGACAAGGAGTAGGGTCGCCTGTCCAACCTCATGGGTTTTCTCTGGGTCCTCCGGTTTCCTCTCACTTGTAAAGCCCCTTACGCGCAAGCGATTTATTGAAATAAAATTAAACCACATGTTTGTCCCGAAATGACCTAGTTTGTGTCGAGTAGATGTTAAACCTCTCACTTGTAAAGCCCCTTACGCGCAAGCGATTTATTGAAATAAAATTAAACCACATGTTTGTCCCGAAATGACCTAGTTTGTGTCGAGTAGATGTTAAACCTCATCTCTCTCTTGAATTATATTTGAAACATGTGTTAGTATCAAAATGACCTATTTTGTGTATTTACACCCTCTGTCTGTCTGTCTGTCTGTCTGTCTGTCGGTCTCTCTATTTCTCTCTCTCTCTCTCTTTCTTTCTCTTGTTTTGCTACCTGGCAACCTATCTTTCTGGATGATAGACTATCATGGGACATTAAGCATGTCTGATTCATATCAATACTTGTTTAAACATTTGTAGCCAGACTAGAATATGTAATATAATACCTATATAAAAAATTGTATTCAAATTATTTTTTTTTCGATCCAGGATGTATCTATCAACCTGTATATTTCAATCATGTTTTGTCTGGAGATGTTGTTATATAACCGAATTTTGATATTCTCATGGCAAGAATTCCCCCGATTCATGTTCATAAAGTTCTACTTTATTCTACAATCAATTTGATTTGAATTTTGATATTCTAATGTTCAGTATATCTATTTTATGTAACTAGTGTTACAATGTGGGTAGATGGATGGCCGAATGGTTAGTATGTGCTTGCTGTATCATAACGTCTTTCATTGAGTCAACTGGCGCGGTTTCTATTCCCTGGTTGTACGTGAGTTTTCTTCAGGTCCTTCAGTTTCCTCCCACTGCTAAAGACCCTTACACGGCAGCAAATTATTGAAATAACCTGGTTTGTGACGAGTGGACGTCAAACCCCATTTCTCTCTCCCTCGTCCACCAAATCAAATCTATTTTCAAAATTTCTTGACTCCATGCTTTTTTTTTTTTTCGTAATTCAGGCACTCCCCCATCCCCCATGGATTTCCCCCCCCCGCCACACACCCCTCCCAAACAAAACTAATCTGGCCCCTGTTTGTATTCCAAAATTTATATCAGTCAATCTATCAATTCTTAAAGGTGTAAAGTCAATCTATCAATTCTTAAAGGTGTAAAAATAAAATAACAAAACAGACGAAAAAAAACTTTCACTGAAAAGAAAGGGCGGAAGAGTCCCTCTAACAGTGTAAGTGTAAGTTTGTGTAAAGATATTTATATCCCAATAACATGTTTTGTCTTCCTGCCTAACCAGACTAGATGAATTATAAAAGACATACCCCCAAACTAGATAGATTATATAATACATACCCCCCCACCCCCCCATACTAGATACATTATAAAATAAATACCCCCCAGACTAGATAAATTATAAAATACATATCCCCAGACTAGACAAATTATGAAATACATACTCCCAGACTAGATAGATTATGAAATACATATCCCCAGACTAGATAAATTATAAATACATACCCCCAGACTAGACGAATTTATATAAAATACATACCCCCAGACTAGATAAATTATAAAAGACATACCCCCAGACTAGATAAATTATAAAATACATACACCCAGACTAGATGAATTATAAAATACATACCCCCAGACTAGATAAATTGTAAAATACATACCCCCAGACTAGATAAATTATAAAATACATACCCCCAGACTAGATGAATTATAAAATACATACACCCAGACTAGATGAATTATAAAATACATACACCCAGACTAGATAAATTATAAAATACATACCCCCAGTCTAGATAAATTATAAAAGACATACCCCCAGACTAGATAAATTATAAAAGACATACCCCCAGAATAGATAAATTATGAAAGACATACCTCCAGACTAGATAAATTATAAAATACATACCCTCCAGACTAGATAAATTATAAAATACATACCTCCAGACTAGACAAATTATATAATACATATCCCCAGACTAGACAAATTATAAAATACATGCCCCCAGACTAGATAAATTATAAAAGACATACCCCCAGACTAGATAAATTATAAAATACATACCCCCAGACTAGATAAATTATAAAAGACATACCCCCAGACTAGATAAATTATAAATACATACCCCCAGACTAGATAAATTATAAAAGACATACCCCAGACTAGATAAATTATAAAATACATACCCCCAGACTAGATAAATTATAAATACATACCCCCCAGACTAGATAAATTATAAATACATACCCCCAGACTAGATAAATTATAAATACATACCCCCAGACTAGATAAATTATAAAAGACATACCCCCAGACTATATAAATTATAAAATACATACCCCCAAACATATTGACATTGAAAAGGCCATTTATTCATTAAATGATATAAATATATTTGAATCATTTAAATGACATAATATTTACATTAATATACTTAACAATCATTCTAACAAAAATATCTATCTTACATAAATGAGCAAAATTAGTAAATCAAAGATAGGGGGTCTAACTAACACCGCCATAAAAATTTCTGTTTTTCTCATTAACGAGAATAGAAATGTTGTTATATATGTTCTATATCAACATCTGTTCAATTCAGCTTTTAATTCTGATTTTTATTTGTCTAGAAGATATTAAAATATCATAATATTGTCAATTTTTTCATCAACAAGAATAGAATTATCGTTTTATTGATATTATCAACATCTTTAATTGTTCAATTCTGTTTTCAGTTCCTGTTTTTATCTGTCTAAAGATATTTATTCGGATGTTAGTTATATTTTTAATATCAACACTTTCAATTGTTCCATTCAGCTTTTAATTCTGATTTTTATTTTGTCTAGAAGATCTTAAAATATCATAATATTGTCAATTTTCTTATCAACAAGAATAGAATTATCGTTTTATTTATATTATTAACATCTTTATTGTTCAATTCTGTTTTCAATTCCTGTTTTTAATCTGTCATAAGATATTTTTATCACAACAATAACAAATTGTCTCTTTTCTTAAGAACAAGAATAGACATTTTGTTTTATTTATAACTGAAAACAAATTGATCATTCGTTTTAATTCAATTGTCTGTGTTATTTTTGATATGGTCATGTCTGCTATAGTGACACTGTTTGACTTGTAGAATCTTTCACGGCTCTCTCTCTCTCTCTCTCTCTCTCTCTCTCTCTCTGTTTTGCTGTGTGTTTTGCTGGTCGGCTGATCATGATCCGACCATAATTCATGTCGCTTTTTCTTGTCAAAACGGTAATCAGGAGACGAAGGCTAATGATATTCTGGTGTGGAGACGAAATGAAGCTATTTAAGGAGCACAGGTTCAGCGCCCAAGTTGATGGATTGCCCAGTGCAAACAAATCACATGTCTAAATGTCACTTTCCTGCCTGTTTCAGCTGATATTAGATTTTTTTTTTTATAAACTGAAAGCTTGAATTATAATTAAATGGATTTTTTATAAACTGAATGCTTGAATTATAATTGAATGGATTTTACTTTGTAGAGTTGGTTTTTTTCCTTCTGTCTTTTAAAGAGGTGTTTCAGACTTTTTAATGAAAAAAATGAAATGAAATGAAATTGGGTTTAACACCGTACTTTTCTGCGCCGTCCGGGCTAATGAAAAAGGGGATGCATCATGTAATCTGCTATGAGGGAAATTTTGCCACTATGGCCTACTCTTTTTTCGAATTCCAACAGTAAAGGTCTCTTTTACGTATATGCCAATGTTTTTTGTCTCATTTGATGGACTGAATTGCATATAGAAAGGTTAATCCGATTTGCTTCCATGAATCACAAAAATTATTTAGGGATGCGCATGTAGTGTGCTAGGAGAGAAATTTTGCCCAGACAGTGTCACTATGGTTTATGTACATGCCAATTTTTACATGAGACCCTGGTATATAAGATCGATCTGATCCGAGGCTATTCCATGCCAGGTCCTCTGTCCAACACAACTGACCAGAGAGAGAGAGAGAGAGAGAGAGAGAGAGAGAGGGGTTTTGACATCCACTTGACATAAACTAGGTCATTTCAGGACTAACATATGGTTCAACTTTATTTAAATAATTCACTTGCATGAAGGGGTCTTTAGCAGTGGGAGGAAACTGGAGGACCCGGAGAAAACCCATGAGGTTGGACAGGTGACCCTACTCACATCCAATGACGACAGACCTTATGATGCAGAGCGCACACATTGACCATTCGCCTCTCCCTCCCCACCTCACAAGAGAAGAACCTCAGGGTTATCAGAAATCATTGTTTATTTTGTTTATTTGCTGACCAGATGGTTGAAAAGAACCTCGGAACATTCAGTAAACTTCACTAACTAATTAATTGGTGGAGATCCCTAATTATTGACCAAAACCCAATGTTGCTTTGTGAAAGAGTTGACAATCTTGTGTGTAGAACAAATCCATATATTCTCTTTATTATTGTTCCGGTCAAATTGGAGATCCCCAATTATTGACCAATTCTAAGTGTTGCTGTCTAAAAGAGTTGACAATCTTGTGTTAAGTCGTATTTAAAAGAAACAAATTTATATCCTCTGTTTATTTTCGTTCTGGTCAAATTTGAAATACAAAGCGGAAGGCTACAGGGCTGAGGGCTCGAGGATTTATATTGCATATTTCTCATTATTCTCTCAAACCATGCACACTCGCTCAAACTTTAAAGGCTAAAAATAGCTCACCGAATCAGTGTGTATAAACACGTGACCACGCTCTATATAAACGATCACCACACTTTCAGTATTGTCTTTTTCTCTTTTGATCTAGACCCACAGCTCTTAAGATAATGTTTTCCAACAGTCTTAACATCATATCAGGAGCCACGGTGGCTAAGTGGGTAAGACGCCGGATCACTAGCCCGGAGGTCAGGTGTTCGATCCCTGCATTGGCCGAGAAAGTCCATCCAGATTTTCCAGCATGGTTCCCCCTTGTCAGATATTAATTAATCTATTCAGACCATAATCAACTCTCGCTGCGATATTTAGCGGATTGGAATACATTTTTTGAAAAATAATTAGACGTAAAAATGGATAATTGAAATGGCAATTTTCAGTATATTCTATTTTCATTATCTACTTTTTAACTATTATAGTGAGAACTGTCAACTCTTTATCTAATCTCCCATAATGCCTGTTTAAGGGAACAGTATGTCATTTAGAAAGTTTGCAGTTAGTGATGCATGTAAAAGATCCCTTGGCAGGCTGTAGCATTGTTGTCTGGACAAAATATACCTCATAGCACACTGGTGTATGCCAGTCTTCATTAACCCAGTCGGAGCATTGTGTGTTGTATGCCAGTCTTCATTAACCCAGTCGGAGCATTGTGTGTTGTATGCCAGTCTTCATTAACCCAGTCGGAGCACAACAGTAGGATGTTAATTAAAACCCATTTCATTTCATTTCACTAATGCATGTACTGAAAAAAAAAATAAAAAAGAGAAAAAACACAATCAGATTAGTAAAGTATCATGATACGATATCTAGTATTGATATAGGCTGGAGGCCAGTCTATTTGTGTATCTGGGGACAATTAGAGTGTTGCATATTGCTGTCTGTTCTCTTAATCTGTCTCGAACTAAAACAAAAATTGCCGAAGCCATCTTTGGCAATAGATACAGCAGACATAATTAACTGTCCTAATTGGTTATATTTGAAGCCTCTGCTTGATTGTCCAGTCAGAAATGTTAGTAATATTATTACATGATTTGTTCATATAAAATTTCTGTAGATAATGTTTTCCGTCATTTGTAAACTGTGTTAAAGATGACTTAGGTAGTATGTGCTTTACGTTGATGTTTACTTCCGAGTTACTACTGACTTTTTCATGGGGAATTCCCCATGGCTCATTTATAAACTGTGTTAAAGATGACTTGGGCAGTATGTGCTTTACGTTGACGTTTACTTCATAGTTCCTACAGACTTGGTCATGGGAATTCCCCATGGCTCATTTATAAACTGCGTTAAAGATGACTTGGGCAGTATGTGCTTTACGTTGACGTTTACTTCCTAGTTTCTACTGACATGGTCATGGGGAATTCCCCTTGGCTCATTCACAGATTCCATGTTCGTTTATTAAAGAAAATACAATTGAGGCAATATTTGATGACATCGGCAGAATTTGCTTTAAGTTGACATATACTTCCTAGTTTCTACTGACATGGTCATGGGGAATTCCCCATGGCTCATTCACAGATTCCATATTCGTTTATCAAAGAAAATGCAAATGAGGAAATATTTTGATGACATCGGCAGAATTTGCTTTGCATGGACAATATACTTCCAACTAACTATTACAAGAGGCCGTCCTAATTTGCGGCTGGGGTGGGGGTGACGGGTTGGATTGCTGAATGGTTTAACATGTTCGCTTTAAATCGTAAGGTTTCGATTCCCAGCTTATACATGACAATGAGTAAGGTTGCATGTCTAACCTCATTGGTTTTCTCTGGGACCTCTAGTTTCCACCCACTACTAAAGACCCTGACTGCAAGTTTGTGTCTAGTAGACCATAAACCCTCCCTCCTCTCTCTCTCTCTCTCTCTCTCACCTGTCCCTTTCCTCCCTCCCACTCTCTCTCTCTCTCTCTCTCAATAAAATTTCTGTAGGCACTGTTCAATTTTATTTCAATATTTCAAGGGACTTTAGCAGTGGGAGGATACCGGAAGACCCCCCCAACACCTTGTCATGTTCAAGCCAGGAATTGTCACTTTACTCAATGACAAGTGCTTATGATGCAATGCGCACGTGTTAACCGATCGGGTACACCCCCCCCCACACCCTTGTTTCGAGGAAAAAGACAGTTGACTCAATGACAGACCTCATGATACAGTGCGCAAGTGCTAACCATTCGGCCATACCCCCCCCCCCCCTGTTAAAGTGAAATTTCCAAGAATTTCACCCAAAAGGTTTTAAAGTGTCAGTAGGTTATAAACCACCAAATATGACTGAAACAAATGTTTTTTGTGTCTTTTTCCAGATCAGAAAAGCAACAAAAACACTGCTGTTTGTGAAAATGTCATTTGATAAAATGACGGTCATTTATTAAACAACACAATTAGATGATATAAGTGAAATTCCAAAATTAATGGAAAATAGCAAAACATTATGGGAAATAATGGTTGGCTTTAGCAAAATATGTCGACCGCTAGGCAGGAGGAATGTCCAAATGATTGGCACCAAGAATAGAGGATCATGGGAGGAAGTGGTAGCAATAAAAGTATCCGATTACTGGGTATTGGAACAATAAAGTCATCAACACAAATACTATCATAATATTCATTTAAGTGTCTGGAATTTTCTAGTCATGTTGTAAAATGTTACTAGTAGCAATTATTTTGCACATTCTTTCTTTCCACTTCCTTTTCTTGTATTGCAATATTTATGTTTTATTTTTTTAGGTTGGCCAAGAAGGTTTTGTGCCTTGCTTTAAGTATTTATGTTTTTATTTTTTCAGGTTTGCCATGGTGATTGTGTGCCTTGTTTTAAGTGTTTTGGCTTCCATTCATGAATTTGAAAAATTACTTAGCTGTTATGTGATGTATACTGTAAGTATTCTTTTAACCTACCATTAAAGTTTTTTTTTTAGCCTACCCATGAAAAGCCTACTATTAAAGAGATATTATTTTGGACCAACCTTAAAAAGGGGTATTGTTTTGGCCTACCAGTATTATTAGAGGGGTATTATTTTAACCTACCTTAAAAAGGGGTATTAGAGGGGTATTATTTTTAGCCTACCCTTAAGGGGTTATTATTTTAGCCTACCCTCTAAAGACTATTGTTTTAGCTTGCCATTCAAGGTGTATTATTTTAGCATGCCATTAGGTGGGTATTATTTTAATCTACCCTTGAACGGATATTAATTTTGCCTTACCTCAATCATAAGAGTATTATTTTAACTAATCACAATCGAAGGGCCATTTTTTTTAGCCTACCATCAGCGATGTATTATTGGAGGGTTACTGTTTTAAACTACCATTACTATTTTAGCCTACAATCAAATGGTATAATTTTAGCCTACAATCAAAGAGTATTATTTTAGTGTACCCAATCAGGAGTAGCCTATTGCTTTTGCCTATCCTTGCAGAGGTGTTATTTTAGACTACCCTCTTGAGGGTATAGTCTATCCTTAAAGCAGTATTGTTTGAGTCTACCCTCGAAATAGTATTGCTTTAGCCAAGCCTTGAAATAGTATTGCTTGAGTATCCCCTCAGAGGGAGGGATTGTTTTTTTTAGCTACCCTCATGGGAGTATTACTTGAGTCTACAATGACTGGGGTAGTGTTTTAGCCCACCCTCAATGGGCTAACTTGTCCTTGAAAGGGAAATGTTTTAGCCTAACTTTGAAGCAGTATTTCATCTCTTTTATCATATGTAACAAATGAGATAGGTTGAAAGCTTCTACTATGATGAATTAGGCAACTGTCTTGATATGACTCAAATCCATGAATAATCATTATTAAGCCCAGTTCACAATGCCATAATACTGATGAGCCTGGATGAGTGTTTAATGAGACATTTGACATATGCGTGACATTTGTGATAAAGTGCAATACAGTTCTTTACATGATATTCTTTTATGCTTGGTCATTGAGTCAACTGGCGAGGTTTCAATTCCCCGGTTGTACGTGATAAGGAGTGGGGTCGCCTGTCCAACCTCCTGGGTTTTTTCCAGGTCCTCCGGTGTCTCCCACTGCTAAAGACCTCCAATTATTGAAATAAAATTGAACCATATGTTAGTCCTGAAATAACCTAGTTTATGTTGAGTGAAGGTTAAATCTCTCTCTCTCTCTCTCTCTCTCTCTCTCTCTTTCTCACGCGCACGCTGTGTCATAAGGCCTGTCATTGAGTCAACTGGTGTGATTTCGATTCCCCGGTTGTACGTGATAAGGCGTGAGGTCGCCTGTTCAGCCTCGTGGTTTTTTTCCAGGTCCTCTGGTTTCCTCCCACTGCTAAAGACCTCCAATTATTGAAATAAAATTGAGACATATGTTAGTCCTGAAATAACCTAGTTTATGTTGAGTGAAGGTTGAATCCCCATATGTTAGTCCCGAAATGACCTAGTTTGTGTGGAGTTTAAACCCCATCTCTCTCTCTCTCTCTCTCTCTCTCTCTCTCTCTGTTTGTTTGAGTTTAATGGTAAAGTGCAGTACAGACACAATTCTTTGGTTGATATTCTTTCATGTTTGAGATCAATAAAATCCACCATTACACCTTATTAGGAAGACTATTTTCAAAGAAGGTCAGTTGTCAGAATTTCTTTATGTCGCAAGCTGGACGCCACAAGAGTTAAAAGCAGGTATCTCTAGATCTAACCCCAAATTAATTATTGAAATGAAATGGGGTTTAATGTCCTACTTTTCTGCTCCGACTGGGCTAATGAAGATGGGCATATGCCATACCTTGTGTTATGAAGGAAATTTTGCCCGGAAAGCAGCTCTATGGCCTACTCTTATATCGAATTCCAATTGCCGAGGGATCTTGTATGTGCATGCCAGCCAAATGACTATTGTCCCTTGCCAGGCTCTCTGTACTGCACCACTGACAAGGGGAAACCACACCGGAAAATCCTGATTAAATTATTTATGATAGATGAATTTTCCTAATGGAAACAATCTCCTCTACCAACCAGGGCCATGTTTCTCGAAATCTTAACTAAAGATAAAATCCAAAGTTTAGTAGATACTAAAATCAATCTTATATTATCCAATCGAATTACTAAAATTTAGTTAAAATTTCGTGACACAGGCCCCTGATCTTTCCAAGCAATCTGAAAATGCACAACATCTATAATAATTATAATAATAATAAAATTAACAGTTTATTTCAGTAATTAGGTCGAATGACCCATAGATACATAGTATATATAATACTTATATATTTACAAAAATAAATAATATTTATTGTGATTGCGTGGTAGAAGACATATATCACTTCGTCTTAGAATGTAAACATTTTAGTGAATTAAGAATACAATATTTACCTAAACTATATCGGAATCATGTTTAAAATGTATATAAGTTCAATCAGTTATGTTCAAACCCCGACAAAAGTATTATGGTAGGTAGTCATATCATGTTTTCTGGATAAGGCACTTCCACTGAGAGAGGAACATTTGTAAAATTTGTAATGATTTAAATAAATTAAATTAAAATCATTTATATTTAGAATAGCAAATAAAGCGATAATATAATTTAAATCCAAATTATATTGTAGTATTGTGAATATTCTTTGATAGTTGAATTTACCAATGGATTTACCATGATTAGATTTCAAATTGTGTAAATGACAATTATTTATTTTTGTAAATATATAAGTATTACACACTGTATCTATGGGTCATTCGACCTAATTACTGAAATAGACTATTATTATTAAACTATTAAACTATTATATTAGCTACCGTTTGTCATCGGGTGGGTGGCCAAGTGTTCTTACATATGTACTTTAGATCATAAGGTCTGTCAAGTTGTGTGGTTTTGATCCCAAGCTTCAATGTGACAAAGAGTAGTGTTGGGTGGCTAAGTGGTTTAACGCATGCACTTTAGATCATAAGGTCTGTCAAATTTTGATTCCAAGCTTGAATGTGACAAGGAGTGAGGTCACTTGTCTAACCTTGTTTTCTCATAAATGTGCATTGGCTTACTAACCTAGAGGCCCCGTGTTGGATCCCTGCATTGATCGACAAAGTTCATGACAGTGGTGCAGGACAGAGGGCCTGGCATGGGACAATGTATAGTCTTTGAGTGGGGTGAAAAACTGAGGTCCCGTGTACACATTGTCGTGCACGTAAAAGATCCATCATAGCACACTGTATGGCTTAGGCCCGTCTTCATTAACCTAGTCGGAGCAGAACAGTGTGACGTTAAACCCCATTTCATTTCATTTTCATGTCATACATGTGCTAATGATTGTTAAGTGTCATCTATTTATTTTTGGATTGAGATTAAGGCAGGAGACATCAGTCTCACTGTTGACTCGTTTCCTCCAAGAGACCATGTAATGTCCATTAGTTTGTAATACCTCAAGTATGAATCCTGTTGGAGAACCTATCCGCAATCAATTTACAAAATTAGAATTTCAATGCATTTAACCCCAAACCAAACAATACAGTAAAATTAATAGTTTTTATGTGCTAAAGATAAATATTCAAATAAGTGTCATCTATTTATTTTTGGATTGGGATTAAGGCAGGAGATATCAGTCTCACTGTTGACTCGTTTCCTCCAAGAGACCATGTTGTATTGTCCATGATTTTGAAATGACTCTCGGAGGTCACGGTGGCTAAGTGGGTAGGACGCTGGTTCACTAGCCTTGAGGTCGCGTGTTCAATCCCTGCATTGGCCGAGAAAGTTGATCCAGATTTTCGGGCGTGGTTCCCCCTTGTCAGTGATGCCGGACGGTGGGCCTGACAATGACTGCTGTCTAGTCGTTTGGATGGGATGAAAAACTGATGTCCCGTGTACACACTGGCGTGCAAGTAAAAGATACCTTGACAGTTGAAATTCGATATAAGAGTAGGCCATAGTGCTGCTGCCTGGGCAAAATTCCCTCATAGCATACTGTATGGTGTATGCCTGGCTTCATTAGCCCAGTCGGAGAAGAACAGTAGGATGTTAAACCCCATTTCATTTCATTTGCAATGACTCTATTTTATTTTCAGGAGATTATTATGTTGTTGTGGATAGCATCAGAGTTTATTTTACGTTTGTGGGCAGCAGGTTGTCGGTCGAGATATCAGGGACTTCGGGGTAGAATGAGATTCTTTAAAAGACCATTATGTATTATAGGTAAGTGGATCAGTTCTTCTTCATGTTATATAGCCTGGAAATAAGGCAACTGTCACAGACAATGTCAGGCACAGATTCAGGCTTTTGTTGTTCTCTCTGTTTTCTTTATATTGATCCTTTGGATGGGATGGAAAACTGACTTCCTGTGTGCGTGGACGTTAAAGATCTATTGGCAGTTGGAATTTGATATAAGAATAGGCCATAGCACAGCAGGACGTTCACAATTTCCCTCATAGCACACTGTATGGCATATGCCCTACATCAGTAGCCCGGAGCAGAACAGTAGGACATTAAACTCTATTTCAATTCATTTCATTTCTCCATATCTACATATATTATGTTTCCATACCCATCTTGTGAAATACCAATGGTTATGTTTAAAGGATAGTTAGCCCACACTGAGCAGAACAGTAGGACATTATACTCTATTTCATTTCATTTCATTTCTCCATATGTAGATATATAATGTTTTTATACCTATCTTGTGAAATGCCAATGATTATAGCTTTAAAGGATAGTTATCAGTTTAATTTCATTTCTTCATATTCTCCCCTAGTTACTTTAGTAACGTAAATTGTATCGGCTCTGTTTATGTTTTTGTATCGCGTAATTCTACATGAAAATAGTGTTGGATTTTTATAAATTTGTGTTGGATGTGACAAGAAATGATTCCTTTTAGCGACCAAAGAAGAATCACGGTGAAAAATAGACGGTAAGGATTCCAAAATTGCCTTAGAACCGAAATAGGGGAAAAGTCTTATTTTCATACTAGTTGTCATTAGGAGCTGACAGTAACGTAGTAGAGAGCAGAGCAGATACAATTTACGTTACTAAAGTAACATATTCTCTCCATATCTACATATATAATGTTTCCTAACCCATCTTGTGAAATGCCAATGATCAGATTTAAAGTATAGTTATCGTTACTTATCAAATTATCAATCATATTTACACCATTCATGTAATTATATGAAATAATGGTCGATCATGTAGAAAATTAGCTGATAACAAGGTCTATCAATTTATTTTTATGGCTTCAATATATTTTGATATCCAATTAGAATGAATATTTTTTGAACATTCAAATTTGATTAGTTTTGAGAAGTTACATTCATACATAGGTCTTTACTATAACACAGATATTAGGGTCCACGACTACCATGTTGTTTTTTGTTCATAGGAAATGCAATAGGGTTTAACTTTGTACTTCTCTGCTCTGACTGGGCTAATGAAGATGGGCATTAAGTGTGCTATGAGGGAAATTTTGCCTGGACAGCGGCGTTAACTGCTTACACTTATATCGAATTCCAACTGCCAATGGATCTTTTAGGTGCACATGAATGTGTACCACTGATAAGAGTAAACCACGCCGGAAAATCCAGATGAACTTTCTCAGCCAACACCGGAATCGAACCTGCGACCTCCAGGCTAGCAAGCAAGCATCTTACACACTGAGCCACCATGGCTCCCTATCATGTTGTTGTTTATAAAGTTTGATATCTGCTTCTACGGAATGCACAGGGCTCGCTAACCTGAAGGTCGCATGTTTGTTCCCTGTAGCCAGTAAAGTTCATCACAGGTTTCTGGTGTTTTTCCCTATTGTCAGTTGTTCAGATGGACAAAAAAACAAACTAGGGTCTGTGTACACCTTGGCTTGCATGTAAAAGAACCCTTGGCAGTTGGAATAAGAGTAGGCTGTAGTGCCACTGTCCTGGTAAAAGTTCCCTTACCATTTCGTTTCGTTTTCATTTTTATTTCGTTCTGTGTAATATTTACTTGTAGATTTTATATTGGTGTTAGCAAGTATAACCACGTTAATTATTGGTGGTACTCAGGACATGTTTGCTACATCCTCCCTGCGTGGATTACGTTTCTTCCAAATTTTACGTATGGTGAGGATGGATAGAAGAGGAGGAACGTGGAAACTTCTCGGCTCTGTTGTCTGGGCTCATAGACAGGTAAGAATTGTGATTTTTGAAAATTTGGTTTGATCCAACTACTGATTCACCTTAAGAACTGGGTCCAATTCCAAAATGATTTGATTCAACTACTGGTGCAGCATAAGAACGTGGTCCAATTCCAAAAATATTTGATCCAACTGCTGGTGCACCTTAACAACTGGGTTCAATTCTGAAAAGCATGCTTTGGCTTAAATCAAATGTTTTACAATACAATTGTATACTGAACGTGTTGGTTAGTGGGGGGTCACACTGGCTAAGTGGGTAAGACACTGGCTCGCTAGCTTGGAGGTCGGGTTTTCGATTCCTGCATTGGCCGAGAGGGCTGGACAAAGACAGCAGTCTAGTTGTTTCGATGGGATAAAAAAATGAGGTCCCGTGTACACATTGGCGTGCACGTAAAAGATACCTTGACAGTTGCAAGTCGATATAAGAATAGTCCGTAGTGCCGCTGTCCGGGCAAAATTTCCCTCATAGCACACTGTATGGCGTATGCCCGTCTTCATTAGCCCAGTTCGGGACAGAATAGTAGGACATTAAACCCCATTTCATTTCATTTGTTGGTTAGTGAGTAAGTCATTAACTAGGAGTGGGGGTGGGGGGTATAGTGGTTAACACATGTGTGTGAAATTACAAGGTCTGTCATTGAGTCAAGTGGTGTGGTTTTGATTTCCTGCCTGTCCAACTTCATGGGTTTTCTCCAGGTCCTCCAGTTTCCTCCTACTGCTAAAGACCACTACACGCAAGCAAATTATTGAAAATAAATTGAACCATATGTTAGCCCCTAAATGATCTAGTTTGTGTCGATCATTTCTCCCTCTCTCTCTACTGTCTCATTAGCCTAGTCGGTGCCGAACAGTAGGACATTAAACTCTTATTTCATTTCATTTCATTTCTCTCTCTTTCTCTCATCAACTAGCCAAGTCCTGGTTTTATCCCTTTGTTGGCCAAGAAAGTTTCTCAGGGTTTTCAAGCCTGGTTTGCTCTTGTCAGTGGTGAAGGGCTAATGGAGATGGGCAAAGACCAGGCCTGGACAGCTTCACTATGGCCTACTCTTATATCGAATTCCAACTGTCAAAGGATCTTTTATGTGTACACAGGACCTTGGTGTTTTGTTCCAACCAAACGACTAGACAGCTGGCCCGCAATCCTGCACCGCTGTCAAGGGGAAACCACACAGAAAAATCCTAAGGAACATTCTCGACCAACATCGGGATCGAACCCGCGACCTCCAGGCTAGCGAGCCAGCGTCTTACTCACTCGCTTAGGCTCCGTCACTAAATACATAGGGACTTTTAACATTTCGAAAAAATAATCTTTCTCTGCACCTAATTAAATCTCTTGGCATACCAGGGCACTGCATCACTAAGTGCAACAATGGAATAACTGCACCTGCGATGCAGTTATAAAGGGTTTCGCAGGTGCCCCTTAACATTTAAATATTGGCTCAATTTGTATATTCATTACTTAGAAGGAGTAACTTAATAAAGATCAGGAAGTGAGTTAAGGAGGCAAAGACTCAACTTTCAATGTTGAAGTTATTTAAGATAACCACTTCATACATTTTAGATGTTGTTAATTTTATTTTCAAAAGAAGTCCATTAAAGCCGTCTGTGAGATCCAGATGTTTACACTCTCAAATCAAAAATCAAAAGGAAAAGATAATATGTGAGCTCCTACAAAACCAGGCTCTTGGTCATTTTTATAAAAATAGAGCTGGCAGCATATTTGAATAGTCCACAGCCTAAGCTTTCTAAAACTGCAATGCCTCTTAAATTTGTCGTATCATCTGGAGTTGAGTTTGGCTCATTCACAGCAACAAGAAGGCATACGGTTTATACTTTTGTGCCCGTAGTACAAAATGAAGTTGTGCGACAAGCGCCTGGTTTCGTGGGAGCGGGGCACATATGATGTCAAGATGATGTCACTTCTATTATCAACAAATTTTTTAGATAGGATTCTAGAAATGGCTACATTGTATTGCCAGTACAAGTTTTATTAAAAATTGGACAGAATTAAACATTACATTATGCAAGAGCTAAATCTGCCTATTGCAGGTCTTGCTTTAGGCTGAAATTTTATCTAAATCATTAATAAGACATTAATTAACTTTTCCAAACCATAATCAACTATCAATGTCATCGCTGGCCTGCGATGTTTATTGGATTAGGTTTTGATTTCCTGTTCGACTTTCATTCATAATTTAATCATGAAATGGATAATCGAGACTATGATTTTTATCGTACCAACGTTAGTAATGATGATCGAGGCTAGACCGAAAATTCAATCGCTAAAATCTTGGTTCAGAGTGGATCAATTTGAAATTTTCAGCAAATTCGCTTTACATTATCTGTTTTTGAACTATTATAGTGAGAACTGCAAGCTCTTTATCTAATCTCCCATAATTTATCTTTAAGAATTGGACAGAAGTAACTTTTTGTCAGGCCTTGTATTAACATGCGGAAATCTTAAAGAGTAACTGGAACAAGTTAGATTTCTTTATTTTTATATTGCGGGTTGGATGGCCGAATGGTTAGCAGTGCACTGTATCAAGGCCTGCCATTGAGTCAACTGGTGTGGTTTCGAATCCTCGGTTGTACGTGACAAGGAGTAGGGTCGCCTGTCCAACCTCATGGGTTTTCTCCTGGTCCTCCGGTTTCCTCCCACTGCTAAAGACCCCTACGTGCAAGCGAATTATTGAAATAAAAAATTAAACCATATGTTAGGCCCGAAATGACCTAGTTTGTATCGAGTGGACTGTTAAATCCCAACTCTCTCTCCCTCTCTCTCTCTCTCTCTCTCTTTCTCTGATGACTCATTTGTTGATTGGAATAAAAAATCAAAATGCATCTTTTATCTTGAAAGTAATTTACAATGGATTTTTTTTATGTCGATTTTCTGACTGTATGAAATTTTTGACACGAGATTGACTGGCTAGTAAGGTTTTTCTAAATGTGATATTATTGTGATTGTATTGACAAATTTGAAATAAAATACCAAAACATATCTTGGAGCTTGAAATTTACAATGGATTTTGTACCTCGACTATGTGAACCCTTCATTGATATTCATAAGCTGTTGAGGTTTATTTCTTAATTAATAGGGAGCCACGGTGGCTCAGTGAGTAAGGTGCTGGCTCACAAACCAGGAGGTTAGGGGTTTGATTCCAGTGTTGGCAGAGAATGTTCTCCCAAGGTTTTCAGCGTGGTTTTCCACTTGTTCGACCAGGGAGGTGGCTGGCAAGGAACATTGTAGTCCTTCGGGTGGAACAAAAAATGAGGTCCTGTGTAAACATTTAGTGCACATGTAAAAGAACCCTACAATTCAATGGCTGTCTGAGCAATATTTCACTCATAGCCCAGTTGGTGCAGAAAAGTAGGATGTTAAGCCTGTTTCATTCACTCATTCATTCATTCATTCATTTATTTATTTATTCATTCATTAAGCTTGTTTCATTCATTCACTAAGCCTGATTCGTACATTCATTCATTCTTAATAATTAATAATTTTCTATTGTAACAGGAACTTATTACTACATTATATATCGGAGTATTGGGGCTGATATTTTCTTCCTTCCTGGTTTATCTGGTAGAGAAAGATGCTTTAGGTCAAGGCATTGGCAAAGACGGTGGACCAATCAAAAAATTTTCCAGTTTTGCAGACGCTCTTTGGTGGGGTGTGGTAAGTTAAGTTTGATTTTTATCACAAAGTTTTCAGGAATCCATTCACAGATATATATATATACCCGCCATGACTCTCATACCTTGATGAAATCGTTCGGGAGCAACTGTGACTCAATGGTCGAAGGCGTGTGCTTGCCAACTGGGAGATCCAAGATTTGAAATTGGAACAATCCAGAGACCTAACAACATAACCACCATGACTCCCATACATTAATGAATCATCTAAGTTATTTTTTGAATTCATTCTATTGAATTATCTGGGAGCAACTGTGGCTCAGTGGGTAGAGGCGTCGGCTTGCTAACTAGAAGATCTCAGATTTCAACTTGGAACAGTCCTTTGACCTAACCACATAACCTCCATGACTCCCTAATTTAATAAGTCATCTTTTTAATTCATTCTATTGAAACATTCGGGGAGCAAATGTAGCTCAGTTGAAGGCGTGTGCTTGCCAACTAGGAGACCCCAGAATTGAACTTGGAACAATCCAGAGACCTAACCAGGTAATCGCCACAACTCCCATACATTAACGAAACAATGAATCATCGAAGTCATATGTTGAAGCAACTGTGGCTCAGTGGGTAGGTGTGGGCTTGCTAATTATAACTAGGAGATCCCAGAATTGAACTCGGAACAATCCAGAGACCTAACCACATAACCACCATGACTCCCGTAATGAAACACTGAATCATCAAACTCATATATTTAATATATTCTACGAGTAAATATTTCATTTTTAGATATAAAACTGTTGGGAATAGAATACATAATATATTATACTGGGATGTGTTCAGCTTTATAAATGATACTGATAATACTGTACCTATAATCTACTGCTATATACACCATTGTTTAACAACAGCTAGTATTCTATACTTATCTTTTGGGAATAATGTAACTCTTATTAATATTATATCGTTAATCTATATACACTAGTGTTTAACAACAACAGCTAGTGTTCTTTACTTATCTTTTGGGAATAATGTAACACATATTAATATTCGTCTAGTCCATTGTATGGAGGATAAAACAACAATTGCTAACAATTGAATAGGTTAGATATAGTGTTGTTTTCCTATGAATTATCACATTTGACACTGTCTATTTTTTATTCAGTCATTGGGAACCAGACACATTATTTTCCCTATTTGATTAAAAGATCTATGTGCACCTGTTATGTTTTTAAGGTTCAACCGTCCTAAATGATATGCGACTGAATGTAAAATATTATCTAAAGAGAAACGAAGATTGAGATAGGGTTTAACATCCACTAGATATAACTAAATAGCACAAACAACAGAGAGAGAGAGAGAGAGAGGGAGAGAGGGAGGGAGGGAGAGATGGGATTTAAAGGACAATATTGGTGCCAGTCATAATCACATATGTGTTAGAGCTGGTTAAACACATTCCAAATATAATTTTAACACAGAGATCATTGCTACGATAGCTGAGTAATACAGGTTTCCTGAATCGGAAGTGACGAACGCAAAAGGAAAACACAAGTGATACCTCTATATAACTGACTGAAGTGACGAGTGATAACAGATACATGGGCGAATTTCTGCTCACTAATAATTCCTTTGAAGACCAACAGTTGTTGTGTGAGACTGTGAGAGGATATCTGACAATTCACTAGACATATTCCACAAGAAATGTCAAATGGTGATGTCATATTCTTATCTGGTGAGCATGCGCAATAAATACTATCGGTGTAGACTGGAGTAACCAGACGCTAGAGGTTGCCATTCGGTTGAGACTTCTGGCATATTTTGCCGAACATAACTGATTTGAAATTAGAGTAAAAACGGAAACAATTGAATGTAAATCAGTTTATATACATTCATATTACATTATTATATGCGTTGCGACCCATTTGTATCAATTTCTAGGTCCCAAATATTAACGATTTAGCTCCTTTAAATAATACCTTGTTGCTTAACATTAACAGTGACATTAACTTTCCAAATATTTATTTTAGCTCTCTTATGCAAAAAAAAAAAGTCAAATCATTCATTCTTTTTAGTGCTTTCCGATTGCAATGAATTGTTTGAAGTAATATTTATTTTAGCACACTTATGCCAAAAAAATCAAATCATTCATTCTTTTTAGTGGTTTCCGATTGGAATGAATTGTTTGAAGTAATGAATGTTTTTTGGGGGGCTGAATGCATCGAGATAAAAAAACACTTTATAAGATTTCTTCTCATTTAGATAATACCTTGTGGTATCTCTAGTTAAACTTTAATTCTCCTAGGACAGTTATCACTCATTCTGTCACACATACAGACTAATTATCAAATCACCCGGGTTTTACAGCCCAGTATCTCGTTCGACAAAAATCAAGCCTGTGACGCAAGACTGCCATAGATTTTTCCATAGATCTTAATGACTGTTGAAGAGTGTGAGAGAGGTTTGAGTGTGATGGAATCCATGTGGATTCAATCTTTCAATAGGTTTTTTTAAAAGAATTTTTTTGTGTCCGTCAATCCTATAACTCAGTTCCATACATCTTGATAAGATGTAATATGTTATTTATTATTGACAGATAAAAATTATTGATTAGAAAACATTGCAAATATAAACATTAGTCAAACAACAATAGAGAGAGACAGAGAGAGAGAGAGAGACTAGAGAGAGAGACAGAGAGAGTTTAATGTCCACTCCACACGAACTAGGGCATTTCAGGAATAACATATGGTTCATTTTCATTTCAATAATTCGCTCTAATTCGCTTGCATGTAAGGGTCTTTAGCAGCGGGAAGAAATTGGAGGACTTCGGAGAAAACCCACAAGGTTGGACAGGCGACCCTACTCCTTGTCACATACAACCGGGAATACGAAACCACGCCAGTCGACTCAATGACAGACTTTATGATACAGCGCGCGCACTCTAACCATTCAGCCATCGAACCCCCCTTCATAAAATGAGTGAATTCCAATATTTAAAAAAAAATGAGTGAATTCCAATATTAAAAAAATAATTCATGAATTACAATATTTAAAAAAATAATTCATGAATTCCAATATTTAAAAAATTAGTGAATTCTAATATATAAAAAAACATGAATTCCAATATTTAATAAATGCATGAATTCCAATACTTAATAAAAAATTTAAATGTTGATATTTGGAGTGTGTATATTCGATGATATGTCGCAGGAGAAAAAACAGCAGGAAGTCGAAGTTGACATGGAAGTAGTGGGAAGGATGAATCGAAGTCATTAACGGCTGCTATGAAAAATGATGCCATGTTCTCTATTGATTTTTATAGTGTTATTACGGATGTATGCATGTAACGTTTTTACATGGAATCAAAGTTCTAGGCATATATTTAGCTGTCGTGGAAAAGACCAATTAAAACTACAAGAGTGTGTGTTTCTAGGTAATGAACATGCTTTAAAGAGATCTTGTGTTAATAAAATGTTTTAAAGGGAGGGAGGGAAATGGGGTTTAGTTTAAACAATATTTTATTCATTTGAAATGGGGTTTAACAGGCAGTCGCCTCAAACTAGGTCTTTTCAGGACTAACATATGGTTCAGTTTTATTTCAATAATTGGCTTTTGCATAGGGGTCTTTAGCAGTGGGAGGAACCCAGAGGACCTGTGTGTTTCTAGGTAATAAAACGCTTTAAAGAGATCTTGTGTTATTAAATAGCTTTAAAGGGAGAGAGGGAAATGGAGTTTAACGTCCACGCGACACAAACTGGGTCATTTTTGGACTAACATATGGTTCAATTTTATGTCAATAATTCACTTGCACGTAGGTGTCTTTAGCAGTGGGAAGAAACCCGAGGACTTGTAGAAAACCCACGAGGTTGGACAGGCAACCCTACTCCTTATTGAAAGCAAATTATTGAAATAGAAAAATAAACCGTATGTTAGTCCCGAAATGACCTAGTTCTCTCTCTCTCTCTCTCTCTCTTCTCTCTCTCTCTCTCTCTCTCTCTCTATATGTCTTATAAGGATTATATTTTGATGTTGTTACCTAACCATTAAAATATGGGATCTGAATATCAACTATTTAAGATACAATGATTATTTTAAAATCAATACACACTGTAAAGAGAACTGGTGTTAATGAATGGTTTTGGGCAAAGAAATGAAATGAAATGGGGGTTTAACCTCCTACTTTTCAGCTCCTTACAAAGAAATAAAATAAAATTGGAGTTTAACGTCCTACTTTTCTGCTCCATCCTGGCTATTTAACATTCTACTTTTCTGCTTCATCCAAAGAAATGAAATGAAATGGGTTTTTAGGTCCTACTTCTCTGCTTCATCCCGGCTAATGAGAAGGGCAAATGCCATACAGTGTGCTATGAAGGAAATTTTGCCCATAGCCTACTTTTAAATCAAATTCCAACTGCCAAGGGATCTTCTACATGCACCTGTGCGTGATAACAGGGAATTCTGGACTGTGAAACATGAAGTTACAGACCCAGAACTTTTTAGCCGTACTTCCCAATAATTCACAATGATTTCAACATAACTGACATTTACTGTGAAACATGAAATTAGAGACCCATCTATAACATGCTCTCCGTGTATCGACTTTTCTTCATTATTCTTCTACTTGAAGTCTGTTTATTGACAATCCGTGATTGATGTTATTCAACCGAGCTTGTAGGGTTTATATCGCTTATCCACAACTTGCAAATACAGTTTAGGTGATCCGAGTTCAATTTTTAACCACATCGTTTTTATTGTATTGACCAAACTTTGACATTTGGATGTGAATAGGAGAGCAAGAGATGGATTCCCCTATTATTATTAAAGAAGTATTGACCTTGCAAATCCTTTTTTACGCGGCACCGAATGAACTTGCAAATATGATTTAGTTTATCCTAATCTGACACCTTTTTATTGCATCAACCAAATTGTGACATTTTGTTGAGAATATTAAAGCTAGAAACCTTTCATAAAAGATGGATTCACCTACTGACCTTGCAATTTCTTTTTTTACGCGGTACCGAATGAACTTGCAAATATGATTTAGTTTATCCTAATCTGACACCTTTTTATTCCATCAACCAAATCATGACATTTTGTTGAGAATAGGAAAGCTAGAGACCTTTCATTAAAGATGGATTCCCCATCTGACCTTACAAACCTCTTTTTACGCCGCACTGAACGTACTTGCAAATAACTGTTTAGTTTATCCAAGTTCAAGTTTTAACTACGTTGTTTGACAACTTTTAATTGCATCAACCAAACTGTGACATTTTGTTGAGAATAGAAAAGTGAGAGGCCTTTCATTAAAGATGGATTCCCCTTGTTCAATGCCTACGCTTCAGATCAAAAGGTACCAGACCAATTCATTGGCTAATCCCTCTCATCAATCAGAAGGTGGGTTATATAACAACTCTTCCAGATCCTAGTGTAGTAAAGACACATAAAACAAAATTTGAACTATAAAAAACTAAATGAAATAGGATCTGTGTTTTAATCAGATTGTGTCATTGAGTCAAGTGCCGTAGTTTTGATCTGAAGTTTGTACTTAACATTTGGAATTCGAAATAAGAATAGGCTATTTTCCCGCATAGCACACTGCATAGTGCATGCTATTATTTGTTAGCCCGGTTGCTGCCATCCTTGGTATTCCCAGTGGTCTCATTCCATTCAAATTATCTACCTTTGATCATAGCTTGATTCTACGTTCACAACAATATGGCGGCTTGTTTGTTGTAGGCCTAACAAGATGAGAGTTACTTCCCTTCACCAACTTCCTTTTTATTTAACAAATTTTTTTATTGGTCGATAAGAATAGCACAGCCATCAAGGGCAGATAATTTAAGTATGTGTCTCCCCTATGGATGAACCCAGGGGTTAGTAGAGTGGAATGGAATGAGACCACTGGGGATACTGAAGATAGATTGCTGCAGAAAAATAGGACATTCTACCCCATTTCATTTCATTAATATAATATTTATACAGAAACTAATCTAATAGTTAATTACATCTGTTCATTACTGAGCACCATTTCAGATGTTTGGCATTAATGTAATCAACCTCACAGTTCACTTATAAAGCAATGACTTGTATTAATGAAGATGTTTGCAATCATTACTTTAACCTAATGTTCCATAGTATTGTGAATTATACAGTGGTCATTGATTAACAGGTGTGTAACTACCTGTAAAACTTGCCACTCGAAGCGTGACAATTTGAAATATCCATCACTACAAAATATCTTATCAATATAGGAGTATATATCATTTATTAGACACGGGGTCGAATGGTCTAACACATGCACTTTGGCACTGCTAAAGACCCCCTACGCTCAAGCGAATTATTGAAATAAAATTGAACCATATATGTTAGTCCCAAAATGACCTAGTTTGTGTCGAGAGGATGTTAAACCCTATTTCTCTCTCTCTGTACATGCACTTTGGATCATTGAGTCAAGTTGAGTGGTTTTGATACCCCGCTTTACGTGACAAGGAGTAGGGGCACCTGTCCAACCCCATATGTGAAAGCGATTTATTGAAAATAAAATTGAACCATATGTTAGTCCCGACATTGCTTAGTTTGTGTTGACTGCATGTTGAACGCCATTGTTCACTGAGATTGCCCATTCGAACGGAAAATAAATGTTTAACTTAATGTCCACAGGGGCAAAAAAGCAAGATAATTGTCTGAAGCAGTTCTTATTATAGTGAACTCGTGAATTGTTTTTAGACTGTTGTTTAAGATATTTTGAGATTTCGTTAGGACACTTATATATGTTTATGTGTGTCCCTTGGGTCTCCCTCTTTTAAAGATTTTCTTAGGACAGTAGTTATTAGTCCCGAAATGACCTAGTATGTGTCGAGTGGATGTTAAACCCCATCTCTCTCTCTCTCTCTCTCTCTCTCACCTTCTAAAGCAAGAAAATTGTCTCTCTCATTTAAAGATTTTCCTAGTACAGTAGGCTAGTTATTATATGCTTTATTAAAAGGTTAATGAGCAGTTAATTATCATGTGACATCTATTTATTTTGGTATTTCGGTGGGGGACAACAACCTCACTGTTAGCTTATTCCATTGATTATCACATAATTATAGTTTCTATAGTGAAAGGGATCCAGCTTGAATGAACACAGTAACAGAAAGATGGAATAGCAGGAACAATCTGACAGCTTTCAGGCAAATATTTACTCCTGTCAACGCCATATAAATGATAGGCTGTAATGAAAATAAGATTAAGGCTGTTGTTGACTAGGATAACTTGTCAGTTATCAGTGTTGGTATTCAGATGGATTAACCAAAGCTTCAGGAGAATACTCAAACCATATCTCATTGATTTCTGAACATAGGTCTTTACTACCTTGCAGGAAAATAAATATTGCCTTGTATCTAAATTTATTATTAATTATGAACTATTGTGGTCGGTAATAGATATACATGCTGGAATTATTCTCGCAGGAAAATAAATATTGCCTTGTATCATTATTCATTATTAATTATGAAATAGGGTGGGTGATAGATATACATGCTGGAATTATTTTTGATTTCTGTATAGTGCTTGCTTAAAGTCCCACTAGTCGCAGGAAAATAAATATAGCGCTGTATCTGGAATTATCCTTGCTTACTTAAAGTCCCACTAGTCGCAGGAAAATAAATGTAGCTCAGTTTCTAAATGTATTATTAATTATGAACTATTGTTGTCGGTAATAGATATACATGCTGGAATTATCCGGACTTTTTTTGTAACTATTTAATGTCAGGAAATAGATATTTTTCATAGGAAATGAGAAAACCATGGATAGAATTATGTACATGGAACAGCAAGCACATTCGGCCACAGATAACCAATGATTTCCCCATTGACTTTAATGATAATTCTCATGATATGCAACCAGCAACACGGCGCCCTGAAACCCTGAGATAAACTATGTAGTTAGCATTGCATAGGCTAGAAGCGGAAATCATGCCGAAAACTCCCGGGGAACTTACTCGGCTAACACTTGACACTACGTTATTATTGAGCCAGCGCCCTATTCACTAAGTAACCATGACTCCCCTCGACGAATATAGACAAATGTGCCATAAGATATATTTGTTTTTTCTGAGTTTCTATTTATGCGTCTATAATAGTAGTTCATTACAACGTTCAGATAGTACTGCAGATAATAAGTCGCATGATATACAACCAGCAACAAGGCGCCCTGAAGTGAAAGTCTGAGATATTAAACTCTGTAGTTAGTGCTTCATAAGGCCACAGATCATCAATGATTTCCCCATTGACTGTAATGTTAATTCTCGACTCTTAGATCGGCTCTCACTTTTTCCCAAATTTTCGTTGGGTAGAATGCTTTCTACTACAGATGGAGCAACATGTGACAACCTCTTGTCCAAAAGCATGTATGAGGTTCATCATGAAAAACTTGAGATACACAAGCTGGAAATAGAGATAAATAAATTTACATGCAATTTTTCGCCCCTACATTTCAACCTAACCAACCTCTTAACTCTTGTATCCTTCTGCCTCAAAATCATGAATATTCCCCAAAACCGGACAGAAAATGTATATTAAAACGTTTTTCTTCAATTCTACACCAAAAAGTCAACAAAGATTGCCATGTAAAAGGAAGAAAAAGAGAAAGGGGGAGAAGGACTAAAAATAGCTTTGGCCCTTGTTTTGTGGCTGACAGCCCAGGAATATTTGGTGACATGTGTCCATTCAACGAGCAGAGTGACTATCCTTTAAAATCAGAAAACATCAGATATTATAAATAGAACAACATGTTCAAAGAGCAAAGTGACAATCCTTGAAAATGTTTAATATCAGAAAACATCAGATATTATATAGAACTGCCCTTTCTAAAAGCATGTTAAATTAGCTGTTCTTTGAAAGTATTAATATCAGAAAACACAAAACAATATATACGTTGAATAAAACGTTCAATGAGCAGTGGGTAAGATGCTGGAGGTCGTGTGTTCGATCCCTGCATTGGCGTGGTTTTGATTCCCCGGTTATATGTGACAAGGAGTAGGGTCGCCTGTCCACCCTCGTGATTTTCTCTGGGTCCTCCAGTTTCCTTCAACTGCTAAAGACCCCTACGTGCAAGTAATTGAAAAAAAAACTAAACCATATGTTAGTCCAAAAATGACCTAGTTTGTGTTGAGTGGATGTTAAACCCCATTTCTTTCTCTCTCTTTATATCTGATTATATTTATCTTTATTAAAGTTACATTATGTAAGATTTTGATAAAAAGCTGGCCGTTCTTGCTATAATAGTTAAAAAATAGATAATGTAAACTGACAAAACTATACAGTTATATGGGACAACAATCACTGGTTTATTATACACAAGCACGCTTCACCTTTTTTAAATTAAATCAAAATATGGCTGAACCGTTCTAATCCACCTAATATCGGTGATATCCGATGGCATCGAGAGTCGATTATGGTCTTTTCATGTTAATAAAAGTCTAATTAATACTTTATATAACATTTCAGGCCTAATGAAAGACCTGTAATAGGCAGATTTAGCTCTTGCCAAATGTATGTTTAAACTACAGAAGATGAATTGGTATAGAATATGACAAGTGACAATATTACAGCTATGGGAGCTAATAAATTTCTCATCATAGTTTCTATGCGTCATCAATCTGAATTAAAACCAGATCCTAAGGTTTTTATATAACCATTGTTCTGGTCGATGTGAGGGATTAGCCATTGAAATTGTCTTTTGTGGCGATTTCTTGGCGTGCGGGGCACAGAACTGTGGTGTAAGATGGAGGGCCAGGATGGAATGAAATATCGAGGCCCAGTGTGCACATTAATGTGTACATAAAGGAGCCCTTTACAGATCGAATTCGAAATAAGAGTAGCGTGGTTGTCAGGGCAAAGTTTACATCATAGCCCACTGAGTGTAAAAGAAAATGATATATTTGCCAATTTCTCAACTGACACAAGTAAATTATAGGATTTATGACTATTCTTTAACAAGGTAGGACTGTGTGGATAGATGCTATGTATTTTAATATTTTAAACATTCGACTTAATAAATTGCAATTATCGCTTTAACATTACTGCTGTGAAACAGATTAGTTGACAATAATAAGACTGTCTCGTTAAACATGGGGGGGGGATGGCTGAATGGTTCATAAGGTCTGTCATGAGTCATCTGGCGTGGTTTTGATTCCCCGGTTGTACATTACAAAGAGTAAGGTCGCCTATCCAACCGTGTGGGTTTTCTCCAGGTCCTTAGGTTTCCTCCCACTGCTAAAGACCCCTACACACAAGCAAATTATTGAAATAAAATAGAACCAGATGTTAGTCCCGAAATGACCTGGTTTGTGTCGAGTGAACGTTAAACCCAATTTTTCTCTCACTCCCTCTCTTTAAGCATAGAAGATAACAAGGTTATCTTGTAAAATGTTTTATGATTAATGAGAAAAACATTCTAAACCCTTTTAACTTTTCCTTCCATCAAAAACATTCTTAAAAGATCATTTAGCGCTGCATTTATGGCGGTAATCTAAGATTATCTCTGATTTTCTATAATGTCTAGCACCAATAAATGACTGGTATTAAACATTAGGGGAAAGCATTCACAACATTAGGAAACAAGACCACAGCCAAGAATATGTTTTTGATTGATTTATGTGGAACCGGTCGAGTGGTGTAAAGTGTATGAAATGAAATGAAATGGGGTTTAATGTTCAGCTTGTAAAGTACATGTAATTATATTGCATCTGATAAGTTTGTCTAGTACAGGCAGGCCCAAGGTGAGAGTAGGGGGGGGGGGTGAAGTCAATACATTTGAGAGATTTGTGTGGTACAGGCAAGCTTAAAGCGAGTGGGGTTGGGGTGGGGGTGAAGCCAATACATTGGAGAGATTTGTCTGGTACAGGCAGGCCCAAGATGTGTGTGTGTGGCGGGGTGGGGGGGGGGTGAAGCCAGTACATTGGAGAGGTTGGTATGGTACAGGCAGGCCCAAAGTGAGGAGGATGCAGCCAGTACATTGGGGAGATTTGTGTGGTACAGGACGAATGGCCTGACAAGAACAGCTGTCTAGGCTTTTGGATGGGACAAAAAACCTGAGGTCCCATATACACATTGGCGTACACGTAATAGATAGCACAATGTATGACGTATACCCCGTCTTCATTAGCCCAGTATAGCAGCAGAACCGGCAATACTATATACCGGAAAACAACCAGAAAACACTGGAAAACACCATTTTATACTGAATACCGGAAAACACTGGAAAAACACTAAATACCGGAAAACACACTAAATACCGGAAAATACCCTAAATAGGTAACCTGGAGATTGGCACCCTAAATAGGTAACCCGGAACCTGGTCCTTTGTATGCCTGGGTTAGGGTTAGGGTTAGTTCCGGTTTATATTATAGCCCTTCTCCGAGTTACCTATTTAGGGTGTTTTCCAGTATTTAGTGTATTTTCCGGTATTAAGTGTTTTTCCAGTGTTGTCCGGTATTCAGTATAACATGGTGTTTTCCGGTAGTTTTCCATTTGTTTTCCGGTGTTTTCCGGTATATAGTATAGCCCCAGCAGAACAGTATGACGTTAAACCCCCTTTCATCTCATTTCATATCATTTCATTTCAGTAGCATTTACATCTATTCTTCATCCGCTTTTTAAAACTCTATTTTGGTCTGAGATATATTTTGCCTTGCCTAAGATTGATAACAAATATAACCATTAGCCTCTCGGAACTAGGTCAGTGAGTGGGTAAAGAATAAAAAAAACCCATAAAATCTTACAAGATATGATTGAAGTCCCTGAAGATTTTGTGGTCAATAATACGTTTACAGCATTTTTACGACTTTGCTGAGAACAAAGGAATCGGCAATAAACGGTTGTATATTAAGTGTGAATATACTTCAAAGTTTTCGGATAAATTGAACTATAAGAAAAGAAAGGGTCATATTTTATTTGTTTAAAGAGACAGTGTCGGGTATCGAAAAAAAAAAGTAGGACGTTATAACTCAATTCCATTCACCTAAATTGAACTATAAGAAAAGAAAGGGTCATATTTTATTTGTTTAAAGAGACAGCTGTCTAGTTGTTCGGATGGTACGAAAAACCAAGGTCCCGTCAACATATTGGCGTGCACGTAGAAGATCCCTTGGCAGTTGGAATTCAATATAAGAGTAGGCCGTAGCGCCGTTGCCCGGGCAAAATTTCCCTCATAGCACACTGTATGGCGTATGCCCGTCTTCATTAGCCCAGTTTAGGAACAGAACAGTAGGACGTTAAACCACATTTCATTTCATTTCATTTCAGAACAGTAGGACGTTAAACCTCATTTCATTTCATTTCACAAATTTCATCTACCACAGTATAAGCTGATTGTATCTGGATGAAATACAATCAAATTTATTTTCCCAATATCACCTCTAGTTGAATAACTAAACATATTTTTATTGTATTTGACATTTCGGAAAAACTCAAAGTTTGCCACAATTGTTTCTTTAATCAATTTTATTTATTATGGAAAATGATTTGGAATTATTCAGAGGAAAGAAAGGTTTTGTTGGCACTTGTACAAATTTGTGGTTCCTTTTGGAATAAATTGACTCAAATTTTCTTACAAATGATTCGATTAGCCATATTTATGTTCTTCTGTCACAGAAAATAAAATAGAAATTAAAATTGAATGTAAATGAAGTAATATGGATGATTTTTTAAATGAATTACAGTTGTTTTGATATGTGAAGAGTCCAGGGGAAGAACGATCTAAGTCACATTTTTGTCTTTTCGCATAAAAGGCAAAACAGACTTTTGAACGAGAATGCTTGACGCAAACAGAACAACAAGTGGGTTTAATTACAACTTCAAAATAATGTTTAATACGAATCCTAATTACCAGTACAACAACTGACTTCCACTTTTCAGCCAAATTAAGGTCAAATAAAGGGTACGATGGACGTATTTGTCCGGGAGGCTATTTCAGAAGGGCCTTGGTTTGATGTGAATGCGATCGTTTTTACCTGAAATTGATTGTTCCACAGAAAGCTTATACAATTTTCTACCAGATGGCGCCATTAACTGGGGTTCGTTAAAAAAGTGACTAAGTTCGTTCTTCCCCTGGACTTTTCATGTGTGACGGCACAATAAAACCTGCTGGATGTTGCGCTGGCTTAATCCGAGATTAAACTGCATTTTCTCCCTTTTTATTTTTCTTCCGTCTGTGTCATTTTCTTGTATAGAACGAAAAATATCTCCAAAATTTATCAACTGATGTTGACAATTCGTTGATAATGTTAATCCCCAATTTGTACTTGTTGCATGCATACCAAGAACTTGATTTTTTAAATTTTCACCATGTGAAGGGTTTTTGTCATGCCGCCTCACATTTTTTCTGATAGAGAGAGAGAGTGAAATGGGGTTTAACGTCCACTCGATACAAACTAGGTCATTTTGGGACTAACATAGGGTTTAATTTTATTTCAATAATTCGCTTGCGCATAGGGGTCTTTAGCAGTGGAAGGAAACCGGAGAAACCCAGAGAAAACCCACGAGGTTGGACAGGCGACCCTACTCCTTGTCACGTACAACCGGGGATTCGAAACCACGCCAGTTGACTCAATGACAGACTTTATGATACAGCGCGCGCATGCTATCCATATTAAAGTTGGGGTGGTGGGTTTCTGAATGGTTAACGCATACATGTTAGATCATAAGGTCTGTCAATTAGTCAAGTGGCATGGTTTTGATTCCCTGCTTGTACGTGACAAGGTTAGGGTCGCCTGTCCAACCTTGTGGGTTTTCTCCGGGTACTCCGGTTTCCTCCCACTGTTAAAGACACCTACGAGCAAGGTGATTATTGAAATATTAGTCCCAAAATGATGATAAACCACATCTCTCTAATATGAATAGCAAAATAGTTTATTAATTTCGCTCCGTATTTACAATGGTATGATGAACCAAGATTCCTGTGAGTGACTTTGTACATATCACACTGCATGGTGTTTCCTCTGTCTTCAAGAGGGCTTGGGTGGTCAAATGGTTAATGTGTGTGTGATGATTATAAGGTCTGTTATTGAGTGAAGTGGCATGGTTTCGATTCCCCCCGCTTGTACGTGTCAAGGGAGTAGAAAATCAAATTGGTGTGTCCTTAGTGCTGAGCCACTGAAGGTAAAGTAACGCTCATTATTAAGGCAAAATAACATTAAATATCCATTATGCAAGAGCTAAATCTGCCTATTTCAGGCCTTTCTTTAGGCCTGAAATGTTATCTAAATTATTAATTAGACATTAATTAACTTATCCAGACCATAATCACCTCTCAATGTCATTGCTAGCCTGTGATATTTACTGAATTAGAACCAGTTGATCAGTTGCTCATTAATAATGATTAAATCAAAAAATGGATAATCAAGACTGTTTTTTACCGTACCAACTTTAGTAATCATGATTGAGGCTAGGCCCAAAATTCAATCTCTAAATTCTCGGTTCAGAGTGGATCAATTAGACTAAAATTTTCATCAAATTCCCTTTACATTATCTAGTTTTTAACTATAATAGTGAGAACTGCCAGCTCTTTATCTAATCTCCCATAACGTATCGTTAACTGACTCCATACAATTATTGTCACACTTTTTATTCAGACATTTTTTTTTCTCTCTGGAAGCTAAGACGGTAAACCCATTATAAACTAATATGGATGAATCGTAAATGTTAGAGGTTAGAGGTCTCGTGTATGAAAATAAACTGATATTTATCTTCTTATGAAGCTTCGGCCAGAGGCCCTAGTTTCACAATATGTCGACTTAATATAGTTATAGCAGTAAAGGACGAATAATGCACTTATTTATAACATGGATAATAGGCTGAGAGAGAAAGAGAGATGGGGTTTAACATTCACTTGACAAATACTAGGTCATTTTGGGACTAACACATGGTTCAAGAGAGAGAGAGAGAAATGTGGTTTAACGTCCGATTGACACAAACTAGGTCATTTTGGGGCTAACATGATATGGTTCAATTTTATTTCAATAATTTGCTTGTACGTAGGGTTCTTTAGCAGTGGGAGGAAACTCGAGGACCCATAGAAAACCAATGAGGTTTGACAGGCGACCCTACTCCTTGTCACGTATGAGTGGGGAATCGAAACCACACCAGTTGACTCAATGACAGACCTTATGATACAGCGTGCACGTGCTAACCATTCGGCCATCCAACTCCCCAACTAAAATGGTGAGAAAGAGAGAGAGAAAGATGGGGTCTAATGTCCACTTGACACATACTAGGTCATTTCGGGACTAACATGGTAAGAGAGAAAGAGATGGGGTTTAACATCCACTTGACAAATACTAGGTCATTTTGGGACTAACATGGTGAGGGAGAGAGAGAGAGATGGGGTTTAACATCCTCTTGATACATACTGGGTCATTTTGGAACTAAGATGGTAAGAGAGAGAGAAAGAGAGATGGGGTTTATCGTCCACTTAAGATGGTTAGGAGTAGAGAGAGAAATGGGGTTTAACATCCACGCGGCACAAACTAGGTCATTTCAGGACTAACATATGGTTCATTTTTATTTCAATAATTTGCTTGCGTGTAGGAGTCTTTAGCAGTGGGAAACCTGAGGACCCAGAGAAAACCCAAACGGGGAATCGAAACCATGCCAGTTGACTCAATGGTGAGACAGAGAGATAAAGAGATGGGGTTTAACATCCACTTGACACATACTGGGTCATTTTGGGATTAACATGGTGAAAGAGATTGAGATTAATATCCACTAATACACACGGGGTCCTGTGTACACATTAGCGTGCACGTAAAAGATCCTTTGGCAGTTGGAATTTGATATAAGAGAAGGCCGTAACGCCACTTGCTTGGCAAAATTTCCCTCATAGCACATTGTATGGCGTATGCCCGTCTTCAGTGTCTTACCCACTTAGCCACCGTGATCTCCCAGGATGGATATAAGATAAGATACATTGATCACTGTATAGTTTGTACATTCAAAGATTTTTCAATGTCTCCCTGATTCAATTAGCCATGGTGTCTAGTCGTTCAAATGGGTCTAAAAAACAATGTCCTGTGTACATATTGGCATGCATTCAGGAAAATGAACCCATGAACAAGGAAGAATAGGTGATAACATGACTGCCAGAGAAAAAATAGTTCCCTGCTGCAGAAAAGTAGGACATTAAACCCCATTTCATTTGATTTCATTTACAATGTCTCTCTGATGCGGGGGGTTGGATGGCCGAATGATTAGACCGTGCACACTGTATCATAAGGCCTGTCATTAAGTCAACTGATTTCGAATCCCCGCTTGTACGTGACAAGGGGTAGGGTCGCCTGTCCAACCTCGTGGGTTTCCTCCGGGTTCTTCCTTTTCCTCCCACTGCTAAAGATCCCTACGTGCAAGCGAATTATTAAAATAAAATAAACCATATGTTAGTCCCGAAATGACCTAGTTTGTGTCGAGGGGACATTGGTCGTTAAACTCTCTCTCTCTCTCTCTCTCAAGATTACTGGTGGTGTTCGTTTGTTTCTACCATATAGATATTACAGGTGGCGCTAGCTTGTTTCCACCATATTAAGATTATAAGGCCTGTCATTGAGTCAACTGGCGTGGTTTCGAATCCCCGGTTGTACGTGACAAGGAGAAGGGTCGCCTGTCCAACCTCGTGGGTTTTCTCCGGGTTCTTCCTTTTCCTCCCACTGCTAAAGATCCCTACGTGCAAGCGAATTATTAAAATAAAATAAACCATATGTTAGTCCCAAAATGACCTAGTTTGTGTCGAGTGGACGTTAAACCACATTTCTCTCTCTCTGTCTCTCTCTGATGCATTAGGCCATTTATTAGTGTGAATCATGTGATTACCAGTGTACCTTTACCATGTTGTTATGAGCGTAAAGATGTCTGGAGATGTTTGTCCGTTTGGTTGTATCCTGTAGGCAATGTCACTGTATTTAGATCATCATCAGTTAATGTATATCATTAACGTACAGATACAACATATAACGCTGTACTGTTTCATGCTAAGATGGACACTTATTCTGACATCCAGTCTTTATAAAAGCGTATGTGGTTGTACAATGATGCACACTTATTCGAACGTCCAGTCTTTATGAACCATATGTGGTTGTACGTCCAGTCTTTATAAACCTTATATGATTGTGCTATTTCATACTAAGATGGACACTTATTCTGACTTCCAGTCTTTTATGAACCTTATGCGATTGTTCTATTTCATTCTAAGATGGACACTTTATCTGATATCCAGTCTTTATGAACCATGGGCCTATGTGGTTGTACTATTTTGTACTAAGATGGATACTTATTCTAATGCCCAGTCTTTATAAAAGCAATGATTGACACTTATTCTAACATCTTTATGAACCATCCAGACCTTATAAATAGCATATGTTGCTGTACTGTTTTCTACTAAGATTGACACTTATTCTTACATCCAGTCTTTATGAACCTTATGCGACATCCAGTCTTTATAAATCATATGTGATTGTACTATTTTGTTCTAAGATGGACACTTATTCTAACGTCCAGTATTAATAAACCAGTGATTGTACATTTCAAACTAAGATGGATCCTGTCGTTATTAGCCCGTTTGAATGACAACAGGATTACATTAAACCCCATTTCATTTCATTTGCTAAGATAGACACTTATTCTGACATAGACACTTATTCTGACATCCAGTCTTTATAAACCATATGTGATTGTTCTATTTTGTGCTATTATGGACAATTGTTCTACTTGATAAACCACATGTAATTGGATGATGAAAATAATTAAGTTGTCTTGTCTGCTACAAACGTCTTACCAATATTCAACAAAGACCACTGGTTATTTTAGTCTAACTACAGGAAACTGGAAGAAAATGTCACACACACAATAAATTCCATTTTTTGTTCATTTTAGTCTGTGCGCAGAATACTGGAAAAAAACAACCCAGAAGTACACGCAATAAATTCCATTCTCTTGTTTAGGCCAAACAATTTGAGATTTTGGGACTGTGTGAAGCCCTTATTTACTTACCTACAGAACACTTTTACGGATCTTGATAGAATACCTTTGAGGAAAGGCTTTTTTATTTTTTTGATCATTCTTCCATAAAATATTGGGTGTGTTTTCTCTTTGTCAGTGGTGTAGGATGGAGGGCCTGGCAAGGGACAGCATATAGTCGATTCAGTGGGACTTAAAACCGAGGTCCTGTGTACACATTGGCAAGCACATAAAAGAAAACTTTTCAAAATAAGAGGTCATAGTGCCGCTGTCCGGGCAAAGTTTTCCTCATAGCACTGACATATGCATGTCTTCATTAGTCCAGTCAGTGCAGAACAGTAGGACGTTAAACCCCATTTCGTTTCATTTCAGTTCCATAAAATATTGATATTAGGTACTTAAAGAAACATTATGGGGGATTGGATAAAGAGCAGACAGTTCTCACTCTAATAGTTAAAAACTAGATAATGTAAAGTGAATTTGCTGAAAATTTCAGTCAAATTGATCCACTCTGGACCAAAATTTTAGCGATTGAATTTTCGGCCTAGCCTCTATCTTCATTACTCAAATCGGTACGATAAAAAACATAGTCTCGATTATCCATTTCATGATTAAATTATGAATGGAAGTCGAACAGCAAATCGGAACCTAATCCAATAAACATCGCAGGCTAGTGATGACATCGAGAGTTGATTATGGTCTGGATAAGTTAATTAATGTCTAATTAATAATTTAGATAACATTTCAGGCCTAAAGAAAGACCTATAATAGGCAGATTTAGCTCTTGCAACTTACTATTAGAGTAGAGTTTTAACCCTTCGTACTGCAGAATGTTCTCGTTGTCGGGTTTTGCTCCTGTTTGCTCACTACACTTATTATTTTAGCGTTTTCCGAGATTCTATCCGGATTATCGCCCTTATTGTTAAAATTGTTTAGCGTTCTAACTCATGATGTCAACTGGCAGACTATCGCCATTGAGGAGACGGCCACTGTCAAGATTGGTCGCATTATTTCTGTTACGTCTTTTTTGTATTCCTGATTGTTTTCAAATTTGAGTGAAGTCTGTGTCACTACAGGCCCGGGACTGTACAGCGCAGTGGACGCTTACGGCTGACCCCCGGATCCATTCACTTGACTTGATATTTGTTTATTTGGTGCAATGTCTATTTTCTGTCATGTCTGCCAATTTATCTTGTAGATTTTTGTTTTGTGTGTGGTGCGGTCCTCCTGCACTTACTATATGATGTATGTTTAATAGTATTGGCATAATCCTAAAAATATTTCCGAATCAGAGATGAATTTCTTTTTTTTCCTTATTAATGTGGAACATTAACTTTTTTTGAAATTTTAAACTTTAAAGATTATAAATTACCTAAAAATCAATACGATCTCTGCAGGTCTCCAGCAGATTATTTCAAAAAAAAAATCCTCAATAGATTACAAAATATTTTATATCATGATTCAAAAAATAAAAATAAAATATAAGGCTAAACTAATTTAATTTGTTAGTTCTTTGGAGTCACTCCGACACCTGCAGCACACATGCATTATATAAAATTTAGATAAAGAGCTAGCCATTCTTGCTATAATAGTTCGAATATAGATAATGCAAAATGAATAATTTGAAAATTTCATTCAAATTACTCTGTTGCGAGCGAAGATATTAGCCTTTGAAGTTTTGACAAGACGTGTGCAATAATTTCAGCCACCGTACTAGTTCTTCGAAGCTAAGTCTCGCTCCTCCATTTTTAGCTTAAATCAAAATATGGCTGAACTGTTCTAATGTATTTAATATCGGAGAAATCTGATGCCATCGAGAGTTGATTATGGCCTGGATAAGTTA
This sequence comes from Patella vulgata, assembly GCF_932274485.2. Taxonomy (NCBI): domain Eukaryota; kingdom Metazoa; phylum Mollusca; class Gastropoda; family Patellidae; genus Patella; species Patella vulgata. Next base: position 84,158,786 of record NC_065879.2, read on the forward strand.
ATTAATTAATAATTTAGAAAACATTTCAGGCCTAATGAAAGACCTGCAATAGGCAGATTTAGCTCTTACATAATGTATCTTTAATATTTCAAAATTCCAAAATTTAGAATAAGAAGGATTTAAGAAGGGCAACCATATATTTATTTTTGCTTTTAAATTAGTTTTCCCCAGGCAATGGTACACAAAATTTTAACATGTATTCCTGAAGAGGGAGAGAGAAATAGGGTTTAATGTCCACTCGACACAAGGTCATTTTGGGACTGACATATGGTTCAATTTTATTTCAATAATTCGCTTGTGCATATGGGTCTTTAGCAGTGGGGAGAAATCAGAGGACTCGGAGAAAACCCATGAGGTTGGACAGGCGACCCTACTCCATGTCACATACAACCAGAGAATCGAAACCGCGCCAGTTGACTCAATGGCCATTCGGCCATTCCCCCCATCCCCTTATTCCTGAAGGACAAAAATTTAAATTGTGTGGCCTAAAACATGAAAACGAAACATAGACTACTTAGTCAACAGAATTACCTCCAGCTGAGTAGACAACTTATGCTGGAATCCGTAGTCGCCTCCACCATTATAGAACTTTATAAGCAAACAATGTCAAAGTCGAAGGAAAAATCCTAAAGGAATATGTGACATCATATACAGATAACTCGTCTATAGTGGACTTAAAATACATATAACATCATATAAATAACTTGGCTACAGCAGACTTAAAATACACATAACATCATACAAATAACTTGGCTACAGTAGACTTAAAATACACATAGCATCATATAAATAACTCATCTGTAGTGGACTTAAAATACACATGACATCATATAAATACTCATCTATAGTGGACTTATAATACACATAAGATCATATAAATACTCATCTATAGTGGACTTAAAATACACATGCCTCATATAAATACTCATCTATAGTGGAGTTATAATACACATGACATCATATAAATACTCATCTATAGTGGACTTATAATACACATAACATCATATAAATAACTTGGCTACAGTGGACTTAAAATACACATGACATCATATAAATAACTTCTCTACAGTCGTCTATAGTGGACTTAAAATACACATAACATCTATAAATAACTCGTCTATAGTGGACTTAAAATACACATGACATCAAATAAATAACATATCTACAGTGGACTTAAAATACACATGACATCATATAAATAACTCTTCTGTAGTGGACTTAAAATACACATGACATCAAATAAATAACACGTCTGTAGTGGACTTAAAATACACATGCCTCATATAAAAAACTTGTCTATAGTGGACTTTAAATACACATGACATCATATAAATAAGTCATCTATAGTGGACTTTACAATTAAAATACAATTGACATCATATAAATTACTTCTCTACAGTGGACTTAAAATACACATAACATCATACAAAATAACTTGTCTACAGTAGACTAAAATACCAGGATGACAAATCAGTTAACGCACGGCGCCAGTAGATATCTCAATTTAGTTAAACAGTAAAAACAACACATGTGAATTAGTCACTATGATGAAGTCAGCTGAACACTTCTTTTATTGTGCACTTTAACAGAAATGTCTTTTAACGCCACGAGTTAGGAAATAGATTTGTCTTAAAGTGTTTTACTGGATCTATATTGAGCTTTAATATAGAGTACACTGTAATGGATACAGGTGGGGGACTTTAGAGCGCCACAAGGACCCTGTAAATAACAATATAACAGTTCTCTTATGTAAAACTACAGATAACAGAAATCAGTTTCTTAAATATAGCATTTATTTACATCAGGGCCCTTATTCACGAAAACTTAAACTAAGTTACAACCGAAATTTTAAGAAATACTGCAACTTCATTGGATATATGCAAATTGATTTTACTGGTCAGCCAATCAAATTGCAGTATTTCTTAAAATTTCGATTGTATCTTAGTTTAAGTTTTCGTAAATAAGGGCCCTGGAACAGAATATGAAACAGCTACATAAATACAACAGGAACATAGATAAAAATGTTAACACAGTACATTCCTACTTTAAGACTACCATACCGCCCCTCTGCCACAGCAGCTACTGAACTAGGGTGAGTCAATACGCCCATCTCCGCTATAAATAAATGTTTATATTTTATATGAGAGAATATAGTCTTAATTCTGATGAAAGTTATGAAGTACTTTGTCACACTTATTATTCTGTATATTTGATCTTTCTATTGGTTAGGTTTATTGGGGTGGCAGTCTTCAAAATTTCATTCACTATGTTTCAGTAGGTTGTTGCTGATATGAGCCACGGTGGCTAAGTGAGTAAGATGCTGGCTCGCTAGCCTGGGTTCACTACATTTATCATCCGATCTGTCTAAAATATATATATTTTGTAAACCACATATCCTGCATCTGCCAGACTACATTCAACATCCGATCTGTCTAAAATATATGTATTTTGTAAACTACTTTTCGAGTTGTGACCCCCCCCACCCAGCATGCCTCTGATACACCACATATCCTGCATCTGCCAGACTACATTTATCATCTGATCTGTCTAAAATATATATATATTGTAAACTACTGAAGGGAATTTTCATGACTGACCACTTAAAAGGAGTGACCTCTTAATAAAATCTCAGTGTTTGTTAGTGCTGACAGGATTTGTCATGTATTAAAACAAATGATAAATTAACAGATAATCCCGGGTTTATTGTTATTTTCACAGTACTTTTTACCTGACAAATGGGGGGCCAGATAATTAACTATTAAACACAGGATTAGCGGAGGTACTACGAAGTACAACAAGAAGATGGTATCATTAAACAATGGCCGTTTAATGGGAAATGTTTTGTTAAATTTATTAGTTAATAAAATAGGGACCGTTGAGCGTTGATTAAAGATTTGAAACAATAGACTTTCTAAGGGGGAATTGGGGGAATTTATCGTGACCGTGCGAGAGAGAGAGAGAGAGAGACAGAGCGAGAGGTGGGTTTAACATCTTTCGACACAAACTAGGTCATTTCGGGACTAACACATGATTCAATTTTATTTCAATAATTCTCTTCCTCCCTCTTGCTGTGGGAAGAAATGGGAGGACCAGGTTGAAAACCCACAAAGTGGGACAGATGACCCTACTCCTTGTCCCGTACAACCGGGGAATCAAAACCACACCAGTTGACTCAATAACAAACCTTATGATACAGCACGCACATGCTAACCATTCGGCCATCCACCCCCCGTATTGTGACTGCTTACAAGGAGATGTCGCTGAATAGGAGTGACTACTGGTACAGGATTCTACTGTACAAATTTCATTGCCCAATTTTTAGAATTTGTATCCACCTGCTCTCTGATAAATTCAAACTGCCAAGGGTTCTTCTACATACATGCCAATATGTACATGTGACCCCTTTTTTTCCGTATCATCCGAATGACTATGCACTGTTTCTCACCAGGCCAACTATCCTGCATGGACTGACAAAAGAAACTTAAAAAACAAATCTAAAAAAAATTATTCTGCGGCCTCCTGCAGAAGTCAGGAATGTCAAGACTTATTCTTTAAGTGGCATTTAGCGATCAGGGAACAAATTAACAGAACACGTTTTTTATGGGATACGATAACGATAAGAGGATACTTGTCGAAACGTCGTGCTTTTAGAATAAAAGTTGTGATTGTATCCCATAAAAACCGTGTTCTGTTAATGTCAAGACTGGTCGTAAGTTCAGGAGATTTATTTATAGAAAGAGCTGAAGTGGAATATTTCATACTTTTGATAACAGACGCGCAAAATGAATAAAAAATGAGATTTTTGGAGAAAGTCTTAAAGAAATGAAATAATCACATTGGCGGAGAATCAAATTACATGGTGAAAAATGACTCTTAATTCTTTTCTATGCTAGCAGAAAAAATTATTGATTTGTAGGATTTTGTTTTGTAAAGATGGAGACCAGACTTAGAGAATCACACTTTTCAGCAGTGGATATTCGCTGTGTCGCTACAATCACTGATAAGGATGACTTCGATGCGACTTAATGAGCCACAAATATTAACTTTTTTCCTCAGACAACTTGAATTTTAAATCATTTTTTTTATGTATTAGAAAAATAAATAAAGACGTTTGAAGTATTTGTAGGTAAGAATTATTTCCTATTTAGTGTAAATGGGTATTAAAATGAGTAAAAGGCACCATTCTGCCAGAACCAGTAGCATCTTATGTAAACAATGCACGCGCCATTGAGCCAATGATTGATGCCGAGTGATGAGATGTCACGTGTTGAAGGCAGTCATCTTTTACAGAGATATTAGAAGACTTTCGTAATCCTCTGTGAAACAGATTGTTAGAGAATTGGTTAAAGGTCAAAGGTCAGTCAGTTGTAGTCTCTGTCATTCAGACCAATATTCTGTGAAGTCTAAGATGTTCTGGATGACCAAGACTAAGTCAGTCGTAGATAGTTTTAACATACCTTTTTTGACCAATCACTTGCTATAATTGAATAATAACGAGGCCATTTTGTACAGACATGATAGCCATAAGTAAACTAATTGGGGAGTTGGACGAATGGTTAGCATGTGCGCGCTGTATCATACATAAGGTCTGTCATTAAGTCAACTAGAGTGTTTTCGATTCCCCGGTTGTACGTGACAAGGAGTAGGGTCGGGTCGGGTCGGGTCACATGTCCAACCTCATGGGTTTTCTCTGGGTCCTCTGGTTTCCTCCCACTGCTAAAGACCCCTATGCTGAAGCGAAGTATTTGAATAAACGTAAACCATATGTTAGTCCCGAAATGACCTGGTTTGTGTCGAGTGGATGTTAAACCCTCTCTCTCTCTCTCTCTCTGGTTTCCTCCCACTGCTAAAGACCCCTATGCTGAAGCGAAGTATTTAAATAAACATAAACCATATGTTAGTCCCGAAATGACCTGGTTTGTGTCGAGTGGATGTTAAACCCTCTCTCTCTCTCTCTCTCTCTCTCTCTCTCAGTAGAAAAGTATGTGTTGAACCTCATTTCATTTCCTTTAACCGCATAGGAATACTAGTCAAATGGAAACTAGTTCTTCTGAATACACAATGGGATTAATTTCATTTGAAAGCGGAATGATTAAGATATAATATTTATTTATATATTCCGATGTTTTAATTGACTGCAAGACATCGTAGCGATGGAGAATATATATCGTATAAATTGAGAATGGAATATATTAGATATACATATATATATAGTATTTTATTTTATCGTTGCGTGAGAAGGTCTCCACGGAAAAGATATTCATTTGAATACAGAATCATAAGATGTCTAAGTTTCTTTTAACTATTTCTAATTATAAAATGGAACTTATATCATCAGGTTTGTGATTAAAAGGAATTTTTATCGTCTCCCCCAGGGATTGTTTTCCATTTATGGCATTTGATGGCGTGTTTTATTAAGAGACCTCTGACATTTTATCATTGATTCAATTTTTGGGGCGAAACGATGGCCCTGTTGGAATACCAAATAGTCCCAGGAATCTACACAAGGCAATAAAATGTATTGTTAGATCAGTTGAGAGAGAGAGGGAGAGGGAGAGAGAGAGAGAGAGAGAGAGAGAGAGAGCGAGAGAGAGATGTCCATGGGACATAGATAGGACTAATAAGTGTCCTAAAAAGAATCTTAAAATGTCTTAAAAGGTGAGAGAAAAAAGACCAATAAGCAATAATTAAGATTCCTAAGATTTTTGTGTGCACGAAAAATTTCCCTCCCGCCTTCATTAGTCCGGTCCAGTCGGAGTAGGACAGTAGGACGTTAAACCACCATGTCATTTCATTTCTTTTTATTTCATTTCTTTCAGGTCCATATTTATCATGTAGGGGGTTGGATGGCCGAATGGTTAGCGCATGGGCACTCTATCATGAGGTCTGTCATTGATTCAACTGGCGTGGTTTCGATTCTCCGGTTGTACGTGACAAGGAGTAAGGTCACCTGTCCAACCTTGTGGGTTTTCTCTGGGTCCTCCGGTTTTCCTCCCACTGCTAATATAAAGACCCATATGTTAGTCCCGAAATGGAGTGAAACCCCATCTCTCTCTCTCTCTCTCTCTCTCTAGTGTGCACTTAGATAAGGTCTGTCACTGAGTCAAGTGGCATGGTTTCGATTCCTCGCCTGTCCAAGCATCACAGGTCTTCTCTGAATTACTGAAATAAAATCGAACAATATGTTATTCTCTCTCTTTCTCTCTAATTGTCATGACCCCAAAGAACTCAAATGTAAATTGCTATGTTCTTTTAAAAAGCAGACATTGCTTTTTAAGATTTCTTGATGGATGCATCTTAAATTATGATGAAAGAAGAAGTCGTCCAGGTCAGCGGGATGTTTTACAAGATAATGACTATAGTTTACAATCAAAGGCTGGCTATTAAATCATTGAAATAACAAATTATCCTCGGTCTTTTAGCTTCCAACTGATTACTATTATTAAATGTTCACTGAGATTGCCCACTCGAACGAAAAATAAGTGGTTAACTTTTACGCCCACAGGGGCAAAAAAGCAAACGGATTGTCTGAAGCAGTTCTTATAGTTAACTTGTAAATTGTTTTAAGTCTATTTTTTAAGGCATTTGGAAATTTCTTATATGTCTCTTTTCTCTCTCCTTTTAAGATATTTTACGATTTTTTAGGACACCATTAGTCTCTTTCTCCAGTTTGTGTGAGTGGACATCACTCTCTCTCTCTCTCTCTCTCTCTCTCCAGGGTTAAAGTAGTTCTTTTAGGGAACCCGCAAATTGTTTTTTTAAAGTCTTTATTTATGTCATTTTGAGATTCAAAGAGTCCTGGGGCCTGTTTCACAAAATTTTAACTAAATAAAAATCCAAATTTTTGTAATTTGATTGGATAATATTAGATTGATTTTAGTGCTTAGCCAATCAAAACTGAAGTATCTACTAAAATTTGGATTTTATCTTTAGTTAAGATTTCGAGAAACAGGGCCCTGGTCATTAGGATCTGATGAAAAAAAAACAAGGTCCCATGCATGGTGCATGTAACAATGGAAAAGAAGCCTTAACAGTTGGAATTTGATGTCCTGACAAAATTTTCTTCATAGGACACTACATAGCATCTTCGGTAGCCTGGAGGTCGGGTGTTCGATCCCTGCATTGGCCGAGAAAGTTCATCCAGATTTTTCAGCGTGGTTCCCCCTTGTCAGTGATGCAGAACGGAGGGCCTGACATGGACAGCTGTCTAGTCCTTCAGATGAGATGAAAAACCTAGGTCCCGTGTATATATTGGAATGGACGTAAAAGATCCCCTGGCAGTTGGAATTCGATATAAGTGTAGGCGATAGTGCCACTGCCCGGGCAAAATGTCCCTCATAGCACACTGTATGGCGTATGCCCGTCTTCATTAGCCCAGTATAGGAGCAGAACAGTAGGACGTTAAACCCCATTTAATTTAATTTCATTTCATTTCATTTACATAGCATCTTCATTAGCCTGATTGGTCTAGGGAAGCCACGGTGGCTTCGTGAGTAAGACGTTGGCTCGCTAAACTCCATTGGTGCAGGATAGTAGGAAGTTAAACCCCATTTCATTAAATTTCTATTGGACCTATTCCCAGAAATACAAATATTCAGTTTTCATTTGTGCTTGCTGATCAGACTCCAAATTTCACACTGTTCCCAAGTGCATACTGTCTGAGCTGTTTGATGGTTGACACCTAACTTCGATTGGTGCAGAATAGTAAGAAGTTAAACTCCATTTCATTAAATTTCTATTGGACCTATTCACAGAAATACAAATATTCAGTTTCCTATTTGAACTTGCTTGCTGATCAGACTCCAAATTTTACACTGTTCCCAAGTGCCTGGTTAGTCATATCTACATACTGTCTGAGCTGTTTGACGGTTGACACCATCGACCAGTGTTTCATGGTAAATGCGTTAATAGGAAACATAATTCTATCAAACTGGATAAGCAGATCTCTAGCTGGTAAATTAATTAGTCGAGGGAATGTCCTGTCTGTCCAGAGATTTACTTTAGGAAGAGAAATGACCACTGGTCACGCCAGAAGTAAACCCACCATATTTCTCACTTCAGTTTAACTGATTAAATTAAGCAGTTTGTACGATTAATTATAGTCATTTATATCCAGTTTTTCTTAATAGTGAATGGAAATAGGATTAAACGTCCTATTTTTCTGCTACTCTTATTTCGAATGCCAATTGTCACAGGATTTCAGTTTGTATGGTAAATTGCAGCCATTTATTTATATCCAGTTAAACATGGGTTTAATGTCCTACTTTTCTGGGCGGTTGGATGGCCGATTGGTTAGCACGTGCGCGCTGTATCATGAGGCCTGTCAATGAGTCAATTGGCGTGGTTTTGATTCCCAGGTTGTACGTGACATGGAGTAGGGTCGTCTGTCCAACCTCGTCAGTTTTCTCCGAGTCCTCCTGTTTTTCTCTCACTGCTAAAGATCCATTATGAGCAAGCGAATTATTTAAATAATATAGAAATGAAATGACCTAGTTTGTGTCGAGTGGACCTCTCTCTCTCTCCCCTACTTTTGTGCCCTGACTGAAATAAAGAAGATGGGCATATGCCATGCATTGTACTATGGGTGACATTTTGCCCAGACAGCGGCCATATGGTCTATTCCTATTTCCAATTCTGTCAAGGATTCTCTTATGCTACATTTTGTCAAAACTTTATAAACTCGTAACTTCACTCAGAATAAAGTAATTTGACTAAAATTTTCAATATATTCATTTTTCATATCTATTTTTGAACTGTTATAGCAAAAACTATCAGCTTTTTATCTAGTTCTTACATAATGCATCTTTACATAACATTTGAAGCCAAAAAAACCCACACCGATTTAGCTCTTACATAATGCATTGTTAAGGAGAAGTAAATATTTATTTAAAGTCACAGGGAGACATGCCACTTTATTAATCCTTGCTCCAAGTCTAATATTTACATAACATGTATATTTATTTTTAAAACTTAGCAAACATGTCTTGATATTTAAAGATGCATTATGTAAAATTTTGATAAAGAGCTTGAATACCATGAAAATTTCATTCAAGTTACTTTAAAATGAGCAAATTTATGAGCATTTAAAGTTATGAGCAAGGTTTGCCAAGATTTAGATAAAGAGCTGGACATTCTTGCTATAGGCCTAATAGTTATATATTGATAATGAAAAATGAATATATTGAAAATTTCATTAAGATTACTTTAAACTGAGTGATATTATGACCGTTTTAATGTTTGACAAGATCTAGCATAGGTAGCAAACGTTCTTGGGAAAAGAGTCTTTGCCTTGATTGCCATTTTATTGTTAGATTTTTTAAATCTCGTGGGTTTTTAAATTCATTTAAATCTTGACCATCCGTTGGACTAGAGAGCTGATTATAGGCTTGTCATGTTGAAAAATTTCTAAATAATAACTTACATAACATTTAAAGCCAAAAGAAAGACCTGCAATAGGCAGATTTAGCTGTTACATAATGTATCTTTAAGGGAAGACATCGTTATTTTGGAGGAGCTACTTAGGACCACAAAATATTTATTGATTTTCAGATTTGATTACTGACAGCATCCAATGGCAATCCATAGTTTAAAGCAACGATGATGCAGCGTTTGTATTTTTCTCTAAAATTCAACAATAACCATTTTCTATTTAGAGAGGGAGATAGAAATGGGGTTTAACGTCCACTCGACACAAACTAGGTCATTTCGGGACTAACATATGGTTTAATTTTATTTCAATAATTCGCTTGCGCGTAAAGGTCTTTAGCAGTGGGAGGAAACCGGAGGACCCAGAGAAAACGCATGAGGTTGGACAGGCGACCCTCATCCTTGTCACGTACAACCGGGGATTCGAAACCACGCCAGTTGACTCAATGACAGGCCTTATGATACAGCACGCACATGCTATTAACCATTCGGCAATCCAACCCCCCATTTTCCATCTAGAGTTATGGCCCTAGTTTCACCTTTTTTAACCTTGGGAATGTCTGAACAGAACCTCATTTTTATTGTCCCATCGAAATGAATAGACAGCTGTTCTTGTCCGGCCCTTCATCCTGCACCACTGACAAGGGGAAACCACGCCGAAAAATCCCGATGAACTTTCTCAGCCAACACCGGGAGCGAACACGCGAGCCAATGTCTTACCCACTTAGCGACTGTGGCTCCTCTTTGTGAATGAAAGTAGCCACTTTAAAAACATTAGTTCAGTAAATGAAACGTAAAGTCAAGAGTTTGACAAAAGCAGCTGGGCACTTCAATATGCTAGTTTTAGAATGCCGACAATTGTTCAGTTATTTTTATGCAAATATGACAATTTAAAGCCACTTGGTACATTCGAGAATGGTTTATTTAACAAGATGGTTTTATCTTGTCTGTCAAAATGGCTGGGATTAAAATTACTGGTTATTGCTAGAAGGGCACACACTTTTCATGAACTTTTGTGAAAATTATGGTTTCAAGGAGGTATATGTGCATAATTAGCTAAAACCCGAGTGTCGATGACAGAAGAGTTTTGCTTTATTGTGCATCTGAACTTGACACTCTCCATATAACCACTTTATTTTTGTTCTACGTGAACACCAATTGAAATTTTTTTTCCCCCATATCTTCTCGGGAAAAGCTTTTAAGTTTCAATTTGAATTTTACGTAACCCCTACACGCAAGCGAATTAATTTAGCAGTGGGAGGAAATTGGAGGACCCAGAGAAAACCATGATGTTGGACAGGCGACCCTATTCCTTGTCAAGAAGTTTACCAAGTGTATTCAATGAGATTCGGATTTAAAAAATACAAATGAGAGAGAAATGGGGTTAAACGTCCACTTGACACAAACTAGGTCATTTCGGGACTAACATATGGTTCAAATTTTTATTTCAATAATCCACTAGCACGTAGGGGTCTTTAGCAGTTGGAGGAAACCAGAGGACCTGAAGAAAACCTACGAGGTTGGACAGACAAAGAATTGAAAAACCACACCACTTGACTCAGTGACAGTCACCAATCCCCCCTGTAACGTGTCAAAGAAAAAATAGAAAAAAAACCTCCCAAATAAATTTAGCTTTATTAATTAGTTAGGGGAGGAGAATGGCACTACAAGCAAAACCAAACTGACAAGACAGACCTGAGGACAAGACAACCTATTAATTCGTCAAAGCAAAAGTAGAAAAAAAAAACCCCAAATAAATCTAGCTTTATTAATTATTTAGGGCAGGAGAATGGCACTACAAGCAAAACAACATCGACAAGACAGACCTGCGGACAAGACAAACTACACAGACATTGGAAGAAATAAGAGAGAGAGATGAATGGGGTTTAACGTCCACTCAACCCAAACTGGAAGGAAACCAGAGGACCCAGAGAAAATCCACATGTTGGACAGGCGACCCTACTCCTTGTCACGTACAACTGGAGAATTGAAACCATGCCAGTTGACTCAATGACAGACTGTATGATACAGCGCAGTGTGCATGTGCTAACCATTTGGCCATCCATCCCCCTCCAACACAAACTGGAAGGAAACCGGAGGACCCAGAGAAAACCCACGAGGTTGGACAGGTGAACCTACTCCTTGTCACGTACAACTGGAGAATTGAAACCACGCCAGTTGACTCAATGACAGACTGTATGATACAGCGCACACATGCTAACCATTCGGCCATCCAACCCCCCTTTGCAAGAAATAAACAACAATTATTAAATCAGTTGAAAGGATCCAGTAATATTGATTGAAGAAGCTTTCAGTGTTATAGCATATCATATTAAACTCCTGCATGTCATAATGACTGTCTGTAACGACCACTAAGATAAAAGGCAAACGGTCAGATTTCACAAATGAGTTGATGGACAGCTGAGGTTTCATATTGATAGAGGACATGTTTTGACGGCACAACTGACAAGACATGACGTCAGTTAGGCCATGCCAATATGATTTTCTGTTCTTTGTGAACTCAAACTTTCCATATAATCTGAAATAAAATATAAGCAAATGTTGGAAACTTTTACAATACAGCTGCCCCAGGATCATCTGTTAAAATTTTTCTTCTTATTTCTTCGGGGGAAAAGACTAATATAAAGATACATTGTAGGAGATTAAATAAAGAGCTGGCAGTTCCACTATAATAATGTAATGGGAATTTGCTGAAAATTTCAGTCAAATTGATCCACTCTGAACCAAGAATTTAGCAATTGAATTTTGGGCCTAGCCTCAATCATCATTACTAAAGTCGGTACGATAAAAAACATAGTCTCGATTATCCATTTTTTTATTTAATCATAAATGAGCGTTGAGCAGCAGATCGGATTATAATCCATTAAATATTGCAGGCTAGCCATGCAATCGAGAGTTGATTATGATCTGGATAATGTATTTTAATATCTAATTAATAATTTAGATAACATTTCAGGCCTAAAGAAAGACTTGCAATAGGCAGATTTAGCTCTTGCATAATGTATGTTTAAGAACCCAAAGTATTTGATTGCACTGTTGAAATGCTTTTAGTCCATTAAATATTGCAGGCTAGCGATGCCATCGAGAGTTGATTATGATCTGGATAATGTATTTTAATATCTAATTAATAATTTAGATAACATTTCAGGCCTAAAGAAAGACTTGCAATAGGAAGATTTAGCTCTTGCATAATGTATGTTTAAGAACCCAAAGTATTTGATTGCACTGTTTAAATGCTTTTAGTCCTAAATTTTTAAGTTATAAAATTTCAAACTGAACTATTTTTGCGTTTACATTATTTAAGAAATTCAAAGTTCACAATATTGTATTTTGCAAGGAATAACAAATTCTTCAAATTCATGTGATTCAAGAGACTTTTTATTTATCAAGACCCAGAGAAGAGAGAGAGAGAAGAGAGAGAGAGATAGAGAGAGAGAGAGAGAGAGAGAGAGGCTAATAATTAACCTACAGTACAAAGAAAATCTTTAAATGGGAGAGACAATGTTCTTGCTTTAGAGAGAGAGAGAGAGAGACCTATTGTTCGATTTTATTTCAATAATTCAGAGAAAACCGATGAGGTTGGACAGGGCGAGGAATCAAAACCACGCCACTTGACTCAATGACAGACCTTATGATCCAACGTGCATACACATGATAAACCATTCAGCCATCCAACCCCTCCAGGACCCAGAAGATCATAAAATTAAATTGTTTTGGTCTTATATATAGCTTTCTGTTACTGGTATTGATTCGGAGGGGGGAGTAATCCTGATTTATGATATTAACTATGGTTTATCTCTTGGTCCAAGCTCCCATCAGTCAATACGGGTTGACCACTTCATTGGTCATATGAGATAACCTCTTGCCTATCTCCTGACCCCTTGTGTCTGATCACCGTATACTTATTGCTATATGAGTTATTGTAAATGTTCCACAAGATCTGTTCCGCTTTCATTAATATTCTATTTTTCTAGCCATTTTTATTGGAAAAACCATAAACTTATCATTTCTGAAATCATCTCCATACGTTAGTGGAAGAAATTGGCCGGTCAATAAAAAAGTTTAGAAACTTTATTGATTAAAACTCTTTTTACTCTCTATTTTCATGACTTGAATATTGAACTGGTTAATCTGTTATATTTAAGGTAGAGTTTTATGGATACACGGTTACTGACTTTATCAAGAAGCAATGTTTCGATGAGGATAATCTCATCTGTAACATATAGGATCAAAGGATCTAACGATAACGATAACGATGGCTGTGGATTTGACTTCTTTATTTCAACAATGCAGGAACAATCATTAAAAGTTATTACATCAATAATTCTAACAACTATGCTTCTTTCTATACCTGAGATCATTTATAACGGTCAAGGTGTTATCAACCTTAATTAGTATTTAGTATTTAACCGGACACCTGTTACCACTGTTGTACACGGTCAACGCCCATTGATGATTAACCGCAAAAATAGATAATCAAGACTTTGTTAATTATCATTACAATGGTAACAATGACAATTAAGGCTACAGTGTTTTTAAAATGAGGTTTTCAGTATATCCCCTTTACATTATCAATTTTTTTAACTATTATAGCGAAAGTTGCTAACTCTTTATCTTGACTGCTTAATTGACAGACAGAAAACAAAAGATCCACAACCAACAAGAAGTGAACTGGTATATTGAAAGTTGTCACTACTTTTACTTTTAGAATATTACACAAAACATTGTTCATGAGTCTTTAATAGCTATTTACATATCAAGAGAGAGAATTGGGGTTTAACATCCTCTCGACACAAACAAGATCATTTCGGGACTAACACATGGTTCAATTTTATTTCAATAATTCGCTTGAGTGTGGGAGTCTTCAGTGGGAGAAAACCAGAGGACCCGGAGAAAACCCACAAGTTTGGACAGGCGACCCTACTCCTTGTCACGTACAACCCGGGAATCAAAACCAAGCCAGTTGACTCAATGACAGACATTATGATGCAACATCATCCAACCCCCCTTACATATCAAGACCCTGAATAACTAGGAATGAAATTTGGTTTATCCTTACAGCTGTCTTGTATACAAAAAGCGTAACAAACATCTGCTAGCAATGATAATCCTAGAGTATGATAAGATCAGATAGAATTTATTGCAGATAAACACCCACAGGGAAAGCAGCATACAATTACATAAATCACATTAGTAACATATATTATTAACAGTAATTTATTGTAAGAGGGGAGTATGTGATGTAGGTGCAAGATGTATGTAACCAGGACAGTACTGTGGCCTTACCCATATAATTATAAGTAATCTATGTGATATAAGTACAAGATGTTGCACTACACGCGAGGGGGGTTGGATGGCCGAATGGTTAGCACATGTCATTGAGTCAACTGGCGTGGTTTCGAATCCCTAGTTGTACGTGACAAGGAGTGGGGTTGCCTGTCCAACCTCATGGGTTTTCTCCGGGTACTCTGGTTTCCTCCCACTGCTAAAGACCCCTACGCACAAGTGAATTATTGAAATAAAATTAAACCATATGTTAGTCCCGAAATGACCTAGTTTGTGTCTAGTGGATGTTAAACTCCATTTCTCTCTCTCTCTCTCTCTCTCTTTTGCACTACAGCAAACAAAACACAAACCTGTGGACACACCAACTACACAGCAAGAAAGGGTGACTTTAGATCATAAAGTCTGTCATTGAGTCAAATAGCATGGTATTGATTCCCAGCTTGTATGTGACAAGGAGAAGGGTTGCCTGTTCAACCTCTTGGGTTTTATCTGGGTCCTCTGGTTTCCTCCCATTGTTAAAGACCAATATGCGCAAGCCAATTATTAAAATAAAAGTTGAACCATGTGTTACCCCTCTAAATTTTTGAGTGTTTGAGTGACATTAAACTTACTTGTACATGACAAGAAGTAGGGTCACCTGTCCAATTTCATGGGTTTTCTCTGGGTCTTCTGGTTTCCTCCCACTGCTAAAGACCCCTACGCGCAAGCAACTTATTGAAATAAAATTGAACCTATTTTGTGTCATGGAAATTAAACCCCCTCTCTCTCTCTCTCTCTCTCTCTCTCTCTCTCAGGAGAGAATTCTTCAGTATGAAAAGCTAAAACTCTACTCTAAAGTGTTGAAACAGATAAGTAATCGTGACTAGGTGTCAGACATGCTTCCTCCTGGGTTTACAAAGACAAGAACATGCAGCTAATGAGATAGAACACTGCTGTACACATGTTGGTTGTGTATCTCTATGTGAGCTTATCTTCGTGAGGTCAATAAGGTATTATAATAACAGTCTGATAAAAGTCAGGTTGTGTATCGCTATGTGAGCTTATCTTCGTGAGGTCAATAAGGTATTATAATAAAAGTCTGATAAATTGGCTGCATCAGCTACACATGGTTTTAAACGATTACACATTAATTTTCATCTCTTTGAGTTGGTCTGTTTTCAAATAAATCTAACATATTATGAATAAAAAAAGTTATATCAAATAATCTTTTTTTTACAAATTTCAAATTTATGACATCATGACATGGTAATATTGGAGATTATCTTCAATAAAAGTCTAAGAAATTGGCTGTATTTAGATAACCCCGTTCAGTTTTAAGGGCGTTGCCATGTCTAAGATTCGCACTAACTTTTCAAACTATTTCTTGGTGATACTTTAGTACCTGTCTCCTTTTCCCCTAAAAACCTAAATTGTCAACAGAAAGAAACTTTTACTTCGCTGGATAGGTCAGGGTTGTCGGTCAAAGGGAGGGAATCCCTGACCTTGGTTGATCTAAAAATAGTATCCGAATTTGTTTTGAACGTTACGATAAGTATAGTAGCTTGTCTTTCTTGTTTGTGCATAGAAATATGCTTCTGTAGCCTGGTTTTGGTCATTTCTGATACACAAAAACTAGAATAGGGGGAATTCATTCGATCTCGGATAACCAGTCTTTTTGACAACTGCCAATAACGAAAAAATGGCTCCATTCGTTTTCTTTGTTTGGTGGGACGAAGATATCATATTATTTTTCATAAACTACACAGACAGGAGCAGCAAAGTCTACTCATTGCTAATTCATGATATTTTGTCAAATTTTTTACAAATAGCATTAATTATTACACGAATACGTCACATTCGAACGGACCATTTTTGTAACCAAGGAAAACGATGAAGAAAATACAAGTTCTACTCAACCGATTTTAACAAACTTGGCATCAAATTGAAGCTTACATTCGGAGGAACATTTCTATGGGACCAATTGTGATTATATGTAATAGATTTGATTTCAGATCAGTTTATTTAACGACCTATGAAATCTTTTGATTTTCTGGAATTTTGGCATTATTATTGGCACCATGAAAAAAAAACTCCCGTAATTTTATTAAACACTAGCTTAGCTATTTGCATGCCAAAAATTATTTAATTCGGATCAGGCAAGACTGAGAACTTTTTAGATTTATGACAAAAATTGATCATATTTAAGCTGATTTCAAAATTTAATATCTTTAAAACCACAAAAGATATGTGCCCAAACTATGACTTGAATCACAGCGTCAGATGTCTATTTAACGATCATACTAAATTTATGTGGAACAGAGTTTGAAAAATAACATAAAATTAATGACGAAGTTACCATAGGTTAGACATGGCAACGCCCTTAAACAAATTTAATGTTAATTCAGATCTCCTTATCTGGTTCAATCTGATTATAACACAGATCTTATTTCGTTTCACTTTTAAAAGTTCAAAATTTCATTTTACTTGACTTTACTACACTAGGATGGCAAAGAGTTGTTATATGCTCTTCAAAAAAAGTAGGGGATATTGAAATGCAAATACCTATGCAGGTTGTGATATGATAAATAGTCATGGACACTTGACATGCTTTGAGAGTATGTTCACAGATGAAGAATTTATTGCCCCCAACAGAACCACTGAACTGCACGTGCGACACGCAATAGCACCATACATGTGGGAGGTGTTCATTGACCAATTTGACACTTCAATCAAACAGTCTGTTGCGGGGAGTTCTTGGCGTCTGGTGCACGGAACTCTGGTTATCCCATTAGAACCATCAACTGTGATTGGTTAATGGAACAAAATTGAACCATATGTTAGTCCTGAAATGACCATGTTTGTGTCAAGTGGACGTTACACCCAATCTCTCTCTCTCTCTCTCTCTCTCTCTCTGGGCAAAATTTCTTTAACAGCACACTGCATGTTGTATATGCATTAGGGGGGTTGGATGTGCGAGCTGTATCATAAAGTCTGTTATTGAGTCAACTGGTGTGGTTTTGAATCCCTGGTTGTACGTGACAAGGTTTCCTCCCACTGCCAAAGACCCCTACACGCAAGCGAATTATTGAAATAAAATTGAACCATGTGTTAGTCCCGAAATGACCTAGTTTGTGTTGAGTGGACGTTAAACCCCATTTCTCTCTCTCTCTCTGTATATGCATTAACCCATTCTCAAAACATTTCCGTTACCAGTCTTTAAATCAAGTGTTTGCCCATCTGGGTCTATATTGTAAAATTCTAGACTTTTTAAAAGAGACATATTTTTATAAACAATTTTAATTGTAAATATATAAATCATCTTGTCTTTCATTTTGAATATTAGTGTGCCTGAAGTTGTGATTTTATTTTTAATTATTTAATTTACTGTGATATTTGTTTTTATTTGTGTACATGAATACTTTATGTGATAGCATATAGTTTGTCTCCTACTTTTCACCACATGTTTGGCGCAATATAGCTCGGTTGGAGCTGACATGCCTTAAACTCTATTTCATTCAGGGAGGTTGGATGGCCGAATGGTTAGCATGTGCGCGCTGTATCATAAGATCTGTCATTGAGTCAACTAGCGTGAATTCGATTCCCAGGAGTAGGGTCGCCTGTCCAACCTCATGGTAATCTCCGGGTTTCTCCCACTGGTAAAGACCCCTACGCACGAGCGAATTATTGAAATAAAAATGAACCATATGTTAGTCCCGAAATGACCTAAGTTGTTTCGAGTGGATGTTTAAGACCATCTCTCTCTCTCTCTCTCTCTCTCTCTCTCTCTCTCTCCTACTTTTCTGCCCTGACTGAGATAATCAAGATGGGCATATGCCATGCAGTATACTATGGGTGACATTTTGCCCAGATAGTGGTCATACTCTCTGCTCTCTCTCTCTCTCTCTCACATTCATCCATTCGTTCATTCATTCATTAACCCATTCTCCATTCGTTCATTCATTCATTAACCCATTCAAGTGCAGAGAAGAAGGATGTTAAAACCTATTTCATTTCTAATCTTGCAAATTTTGGCACAGTTTCAAGGATATGTCTATACTGTATCGGTATACTATTCATCTACTCTGAGTGCTTGACACAAATTCGAAAAAGGATCTTTGGCTTTTGAAAGAGAAAAAAAAATTCCTGGAATTAATTTGTTAATTTCTTTTCCATGCCAAGTTCCATGCAGAATTTTTTTATTCGATGGAGATGAACTTCTCCCTATTCAGACTTTCTGTTGAATTATTGATGCGACGTCGCTAATGATGGATAGTAATGACTTAATGACGCTTAATGATGTGACGTCAGTTGATGGACGGCACTGTGTCGTTCGGTACATTACTTTTCAGGAGTTTGTTATTGATCCCAAGGTTAATGTTTTTCAGCATAAAAAAGATTTGAAGGCTTGATTACCCAGTCATTTTCATCTGAATAAGTTTTCCGTCTATTTTATTGCTTGGAGATGATTACAAAGAGACATTACATCTACCAGGATATATCTATTCGGCCACCCAACCAGCATTTGTTCATTCGGTAACATATCACAACTTAACAAAATATAGAGAAAAATAACAGGTCATACAGGCAACACGAATTCAATCTAATTAAAACACAGATCTTATTTCGTTTCGTTTTTTATAGTTCAAAATTTCGTTTTACTTGTCTTTACTACACTAGGATCTGGAAGAGTTGTTATCATTGAAGTGTTCTGGATGGTGTGAGGGATTAGCCAATGAAACAGTCTGTTACGGTGAGCTTTAGGCGTGTTTTGCACGGAACTGTGGGTAATCCACTAGAAGCATCAATGCTGATTGGGTAATCAAATGTCTGATGTCATAGGGTCAAAAGTCTCTCGTATGACCTCTGACGCGACCTATCACTACAACTGGTCAGATCTTCATGTAGTGTAGGCCATCGAAAGTATAAAAAAACAAAACGAAATATAGATCTGTATTTTGATCAGATTGACACAAATTTGAAAAAGACCAACACAATTTCAAGGATACAATTAGTTTTTAAAGTAAATATCAATTGAATAAAGCTGTCTTGATTAGTCCAGTCGGAGCAGAACAGTAGGATGTTAAACCCCATTTCATATCATTTCCTAAAGCCGTACTTTTCACATTTCGTGATGTACATTTAAGTGTTTTCAACTAAAATCGCCGATTTAGGAATTAAAGTAGCAAAGCCTCTAACTCAATATTATCCAAAGTCTTCGACATTGTTAATACAAATTCTTTGTCAATTTAAACCAACTTTGAAGTTGTGATCTTACCGGGAAAAGATGGGCCTCTGATATCCAATATTTAAGACAAAATAAACATTTTATCATTGGTACACGAATCGTGTACCATAATGCGTTTCATCGCCATTTGTAAAAGGGACTCGAAGAACGAGGCTAGACATATTTCGGAAGGGATGTCAAACGATGACATCATATTCTTATCTTGAAAGCATGTGCAATAAATACTACCGGTGTAGACTGGAATAACCAGATGCTAGAGATTGTCATTTGATTGAGACTTCTGGCGTATTTCACCAAATATAACGGATTTGAAATTGGATTAAAAATGTAAACGACTGAATGTAAATCAGTTTATAAACATTCATTTTACATTATTATATGCATTGCTACCCATTTGTGTCAATTTCTAGGTCCCAAATATTAGCAATTTAGCTCCTTTAAAATGTCGGTCAACTAGCTTAGTGTCTGTTCTCAAGTGGAGCTAACTGTAGACAGACAGCGCAAGTTTAATATGCAGGTGTTGTGTGTGAATGTTGGAATGGTGGCAAAGAACAGTGCTGGATTTAGTTGTGTATACAGGAATTACTGTGTGCAGAAAAATGAGGTGGGAGGTGGGAGGTGGGGTGGTGGGGGTCTGTTCTGGCGTGACTGACTGTGAAGCCTCAAGGGAAGCATGGGTTCTCCCCCCGCAGAAAATGTTAAAAGTTTGAAGTTGATTTCCTTGCATCAGAGGCCGTTTGCGAAGGAAATTTACTCTTTTAAATGCATAGACTCTCTCTTAGGCTCTTTCCTGGGTCTCTCTTGTATAGGTCTTTCAGCCCCCCCCCCTCCTGCCCCCAATACACACCCACAATACACACCCACAAACCTGTATTTGAAAGTATGTTAAAGTGTATGGAATTTTATGCTTTTTTTCCTTTCAATATAACAATATTGTCTATAATATAAAACTATTGTCTCTAATATGAACCAATTATACATATCATGCAACTTTACAATTTATATACCGGTACCAAGGACAGAATATTAGGTTAAAGAAACTTGAATTAAGAAATAAAACACTTTTAACATTAACAACGTTAAATATCAAAGGTTATATATGTTCATAAAATTTATTTATTCATTTACTGGCTTAAGTGTACTGGATTATTTGATTATGGGGAAAATGGAGTGGGAGGGGGGGGGAGACTTAAGCTAAATATTCCAATTATCCGCAGTTTTATTGATGATATTTGTGTAATGTTGGTGCCATGGTGACTAACTTGGAGGTCCTGTGTTCAAAGGGATTTTCTGGCGTAGTTCCGCCTTGTCAGTGTTGCAAGACCGAGGGCCTGGCAAGGGACATTGTATAATCATTTGGATGGGACAAAAAACTAAAGTCCCTTGCAAGTTGTAATTCGATATTAGAGTAGGCCATAGCGCCGCTGTCCGGGCATAATTTCCCGTAATTTCTTGCCCAACTTTTTTTTCAGTGGCTTGAGTACTTGGGTGTGGAGGGAAACAGGTGTGTGGTGGGGGGGGGGAGCTTGGGGCATCACCCACCCCTCCTCCAAGTAGTCAAGCTACTGAAAAAAAGTTGGGCAGGTAACGAGAGAGAGAAATGGGGCTTAACATCCACTTGACACAAACTAGGTAATTTTGGGACTAACACATGGTTCAATTTTATTTCAATAATTCGCTTGCACATAGGAGTCTTAGCAGTTGGAGGGAAACCGGACGACCCAGAGAAAAACCACGAGGTTGGATAGACGACCCAGAGAAAAACCACGAGGTTGGATAGACGACCCAGAGAAAACCCACGAGGTTGGACAGACGACCCGGAGAAAAACCATGAGGTTGGACAGGCGACCCTACTCCTTGTCACGTACAACCGAAAAATCAAAACCATGCCAGACCGTATGATAAAGCACGCAGGTGCTAACCATTCAGCCATCCAACCCGGGCAGGAGATGAAGACAGACTCTAGAGCATTGATTGTTTAATCGTAGCCCACAATGATAACATATTCAACGTTCTAGAGTCTGTCTCCTTTTATGTTTAGTGAATCAATTGTTAAATATGAAGTATCGAGTATATACAGAATGAATTGAAGATTTGATTGATATATCCTCTGACTCACTTTCTATCCCGAGAGATTTACCTTCTGTCAGTTGTCTTTGAACAGACGGACAAATATGTCCTTATTTGGGCACTATGAATAATCCTGGAATTAGGCCTGCAGTCTGGTGCCAGTGTTTATAATCGTGGAAACGTTGTGCCGTGAGATAAATATTTATTTCTATTCAGCATTTACTAATTAGAAAGCTATTGATTGGGCAAAATGGACGTAAAAACGTTGAAAATCAAACTTGATGCCTCACGTGATTGTCTCATTCTTCGTTTGATGTTAGAGCTTGAAACTTCTTAAAGTGTGGGATTCTCCCAGGCTTAATCTTTTAGGATATCTTGAAATAAGCTTCCATTAATTTCTACCAGCTTTTAGTTCAATGACCAATAGACTCGACTCCAGTTCATCGTTTTTTTCTTTTATTTTAAATTGGAATAAAAAAAAACCCTGAAAAATGATTTTTATCCAATTTTCTCCCCAAAAAATAGTTGATATTTTGTTGATTTCTTATTGCAA
The DNA here is from genome assembly GCF_932274485.2 of Patella vulgata. Taxonomy (NCBI): domain Eukaryota; kingdom Metazoa; phylum Mollusca; class Gastropoda; family Patellidae; genus Patella; species Patella vulgata. The sequence goes on from NC_065879.2 coordinate 84,181,366, forward strand.
TATGTTTCAGTTTTAAATGGATTTTGGGGTCTATTTTTTGGACATTATCTGTTTCAAATTTAATTGGTTGGATTTATACCAAGTTGTCTTTGATCGATTCTCATATGTCTGGTAAATAGAACAAATTTTCTTTACCCAAGGAAGTGAAATATTAAAGTAGCTAAGTCTCTAACTCAATATCATCCAAAGTCTTACACGTTGAAAGCACGAATTATTTGTCAATTCAAATCAACATTGAGGTTGTAATCTTACCGGGAAAAGGTAAGACAAAAGACAAAATAAACATTTTACCATTGGTACACGAATCGTGTACCATAGTGCGTTTCAGCGTCATTTGTAACAAGTAACCAGAAAGACCGTGGCTACCGTATTTTTCGGTGTATTAGGCGCATGCGTAGATAAGGCGCAGGGCGAGTTTGGCAGAGGTGTTTCAGGAAAAAATAAAAATGCATGGTTTAGGCGCACCCTTCTCCAGCGCCTTGTGAAATACGTGCCATACCATAGTTACCATACATGATTCAAATACACCTGCGATCTCCAGTAACTGGTCCAAACTCTACTGTTTACAGTTATAATAATTACCAATATTTAGCTTTATCAAGCTTAATATATATTTCTTTATGAAATTAAACTCTATATACATTTTTTGAATTGCATAAGACTTTATATTAATTACAACTTTCAATTGAATTGTTACATAACTTAAATGGTAATTCTGGCAACCTGTACGATAGTCAAATTGTCGTTAGAGTCTCGCCCACAACGCACATAGCCGTCTATTACATCCTGTTAAATTCACGAGCAATTGGTTGTGATAAATGTATATGTATTGATGATAAACAAATGAAATAATAACTGTAAAAATAATTTATCATGATCAGTTACTCACGGCTTAAATCCTGACTACCGGTAAAAAGCGAAACAATAATTCTAGTTTATTTTATACTATCCAAACAACTGACAATCAAACAATTTTGTCAATTGCCCCGCCCACTACACGCAGCATGACAATATCTAGATTGAGGCCATTTATATCTATCAGTAACATAAGACAATAGCATTTTTAATACCAATCAAAGAAACAATGATTTTGTGAACAACAAACAACTTCATAAAGCATACAATGACAACTCATATTCAACAACTCATGTCAAAAGGTGACACCATATCTTATCTGGAAAGCATGCACAATAGACTGGAATAACCAGACACTAGAAATTGGCATTCTGTTGAGACTTATGCCGTATTTCGCTGGACATAACTGGTTTGAAATTAGAGTCAAAACAGAAACAATTGAATGTAAATAAGTTTATATGCAATCAGATTACATTATTATATGCGTTGCGACCCATTTGGGTCAATTTCTAGGTCCCAAATATTAGCGATTTAGCTCCTTTAAGGAGCAGGTTGCAGGTTGTTCTTGTTTTTAGTGTTTTAACTTCCGCTTCCGCCGAAGATGATATCCACCAAGTCTTATCTTTCATTTTTATTATCCTAGCGAACGCACAGGGTCTTTCCAGAGGGAGGAAACCGGAGTACCCGGAGTAAAGCCACGAGGTTGAGAAGGCAGCCCTATCTCCAAGCCGCATACGCTCACACCAGGGATCGAAACCACAACCGCAAACCAGAGGTGACCGGCCAGCTAGAGGCCAAAGCGTGGCACTCTAGACCACTAGGCCATCCCAACCCCCCCTCCTGTTGCAGGTGCGCATTGCACCATAAAGATTGTCATTGAGTCAAGTGGCCTGGTTTCGATTCCCCGGTTGTACGTGACAAGGTGTAGGGTCGCCTATCCAACCTCGTGAGTTTTCTCTGGGTCCTCTGGTTTCCTCCCACTGTTAAAATGAGCAAGCAAATTATTGAAATAAAATTGAATCATATGTTAGTCCCAAAATTACCTAGTTTGTTTCAAGTTGACATTAAACCCCATCTCTCTCTTTTAGGAATCTAATTGGTCTCTTTTCTCTCTCTTTTTAAGACATTTTAAGATTTTTTTAGGACACTTATTAGTCTCTCTCTCGCTCTCTCTCTTTCACTCAGGGGGGTTGGATGGCTGAATGGTTAGCGTGCGCGCGCTGTATCATAAAGTCTGTCATTGAGTCAACTGGCGTGGTTTCGAATCCCCGGTTGTACGTGACAAGGAGTAGGGTCGCCTGTCCAACCTCGTGGGTTTTCTCCGGGTCCTCCGGTTTCCTCCCACTGCTAAAGACCCCTATGCGCAAGCGAATTATTGAAATAAAATTAAACCATATGTTAGTCCCGAAATGACCTAGTTGTGTCGAGTGGACGTTAAACCCCATTTCTCTCTCTCTCTCTCTCTCTCTCTCTCCCTTTCACTCACTCACTCACTCACTCACTCACTCACTCTCTTTCACACTCTCTCTCTCTCTCTCTCTTTCACTCACTCACTCACTCACTCACTCACTCTCTTTCACACTCTCTCTCTCTCTCTCTCTCTTCATTAGCTCAGTTAGTGTAGAGTGTAGAAAAGTAAAACATTTAACTCCATTTCATTTGATTAGCCAGAATGATACAGATTCTTATAGAGGAATGGTGGATCTGTCCTTTATATCAAATTTCGTATTTCATCATCCGGTACATCAACATTATTGACATAAACGAAATTGACATCGACTGCTGTAATTGACATATCAAAGCTCTTCTAAGTAATCATGGATGTAGCTATTAATTACCAATTATTTATACCAAAAATACCATGTGAATATGAAATCCCAGTACATTGTTAATATTTGTAATGTAAAACAGTAAATTGTTAATATTTGAAGAGTAAAATAGTACATGGTTAATATTTTGAATGTAAAATGATGAATTGTTAATAATTGAACTGTAAAAGAGTATTTTGTTAATATTTTAACTGTAAAACAGTAAATTGTTATTTTTTTAAGTCTAAAAAAAGTAAAATAGTACATTGTTAATATTTGAATTTGTGATTTGTTAATATTTGAACTGTAAAACAATAAATTGTAAAATAGTATAATATACCATGTGAATGCAAAATTTAAATTGTTACCATTTTGAGCTCTAAAAAAGTAAATTGTTAGTATTTGAACAATAAAATAGTAAATGTTAATATATGAACTTAAAAATACAAAATTATTAATTTTTGAACTTAAAAATACAAAATTATTAATTTTTGAACTTTAAAAAACAAAATTATTAATTTTTGAACATTAGAAAACAAAATTATTAATTTTTGAACCTTAAAATACAAAATTATTAATAACTTAAACTGTTAAATTTAAACTGTTAACCTGTAATTTTGTTAATATTTGAACTGTGAAATAGTACATTGTTAAAATTTCACCCTTAAAAGAGTAAATTGTTAATATTTATATTTGAATTGAAAAACAGTAAACATTAATATTTGAACTCGTAAGACAGTATATGTTAATATTTGAACTGAAAAACAGTAAACATTACTATTTGAACTTGTAAGACAGTATATGTTAATATTTGAACTCTAAAACATTAAATTTGTTAATATTTGAACTCTAAGACAGTAAAATGTTAATATTTGAACTCTAAAACATGAATTTGTTAATATTTGAACTCTAAGACAGTAAAATGTTAATATTTGAACTCTTAAGACAGTAAACGTTAATACTTCAATTGTAAAATAGTAAATTGTGGGTGCTGTTGGCTTGTTTATATTGACAGCAGAGGATGTTGAATGTTTTCAATTCCTCATATTGAAAAGAATTGAATCGTATTGGGAGTTATCTTCTTTTTTAGAAATTATATTTTCACAATATTTTTAAGCTACCGGGAATTAAGACATCCCTCTGTTGCCAATGATAATATTATGGGTAGTTAGTAGAAATCTTAATTCTATTTATTAAAGTAAAGTAAGATGGAAATGGACAGATAAAAATCGATGAAAGTATAGGCAGGCCCGTAACTGGGGGGGGGGGGGGGGCAAGCCCTCCCTGCAAAGAGTTTCGCCCCCCACCCCCACCCCCACCCCCCCTCCCCTGTGAAAAAATTGTCAACCTTAAAAAAAAATAGATATACATTGTCTGTCAATTTTACAGCACCCCTGATAACACTTCCCGTACCCATTGTTGTTCTGTTACGACCCTGAGCATAGGTGGAAATGCTGCTGGTTGGGCAAAATGTCCCTCACATAGCACACTGCATTGCTTATGCCCGTCTTCATTATCCCGGTTGGTGAAGAAAAGTAGGAAGTTTTCATTTCTAACAGTAAAGTAAAATAGAAATGTATGTTTTTTTTTCTTCAGGTAACATTATGTACAGTTGGTTATGGTGATGTGGTGCCAACAACCTGGGCTGGTAAACTAATAGCATCATTCTCAGCCATTCTGGGTATCTCATTCTTCGCTCTTCCAGCAGTAAGTTTACTTTTATACTGTGGAATTATATTGACGCCATCTCAGCCTGTCGTTTTACAGTATATTCACAATTACTTGTGCATGCTGTATCATAAGGTCTGTCATTGAGTCAACTAGTGTAGTTTCGATTCCCTTGTTGTACGTCCGGGCAAAATTTCCCTCATAGCACACTGTATGGCGTATGCCTGTCTTCATTAGCCCAGTTCGAAGCAGAACAGTAGGTCGTTAAACCCCATTTCATTTCATTTCATTTTCCTTGTTGTACGTGACAAGGAGTAGGGTCGCCTGTCCAACCTCATGGGTTTTCCCTGGGTCCTCTGATTTCCTCCCACTGCTAAAGACCCCTATGCGCCTATTGAAATAATCGAACCATGTGTTAGTCCCGAAATGACCTAGTTTGTGTCAAGTGGGCATTAAAACCTCTCTCTCTCTCCCCCCTCCCTCTCTCTCTCTCTCTCTCTCTCTCACACAAGCACAGGAGGTTTGGGTCGCAGAATGGTTTAAACCATTTAGATTATAAGGTTTTTCATTGAGTAGGGTCACCTGGTCTGCCTTGTGTCTTTTTCTCTGGGTATATTTTATAGACCCACATTTAATGCATATATATATATATGTCATCCATCAGAACTCTCTGGAGTTCTTAATTAAAGATTATTGTTCAAATGTGCAAGGGTTATTCATTTGATCATAAAGAAATTCCATGCCAATTTTAAAAACAATTAACCAAACTCACTGCTCCTAACGTCTAGAATCAATACTTCTACCAAATATGGCGTCAACTAAAGCACTATAACAGTTAACTTAGCTTAACCGTTAAATTTTACGCTCTGAAGAAATTCTCTGCAAACATTAGTGGCGGAACAAAGAAAGAGGAAACGGAAGTGCTGTAAATAGGTGGCAGGAAAGGAGAAAAGAAACGGAAGTGCCTGTAAATAGTAGATGTGGTGTCCATGTCGCATACTAAATGTATAATAACTGGTCCCTTTTATAATATTGTACATCATAATATATGCTCCCGTAATATCTGGATATTAGAGACTACAGTAACCCATCGAGCGGGTAGCGAGATCTAACTGCTATCTCCATCTCAATATCAACCATCTATGTATGTGAAACATAATTTATAAACAACCATGAATAAAACAACTTTATAGTAGCCACGGAGGAACGAACAGCTCAATAACAAAGGCTATTACTTTATAATATTTATGTCTGTTGGTTGCTTTAAGAACTAAGTGCAATATTCTGTGTCTCAAAAATAGTATAAAATTTCAGAAAAGAAATGAATCATATTTTAATTTTAAGGGGGGTTAGAGGGCCAAATGGCTAGCGTGTGTGCATTGTATCATAAGGACTGTCATTGAGTCAACTGGCATGGTTTCTATTCCCCAGTAGTACATGACAAGGAGTAGGGTTACCTGTCCAAGCCTGTGGGTTTTCTCCGGGTTCTCCGGTTTCCTCCCACTGCTAAAGACCCCCTACACTCAATCGAATTATTGAAATAAAATTGAAGCATATGTCTCTCTCTTTAATTTTATATATTTCATTTTGCATTATCAAATTTTCTGTCTATCAATAGGGTATCCTAGGTTCAGGTTTTGCTTTGAAAGTTCAACAGCAGCAGAGACAAAAACATTTGAACAGACGTCGAATTCCAGCAGCCATGTTGATTCAGAGTTTATGGCGTTGCTATGCAGCAGACGAACATTCCATGTCAGTTGCCACGTGGAAGTGTCACATGGTACCATTACCAAGTCCATCAGTGTAAGTGTTTTATGTTTCATCTAGAACAACCGTAACTTCCTAGATTATGGCCCCTGATATATGAAAAATTGCGTTTGTAGCTTGTGGTTCCTCTAGAGGTCACAATTTTTACCCGATTTAAAAATGCGTTTAAATTCATCACAGCTACACTATAATAACGGTCAAATTCGAATTCCGGGAAGATCGCCCGAAACTGCCGGACAAAATGGCTGCTCCACATAATTTTCTGGATTATGTTCCCTGATTATTTGAAAAAATATGTTTTTAACTTGTGGTTCCTCTAGAGGTCACAATTTTTGTCCGGTTTAAAAAAGGCATTTAAATTGATCAAACACTACAAACCCCAGAATGCCTCGTTTTGGGGTGGGGTTCAGCCAAACCAAAGTCTTGTCGAGCGTATCGAGGACAGCATAATATTATTTGGTGACACTTTCAAGCGATTGTGTAGAGACAAAAACACAAAAACACAAGGCAAAGTCGACTAGAAATGACATTGGTCGCATAAAAAGAGTTTGTTACATTCACACAATATTCCCAACAAAGAGATGTGAGAAATGAAAGTTCAAAGCGGAGCAAACTCAATAATTGTATTTTAGGTATTTGAAAATTATTAATTACAAATATGCTGTTCCTGTTTTTATATAATAAACAATACTATATTTAATGTATCTCTTGAAATTTTTATGTAATTGGCACTCAGTTGTATGTATTAAAATTGCAAAAGTAGTATCTAAACGGCCAATTAAATTCCATCGAAACATGAAACGTGGCAAAATTGTCGCAAAAATTTGCCGAACGAGGCATTCTGAGGTTTATAGTTAAACTTACACCATATCGTGAAAATTGGACTGAAACTGTGAGACGAAACGGCCGTTCCTCATATGCATATCCGATTTCAATGAAACTTGAAATATATGGTTATATCCCAAAGATCTGGGTTCCCTTCGACACTTTCGCATATCTGATTGTAACTTCCTGAATTATGACCCTTCTCTTGCAAGTGTGCGCTTATAATTTCCCTTATAGTACAGCTGTCAGGGCAAAATTTCCCTCATACGTCTGTCTTCCTTAGCCCTTTTGGTGCAGAAATCTAGGAAGTTTAAACATTTGTCATTTATGTGATTGTCAAATAAAGGGAGTTGGAACCAACCAGCTAAATATTTGTTTATGCCTGTATTTCATTTTATCTTTTCCAGAGAAAGAGAACGGCCATGGAAAAACCAAGCTTCATTCGTCAGTAGATTTTCAACCAAACGTAGAGACCGTTCATCCACACACAACTCTTCTCTAAATCATCGCGAGAGTATGATTGGTGCTCAATCACCCATGATTCCCCGTCAGAACAGTGCACGACGCGTCACCACTTCCTCCATGGGTGGAGGACCAGAGGAAGATGTTCCGGATGCACTTCAGAGGTAGAAAAATATGTTTTTTCTTTTACTTTTGTTTTTGTGATGGAGTGTAATATTGGCACTGCTTTCGTGCATTCAGCTTGTGTGCACAAATGAAAGGACTCACTGGCATTTAACATTTGAACTGGAAATACACAGGGCATAATTCTATGGAATACAATCGTTGTTTATTACAAATGTAATCACTGTTTATTACAAATGTAATCACTGTTTATTACAAATGTAATCACTGTTTATTACAAATGTAATCACTGTTTATTACAAATGAAATCGCTGTTTATTACAGATGTAATCACTGTTTATTACAAATGTGACCACCAACTGTGGTAGAAAATAAAAAAATTATTATCCGATTGACTTGAAATTTATACACTAGAAGTTACCTACAAAAGAATGGATAGGCAACAACCTTTGTGGATGATGGGAGCAAGACTTTGGCTCGCTAACCTTGTGTATCATGTTCGATACCGGTGTTTGCAGAAAATTTTCTCAGTGTTTTTTCGGCTTGACTTCACCCTGTCAGTGGTGTATAACAGAATGTCTGGCAAGGGGCAACATATAGTTGTTCGCATGTCACATAAAACCAAGGTCCCATGTACAGATTGGCGTGTACATAAAAGATCCCCTGACAGTTTCTCTCATACCACACTGTATGACATATGCCTATCTTCATTAGCCCATTCGATGCAGAACAGTAGGACGTTAAACCCATTTCATTTCATTTCATTTTTGCTTGGATGTGGGTAAGACGCTGGCTTACTAGCCTGGAGGTCGGGTGTTCGATCCCTGCATTTGCCGAGAAATTTCATCCAGATTTTCCGGCATGGTTTCCCCTTGTTAGGGATGCCGTACGGAGAGCCTGACAAGGACAGCTGTCTAGTCGTTCAGATGGGACGAAAAACCGAGGTCCCTTGTACACATTGGCGTGCACGTAAAAGATCCCTTGACAGTTGAATTTTTGCTTGGATGATTGAGCTGATTGATATGGGTATTTGTGTCATAACCTTGCAACGTATCTTTTATTATTGTATCATTTGAGAATCCTTGTTAAAATGTGTTCATTTTTGCTGGGACGATTGAGCTGATATATAGGTATATGTGTTATTGCCTGGCAACCTATATTTTATTATGTTGTTAAATGTGAAATGAAATGATATGGGGTTTAACGTTCTACTGTTCTGCTCCGAACTGGGCTAATGAAGACCGTCATACGCCATATAGTGTGCTATGAGGGAAATTTTGCCTGGGCAGCGGCGCTACGACCTACTCTTATATCGAATTCCAACTGCCAAGGGATCTTTTACGCGCACGCCAATATGTACACAGGACCTTGGTTTTTCGTCCCATCCGAACGACTAGACAGCTGTCCTTGTCAGGCCCTCTGTCCTGCATCACTGACAAGGGGGGAACCATACCGGAAAATCGGGATGAACTTTCTCGGCCAATGCAGGGATCGAACACCCGAACTCCAGGCTAGCAAGTCAGCGCTATTTAACAGTAATTTTATTCCATAGAATAATGTCCTGTGTAAGATGGGTTGTGGTACTTTGGATTTGAATTATTACAATTCAAAAGAATATTTTGCTTGTCAGCCAAAAAGCATGAAAATTTAATGCTTCATAATTTGAGATGAAGATGTGATCGTAAAATCAGACTTCAATGTATCTTTGTGTATTAACTCTCTAACTACCACATGCCGTTTACAAAGACTTTTTGATATTCATTGGTGCTGACATGTTGTTATGAAACACTATCTTCCATTGGTTGATAGAAATATAATTGAAGAAAACTGGCCAACCAACCAGACTGTTATAATCAAACACAAAATTTCCAATCTGATTAAAAAACAGGTCTATATTTCGTTTCGTTTTTTTATACTTTCGATGGCCTACACTAAATGTACTCGAAGGTCGTGTCAGGAGTCGTATGAATGGCTTTTAACCCTATGACGTCGGACATTGATAAATCAATCAGGGTTGACGTTTCTAGTGGGTTACCCACAGTTCCGTGCATGGCTCGCCAAGAAGTCGCCGTAATAGGCCATTTCATTGACTTATCCCTCCAGTGGCGGCGCCAGGGGGGGGCAAGGGGGGGGCGTTTCGGTAATCAATACCTTCTACAGTGAATAAATCCCACATCCCCACTCAGTCATAAACTTGCATGTTGTACTCAGTAGAGCATTTCTGACAGTCTATTTTTCAAAATTTTCTTGGCGAGGTCCCCAATGGACTCACTACTTTGGCGCTCACAAGGGGAATTTGTTGAGGTTCGCAAGTCCGTTCGTTTGACATTTTGTTCTCTAGTCGGATAAACTAGTGATCAGGCGACGGACGGTATCTGGTCAGATCTATTTATCTCGACGATCGGTGCCTGAAATACTGCCAGGCTGCATTTCCGGCAACCTGTTTTTCAAAATTGTCTGGGGGAGGCCCCCTACCCCTAGTTAAAGCTCGTGCCTTTGCCCCCTTAACCTTGGACTTTGCCCCAGCTTTGCCCCTCCAATCACCGAAGGCTGGCGCCGCCACTGTATCCCTCACTTCAACCAAAATGCCAATAATATAACAACTCTTCCAGATCCTAGTGTAGTAAAGACAATTTTGAACTATAAAAAACGAAACAAAATTAGATCTGTGTTTTAATCAAATTGCCAGTAACATTAGAAAGAAAAAATTCATGCACATTTGAACGGGAGATCTCATTAAGATTATGCTAATATATACTCTTATACACCTAATCTGAATACTTTTCTGGTGAATGATCGAAAAATTGAATTTCGCATAAAAATATTGCATACTTAAAGAGTTAATACAAAAATACACATGAACTGTATAATGTTAATCAAATTAGTAATCTGCTTAAAGTTTAATAGTAATTATTTTCAGATTAGGCCTCTCATTTATAGCATGTTTGGCCAGTGCATTAAAATTGAACTGAAAAAAGCACTCGTAAATTTGCAAGTCAAAAAAAGCTCTCCCATTTTGGACAAGGTGATGTATTTGATGAATAGACTTAATAATGAATCCGGGGTCAATGGCAAAATGTTGTAGTTAGAGTTCTTGTACTGTTCTAGAACAGTGTTTACCAATTTATGAAATTGTGTGGATCCTAGAAAACAGAGGGGTCTGCAGGGTGTAAAATTTAATATGAAAACATTGATATTCAGACAATGAGAGAAAGAGAGAGAGATGGGGTTTAACGTCCATTCGACACAAACTAAGTCATTTCGTGAGTAACATGATTTAATTTTATTTCATTAATTCGCTTGCGCGTAGGGGTCTTTAGCAGTGGGAGGAAACCGAAGGACCCGGAGAAAACCAACGAGGTTGGAAAGGTGTCCCTACTCCTTGTCACATACAACCGGGGAATCGTAAACACGTCACCTGACTCAATGACAGACCTTATGATGCAATGCGCACGCATTAACCATTCGGTCACCCCCCCCTCCCCCATTCAGACAATAAACGTCTGTAGTTGATATTTGAATCACAATCAGGAATGACGATGGTCTATGGGTTGAGGTACCATGTTTTAGTTCCGAAAGGTCTAGCACCCCTAATATAGGGAATGTGAATGGTCTAAGACGTGCACGTTCCATCTTAAGGTCTGTCATTGAGTCAACTGACGTGGTTTCGATGTCCTAGTTGTACTTGACAAGGAGTAGGGTCATATATCCAACCACATGGGTTTTCACCAGTTCCTCTGATTTCCTCCCACTGCTAACGCCCCCTACACGCAATCAAATTATTGAAATAAAATTGAAACGTATGTTAGTCCCGAAATGACCTAGTTTGTGGTGCATGGATGTTAAACCCCATTTCTCTCGATCTCTCTGGTTGAACGATTAAGTGCTACTGGAAAAGATAGGGAACCACTGTTCAAGAGCATGTATATGACCAGAACTAATTTTTCCTATCAATGGAGTCAGGTTGGTGCCAACAACAAGAAACCTGATATTATAATGAAGGAAATTATTCCAAGCTTAATAACTTAGATTAATGCTATCAATGTTAGCATAATTTGTATTAACATGAATTGAATCTTCTTTCTCCTAAATTCTTCCAATTCTTTCTTTTCTTAATTCTCCTGTACAGGACTAAAGGCATCACATCTGCTCGGAGGTCAATATTTTCTTTATTCTGTTTGAGTTCACCATGACCACCTATAAATGCACTGCTTACTCATTTTCTTTGTTACCTTAGCCAAACTTGTGGGCATTAACCATTTTTTTTAGCACATTCACTGCTACTCAAAAAAACTTATTTTGACATTTCTTTGCGGCAACAAGCCCCCCCCCCCCCCTGCCCCACCCCGCCTTAATATAAATTCAGACTGCTTGATTTGATTTAAGACAAAATGTAATTGTCTGCAGTCGTTATTTATTCAGTTAATAAAAATAGAATAATCAATTCACTACACATCTTACCACAAAAAAACCTTAATTTGGCAATGCTAGGGTCAAAAAACTCTTACATAGTAAATTCAGAAAACATTTGTTTTGTAATTTTTTTTAAGCCAATAAAATGAAGATAAATTCACTACAATTCAGCAAAACCTTCTTTAGATTCTTTTATTTTTAAAACACACTTAATTCACAGAAAACATTTTTGGTATTTAAATAAACTTAACATTCACACTTATCATTTATTTCTATTACAGTAATTCACTCGTCATTTATAAAATCAACACTATCAAAAATTATATATTTTATTAAGTTTTATTTGTACTTTGTTAATTACATATCACCTTTAAATAGTTCCATTTAAAAACATACAATCTTTGTCTTCACAGATATATTAAGTTCAGGCTACGAGGTCACAAAGCATTCTCAGAATTTATGCAACTTTCAATTACTGGTTATGAGAAATATCTTTGATTCAGAAACACAAAACTTTGCACATAGTTTCTTATTGATGTATTTGATACATGAAAACCTGAGTTCCTGTGTACACATTGGCTTGCACGTAAAAGATCCCTTGGCAGTTGTAATTCGATATAAGAGTAGGCCGTAGTGCTGCTGCCCGGGCAAAATTTCCCTCATAGCACATTGTATGGCGTATGCCCGTCTTCATTAGCCCAGTTTAGGAGCAGAACAGTAGGACGTTAAACCCCATTTCATTTCATTTCATTTTTGATACATGAAAACAACAAAAGTTTTATAAAGGGCTATATTTTAGTTAAAATAAGGCAAACAATTTTGAGTAAATTCTTAACTTAAGTCTGATAATGTTTTGTGAAACTGGAGCCTTAAAAAAAGCCTACCGGTACCTTTGTGTTACGATAGGATTGTCCCTATAGAGTCCACGTTCCGGTACGTGCAGATACGTTTGGATATCTCTCGATACGATCAACATGACTGCTACGACTAACATCAATATCATCCCAAACTTAGGCTGCCTGTCTACCGTTAGCTCTGCCTGATGTATTCTTGAGGTTTGAAGTAGATGCATCGCTGTGTGCAGTATGCATCGATATATGACAAGACTTGATAGGATCACCAAGTTTACTCCATGAATAAAACCACGATTTCAATCACAGCCTGAATCATGACCGTGGGAACCTAGCATTACATTAGATGTGTTTATTGTCTTTATCGGATATACACTATTCATTTCTGGGGAAGTCTACGTTCGTAAAAAAAAAAAAAAAATATATATTAAATTTTTAACAAACTTTATTTGGAATGTTTTATTATATTTAAAAAAAAATAAAAATATTGTCCAAATGACTTTATCTTTGTCAAATATACACTATTTGGTTCTGGGGAAAGCCTACCTTTGTAAAAAAAAAAATTAAAAGAAATTAAAAATAATTAAAGATTTTATTTGGGCTGTTTAAATTTATCAGAATTATCCCAAATTTAAATCTCATAGTAAGATTTAATAATTAGACATAAAATCTCAAGCATTTGTGGTCCCTCTGATTATTCATGAAAAAAACCAGCTTGTTAGTCCCAAACAAAACTTTAAATATAATTCATTTCACTTTCTTAATTAATCTCCTAAGTATTTCATCCAAGAATTCAAATATTTAAGATATCTAAAAAAAATTATTTGGGCAGTATAAATTTATCAGAATTGTCTCAAATTTAAATTTCATAGTAAAATTTAATAATTAGACATAAAATTTCATATGAAAAACAACAGCTTGTTAGTCCCAACCAAAACCTTAAATATAATTCATTTCCTAAATTAATCTCCTAAGTATTTCATCCAAGAATTCTAATACATAAAAGCAGACATTTATGGGTGAGTGTGGTGACCTCGGTCAGACTTGGTGGTTTATTTCTTAGTACTGTGAATGAAGTCGACTGTGTATCCATGCTGTGTGCCAGGCCTGCAAAATCTAGTATTTGTCATGTCTTAGACTTAAGTAGCTCCATGAAGGAGCGTCTCTCCGGAAAGCTTTTGTCCATTAATTTCATATGACCATTACATGATTTGGAAATAAGAATTACAAATAACGAACAGAGTAGACTTTTATTAGCAATGTCCAAGAAGTTGGCTAATCTTTTTTGGCCTCCCGCATTTTGGAGAAAGTAGGGGACTATTAAAATGGGTTCATCTGTCTGTCTGTCTGTCAAACTTGGTGAATGGCTGGTGAGACGGTGGCCTACTAGTCTGGAGGTCAGGGGTTTGCTCCCAGTGCTGGCCGAGAAAGTTCATCAGGATTTTCCAGTGTGGTTTCCCCTTGTCAGTGGTGCAGGAAGGAGGGCCTGACAAGGACAGCTGTCTAGTCATTTGGATAGGACAGAAAATCAAGGTCCGTGTAAACATTGCTGTGCATGTAAAACATCCCTTATATAAGTGTAGGCCATAGCACCACTGTCCGAGCAAAATTTTCCTCATAGCACACTGAATGGCGTATCCAAGTCTTCATTAGCCCGGTCGGAGCATAACTCTAGGATGTTAAACCCCATTTCCTTTTATTTCAAACTTGGTGTCTAATTTCATTACATCATTACATGATAATAAGAAATTTTCGGCATATACGGGCGAAATGGCGTCCATGATGTACCCCAGGTTTGTTCTAAATATTAAGGCCACCTGCAGATTTCGTCAAGGTCACAAGATGTAAACACGGCTAACCCTAACCCTCTGCCACAATCCTCAGCAACAATCACATGCTCTAACCTGCTTACATCTTGTGACCTTGAAGAAATCTGCAGGTGGCCTTAATATTTAGACGTGATCCTGTACCCCTATACCGCTAATCAATTTTCACCCAGGATAAGCTATTCAGAATGCTTAATCTAAGATATGACAAATATAACATTCATTTTCTACTAACCTTGCTGTTTTAATATGTTTATATAATAAATTGTTATGACTATTTGAATGAATGTTTTATTTTGCTTTTATCTAAATTAACGTTTTACTAACAGATCTTTTTACTGTTTTATTTATGTTCCTGTTTTCAGACCGACAGTCTTCATACCTTTGATTCCCCTCCTCCCTGCCCCCTCTTTTTTTAATTATTGATATTTTATATCAGTAATGATATTTTCTTTGAATGGAGAGAGAGAGAGAGAGAGAGAGAGAGAGAGATGGGGGTTTAACGTCCACTCAACACAAACCAGGTCATTTCGGGACTAACACATGGTTCAATTTTATTTCAATAATTCTCTTGCGCGTAGGGGTCTTTAGCAGTGGGAGGACCTGGGTGGGAATCGAAACCCCGCCAGTTGACTCAATGACAGACTGTGTGATAATCTTCGGCCACCACCACCCACAAATTTTGAATGGCATTTAGTAATTGGAACATAATCAAATAACACACTATTTATGGATAACAGTTACAATGGTTTATTTCACTGCAATGTTTCAACAAGATTTCAAAAGTCGTTATCAAGCATATACACATATAGATGCTTGTGTATATGCTTGATAACGATCCATATGCGCAAACGAATTAATGGAATAAAAATTGAACCATATGTTAGTCCCAAAATGACCTAGTTTATGTTGAGTGGACGTTAAAACCCCATTTCTTCCTCTCTCACTATTCAATCTTTCCATCCAACTGATCCATCTCACCATCCAACTGACCCATCTCACCATCCAACTGACCCATCTGATCATTTAATATTCCAATTTATTATCTTTACTGCTACCACTTTACATTTTTACATTTTTCTTATCCACTTTTTTATACACCCACATTTTCATGTGGATGTATATTGTCGTTGCCTCTGTCCGTCCGGACCCTCCAGAAGTCACAATTTGTATCCGATTTTAATGAAATTTGAAATTGATGTTTATAACACAAAGATCTTGGCTCCATATTCGTGCATATCGGACTGTAACTTCCTGGATTATGGCCCCTGATTGTACAAAAAATCACATTATTTGTTTTAGCTCGTTCTATGTCCATCTCTTGCAAAATGTGGGGATATCTTGCTGGCAACTGCTTGTTTTATTCATTAATTATCCAATCTTTTTGTTTAAGTTGTCCAGTCTCTCTCTTTGATCTGACTTTCCAAGACCCTTTTGCATCTAACTCTCTATTTAACCATATTTTTCTTTAAATTATCCAGTCTCTTTCTATCCTATTTAACTCTCTATTTAACCATCTTTTTCTTTAAATTATCTAGTCTCTTTTGATCTAATCTATCCATTTCTTTTTTAAATTATCCAATCTCTCTCTAACTCTCTATTTAACCATTAATCCTGTAATGATAAAAGAAAAAGTTACAGGGAATTAGAATATTGTTTAGTAAGATCTTTGTCACTATGTACAGATCACCTGGAGACTCTGAAGAGCATGAACCCCTGCCTGATGCCCAAATTAACATCATCCATCAGATCATCTGGACAGTCTAAAGAGCATGAACCCAATTCTGATTCCCAAACTAACATCATCCATTGAACCCAACCCTTTTATGCCTTAATTAACATAATGCAATGCACCCAACCCTGATGCTGAATCTTACATCATCTATCAGATCATCTGGATGGTCTGAAGCACATGAACCCATTGAACCCAACCCTGATGCCCTAACTAACATAATCCATTGAACCCAACCCTGAAGCCCAAGCTAACATCATCCATCAGATCATCTGGAGAGTCTGAAGAGCATGAACCCAACCTCAATGCCCAAACTAACATCAAACCATTACTAATATATTTGTTGTTGATTTTTTTTTTATTTCACCCTGCTAACTAACCCACTACCTGCTTGTTACAAATCCAGCCTTGTTAATCGCACCTGGTAAGTGAACTTGATGTTGTAATAAAAATGCCCAAAGCACCTGCTTATTGACCAAACTAATCCACAACTGCAGCTTTGGAGTGACTTTAGGACAAACCAATTTGATCTTCAGTTCCTCAGGGTCTTGGTAACTAAGTAGCTTCACAAGTTCCACAAACAATGTTTTGTTTAATATTTCAAAACTTACCAGATCGAAACTGAAGCCTTAAAAGAGGAGCTGCCAAGTGTTTTTTTTTGTTTTTAATTTTTTTTTTCTGAAGAAATAGGAAGCAAAACTTGAATAGATGTTCCTGAAGAACAGGCCCTGAGTTCACAAAGCCTACTCAGCCTTTAGTTCCAAATGATGAACAAAATAATGTTTATGAGACTTGAGATGCTATATTCTTACCCAGACCCAAAAGAACAGGGCTGGCCATATCACTCATTCACTGTTGTGTGTCACAAGTACCGGTATCTCATGTATCGGTATGGAAATCATGATATAATTTGATAATAGGATCAGTAATATCAAATATCTTGTTTCTTGCAAGTCTTATTTCACTTTTGAAAGTCGTGGCAACATCAAAATTATGCAAAGAATAACAATGTAACTTAATATTGGGATCATGCCTTGGTACTTCTGCATATCAAATATTTTGAGACTTGTAAGTCTTATTTCACTGTTGAGATACATCATGAGGACCCTAAAAATTAGATGGAAATGCCAATACAGTGTGATCATATGCATGTCTTGAGAGTCACAAGCACCTGCAAATTATTTGGATATTCCCAATATAATCTGATATCTAGATTTGGAGTTCATCCATTGATACATGCATGCTATATAATAACTTCAAGAAGCATATTTCATGAATGAATATCTCTACATGTGAAATGCAAGCTTTAAATTGTGTCCCATGTGTAAGACATTGTGTGCATAATGTATATGTTTTTAAAGCCAAATATTTCTGCTTTTCAAATAGTTTTGAAAATATCTTATATCGAATTCCAACTGCCAAGGGATCTTTTACGTGCATGCCAATGTGTACACAGACAGGATCTCGTTTTGGTCGAACTGACAAGGGAAACCACACCGGAAAATCCTGATGCACTTTCTCAGCCAACACCGAAAACAAACCCGCTACCTCCAGGCTTTGTGGCTCCTGCTAGGGAGGAGAATTTTGTCGCGATAGTGGCCGATTGGTTAACGCATGTACCTTGGATCAGAAGGTCTGTCATTGAGTCAAGTGGGGAGGTTTCGATTCCCTGCTTGTACGTGACAAGGAGTAGGGTCGCCTTTCAAACCTCCTAAAGACTCCTATACGCAAGCGAATTATTGAAATAAATTTTTTAGTCCCGAAATGACCTAGTTTGTGGCAAGTGGACGTTAAACCCCATTTCTCTCTCTCTCTCTCTCTCTCCATAATTTACATCCCATCAACACTTTACCATCAACACCCCAAGGTTTTCTCGGCCCATGCTACAAACAAATAAATAACAATGACAAAAAAGAGGGGAAATTACAAAGTATCACTAGTGTGCTGGTAATGTTTATACAAAATTTGTGCTGATTTTGTGACAGCCGTTGATGTCTGTAATGTTGCTTTGTTTGGATGTGTTGAGCTTCTGTTATAATAAAGTTTCTTAACTTGGAAGTTTTTTTAACCAAATTACCATATTTTCTACTGTAGCTCAGTGAGTAAGGCGCTGGCTCACTAACCAGGAGATCTGGGGTTTGATCCCAGTGTTGGCCAAAAACGTTTCTCAGTGATTTCCAGTGTGGTTTCCCCTTGTCAGTGGTGCAGGACTAAGGACCTGGCACGGAATAGTGTCTAGTCGATTGGAAGGGACAAAAACCCAATTTCCCTACTTACACGTTGCTGTTGGTGTGCACGTTAAAGAACCCTTGACAGTTAAAAGCAGAAATGTTTGAGATCTTTACTGACTTATCGGCTTGAATGATTAATATGCAAACATATATCTTTCTGTGAACTGTACTAGTATGTATGCATGTCTTTGTCAAATATTATGATGAACATAAGTACAGCATGGGGGAGAAGATTGCATTGTGTGTGTTTGGGGATGGGGGGGACCTTTTTGAGAGAGGGAGGGTGGGAAAGGGATGATTAATGCAGATATTAATGACAAGGGGGGGAGGGGCGGAGTCAGTACAGATTGCATGATGATTAGATGGAACAATACAAATGGCATGCAAATATTGTGTGAGGACTCTGGATTGCATGGAAGCTGAGCAAGTAACAATGGGTACTATATACTTGGGGTTAGCAATAGATAATTGAGATCATAATTGGGTTAGAGTGAACAATAGATATTCGAGATCATAATAGGGTGAGGGTTAGCAATAGATATTCGAGATCATAATGGGGTTAACAATAGATATTTGATATCATAATGGGGTTAACAGTAGATATTTGAGATCATAATGGGGTTAACAATAGATATTTGAGATCATAATGGGGTTAGCAATAGGTTTTTGAGATCATAATGGGGTTAACAATAGATATTCGAGATCATAGTAGAGCGAGGATTAACTGGGTTAGGAATAGATGCACAGGGATGTGTTCAAGTATTTGATCAGCGTGGGGAGTGGGGCAAAGTAGAGACGGTCTGGCAGATTTCTCACAACTTATATAAGATCAGAAACCTTAAGACAATATTTCCGCTCATTTAGATCAATAGGTTGGGTTGGGCCAAAACAGTGTCAATGCTTCACATGTTTGTAGGGGGAAAAATATGCTCTATGTAAGTAGCAGGAGATCCAATCTGGTTAAAACACAGATCCTATTTCGTTTTGTTTTTATAGTTCAAAATTTCGTTTTACTTGTCTTTACTACACTTGGATCTGGAAGAGTTGTTATTTAACTCCTGTTCTGAATGGTGTCAGGGATAAGCCAATGAAACGGTCTGTCACAGCTAGCTTTAGGGGTGTTTTGCACGGAACTGTGAGTAATCCACTAGTAACATCAATGCTGATTGGTTAATCAAATGTCTGACATCATAGGGTCATAAGTCGGTCTTTTGACCTCTGACGTTACCTATCACTATCACTTGTCAGATCTTCATGTTGTGTAGGCCATCGAAAGTATAAAAAAAAACGAAACGAAATATAGATCTGTATTTTAATCAGATTGCAGGGGATCTGGACCTTCATCAGTGTTTATTCCAGATTATTAATGTTATGAATTGGTTGTAATTATGTTTATTCGATTGTAATCTATTCTATGTTTATTTACAGGAGTCATCTAAGTCTAGCTACAGGTCTGTCTGATCAGAAACCACAGGATCACATTCCAGTTAAAAAAGAAAATTCAGTTTCATCTATTTGTAGAGAATTTGAAGGTAAGTATTTTAGTATTACCAGACAGCTTTATGGATAACCTTTACTGGGTTTATTAACTGACAGCTTTATGGATAAAATTTACTGGGTTTATTAACTGGCAGCTTTATGGATAAAATTAACTGTAATGTTTCAATGAGGACACTCTCAGTTATCAAGCAATGGTGCAGAACGGAGGGTCTGACAAGGACAGCTGTCTAGTCGTTCGGATGGTACGAAAAACCGAGGCGCTGTGTATACATTGGCAAGCAATGGTGCAGGGTCTGACAAGGACAGCTGTCTAGTCGTTCGGATGGTACAAAAAACCGAGGCCCTGTGTATACATTGGCATGCATGAAAAAGATCCCTTGGCAGTTGGAATTCGATATAAGAGTAGGCGATAGTGCCGCTGCCCGGGCAAAATTTCCCTCATAGAACACTGTATGGTATATGTCTGTCTTCATTAGCCCAGTCAGAGCAGAACAGTAGGACGTTAAACCCCATTTCATTTCATTTCATTTCAATTTGATCATAACCAGCTGGTAATATATCGCACTACATAACTCAGCAAATTGAATCATATTGATGTCGGCTACATCAAAGAGATATTTGGACCTTTAATAATTAATACAAAGAAAGGAGTCTAGCCATTCAAATGGGAAGAAAAACCAAGGTCATGGAATTCAAAATAGGGTCTAAATTGCATCGAATAAGCATGTTTACGTTAGAACGAACAACAATTCATTTTAGTTTGATCTGAACCAGCTGGAAATATACCACACCACATGAATCATATTGATGTCGGCTACATCAAAGAGATATTTGACCCTTTTGATAATTAATACAAAGATTTGATTAGAAGATGTTTATTATTCAAGGATCAGCTAATTGATAGGTTGTATACAGATAAATAAACGATGACAGGATTGATAAAAGATGCTTATATTAATCCCCTTTCATCAGCTATTGATGATAACGAGATGTTTTCGTAATCTATTGATGATAATGGGACATTTTCATGATCTATTAATGATAAGGCCATACAAAAAAAAATTAGAGAGATGGGGTTTAACCTCCACTTGACACACACAAGGTCATTTTTGGACTAACATTTAGTTATAGTTAAATTCAATAATTCGCTTGGGTGTAATATTCTGGTTCTCAGAGAGAGGGAGAGAGAGGGAGAGAGAGAGAGAGTTTAAGAAATCGTGGGGATCATAGAAGTCAAAGGGGTCTGCAGGGTGGAAAATTTCAGTATGAAAACATTGGTATTCAGAGAAAGAGATGGGGTTTAACAACCACTTGACACAAACTAGGTCATTTTGGGACTAATATAGTTAGATTTTATTTCAATAATTCGCTTGGGCATAGAAATGAAATGAAATGAAATGGGGTTTAACGTCCTACTGTTCTGCTCCTAACCTGGGCTAATGAAGACGGGCATACGCCATACAGTGTGCTATGAGGGAAATTTTGCCCGGACAGCGGCACTACGGCCTACTCTTATATCGAATTCCAACTGCCAAGGGATCTTTTACGTGCACGCCAATGTGTACACGGGACCTCGGTTTTTCGTCCCATCCGAAGCTTGGGCATAGGAGTCTTTAGTAGTGGGAGGAAACCGTAGGACCCAGAGAAGACCCACAAGGGTCAACAGGCAACCCTACTCCTTGTCACGTTCAAGTGAGAGATCAAAACCCCACCACTTACCAACTCAATGACAGACATAGGCGTACGAGCTGGGGGGGGCTGGGGTGGCGGCCGCTCCCCCATTTTGGGCACCAAATGCTACAAAAATTTGGGCACACAATTGTACTTTGTAAAAGTTGTATAAAAAAATATTGTGTTCTTGAATGTGTCCAATTTAACAGCGAATTTATTATTATTATGTAACATACTAAGAACCTAACTACATTTTTTGGGCACCAACCACCACCGCCCCCCCAGTCAAAAATTTCCCTGTACGCCTATGATGACAGACCATCTGATCCAACGTGCACGTAGAAACGATTCGGCCACCCAACCTCCCCTCTGGTTCTCATGGAGGTTTTTTGTTTTTGTGTTTTTATTTTGTCAAATTATGACTTCTCACAATCTGATTAAAATACAGATCAATATTTCGTTTCGTTTTTTTATACTTTCGATGGCCTACACTACATGAAGATCTGACATGTTATAGCAATAGGTCACGACAGGGGTCAAAAGACCGACCGACGTCATGCGGCTCTGTTCAAGTGACATACGGAAGTATCTGATAACCAGAATATATTATTTTATTTGGCCTAAGAGATGTTTATATTAATTCCTTTCATGTCGTGTGGTCTATACATTATTTTGAGGTTTTTCCAAAAATAGTATGTCTTTTGTTAATCCTGTTAATCAAAGTTTTCAGGAACTAAAGAAAAAAGTCTTAAAGATGCATTATGTAAGATTTAGATAAAGAGCCAACCATTCTTGCTATAATAGCTCAAAAATAGATAATGTAAAATGAAAATATGGACAGTTCTCACTATAATAGTTTAAAATAGAAATGAAATGAAATGGGGTTTAACGTCCTACTGTTCTGCTCCTAAACTGGGCTAAATGCCATACAGTGTGCTATGAGGGAAATTTTGCCTGGGCAGTGGCACTATCGCCTACTCTTATATCGAATTCCAACTGCCAAGGGAGCTTTTACGTGCATTCCAATGTATACACAGGGCCTCGGTTTTTCATCTCATCCGAAGGACTAGACAGCTGTCCTTGTCAGGCCCTCCGTCCTGCATCACTGACAAGGGGGAACCACGCCGGAAAATCTGGATGAACTTTCTCGGCCAATGCAGGGATCGAACACCCGACCTCCAGGCTAGCGAGCAATAGATATTGAAAAAAAAGTATAAATATTGAAATTACTTTATGTATGATTAAGATAAAGAGTTGACCGTTCTCACTATAATAGTTTAAAATAGATAATGAAAAAGGAATGTAAATATGGATTCTGCCGGTTTCCTCCCACTGCTAAAGATCCCTACGCATAAGCGAATTATTGAAATAAAATAGAACCATATATGTTAGCCCCAGTTGTGTCCAGTGGAGGTTAAGCCCCATCTCTCTCTCTCTCTCTCTCTCTCTCTCTCTCTCCCTCTTTCTCACACACCATCCAAAATAGCCCCATTCTTTTTATCTTAAGCTTGTACAGTAGTTGGTATTGGGAACATTTGGTTCCTTGACTCTCTCTCTCTCTCTCTCTCTCTCTTTCTTCATTCTGATCAAAGCTATTTGAAGAATAGTGTTAGTCTCGATTTTCTTTGCTACAATAATAAACAAAGTCTTGATTATCCATTTTTCGATTACATTATTACATGCCGTTTATGTTTCTATCCATTCAAAATCACAACCATTTCATTTCCTTTCAATTAATTTTACTTTAATCTTTTCTTTAATATTTTTCAGACGATCTAGACGCCTCCTACAGAGTAACACAATTAACAGAAGTTCATAAAAAAGCCATCCGATCCCTTAGGAAGATAAAATATTTTGTCGCGAGACGGAAGTTCCGTGAGGCGTTGCGTCCGTATGATGTAAAGGATGTCATAGAGCAATATTCAGCAGGTCATATTGATATGCTGGCAAGAGT
This sequence comes from Patella vulgata, assembly GCF_932274485.2. Lineage (NCBI taxonomy): Eukaryota > Metazoa > Mollusca > Gastropoda > Patellidae > Patella > Patella vulgata. The sequence continues at coordinate 84,205,052 of NC_065879.2, forward strand.
GAAAAATCTACAGCAGAGGTAAATAGAGATTACCTATGTAATAAAATTTGTGTTGATGCAATGTGGTTATACATACGGGCACTTGACCAACATATGGATATTACTATATACCGGAAAACACCATGTTATACTAAATGCCAGAAAACACCGGAAAAACACTAAATATCGGAAAACACACTAAATACCGGAAAACACACTAAATAGTAACCCTAGCCTGGTCCTCTGGAAAACACTGGAAAAACCTAACCCTAACCCCCCGCACACAGAGGACTAGGTTCCGGGTTACCTATTTAGGGTGTTTTCCGGTATTTAGTGTGTTTTTCGGTATTCAGTTTAGCATCGTGTTTTCCGTTTTTTTTCCGGTATATAGTATTGCCACCGACATACCAGTACGCAGAAATCTCAACCTACGGTGAATGAATTCCCGGAAATTTCCTCAAGCAGCGAGCTACTGTGAAAGTGTTTTTTGTTACGTATTATTAACTAGAGAATTTCTGTGGTGCTGTTTTTTACTGTCAGACAGGCTTAGCACTCCTCCACCCTCTCACACCACCACGGGTTGGATATTGTGGTTCACAACCTTTATGATAATGTTCTTTTCAATTTTAGGATGACATTTTGTTTAATTTTATATTAATGTTTCTTTCATTATGATATGTCATATTGATATGCTGGGCAGAGTGAAAAACCTACAGCAGAGGTAAAACTGTGTAATCTTCATAATTTGTTTAGAATCCCTACTTGTACTTGACAAAGAGTAGGATTGCCTGTCCAACCTCGTTGGTTTTTTCCAGGTCCTCCGATTTCCTCCCACAGCTAAAGACCCCTACTCGCTATCGATTTATTTTATTAAATTGAACCATATGTTAGTCCTGAAATGACCTAGTTTGTGTTGAGGGGACATTAAACCCCATTTTTTTTCCTTTCTCTCATCTTGGTCATGTTAATAAATGTCCAATAACATTTGAAGCCAAGATAAAGACCTGCAATAAATAGATTTATCTCTTACATAATGTATTTTTATGGTTTAATCTATATTCATGTAATTCTACTCTGTTTATTATACGCTATCAAAGTTTTATATGATAAACAACAAAAAAACCTATATAATGTCTCTGATTGCGAAACCATAAATTATTTCCATTTTCAATCTTACATCAAATCGCTTATTCTAAATAAATTCAAGGTTTTTCAACCATTTTTCGAAAAGCAATCTTCTTGTGTAATGAAATTTCAGAAACAATTTTTGATTCTAGAACATATTTAAATTCTGGTTTTTGTCGCGTCTTTCCTATTAATGTAAGGAAGAATTTTGTCAACAGAATGCCATCTAACTCTAAGCTATAAGCATTAGACTTTACTTTTCCATGCCACTGCCGATGAAATGAAAAGATAAACTGGCTATCCTAAATGTATTTCACGGCTGTATTTATGCCCAGAGCATTCTGGTCTTGAACTTAGTGTCCTAACAGCAAGACCACCACCGACCAATTATTAAACTGTGGTATATAAATCTACTTTCTACAAACTGTGATATATAAATCTACTTTCTACAAACTGTGATATATAAATCTACTTTCTACAAACTGTGATATATAAATCTACTTTCTACAATCTGTGATATATAAATCTACTTTCTACAAACTATGGTATATAAATCTACTTTCTACAAACTGTGGTAATTAAGTCTAATTTCTACAGACTGTCATATAAAAGTCTACTTTCTACAAACTGTGGTATATAAATCTACTTTTTACAAACTGTGGTATATAAATCTACTTTCTACAATCTGTGATATATAAATCTACTTTCTACAAACTGTGATATATAAATCTACTTTCTACAATCTGTGATATATACATCTACTTTCTACAAACTGTGATATATAAATCTACTTTCTGAACATTCAATCTTCAGTATAAATAGCTCTCTGTGTTTGATCTGCAGGGATAATGGCTTTTAATCTCTCCCTCTCTCCCTCCATCCACAACCAACCATGGATCAAGCTTCAAGAAATTTAACAGACACTTGTTCACATTTATATTTCATTAGTTCTTGTTTTTAACATAATAATATGGTTGATAATAGCCCATGTAGATCAGTGCACTGGTCTCTCTATCTCTCTCTCTCTCTCTCTCTCTCTCGCCTGTCCAACCTCGTGGGTTTTCTCTGAGTCCTACGGTTTCCTCTCACTGTTAAAGACACCTACTCGCAAGTCAATTATTGAAATAAAATTGAACCATATGTTAGTCCCAAAGAGAACTAGTTTGTGTCGAGTGGACGTTAAAGCCCATTTTTTTTCCTTTCTCTCATCTTGGTCATGTTAATAAATGTCCAATAACATTTGAAGCCAAGATAAAGACCTGCAATAAATAGATTTATCTCTTACATAATGTATTTTTATGGTTTAATCTCTCTCTCTCTCTCTTTTCTCTCTGTCTAATATTTATTGGAACTAGTATAATTTCTCTGTGTGTTTAATCTGTGTTGATTTAGCCTGATATAAATCCTACAATAAATAAAGACTCTTATCTAACTTCAATCTGTTTTATGTTTTATTATAGGTTGGATCAGATATTAGGCAAGGCCGGAAGTAAAAATAAAGATGTTTATGATTCGAAGCAAAGTCTAGCATCCCGTGTGGTTAAAGTTGAGAGACAGGTTGGTAGAATTTTTTTCTTTGTGTATTTCCTGTATTTATCATAGCATTATGAATTATATTATTTATATCGTCCTTGTGTGGTATTTAGAGATTGAGCACATTGAAAACACAACACAATTTATATGGGAAACAATCACTGATTTATACACATATAGCACAACGAAAACCCATAGCACAATTTATATGGAAAACAATCACTGGTTTATACACATATAGCACGACGTTTCGACAAGTATTCTCTTATCGTTTACTAATTGTCATCTGTGCTTGATAACGATAAGGGAATACTTGTGGAAACGTTGTGCTATATGTGTATAAACCAGTGATTGTTTCCCATATAAATTGTGTTGTGTCTTATATCAACATGAATTTTATTATATAATTATTGTTCTTATATAATTATTGTTCTTATTCTATAATTATTCTATAATTATTGTTCTTATTCTATAATTATTGTTCTTATTATATAATTATTGTTCTTATATAATTATTGTTCTTATTATATAATTATTGTTCTTATTATATTAATATGTATATTAATTAAAGTGAGTATTACCTCTTTCACATTTGATTAGGCCATAAAAAAACCAACCTTCTTGTATGGTTACTTGGATCCAAAAAGTATGGTCGGTCGGTCAAAAATATGTTTTTCGTGGGATTTCTATTAGCTATTTCCTAGCATTTTTAGCTTAATTACTGAGAAATTAGCTTAATTCTAGAGAAAATCACACCAAGACCGAATTATAGAGCATGGGAAGTTTAGGTGGATCATTCTAAGGACTTCCTTTGAGCATGTTTTGTCAGGATTTAATGACAAAAATGTTACTGGCCCATAACTCCCATTGAAATATAGGTGAAACCTTACGCCATAATTGTATGATTTGAGAAAACCCAACTGCTATGCAAAATTTCTCTCCATTTTAAAATTAAATTCTGAGATATTTTCTTTTGGAGTCGGCATATTCATTTTGGGATTGAGAAAATTTAATTCCGGAACATTCAATCTAGTTTGTGTCGAGTGGACGTTAAACCCAATCTTATGAAGTACCCCCCATGTGTCATTAAGTACCCTAAAGTTTAGGGCCTTAACACATTTATACAACCTCTATCACACTCACAAGGTTTTCAGCAAAAGGGAGGTAACTCTGGAACACCTAGTTTGCATCAACTGGAATTAAACCCCACCTCATTAAGTATCCCCCATGTGTCATTAACTACCCTAAACACATCTATACAGCCTCTATCAAGTTCACAAGGTTTTCAGCAAAAGGGAGGTAGCTCTGGAACACCTAGTTTGCATTGAGTGGAATTAAACCCCACCTCATTAAATATGCTCCATGTGTCAATAACTACCCTAAACACATCTATACAGCCTCTTTCAAGTTCACAAGTTTTTTGGTAAAGGGGAGATTAAAGTGGACCGTTAAACCCCATCTCATGAAGTATCCCCCATGTATCCTAAACATAACTATACAGCCTCTATCAAAATCACAAGGTTTTTGGCAAAGGGGAGGTAACTCCAGGACACCTACTTTGTGTGAGTTAAACCCGATCTCTCTCTCTCTCTCTCTCTTTCTCTTTCTTTCTCTCCGAATTTAAATATAATTTGTATAATTTCAGGTGGATGATATCGAGTCTAAGATCGATATCCTGATCGATATGTATAAAGAAGACAGGAAGTTACTGTTACAGCATTTACAATCACAATATTCAGGCAATAACCCCAACAACCCTGCCGTCGCAAATCAACCCAAACCGCGACCAAAACCCATACTCGTGGATAAACAATTTACCAGCGAACCTGCAACACCTACCGGGGCAACCCATCCAGCAAAACCTATGCAACGAAATCTTTCCGATTTAAGCCAGCGAATCAAAAAGCGTGTAACATATCGCTGTTTGTCTTTAAACGATTCCCTAAAACTGAAAAGTGATAACAACAGAAAAACGTCTGTCACAGTTATAAGGAGTAAAAACGATATGGAAACTATTTCGGTACCAACCACAACTCTGGCGACATCGGTGTCCGATAACTCTATCATGAAACGCGACACTTCGTCGTCGTTGAATGCCTCAAATTCTGGAAACTCGGACAAGAGTGATGAAGTGTTTTTGTTTGACACTAAGAATCCAGATAACCCGTCTGCCAGTAAACCGACATTTGTGATTCAGTGTGAAACAGGAGAGGAGAGCAGTTGATACGGAAAGGGTCTGTACTTTTATTCCATGTCTGCGTAAACTATTGTGTATATATATCAAGGTTATTTTCACGTTTTCTTCTCAGAAATCAGTTGTGATATAAAATTGTGATCATCTATGTCTCTAATTCAGTGCAGTGGACTCCAAAAGTACAATAGATTTTTCTAGTTAAGTGAAATTCCCTCAGTATCTGTGAAGTGACAGTAAGTGTTTTAGAATGAATAGGTAAATCCAACATCTCATCTTAAATCAGAAGAGATATCATGTTTTGTTTGGAAGGAATAGGTAAAGTCTGCTTCACATTTTAAAGGCATATTTTCTGGAAGGAATAGGTAAACCCAGATGAATAGGTAAACCCTGCTTCACATCTTAAAGCTACCCACTAAAATCGGAATAGGTAAACCCTGCCTCACATCTTAAAGCTACCCACTAAAATCGGAATAGGTAAACCCTACATCCCATCTTAAAGCTACTCCCTAAAATAAGAATAGGTAAACCCTGCCTCACATCTTAAAGCTACACCCAAAAATCCGAAGTGACATCAAGTGGTCTGAAAGGAATAGGTAAAGCCTGCTTCACATTTTAAAGCCACGCCCTAAAATTAGAAGAGATATCAATTGTTCTAGAAGGAATAGGTAAAGTCTGCTTCACGTCTTAAAGCTACATCCATGCCACGCCCTAACATTATAAGTGACATCAAATGTTCTGGAAGGAATAGGTAAAGTCTGCTTCACATTTTAAAGCCATGCCCTAAAATTAGAAGAGATATCAATTGTTCTGGAAGGAAAAGGTAAAGTCTGTTTCACATCTTAAAGCTACATCCATGCCACGCCCTAACTTTATAAGTGACATCAAATGTTTTGGAAGAAATAGGTAAACCCTGCTTCACATACTAAAGCCACACCCTAAAATTAAAAGTGATATCAATTGTTCTTGAAGGAATAGGTAAACCCTGCTTCACATCTTAAAGTGATCCCCAAATGTTGTAAAATTGGATTCAGGAATTGATGTTAGGTGTTGTAGAACAAACACGTAAATCCTGCTTCAAAAAAATGTTATAAAATTGGATTTTACTGTGTAAAGTTGGCCATTTCCGTATGAATCAGTAAATTCCTGAAGATAATATGGTTTCTAAGAAGTGATAATAGAGTGTTCTTGAACAAATAAGTAAACCCCCAAAAATGTGGGATGTTAAGCTGTGTGGAATTGGCCATTTGAGTATGGATAACTAAATTAAAGAAGATAATATGGTGACGTGAGAAGTGACATTAAGTGTTCTAGAACAAACCCTGTTGCTCATCTTAAAGGGACCTCCTAAAATGTGGTAGAAGCGGATATGATTGTGAAAATGTGACCATTTGGGTGTGGATCACAAATATGCTGAAATTAATATGGCATCTGAAATTGTTTATTTAAGGATCAATGATGTTATAATGTTGTCGAAAAAGCTTGAAAAAAAAACCAGGGTCTTGTAGGGTGGGCGGAACTGGAATGACAGGGATTACCAAACCATGGCTTTAAAACAATTATACTCAAACAAAACCAAGCTTTAAAGATGAAATATGAGAAGTTGTTTTCTCGTGTTCAGCTAATCATTTGTTCGACTATCCATCAACTTTTTTTAATCCCTGAAGATTACAATTACATGAAATCGAATAAATGGCAAAAATTACTTATATTATAACAAATGAAAATTTATTCATTTGAATCTATATGTGAGTATTATATACTTAAAAGGAAGGCAGTGGCCAAAAGGGAATTTGCGGAAATCTTTAATCCCAAATTTTACCTTAAGTTCCCTGTGTTTGTACAGTGAAACCTGGCTATTAAAACCAATTACAGGAATGACATAAATTGGTCTTTATAGTGGAATGGTCTACCCTTAATAACTTGTAAATAATTAACATTACTTTATTCCTTTAATTTTATGTATTTGTACAGTGAAACCTGGCTATAAAGACCAGTGGAAGGTATCACATAAATTGGTCTTAATAGTGGAGTGTTAGTTATAATGAGTTAGAATCAACTACCCTAAATTACATGTGTATATAAGTAACATTATTCCTATAATTCTCTGTGTTTGTACAGTGGAACCTCTCAATAGAGACCAGTTGTGGGATTGATATGAGATGGTCTTAATAGCAGAGAGGTGTCTAGAAAACCACATGATACAGATTGGATAATTCTGTTAAGATATGGTTGGATATGTGAGAGGCCAGTAATATTTAGGTGGTAGTTGATAGGGATGTCACTGTACATTTAATATGTATGTATATATATTTGTATATATATTGTATATATATACATAGCTACAGGTAGTGTACACACGCATAACTAGTGCATATTAACTAGTGCATATTTACTTATATGACATCTCTTATGTAAAGTATACTAGAATCTGGAATCTTGTGATATACATTCAGAAATGTAATGATATTTTATCCCATATTTACTGTTATTCTGTCTGAAATTCAATGTATGGTCTGGAAGCCAATGTTATTTATTCTGAATTGAAATATTACTCAATATAAAATGTAATTTCATTCAATGTATATTCTAAATCTATTCAACTTTATTCAATCTAAAATATAATATTGGTCAATTAGAAATCTACCCATAATCAATCAAAAATCAAATGTTTTTCATTCTAAAATGAGTTAAATAATATAACTACATACAATATATAATGAGTTAAGTAAGATAAATACATAATGAATTAAGTAATATATGCAATAAAATGATTTAGATAATATACAATATATAATGAGTTAATTAATATAAATACATATAAATACATAATGAGTTGAGTAGTATAAATATATACAAAATCAAATGATTTAAATAATATAACTACATACAATCTATAATGAGTTAAGTAATATAAATACATAATAAATATATACAATCTATTATGAGTTAAGTAATATAAATACATGAGTTAAGTAATATAAATACATGAGTTAAGCAATATAAATATATATAATATATTATGAGTTAAGTAATATAAATATATAAAGAGTTAAGTAATATAGATACAATATTTAATAAGTTAAATGATATACAATACCTAATGAGTTAAATATATACATACATTCAATTCATGTGAAAATTTAAATACTATACCAATATCGTTTTGCTTTGAAATATTTAGTGACAGAAAACGAGATGGTTTCCATGAATTGTACAAAAAAAAGCATGTTATCAGTTTTGCACATTTTACACCCGAGTAGTTTTCAAATCAAAAACTCTATCTGAGATTAACAGGAGTGTGTATTGAAATTTCTCGTGATGGTCTGTTGTACGCTTTAAATTAATATCTAGTCTCATTTATCATTTACTGACAGCTCAATTTAAATTGGGTGCCAACCTAGGATTAATGAATATGGCAAGACAGAGATTTATTCAAACAACTGACAAGGTTTTTTTTTTAAGGGGGAGAGATAATAATTTGTCTTACAATTACATGTGGGATCAAGAAAGCTATTTTGTTTAAGATGAGAGAATATGTTTTTATTTGAGATGGGTTTGTTGCTGATTAAATGTAAGGCATGGTTCTTGTATTGGTCACAGTAAATGCTGATTGTACTTTTGATTTTAGATGGTTTTAGTTTCGGGTTTGTTGCTGATTAAATGTAAGGCATGCTTCTTGTATTGGTCACAGCAAATGCTGATTGCACCTTTTATTTTAGATGGTTTTAGTTTCATGTTTATTGCTGATTAAATGTAAGGCATGCTTCTTGTATTGGTTTGTCTGCGATATCACCTCGGTGGAAGTGGATGTAAAATACAACTAACAAACAACAACAACTTGTATTGGTCACAGTAAATGCTGATTATACTTTTTATTTGAGATGGTTTTAGTTTTGTGTTTATTGCTGATTAAATATAAGGCATGCTTCTTGTATTGGTTTGTCTGCGATATCACCTAACAAACAACAACAACTTGTATTGGTCACAGTAAATGCTGATTGTACTTTTTATTTTAGATGGTTTTAGTTTCGTGTTTGTTTCTGATTAAATAGAAGACATGGTTCTTGTATTGGTCACAGCAAATGCTGATTTTACTGTTTTTCGATTGCTGGACGAATATTTGGGTTAGTTCATATGATTTGAATTATTTTCAGATTTCTGTTACTTTTGAATCTTTCAGTTCAATATATTTTCAAATTGTTTCATGAGCATTTAGTAATACACAGAACAGAAATGAAATGAAATGTGTACTGTGTGGGAGCCACAGTGGCTCAGTGAGTAAGATGTTGGCTCGCTAACTTGGAGGTCCCGTGTTCGATCCCTGCATTGGCCAAGAAAGTTCATCTGGATTTTCCGACGTTGTTCCTCCTTGTCAGTGGTGCAGCACCCAGGATCTGGCAAAGGACAAAAAACTGAGGTCCAGTGTACACGTTGGTGTGCACGTTGGAATTCGATATATGAGTAGGCCGTAGCGCTGCTGTCTGGGCAAAATTCCCCTCATAGCACACTGCATGGCGTATGCCTGTCTTCATTTGCCCGGTCAGAGCTAAACAGTAGTACATTTAACCCAATTTCCTTTGGAATGGAATTTAACATGGAAAACTCCCACAACCAAATATTGCAAGATGGAGTTTTTTGCAAAATGTTAATTATTCATTGTCTAGTCTTTTGGATAGGACAAAAAAATGGGTTCCCATGTACACATTTGTGTGCATTTTAAGAACCCTTTTATATATAATTAAGGATTTTTTAGACGAAATGAAATGGGGTTTAATGTTCTACTGTTCTGCTCCGACTGGGCTAATAAAGACGGAGTGAATTATTACTGTTTTAGGGCGAAATTCTTATAAATACCTCAATTACTTATGTTAATTGACCGACAGATAAATCCTGGTCAGTCGAGACCGGCAGATGTGCCAGAAATGAAATTCCCTGAGACCATTGGTCAAGAATGAAACCATTTCTCATGTTATAAATAACTGACAGATGAATGGCATGGGTGCATCAGTTTGATATAAGTCAGGCGTTGTAGAATAATAATGGGCATGTATACTGGGAAGATAATTAGAAATCGGACCACGGAACTTAAATTATATTTATTCAGTTGATTAAAGAATAACATTGGTTGGATCAGATAACATTAATTATAAGTTAGAGAGATTAAACAGAAGTTATTGTTGTTCTCAATGGAATTCAGCTTTAATTGGTATTCTGTGTTTGTGGTGTAGATTTTCAAATTGATCATTTTCTGTTAACATTTATTTATACCCATCTTACATGGAATTCTGCTTTAATTGGTATTCTCTGTTTGCGGTGTAGATTTTCAAATTGATCATTTTCTGTGAACATTTATTTATACCCTTCTTCCATGAGGAAGCAGAATGATAATTAACATTGTAAATCGGAGCGGGGCCCTTATTCACGAAAACTTAAACTAAGATACAATCGAAATTTTAAGAAATACTGCAATTCGATTGGCTGACCAGTAAAATCAATTTGCATATATCCAATGAAGTTGCAGTATTTCTTAAAATTTCGGTTGTAACTTAGTTTAAGTGTTCGTGAATAAGGACCCTGTATTATTTAAAGATACATTATATTAGATAAAGATAAATCATATTTAGATATTAGATAACAAATGAAATGAAATGGGGTTTAATGTCCTACTGTTCTGCTCTGAACTGGGCTAATGAAGATGGGCATATGCCATACAGTGTGCTATGAGGGAAATTTTGCCCGGACAGTGGCAAGGGATCTTTTACGTGCATGCCAATGTGTACACAGGATCCTCGTTTTTTCGTTCCATCTGAAGAACTAGACAGCTGTCCTTGTCCGGCCCTCCGTCCTGCATCATTGACAAGCGGGACCCACGCCGGTAAATCTGAATGAATTTTCTCAGACAATGCGGGGATCGAACACACGACATCCAGGCTAGCGAGCCAGCATCTTACCAATTCCCCACCCCCAGATATAGATAAAGTGCTGGTTGTTCTTGCTATAATAGTTCAAAAATAGATAATGGAAAATAAATATATTGAAAATTTCATTTGAATTGCTTTATTCTAAGTGAAGATATTAGCCTTTTTAAGGTTTGACAAGATGTGTGCATGTTTTGTAACCATCGTACTGGTTGTTTGAAGCTTAGCTTCGCTTCACCATTTTTACATTATATCATTAAATGGCTGAACCATTCTAATCTACTTAAAATTGGACTCATCTCATAGCATCAAAAGTTGATTATGGTCTTGTCATGTTAATAAATGTCTAATTAATAGTTTATATAATATATAAGGACTAAAGAAAGACCTGCATTAGGTAGATTGAGCTCTTATGTAATGCCTGTTTAAGGGGAGGCACTTCTCAACAATAAAGCAAATATCACCAAAACTGCTCGCTAACCTTATTTTGGCTATTTGAATAATTCCTTAAACTTTCATGTTGATGGCACTATTAGAAATGAGTTATTTTAACAAGCATCTTATCGAGTGTTTCCTTCCCTTAAAAAAAACCTGTTTGGCTTATAAATATGCAGAATATCTTCCTTGCTTTTTATTCTCTTTTGATCTCTTCCTAATGATCATTTTCCGTGAACATACATGTATTATAGATCTCACTTAAGGCAACACCAATTTGGTTTTCTGTTCTTCAGGAATCCCTGTAAAAATTGTCCTTATTTCTTCGAGAAAAAGTCTTAATTAAAAACCAAAAGTCCTTGGTTGTGCTGTTTTATATTTTGAAATTTCAAACAAAATATCTTTCACTTGATTCATGTGGCTGTTTATTTATCAAGACTCCGAAGAACAGAAGGGGGAGCCACCAAGGAGGTCCCGTGTTCGATCCCTGCGTTGGCTGAGAAAGTCCATCAGGATTTTCCGATGTGGTTCCTCTTTGTGAATAGTGCAGGACCAAGGGCCTGACAATAGTCATTCGGATGGTTAAAAAAACCGAGGTCAAGTGTACACATTGGCATTCACGTAAAAGATCCTTTTGCAGGAATTCAATATATAAGTTAAACCCCATTTCATTTCATTTTCAAAAAACAGAAAATCAAATTGGTGTAGCCTTAATGGCTAGTGAGATCAAAATAAAATAAAAAGGAAAGAACTTATTCAGCATATTTATAAAGCAAAAACGTTTTTTTTTAAAAAATAAAACAGCTCTGATTTACAATGTTAATTATCATTCTACTTCCTGGTTATAAATAAAAAATAAAATTCAGATTGACAAAATAAATAATGTAAAGGAAACGAAATGAAATGAAATAAAATGGAGTTTTTGTTTTTAATGTCTTACTGTTCTGCTACGATGACGGGCATGAACCATGCATTGTGCTAAAAGAGACATTTTGTCCGGACAGAGGCTCCATGGCCTACTCATATATTGAATTCCTACTGCCAAGGGACATTTTGCCTTGACAGGCATATACCATGCAGTGTGCTATTATGTATATTTTGCCCAAGCAGTGGCACTACAGCATTATTTTATTTTAACTTTCAACTGTTGGGTGATCTTTATTATGCTGCCAGTGGAATACATGAGATACACCATGCAGTGTGCTATGAGAAAAGTTTTGTCTGGGCAGTGGCGTTACAGCCTACTTTTATTTGGAATTCCAACTGTTGGGTGATTGTTATTATACTGCCGGTGCCAGTGGTATCTTTTTTTTGTTGTCCCATCTGAATAACTAGACAGACCTTTGAGGAGAAACCAGGCTGAAAAATCCTGAGGAAATTTCACGGCAAACCTGGGAAGACATAAGGAAGAATGGTTCATGAATACCGTACATAAGAAAGTATGGCTTCTGAACACATAAAGAGTATGTCCCCTGAACACATAAAAAGGCCCTAAATCACTTTAATGTCAAACCGAAACCCAGTTAGATCAATGTTATAAAGAATATGAGAGAGAGAGAGAGAAATGGGGTTTAACGTCCACTCGACACAAACTAGGTCATTTCGGGACTAACATATGGTTTTTAATTTTATTTCAATAATTCGCTTGTGCATAGGGGTCTTAAGCAGTGGGAGGAAACCGGAGGAACCGGAGAAAACCCACGAGGTTGGACAGGCGACCCTACTCCTTGTCACGTACAACCGGGGATTCGAAACCACGCCAGTCGACTCAATGACAGACTTTATGATACAACGCGTGCACGCTAACCATTCGGCCATCCAACCCCCCCTATAAAGAATATGCATAACATGCATCTATTAAAGATGTTTTATGTAAGAAGCTAAATCTTCCTGATGCGGGTCTTTATTTTGGCTTTAAATGTTACATAAATTATTATTTAGACGTTTATTAACATGACAAACCCATAATCAACTCTTCACATCATCGGATTGCAGAGATTTAAATAGAATTGAACACCAGCGAGACTTATGATGAAGACTCGATTGTCAAGTACCGTTGCTACAATGATGAACCATCTACACTAGAACTTGTCAAACCTTCCAAGACTCGTAACTTTGTTCAGAATAAATTAATTATTTGAATGAAATTTTCAATATATTCATTATTCATTATCTCTTTTTGAACTATTATAGCAATTTAAGGATTTCTCTATATCTAAATCGTACATAATGTATCTTTAATGAAGTTATTTAACAAAACAAACTTTAACTACATGTACATGTAAAGTAAAGGCTTGATAAACCTCCTGTAAATTTTAAAAAAAAGATACATGATAATTTATAATGAATAAAACTTAATATGGCACATAATTATGTTAAAAGTATATCTGGCCAATTCAATTATACTGTACCAATTTACATTTGTTATACTTATTAAAGCTTTAAAGTTTAAGGATAAGTTAGTTTCCAATATTGTTGATAGCATATAGTGATATACATTTACACACAATTAGTCTAGCTAGTTGCTACACTCAGCAAAATATTATACTGTACTAGTTTTCATTTGTTAAATATATTATATTGCTACACTCAGCATAATATTATACTTCTTATCATTTGTTATACATATTATACTGTACTAGTTTTCATTTGTTATATATATTATATTGCTACACTCAGCATAATATTATACTTATCATTTGTTATTTATATTGTATTGCTACACTCAGCATAATATTATACCTCTCATTTGTTATACATATTTTCTCTGACAGCTTTAAAATTTTAAGATAACTTTAAATTTCCAATAGTGTTTACATAGAGATGATATACTGTCCAGTTGTTACACTCAACATAATGTTATACTAGTTATCATTTGTTATATATCTAACTTTAAAGACCACGTAAGATCAAAAATCTAAATTACATGTATGTATAGCCCATGGTTACTATACAGTGAATATGGAATTTTCCGATGACTATGCATAACATGTACAATAAATCGCCCTCATTTCTCAGCCAATCAACGTTGGGAATCTTATTACCATTTACGGTTACATGTACTACGGGTGTAGTAAATGAGGTTAAACTTCGGCACGAAAATTGCACGGGATCATACGTGGAGTTCCTGGTGCAGTTTGGTGAGTGATTAAACTGTCAATGCAATTGTAAAATACTTTTATTAAAAAGAAGATAAACGATTGTTGTTTAAACGCCAATCAACAAATAATACGAGGCTACTTGATTACAAAAACACTGGTGAGCAATAATTATTGGGTAAATAATAATTATAAACAACTGATGAGTAAAACTTAATGGTTTTATACAATTAATGTGTGGGTGTACGATTCTACCATTAGTTCGTTCATGAGGTATTATGCACACGTTCCACTTAGAGTGATGTCTTTGATCTGACGGGCGTAAAAAAAGATAATTACCTAATCAACATTCTTAATCCAACTAACACTCACTGCTAACACCGACGTGTAAATTAATTTATAACCCATATGCCTGTATAACTTTTATAGTCGGATTGATTAATTAATGACAAATATTAACGACACTACACTTTATGTGGAAAAGCGAAGTGCTCGCAGTAAAAAACACATAGCTGGACCGGTATATTATTTACATATTAAAAGTGTTCGTCCCATAAGTTCCATATTGTAAAAAATTAATTAAGAGTACAAGACTTCAAAGTTTAAAAGTTGTAGGCAATCTAAATTGGATCTTAAATTAAAATGAATTACAAAACGAATTATTCCGTAGTCAATTGTTTTATTTAATTAAGAACTAAGGGAGATTAAGGAATCAGTCAGGCGTTAATGAGTACACACGCCGGCTGTGTATAGGTAATTAAGGAATAAACATTCCGAATATGCATTCGGTCACTGTGACGTCACTGGCGTCTGAGGGGATTAAGAGTGTTTTCGATAATTGGCAAAGTCGTTTTCACGGGAGGTCCATTTTTACGACTTTGAGTGAAGATAACTGAATTAATTTCAATCAGATTGGTGTGAACTTGCCGTAAAGTTGATATAGTAACCATTGGCTACACATATCCAAAAGTTCCCAAACCCAAAAGTTTAAAGTTTAAACTTTAAATATACTAAAAGTTATGTAAATATACTTACTATAAGTTATGTTAAATTTATTAAATTGTGTATTGCATATAGATATACATAATTAGCCCAGGGGTTACACTTAGCCTAATGTTCAATACGATTTCATCAGAGCATATTATTATGCTAGTTATATACAGCTTTAAAATTTTAATAGATAAGTTAATTTATGAAAGTTTTAATAGATAAGTTAATTTATGAAAGTTTTAATAGATAAGTTAATTTATGAAAGTTTTAATAGATAAGTTAATTTATGAAAGTTTTAATACTTGGTTTAAATAGATAAGTTTTTTTTATTAAAGTTTTAATAGATAAGTTAATTTATTAAAGATTTGATAGATAAATTAAATTAATAAAGTTTTAATATATAATTTATAAAAGTTTAAATAGATAAGCTAATTGATAAGATAATTTATGAAAGTTTTAATAGATAAGTTATTTTATGAAAGTTTTAATAGATAAGTTGATTTAATAGATAAGTTAATTTATTAAATTTATTAAAGTTTTAATGGGTAAGTTAATTTAATAATCTTTTAACAGATAAGTTGATTTATTAAACTTTTAATAGATAAGTTAATTTATCGAACTTTTAATAGATAAGTTAATTTATTAAACTTTTAATAGATAAGTTGATTTATTAAAGTTTTAATAGATAAGTTATTTTATTAAAGTTTTAATAGAGAAGTTAATTTATTAAAGTTTTAATAGATAAGTTAATTTATTAAAGTTATTAAAGTTTTGATAGATAAGTTGATTTATTAAACTTTTAACAGATAAGTTATTTTATTAAATTTTTAATAGATAAGTTGATTTATTAAACTTTTAATAGATAAGTTAATTTATTAAAGTTATTAAAGTTTTGATAGATAAGTTAATTTATTAAAGTTTTAATAGATAAGTTAATTTATTAAAGTTTTAATAGATAAGTTAATTTATTAAAGTTATCAATATTGTTTATAATGTATATAAATATACAAAATTAGCCCAGTTGTTACACCTAGCCTCATATTCAATACAATGTCATCATAGTATAATATTATATCATGTTATATTATGTTTAGTTTTAATATACAGGTTAATTTATTAAAGTGTTCATCATTGTATATCGTGTTACACCCAGCCTAATATTCTACTCAATTCCATCAGAGCATAATATTGTGTGTTAATATAGTTTTAAAATCAGTTAATTTATTAAATTTTCATTATTGTGTATTGTATGTGCAGATATACATAATTAGCCCAGGTGTTACACTCAGCTTAATATTCTACACAATTTAACAGAGCATAATATTATATGTATTATCTTGTATAGTTTTGTTAAAAGTTAATTTATTAAAGTCTGTATATACATACACAGTAAATATACCTAGCACTAATGTTCAATAGTTTAATATAAGTTAATGTATTAAAGTTTTCATTATTTATATAAATATATATACACAGACAGTCCAGTTGTTGCTCCCAGCTAATAGTTTTAACATGATGTAGAGTTTTAACATAAGGTAGAGTTTAACATAGTTTACCAAAAAGTTGTTTTAACAGACTATTATATAAATATAATACTTGTACCTTGGGATTATAGTTTTAGTATAATGTTGATTTAAAACAAAGAAAAACAACAACACATTGCAGATTTTATATACTATCATGTTTTAACCTAAAGTTAGGTTTAACATGTGTCTTGAAAATGATTGTTTTAGCATAATGTTGAGTTTGAGCATAATGTTGAGGGTTTTTTTAGCATATATGTTGAGGTTGTTTTTTTTTCATTATGTTGAGTTTTTAGCATAATGTTGAGTTTCAGCATAATGTTGAGTTTTTGGCATAATATTGAGTTTTTAGCATAACGTTGAGTTTTAACATAATGTCAAGTTTTGTTGTTTTTTTTTGTTTTTTTTTTTAAACATATCGTTATGAAAATACTATCATGTTCTTACATAAAAAGTTAAGTTTTTACTTAATATATGTTCTAACATAATATTAAGGTTTATTATAGATAGTTGAACATAATGTTAAGATTTAACATAATGTTAAGATTTATTATAGATAGTTGAACATAATGTCAATATTTATGTTTTAACATAATGTCAAGATTTATGTTTTAACATAATGTTAAGATCTATTATAGATAGTTGAACATAATGTTAAGGTTTATGTTTTAACATGATGTTAAGATCCATTATAGATAGTTGAACATAATGTTAAGATTTTATTATAGATAGTTGAATATAACATCAAGATTTATGTTTTAACACAATGTTAAGATTTTATTACAGATGGTTGAACATAATGTTAAGATTTATGTTTTAACATTATGTTAAGATTTATTACAGATAGTTGAACATAATGTTAAGATTTATGTTTTAACATTATGTTAAGATTTTATTACAGATAGTTGAACATAATGTTAAGATTTATGTTTTAACATTATGTTAAGATTTATTACAGATAGTTGAACATAATGTTAAGATGTATGTAAATAGATAGTTGAACATAATGTCCTTAATCTTATTTGTATATATATACATGACTGTATAGTATGTTTGTAATATGAATATTTGTATATGAAGATTATTTAGAATTTGTACACACGGAAAATATGTGATCAGTACTCCACTACTATTGTTGTAAATACATAATTAAATTTATTACATAGTTGTATATAAGTCATAATAATAAGAATTATTAAAAATCAATACTATTATTGTCAATCGTTTTTATACCCCACAATGAAATGTGGTCGTATATTGTGGTCCCCCCTGTCTGTCTGACATCCACAAAAGTTATTATCCGATGGACTTAAAGCTTATATTTATGCATTGAGTATTGCTTTTCAATGATATCCAATAATTACTGCCACTTTGAAAAATCTTGACTACTTTGAAAAATCTTCCGAAGGACTTAAAATCTTATATTTATGCATTGTTTATAGTCATGAGATAAAGAATACTATTGCTTTTCAACGATATCCAATAATTACTGCCAGATTTATGGCCCTTGACCACTTTAAAAAATCTTGTGAACTCTGTAGTTGTTCTGTAAAATTTGGTTTGAGTTTTTCTACTAATAAAATCAGGCGATTTTTGTACGGCCATATTTTAATGTAGAAGTATTATGTCATTCACATTTTGTTTTTGGACCCTCTACAGATACATCCCAAAGATCTCGGTTCCTTTCGATATTGGCCTGTATTGGACTGTAACTTCATGCCCCTGATTGTACAAAAAAGTCACGTTTTTAGCTTGTGGACCCTCTAGAGGTCACAATTTTTATCCGATTTTGATGAAAATTAAAAGGTTTGTTTATAACAAACAGACCTTGGTTCCTGTCGATATTGGCACATATCGGAAAGTAACTTCCTGGATTATGGTCCCTGATTGTACAAAAAATCCACGTTTTTAGCTTGTGTACCCTCTAGAGGTCACAATTTTCGGTGGAGTTAGAATTTCAGAAAAATGGTCGCTCTCCTGTACGCAAATCTTGCTAGAAACTCTTTAACAACCGCAACCGGACAAAGCTTGCTGAAAACTCCTTAATAACCGCACCCAGACAAAGCGCGCTTGAAACCACGGTGGTGGTTCTAGACGAAAGCTAACTTGTTCTTTGAAAAATAACACTGTAAAAATATTACATTATTAGGTAACATGGTAAAGTTAATCAGCTCTTGTTAAACAATGTGTTGCCCTAGTAAAAGGATCATTTTATTGGTGTTTCACAAGGTAGTGTATTGGGTCCAATTTTATTTAGTCTTGAAAATATAAATACATGTTCATGTCAATAATAATGACACACAATTTATACATAGCCTTTAATTTAAACCCACTGAAACTAGTTTCAACGTATCTAAAAGTGTGCAAATGAAATAAACAATGAATGTTCATCAATTGTTTTAAGTTTTAAAAGTGATTATATATGAAATGAAATTGGGTTTAATGCCCTACTGACAAGGGGGAACCAAACTGGTAAATCCCAATGAACTTTCTCGGTCAGTAACGGAATCGAACATGGGACCAAAAGGTTTGCAAGCCAACATCTTACTCACTGAGCCACCGTGGCTCCTCTTAGAAATTTAAGTAAAATCAGATGCAATTTAACTACTTATACAACAAAAACACTTATAAATTGACAAAATACAAAACTGTACATAAACGACATTGACTTTTGTATTTACAAGTAAATTGAACATCATAAAGTTATTGAAATTGATAATGAAAACAGATATCTGAATATCATAAATAATGCATTAGATTGAACAAATAATCTGAGATATTCACCAGTTAACATAATTTCAGAATAGAAAAAGGATTTAAAATTGTAAATAAAATATTTATGAAGTAATTTTTCAATTGATATTTTGCGATTCTCATCTCAATAAAACCAAAATTGCTATTTTACAATTTTATAATTTTCTATAAATTGAATTTAGTGAAATAGAGTTTCGCATATAATCGTTGTTATAAGATATTGTATTCTCTGAAACAATTGAGAAATAGGTTAGGACTATAGTACACAAAATATATATCAAAAAAATTGCAACAATTGAGATAGTTTCATTCAGGTTTTCATGTGCAAGTATGTATTAAGTGTTCCATGAAAACAGTCAAAGTAAAAAAAGGTCAAGGACTTCAAACATGAAACAAGAACACTCTGACATTAACATCCGCGGCCTTGCATATATACGAAAACCTAAATCAAATTTGTTTCCATGGAAACTCAAAAATTATTACCTCCAAGACATTTTTAATCAATAAGAGGCACACTTACTATAGACTATAATAGATTGATGTATGTACAAAGTTTCATAATCATATCCTGAACGGTTTATGAGATTTGCTCCTGAAACAAAATCTAGATAGAATAATGGCTGGAAGGAACAATTTCTATATCTCTCCCTTATTAATTGGTGCTTTTTGTGCATTCTATGAACGAAAATGAAGTTAAGTATCGCTTTCAGTTTTATACACCATCATTGTAGCGTTCTACAGGCCAGGACTAGGCCCGGATTACATGTCGGGGCCTGGATACCCTGGTGGTGAAAGGATCCTCAAATGAAACAAGGAAGGGCCAAGGTCCCACGGCACGAAGGACCAGACAGGTGACTTATAGTTTTTAATTAACCAATTTTTCCCCAAAAAAATTGACTGACGGAAGTCGATTCTATTCCTAGGTACCCATACATTCAGAAAAAGAGTCACTGGTTTTCTTCTACTTTTCGATCAAGTAAGAGTGTTTTTTTTTTTTATTAATTTATATTAACAAATTTATTTAAAAACATTACTAGGCTCCGGGCCCCAGGACAAGTGTCCCCCCTCCCTCACTGGCTCTGCAGGGCAGAGATCTAGTATAAAAGTAGATAGTTTTTTTGACTTTATGTTCACACTTTCTATAACTAGACAGGTCAGCAATGAAATGTGGTGTTAGGGGGCCCTGCGGTTCACGGCAAAAAGAGAAAAAATTCATTGTATACCATTGTATGAAGTATGGCCGTCTTCATTAACCCAGTTGAAGCAGAACAATAGGACGTTAAACCCCATTTCATTTCATTTCCTATCAAATTTATTTAGTACTAGTGGATGACCAATCACTGCACGGGTTGAAAGTAGTATAACTCCGAAACTGGAAGTGGTAGTCCATTGCCACCTAGTCCATGTTACTCCCTGGTCCAAGCTACATCTTTACACCAAATTTCAGCCTCGGGATAGCCCTAGTGTAGCTGAAACCCTGAATAGACAGACAGATTAAATGAAATGAAATGGGGTTTAATGTTCTACTGTTCTGCTCCGAACTGGGCTAATGAAGACAGGCATACGCCATACAGTGTGCTATGAATGAAATTTTGCCCCGACAGTGACACTACAGCCTACTCTTCTATCGAATTCCAACTGTACACGGGACCTCGTTTTCTTGTCCCCTCCGAACAACTAGACAGCTGTCCATGTCAGGCCCTCCAACCCTGCATCAGTGACAAGGGGGAACCACATCGGAAAATCTGAATGAACTCTCTCGGCCAATGCAGGGATCGAAGACCCGACCCACTTAGCCACCGTATAGACAGACAGACAGTCTCAAATATTAGTACAGATTTCTCAAATTAGCCCAAAATTAACTTGATTAACATAAAATAATTTTCATGACAACAAATTTTCGTTCCAGCAAAAACACACACAAAATTGCCCCAACTCTTGAAAAATAGTACAACACTAATTTGAACACAAAAACCTCTCTTTCTAGTCTCAATGTATTTTCGTAAAAACGCCGACAAAATTGTCCCGATCTTTTAAAAATAGTACAATGCTAATTTGAATACAAGCAGATCTCTTTATGGCTATATTTCTATAATGGGTTAATGATAATTAATATCTGGAGGCTATCTATTGAGTTATTCTAGGCATGTATATGATGTAATATGTACATTCTCTTTGGTAATATAATTATATAACAGAATTATCTCTTCATTATATAATTATACAATTATATAAATATAATCACATGAAATGGGGGGGTTAATGGCCTACAAATCTGTATTAACTGGGTTAATGAAGACGGGTCTAAAGCGGCGTTTACACCATACAATCAATCCATACAACCGTTGGATGCAACCGTGGCATCCGACCAACTGATCAGACAAATGGTCGGATGGACGGCTTATTGCATGGATAGGATCAGTTCTATTCTCATCCGACCAACTCATGCAATAGCCAATCTAAGTGCGTTATATTAGACAACGTCATACGCCATATGACGTTATACCAGAATTCCTGATTAAAGATGTCATTCTGTCGCTTCGAGTACTTTGATGTCTTCTAAAATGAATCTAAACCTATCCTGGACTGAATTAGAAAATCTAATAACTCTGTATAGGAAGCAAGGTCTTTGGTGAACCCGCGGCATCAAAACTACACGAAGACGGGGGTCAGAAGTGTCTTCTTACTGCCATTTTATTCAGCTGAAGGAATAAATGTTGATATACAACGACTAGAATAGAACCATTGTATCGCGTAAACGGTCGTCCAATATGTTGCATCCGACAGTTGTATGGATTGATTGTATCGTGTAAACGCCGCTTAAACCATGAGGTGGTCACAGTGGCTAATTGGGTAAGACGCTGGCTCGCTAGCCTGGAGGTCGGGTGTTCGATCCCTGCATTGGCCGAGAAAGTTCATTCAGATTTTCCGGCGTGGTTTTCCCCCTTGTCAGTGATGCAGGATCGAGGGCCTGACAAGGACAGCTGTCTAGTCGTTCGGATGGAACGAAAAACTGAGATCCCGCGTACACATTGGCGTGCACGCAAAAGATCCCTTGACAGTTGGAATTCGATATAAGAGTAGGCCGTAGTGCCATTGTCTGGGCAAAATTTCCCTCATAGCACACGGCATATGCCTGTCTTCATTAGCCCAGTTCGGAGCAGAACAGTTGGACGTTAAACCTCATTTCATTTCATTTCTAAACCATGAAGTGGACTGTGGGGGAAATTTTGCCCAGATTTATTTTGAATTCCAACTGTTATGCATGTCAATGTGTACACGGGACCTCTGTATTTTGCATCATCCGAAGGATTAGACAATGCTCCTTGTCAGGTCCTTTGTTCTGCACCACTGACAGGGGACTAAACCACGCTGGAAAATTCAGAGGAAACTCCTGGTTACTGGAGCCGTGTACACATTGGTGTGCACGTAAAAGAACCCTCGACAGTTGGAATCCAAAATATAAGTAGGCTGAAGCTGTTCGGGCAAAGCGTTGAAATATTAATGCCACCTGCAGATTTCATCAAACAGGGCTAGTGCTAACCCTATTCCGAGACCTTACCCTAATCCTAACCCACAATTTCATCAACAATCAGGTGCCATAACCAGAGAGAGAGAGAGAAAGAGAGAGAGGGAGAGAGGGAGAGAGAGAGAGGTTTATGGTCCAATGGACACAAACTAAGTCATTTTAGGACTAACATGTGGTTAGATTTTATTTCAATAATTCACTTGCACATAGGGGTCTTTAGTAGTGGGAGGAAATCAGAGAATGCGAAGAAAACCCACAAGACTGAACAGGCTATAAAGAAAAGACAACATACAATACTGGAGATGATCTTTGAAATGAACCTATTAATATACTATTCAAAAAAAGTAGGGGATATTTGATTTTGGGGGCATAATACTAAAATATGCAAATGACTACGAAAAAAGTCACTATAGAACCTAACAGAAGAAACATTTCCAGTTACATGTGACGCCCAAACGCACCAATAGCTACCGCATGGAATGCAGGTGATGCTTGGGATCATCATGGGGGTCCAACCCAAGATTTGCACGACTCTGACTTTGAATGTTACAGTCATTGTGGCATTGAATTCCAGGGTGGAAACATCAGTTTAATTGTTTTAGTGACCAGAAAACAAATTTTGATATGCGTTGGCTTACCCAAAATGAAAGGTTACGTGCCCTTGGCATGCTACAGATCGGCACAACACAGGCGGTTGCTGCACGGACGATGAATGTTTCTCAGTCTGTCATAAGCAGGCTATGGTCCAGATACCGTGATACACAATCTGTACAGGACAGACCACGCTCAGGTCGACCAAGGGCGACAACTCAAGCCCAGGATCGATTTATCCGTACCTTGGCCTTGAGAAATCGTGTCATCACAGCAAATCAGATCAGCGCTCGTCTTCAAACAGACACTGGTGTGAGAGTGAGTGGCCAGACGATTCGGAATCGACTGCATAGGGGTCACCTTCGCGCCCGACGTCCTCGCGTGATCCCTTGTTTGAGAGATCATCACATTCAGGCAAGACGTCGTTGGTGTAGGGATCGTCAACACTGGGATAATCGACGCTGGAGCAATGTGATGTTTTCAGATGAGTCAAGGTTCACTGTTGATTTTTTGGACAGACATAGGAGGGTGTGGCGTCGTCGAAACGAGCGCTTCCAAGACGTTAACGTCATCAGACATGATCGATTTGGGGGTGGTTCTGTTATGGTGTGGGGAGGCATCACTGTTGCTGGAAGAACGGCTTTACATGTTGTTGCAGGGCATGTTACAGGCCAGTACTACCGGGACAACATCTTGGCAGTCCATGTTGTGTCGTTCGCACAACGTCATGGCCGCCGTTTCATCTTCCAGGATGACAACGCAAGATGTCACAGGGCCAGGATCGTTACAGGTTACCTCCAACAACAGAACATCACCACATTACCTTGGCCAGCACTGAGTCCCGACCTCTCCCCCATCGAGCATGTCTGGGACATGCTTGGACAGAGGTTACGTCAACGTCAACAACGTCCTGCCAATGTCCAAGAACTTGCTGCTGCGTTGCAACAGGAATGGGACAATCTGGACCAAAATGACCTTAGACGTCTCATTAGGAGTATGCCACGTCGGATCAATGCTTGTTTGGCAAACAGAGGAGGATTTACCCGTTACTGACTTGGTTGTGTTGCTGTGGTAACTTTGCTGTTTGACCCCGGGTATCATTTTACCCTTATAATGGTCAGTCTGTGCCTTACTTAGTCTAACGATCATTTGGAATAAATCGATGAATGTGAACTTCATTTCATTTTGTCATTTGTTTCTTCGTCAGTTTCATTAGGTGACTTTAATAACACTTAAAAATCAAATATCCCCTACTTTTTTTGAATAGTATATATTACACATGATTAAGTATACTCCTTTTATAAATTTAATAGCTTTCTGTGGAATCATTGAAATATGGTATAGCCTAATATCCCTTGGGTAATATCAGATATTCCCTTCTGATATCATCGTAAATGGATATGTCTTATTATATGTACAATGGCTAAGTGAGTAGGATTGCTGGCTTGGTGCAGAACTGTAGGACGTTAAACTGCATCTCCTTTCAGTCATCAGAAAGGTTTTAAACTACTGTGGAATTCGACTAATTTATATTAAAGATGCATTATGTAGGAGCTAAATCTTCGTATTAAAGTCTGTCATTGAGTCAACTGGTGTGGTTTCGATTCCCCGGTTGTATGTGACAAGGAGTAAGGTCTAAAACTACTGTGGAATACGACTAATCTATATTAAAGATACATTATGTAGGAGCTAAATCTTCCTATTAAAGTCTGTCATTGAATCATCTGGCGTGGTTTCGATTCCCCGGATGCATGTGACAAGGAGTAAGGTCGCCTGTCCAACCTCGTGGGTTTTCTCCTGTTTCCTCCCACCACTAAAGACCCCTACGCACATGTGAATTATTGAAATAAAATTGAACCATATGTTGGTCCCGAAATGACCTAGTTTGCATCAAGTGAATGTTAAACCCCATTTCTCTCTCTCTCTCTCTCTGGTTTCAATTACCCGGTTGTATGTGGCAAGGGGTAAGGTCACTTGTCCAACCTTGTGGATTTTCTCCAATTTCCTCCCACCGCTAAAGACCCCTATGCACAAGTGAATTATTTAAATAAAATTGAACCATATGTTAGTCCCGAAATGACCTAGTTTGTGTCAAGTGAATGTTAAACCTCATTTCTCTCTCTTCCCATTAAAGGTCCTGAGTTAGTTTACTCAATCAATCACTGTTTATGAGAAATATTATTGATCCAGAAAAACAAAAATTTTGCAAAGTTTCATATTGATGTATTTAATATATTAAAACAACAAAAGTTTTATAAAGGACTATATTTTAGTTAAAATAAGGCAAACAATTTTGAGTAAATACTTAACTTAAGTGCTTTACGAAATCCGGCCCAGGTTTTTATCTAAATCTTACATAATGTATCTTTAAGGAATAAATCATTCATGAAGGTATAAATTAGCACCTCTTCCTGTAAAACGCCACTGAAAGATCAATAAAGATGCATCATTTAGTCTTTTAAAATTATCAGCAGATCAGATGACGTTTATGCAATAGGTCAATGATTAGATTATCCATATGAAGGGTTCTAAGGTCATCCGTCATTGAGTCAACTGGCATGGTTTTGATTCCCTTGTTATACGTACGTATGTGACAAGGAATAGGGTCGCCTGTCCGACCTCGTGGGTTTTCTCTGGGTTCCTCCCACTGCTAAAGACCCCTACGCACAGGGAAAGTATTGAAATATAAATTGAACCATGTGTTGGTCCCAAAATGACTTAGTCTGTGTTGAGTAGACAGTAAACCCCATCCCTCTCTCTAAGGTCGTCAAACGCTGGTGAATTTTACCAAGAAGCGTTAAGATGGGACAAAATTCAAGTACAGAAATCCATCCGTGTATTTTGTGTGGAAGTGTAACAGCCCTTGGCAATTGGTATTTTAGGAGAGAGAGAGAGAGAGAGAGAGAGAGAGAGAAAAAATGGGGTTTAACATCCACTAGGTATTTTAGGAAGAGTAGGGGAAACATGGTTGTCGGATAGAATTTCCATCATAGCATACTAGGGGGGTTGGATGGCTGAATGGGTAGCGTGCGCGCGCTGTATCATAAAGTCTGACATTGAGTCGACTGGCGAGGTTTCGAATCCCCGGTTGTACGTGGCAAGGAGTAGGGTCGCCTGTCCAACCTCGTGGGTTTTCTCCGGGTCCTCCGGTTTCCTCCCACTGCTAAAGACCCCAACACGCAAGCGAATTATTGAAATAAAATTAAACCATATGTTGGACCCGAAATGACCTAGTTTGTGTCGAGTGGACATTAAACCCCATTTCTCTCTCTCTCTCTCTTCAATGGTAGAACTGCTGGATCTGTCTTGTAGTTGAAGGGAGATAACCATCTTATAGCAGGCTAATATGGCCAGGCATGTTACGGTTACTGTCAATCAGTTTAGTATGGCCTGGTTGGTGCAAACCAGAAAAGTATGACATAGTAAGTGCAGGAGGACCGCACTCATGGGCGCTGGAACGGCGCCAGGGCCAGGGTACCACAAGATAGAGGGGGGGGGTGCCGGAGGGTTCTCTGCCACCGGACTCTAGAAAATTTTGAAATTTGTCAATTCCGAGAACGCTGTTTAGAGCGCCTCTAGCATTCCAAATTCCAACATAAAACCCTTTAAAATACATGATAATGAAAGAGACAAAAGCCTGATTATTCACAATTTTCGTTTCATGAGCAATTCATCTCATAAAAAATTCTTTTTAATTTGATATTCAATACACCAATCTTTATCAAGAAAATAGAATAAGCTTTATGAACGAGACAGTAGATTTTAGAGGCTAATAACTAAAAAACAGAAACTACTATCACCAAATCATTTGCCTTTGCCCTTTATCATCTCATGAACTTCATTAACAACTCATAGATATCTGGCCAAGGCATGCACTGATAGCTGATAATGAGAGCCGGTTCGCGACAAACATACGGACAAGACAAACTACAGATATTGCAAGAAATAAACAACAGACAGAGAGAGAGAGAGAAATGGGGTTTAACGTCCACTCGACACAAACTAGGTCATTTTGGGACTAACATATTTTTTAATTTTCTTTCAATAATTCGCTTGCGTGTAGGGGTCTTTAGCAGTGGGAGGAAACCGGAGGACCCGGAGAAAACCCACGAGGTTGGACAGGCGACCCTCCTCCTTGTCACGTACAACCAGCCATCCAACCCCCCAAATAAACAACAAATATCAGATCAAGTGAATGGATCCAGGGACAAAAGGAAATGAAATGAAATGAAATGGGGTTTAACGTCCTACTGTTTTGCTCTGACTGGGCTAATGATGACAGACATATGCCATACAGTGTGCTATGAGGGAAATTTTGCCCGGACAGCGGCACTACAGTCTACTCTTATATCAAATTCCAACTGCCAAGGGATCTTTTACATGCACACCAATGTTTGGACTCCTCCCCGCCCCCCAATCTTTGAAACTGCCTCTGGGTTGATCCATGGGAAGTGACACAAAAAAGGGAAAATGCAAATTATCCCTAGCCTAATGTGTTGACAGGACCTCATTTTTTCCGCCCATCCTCTCACAGTCTCTTTAAAGTTATATTATATAAGGTCCATGGTTATATAAAGTTTGAATGGAACGGTGTTTAATGCATCCCATTTGATAACCTAATCATAGGCTCAGATACATTTAAAATTTCTTAGAAATCAAATGAAATGGGGTTCTGCTCCGACTATGCTAATGAACAAGGGCATATGCCATACAGTGAAATTTCATCCGCACAGCGCCATGACCTAATATCGAACGCCAACTGCCAAGGTTTCTTTTATGTGCACACCAATGTGTCCATGGGACCTGGGCTTTTTTTACCATCCGAACGACTAGACAGCTGTCCATATTGTCTGACTCTTCGTCCTGAAAATTTGTTCGAACTGAAATAAAATGGTGTTCTGCTCTGACTGTGCTAATGCCATATGCCATATACAGTGAAATTTTGTCCGCATAGCGGCACTATGGCCTATACTCTTATATCGAAAGCCAACTGCCAAGGGTTCTTTTATGTGCACACCAATGTGTCCATGGGACCTGGGCTTTTCGTGCCATCCGAATGACTAGACAGCTGTCCATATAGCCTATTGTCTGACCCTGCATCCTGAAAATTTTTTTGAACTTTAGGCTAATCCAGTCATATTCGAAATAAATCAGTATTGTTGTGTAACTTTAAGCTTGTAGAATACTAGCGCTATAAATGGAATTTAAAACTATTTAGTGAACCAGACGGGGCCAGGTTTTGCTATTATTATCAATAGATTTTTAATAGTTTCAGCTTCAAATTTCCCGCGAAAGAGCAAACTGAAACCCGTTCGTATAAACCGGTTGCAGGTGTGTGTTCTTGCGCATGAATATTGTATTCATGACCAAAATGTCGGCACACTGAAAGGTGTGCTTAACGGGAGAGAAGTCATTTCTATGTTTACTCCTAAATTTAAGCTAACGTGAACACTTTCAAACACCGAATTAACATAATTGTGCGAGTGAAAATAGTGATTAAGAAACGTTCGCTGTTGTGAAATAGATAAGACGTGATTAGCATTTACCTGAAGCGAGCGAGACGATTTTCTATTGTTTTGACTTTCGTTCGTTGAGTTGAAGTTTGTTTTGATTTCTACATCGCGTGGCTGACAGGACGTGAGCGCATTTCATCAACGGATCAATTTGAGGATGTGATAGAATTAAACTGACGGCATTCTTTTTCATTCATTTTTGGACCTCAAGTGTGTAAAGTTTTGTGAAATTGTAAAAAGATAAAGTCAAGATGGCCAGTTTTTCAGTGTCAGTCATGTATTTGTGTTGTATAATAGCAGTGTTGTCAGTCGTGGTAACTCAAGTGAAAACAACAAATACTGGTACAGCATTCTATGCAGACAATGGTCTTCAACAAACGGTAGTAGTAAATAGAGTTCCAGGTCGCGAGAAGCGGGGAATGCAACAAGAAATTTTAACATTACTGGGTCTCCATCATCGACCTAAACCCAAAGATCATGGAGAAGCTGATTCGGCTCCTCAATTTATGATTGATTTATATAAATCTTTAGAAAACGAAGAATCCACGCTGGATGATGATGTTAAATTCCACAGTCACAGCAAAGTTCGAGCCAACTCCAGTCTTGGGTTAGATTTGGCAAAAGTTGACGGTTCAGATGTTATTATGAGTTTCATAAACCATGGTAAGTTACAAATGAAATGGAGTTTAACGTCCTACTGTTCTGCTCCAATCTGGGCTATGAGGGAAATTTTGCCCGAACAGCGGCACTACAGCCTACTCTTATATCGAATTCTAAATGTCAAGGGATCTTTGCACACGGGACCTCGGTTTTTCGTCCCATCCGAACGACTAGACAGCTGTCCTTGTCAGCCCCTGCATCACTGACAAGTGGGAGCCACGAGGGAAAATCTGGAAGAACTTTCTCGGCCATTGCAGGGATCGAACACCTGACCTCCAGGCTAGCAAGCCAGCGTCTTACCCACTTAGCCACCGTGACCCCCCATAGTAAGTTAGTATACTTTAGAACTAATGCAGTTTTATATGGTACTTTTAGGTGTACATGTGTACAGTCATGTTCCTGAAGCAACCAAGTTGCTAGATTACTTTACAATTCCCGAAATAGCTACGTTATCTGCAGACATGTGACATAGCAACCTCCACAGAAACCTTGATATAGCACGATGATCAAGGATTCTGATAGGCTCACTATCTGGGTGAATACCCAATCGAAATTAGTGCGGAAATATGCAGAGTATTACGTTAAGGCCTTGATAAGATGTGCGTAGTTAAAGCGAGATCAAGCCTTCAATTGAAGATGGTATACAGTAGGCTATCAAATATTCCACTATGAAATAACTGATATAGCTAATAGGCTACATGTACATGCTGGCTATAAGGCCAAGTTGGCTCAGTCAGTAGGAAGTTCGATCGACAACCCGGAGGTTCGGTGTTTGATCCCAGCGTTGGCCGAGAAAGTTCATTGTGATTTTTGGCATGATTCCCCCTTGTCAGTGGTGTAGGACAGATGGCCTCTGTCTGATCAAAATTTCCCTCATAGCACACTAAATGGCATAGGCCCGTCTTCATTAGTCAAGTAGGAGCAGAACAGTAGACGTTAAAACCTAATTCAGTTCATGACTGAACTATTTGATAAAATTATAAAATAGTCATGTATCTGAGAAAGAACCATTTGCCAAATAAATATTAATTATAATACATATATATATACATGTACATGTAGGAAGAGGACCTTATTAGATAAGTGTGATATATGACAATGACTATGAAATAACTAATATACATAGACAGGTGTGAATTACTTAATATACAACTATGAAATATCAATTAACCAAGTGTGAATTAACTAATATACACCATTAAAGATTAAATATCGAAGTGTGAATTAATTAATATACACCATGCAGTTTACCAAGTATGAATTAATTGATATACACTAGATGCAGTTTACCAAGTATGAATTAACTAATATACACACTATGAAATATCAATTATCCAAGTGTGATTTAATTGATATACACTATGAAGTATTGAATACCTAGTGTTGATTAACTTAGATACACTATGAAATACCAATTATCTAAGTGTGAATTAATTGATACACACTATGGTGTATTCATTAACCTAGTGTTGTTTAACTAATATACACTATGAAATATCATTTATCCAAGTATGAAATATCATTTATCCAAGTATGAAATATCATTTATCCAAGTATGAAATATCATTTATCCAAGTATGAATTAGCTAAGATAGGGATGAGGCACACAAGAGTGAAATAACAAGCCAAAAGTGTGAAATAACAAGCCACAGCTTAACTGTATACAAACAGTACACAAGTGTAGGGGCAGGCCTGCATATAATGATTTTGATTGTACAGTTCCTGACAAAATGTCAGGCATTAATGACATCGTACCTGTCTGATATTTTGAATTTTGTTTTCGACACGTATTTAAAATATCATAAAAAGAAAAATTTGATCCAGATAAATGACCATTGGTGTCTGACAATGTCTGTGACATGTGCCTTGCATGTGTGAAGTGAATTAAACGAAATGGGGGGGTTTAACATCCTACTGGTCTTCCCCGGCAGGGCTATATGAAGACCGACATACGCCATACAGTGCCCTATGAGGGAAATTTTGCCTGGACAGAGCCGCTATTGCCTATTCTTATATCGAATTCCAACTGCCAAGGGATCTTTTACGTGCACACCAGTGTGTACACAGGTTCTCGCTTTTTTTTTTGCCCCATCCAAACAACTATACATTGTCCCTTGCCAGGCCCTCGGTCCTGCACCACTGACAATTGTGAATACCGGTATCGCTAGTTACAAACTGGATTAAGTCCCTAGCAGTATTTTGTTTTGTGAACATTACTGTTAATCGACGAGTGCCTGAATTTGTAGTGTACATTGATTTATTGGTATGTCATTTGATATATATTGAATATACACTATTTTACCAGTTTTCAGTTTGTCCTCTGACTAAAATTTCTTTTTAAGTTTGACCTTTGACTTTTTCTTGGTCGAGACCATGGTTAATTCAATTTGTAATTTATGGTAATAGACCTGACATACTATTCACTATTTTAAGTACATGTACAGTAGGATTCATTAAATCAGAGTGATTTAAACAGGCATTATGTAAGAGCTAAATCTGCCTAATGGAGGCCTTTCTTTAGGCCTTAAATGTTATATAAACTATTAATTAGACATTAATTAACATGACCAAACCATTATCAACTCTCGATGCCATCTGATTTGTCCGATTTTAAGTAGATTAGAACAGTTCTGCCATTTAATGATTTAATTTAAAAATGGTGAAGTGTGGCTAAGCTTTGAACATCCAGTACAGTGGATACAATCAGTGCACACATCTTGTCAACCCTCCAGAGCTTAATATCGTCACTCAGAATGAAGTAATTTGAATGAAATTCTCAATATATTAATTTTGCATAATAAGAACAACCAGCTCTAAATCTTACATAATACTTCTTTAACTGTAGGTTTCAAACTCCATTTGTGTTCACAATGAGGCTGACCTTAAAAATATCT
This sequence comes from Patella vulgata, assembly GCF_932274485.2. Lineage (NCBI taxonomy): Eukaryota > Metazoa > Mollusca > Gastropoda > Patellidae > Patella > Patella vulgata. Next base: position 84,237,788 of record NC_065879.2, read on the forward strand.
TTGTTTCGCCTAACGCGACCGACTAACTAAAACCACCCCCGACTTAAATTATTTTATTGCACATTTCCGCGATCTTTTTATTTTATTTTGTGTGTCAACCTGAAATATATCACGAGAGTTATTTCAATTTACTATGGCTATGGTTTGATTCATTATTGAAACTGGTTGATCAAGACGAAAGCATCATAGGTGTCGCTTCTCAACAAAATGGTTGTAGACGAAAGCACGTCCATTCCCACGAAATGATTCTGCCTCTATTTTTCTCGAAAACGGATATTGAATATCCGTTTTCGAGAAAAATGAAGGCACAACCCGCACGATCGTTAAAAAACGTGTTGAGGGAGTTTCAAACGTCAGTTTCTGGCAATTCGTGTGCGAGTCGTGTATCACGAAAAATCCCGATGTCATTAATTTGTTTGACAATAAAAGAAGACGAATGTTTGCACCCGGAAAATTATCAAGCTGTCAAATTAGCTCTTAAAAAAAAATCTGAAAAAAAACCCCAACCTACCGACCCTTCTCCTCGATTGTGGGTCGGGTTTGGTGAAACAAAGATATTTTTAAGGTCAGCCTGACTTGATTACGATTTGTTTACTGCAAATGACGGGGGTTGGATGGCCGAATGGTTAGCATGTGCGCGCTGTATCATAAAACCTGTCATTGAGTCAACTGGCGTGGTTTCGAATCCCCGGTTGTACGTGACAAGGAGTAGGGTCACCTGTCCAACCTCGTGGGTTTTCTCCGGGTCCTTCGGTTTCCTCCCACTGCTAAAGACCCCTACTCGCAAGCGAATTATTGAAATAAAATTAAAAACCATATGCTAGTCCCGAAAGGACCTAGTTTGTGTCGAGTGGACGTTAAACCCCATTTCTCTCTCTTTACTGCAAATGAAGGAGATAAAGGGGTTTAAGGTTCTCATGTTCCGCACGAATCAGGCTATTAATTTGAAGACGGTCATATATGTACGTTGTGCAGTGTGCTGTGGGGGGAATTTGGCCCAGACAGTGGTGTTTCCACATAATCATCTTCAATTTAGAAGTATCAAGGGTTCTTTGAATTTGTTAACCAAGATCCTGTACACATTGGCGTGCGTGTAAAAAATCCCTTGGCAGTTGGAATTCAATATAAGAGTAAGCCTTAGTGCAGCTAACAGTCTGGACAAACTTTCCCTCATAGCACACTGTATGGCATATGCCCATCTACACTAGCCCAGTTGGAGCAGAATACTAGGAGGTTAAACCCCATTTCATTTAATATATAATCATTTTTAAAACATTAAAGATACATTATGGAAGATTCGATAACGAGTTGGCAGTTCTCATTATAAAAGTTACAAACTAGATAATCTAAAGGCAATTTGCTGAAAATTTCATTCAAATTGATCCACTATGAACCCAGAACTAAGCGAATGAAATTTCTGCCTAGCCTCGGTCATCATTACTAAAGTCAGTCCGATAAACAGCATAGTCTCGATTATCCATTTAATCGTTAAATCGAGAAGGAAAGTTATGCAGTAAATCGGCTCACAATACATTTAAGATCGCAGTCTAGCGATGCCATCTAGAGCTAATTCTGGTCTGGGTAAGTTAATTAATGTCTAATTAACAATTTATATAACATTTCAGGCCTAAAGAAATACCTGCAATAGACAGATTTAGCTCTTGCATAATGTATGTTTAAAACAATTGATGGACATCCATTGTTTATTTCATTTACACACTTTTCCCTCATAGCACATGGAATGGCTTAATCCTGTCATCATTAGCCCAATCGGAGCAGAACAGTAGGACGTTAAACCCAATTTCATTTCATTTTCTTAACTTGGAACAACTAGTTATCGACTATCATCCAAACAAAATGCAAGCGACAACCAGCTTTTTGAAGGACCATTTAGTTTTATTTACAATTTTGGAAGGTGTGTTAATACATGTAGTGTAGCCATTAACACAGTGTAAGAGACTGTGTGGTGGTTGTTAGTCTACTAGACATTTCAAACAGACAATATTTACATAGAACATATTATCACTTGTTAATAAACAATAGTCTCTTTCATCACAACACATTGTTTACTATTATAAACAGAGTTCACACTGGGAATAGTAACCTACAATAGTCCTGATCACTCCAGTCTTATGCGAACTCAACTCATTCAATTGTGCCTTAGGGAGTAAGACCCTGGCTCATGATATTTTGCAGCCTTGTTTTCACCCTGTCAGTGGTGCAGAAAAAACGTCCAGTTGTTCCATTGTACTGATCTACATTTAAAACCTTACAAAAGACCTGCAACAAGCAGATGTACCTCTTGTTTAATGTATATTTAAATGTCTAAAATTAATATCGGTCCTAAAATTCAGTATCTACAAAAATTTGAAGCCATGGAAATTAAGGCAGTTATAGGTACATGTACATAGCCATTCACCCAATATAAAGGGGTATATTTACACCATAACTGGACACCCAAGATAGATTATCTAAAGCAAGTTAACAATGGGTCAGCTACACATGTATGACAGAGATTATTCCATTAGTACGGTATTATTTTCAACTAGATTAAACATACAACCCCCATCATCGAAGGTTGGATTTAAAAGCAGAACCATAAACCCTGGATGATATAGGCCATATAGTAAACTTTTGGTTACAGAATGATTGTGGGACCATTTCTTGTAAATATACATGACATGTGTCTATTGACTGGTAATACTTATTTTTAATGATTTTATTTCCCCCCCCCCCCCCGACAAGTGATGATTTGAATCTGTGTATAGTAGACAGGTGTTTTATATAAGTATATTATAGTTAAATGATGTTATCACCTGGGAAGGTATTACAGGTAATAAACACAGGTGTTGATATTTATAACTGGTTTATTATCTGGTTCAACTACTTCTCATCATTTTGATATGTAATTTACACTCCTACATGATTGGTGTCATGGGATAGACATGACTGCTGTATTTTCCATCTCTCTCTCTCTCTCTCTCTCTCTCTCTCTCTCTCGGGCATACGCCATACAGTGTGCTATGAGAGAAATTCTCTCCAGACAGTGACACTATGGCCTACTCTTATATCGAATTCCAACTGCTGGGGGTTCTTTTACGTGCACGCCATCACTGGCTATGTGGAACCATGCAGGAAAATCCTGATGAACTTTCTCGGGTAGCGCAGGGATAGAACACAGGACCTCCAGATTAGCGAACCAACGTCTTATTCACTGAGCCACAGTGGCTCCCTTGCAGAGAAGAAGTTAAAATGTGTCTGTCTCAATTATTAACATAAAATTGATCACGATAAAAGGATAATTGTTGAAACGTCGTGCTTATAGAATAAAAGCAGTGATTGATTTCCCATAAAAATTGTGTTCTGTTTAAGGCAGGGGTGTCAAGCTCATTTCGATTCAGGGACCACATGAACTTAAATTTTACATCAAGTGGGCCGGAGATAAACAAAAATATCAAGATAAAGTCAAACGTCCTTGAAATTTTCTGAATTCTAAAAACAAAGCCAAACATCCTTGACATGGGTAATTTTTTAGACGAGTTTCCAAATTGCTAAGATATAATATTGAACACAACATTCTCTTGTATTACATACAACTTAGATATCTATGACATACAGTACACAGAAATCAGAGTTTTACTGAAACTGGAAAACAATTAAATGATTTCCCCTGCTAATTTCTAAGAATTTTGTTGAAATTTGTTAAACGGGCCACATTTAAACCCATGACGGGCCGGATCTGACCCGCGGGCCACATTTTTGACACCCCTGGTGAAAAGGAAGTTATTCATTTACAGATGCACAATGTAAAAGCTAAATCTGCATATTGCAGATCTTTTTTCTACCTTCAAATGTCATATAATAGACAGTTACATGTATTCACTTTTCATTGTCTATTTTTAAACTGTTATAGCAAAAACGGCCCAGATTTTTATTTAATTCTAATATAATGTATCTTATATTACGTGCGTAAAATCAGAAGGTCTGTCATTGAGTCGAGTGGTGTGGTTTTGATTCCCCCGCTTGTACATGTATGTGACAAGGAGTAGGGTCGTCTGTCCAACCTTGTGAGTTTTCTCCAGGTCCTCCAATTTCCTACCACTGCCAATTATTAAAGACCCCTACGTACAAGCGAATTATTAAAATAAAATTGAACCATGTGTTAGTTCCGAAATGACCTAGTTTGTATCGAATGGACGTTAAACCCCATTTCTCTCTAAAGATGTATAGTTTATTAAGTATACTATTCAGGCCACAGGGCCTTTGTACATATAGATAAACAGTTTTCCAAATTGACGATGAGAATTTAAGTTTTAGTAACTTTTGTCCGTAAAGTAATAAAATAAATTTAAACTAAATATATTTATGTGGCCAGTTTGATAAAAAAAAAATTGTATTTAAGAATATATAAAATAACAATTAAACATTATGTAAAAGCTGAATCTGCCTATTGCAGGTCTTCCGTTAGGTCTGAAATATTATCTAAACTATTAATTTGACATTAATTAAGTTATCTAGACCATAATCAACTCTCGATGGCATCGGATACTCAAGATTTTAACTAAATACATAATGTACATGTATCTTTAATCAACAATTACTGTGTTTAATACTAATATGTTCAATTACTAAATGCCAATCAAAGAACAACTAATAATCAATATAAAAGCACTGATTGATTCCGTTGTGGTCTAATTGGTTTATGCTTACTATCATTTACACTCAGTGAACCCACTTCGATCTAATGAATTGTATAGACTAAATTATGAAATGTAGAAGGTAAAGTAGGAAGTATTATAAAATGATATTAAAGATACATTATTATAAAGTATTATAAAATGATATTAAAGATACATTATTATAAAGTATTATAAAATGATATTAAAGATACATTATTATAAAGTATTATAAAATGATATTAAAGATACATTATTATAAAGTATTATAAAATGATATTAAAGATACATTATTATAAAGTATTATAAAATGATATTAAGTAAGACGAATAAAAATTATTTTATAATGTGAGAGAGAGAGAGTAATGGGGTTTAATGTCCACTCGACACAAATTAGGTCATTTTGGGACTAACATGGTTCAATTTTATTTCAATAATTTGAATGCGCGTAGGGGTCTTTAGCAGTGGGAAGAAACCGGAGGACCTGGAGTAAACCCACGAGGTTGGACAGGCGACCCTACTCCTTGTCACGTACAACCGGGGAATCGAAACCACACCAGTTGACTCAATGACAGACTTTGTGATACAGAGCGCACATGCTAACCATTCAGCCATCCATGCGCATTGTATCATAAGCTCTGTCATTTAGTCAACTCACGTGGTTTCGATTCTCCGGTTGTATGTGACAAGGAGTAGGGTCGCCAGTCCAACCTCGTAGGTTTTCTCTGGATCCTCTGTTTTCCTCCCACTGCTAAAGGCCCCTACGCGTATTCAAATTATTGAAATAAAATTGAACCATATGTTAGTCCCTGATTGACCTAGTTTGTGTCGAGTGGACGTTAAACCCCATTTCTCTCTCTTTTAACAGACAAAATGTATTTGTCCATCCCATATGACATATATTTCTGTTAAAGTCCATTCGGGGGGTGAGGTATCTAGTGGTTTAACATGTGCGCACAAAATCATGAGGTCTGCCATTGAGTCAAGTAGCAAGGTTTCGATTCCTAACTTGTACGTGACAAGGAGTAGGGACACCTATGCACAAGCAAATTATTGAAATAAAATTGAACAATATGTTAATCCTGAAATAAGAGTAGGCTGTAGTGATGCTGTCCGGTCAAAATTTCCCTCATAGCACACTGAAGGAAAATGTCTGTCTTAATTAGCCTTGTTGGAGCAGCACAGTAGGACATTAAACATCATTTGAAGCCCATTTATTTCATTTCCTTCTACCAGACTGCATCTTTTATGTTTAATAAAGAAACTAGTGGTTGAAATTCTCTAAATTCCAGGTAATTACCTGTAGTTATTTTGTAGGTAGAGTGATTATTTATGATATATACCTGAGACGTACTGAGTAGCCTGTGTCTGAAGATTGTTATCTCTTATCTCTAGTCTTATACCATCAACTACATTCACATTCTTAATTATTGCAATGGCATTTAGTAATTGAACTGGAATATACAGGTCACAATTCAGTAATAAGCAGTAATTGTATTCCATAGAATTGTGACCTGTATATTCATTCTGTAAAACGCTGGCTCATTAGCTTGGAGGTCGCGGATTTGATCCCTGTGTTGGCCGAGAAAGTTCATTGGGATTTTCTGGCGTGGTTTCCCCTTGTCAGTGGTGCAGGAAGGAGGGTCTGGTAAGGGCAGCTGTCTAGTCGTTCGGGTGGGACGGAAAACCGAGGTCCTGTGTACACATTGGCATGCATGTTAAAGATCCCTTGGCAGTTGGAATTCGATATAAGAGTAGTCCGTAGCGCTACTGTCCAGGCAAAATTTCCCTCATCAGATATAGCACACTTTATGGCGTATGCCCGTCTTCATTAGCCCTGTCGGAGCAGAACAGTAGGACGTTAAACTCCATTTCATTTCGATTCTCCGGTTGTACATGACGAGGAGTAGGGTCATCTGTCCAACTTCGTGGCTTTTCTTTGGGTTCTCCGTGTTCCTCCCACTGCTAAAAACCCCTATGCGCAAGCAAATTTTGAAATAAAATTGAACCATGTGTTAGTTCCGAAATGATCTAGTTTGTGTTGAGTGGAAGTTCAACCCCATTTCTCTCTCTCTTTCTCGCTGTTATGTATCAAAAACTCAAAGAACTGAAGATTAAATTGGTTTTGCTTTAAGCTATCCGGTAATATATTGGTGTTTTGTAAATGAGGAAATGTCTAGAAATAGAAATTAGAAGTGTTTTAATACATGCGTAGATATTTCTTGAGTGTTCTTATTACACTCTCTATTAAATTTACAGTACCATCTTCATTAGTCTGATAAATTGTTTCATGATGACTAGAGAAGCCTAGTCGAAACGTCGCTCAGTAATAATATAAGCAGTAATTGTATTCCATGGAACTGTGACCTGTATACTTCATTAGTCTGGTTGGTGTAGAACACTAAAATAGTAAATCACATTTCATTTTATGTATGAAATATGCTGCTTTTTTTTTAACTGTTTAGCCTTTTCATTTTTATTGAATTTAATTCGATACATGTATGCTTCTGATGATAACTAATTGTATGTGTATACACGTACGGTCACATCAATTTGATTTTCTGTTATTTGGGAATACCCGTTAAGATTTTTTATACGCCCACATTTTCATGTGGACGTATATTGTTGTCGCCATGGTCCGTGTGTCTGTTCACAATTTGTTTGTGGACACTCTACAGGTCACAATTTTTATCTGATTTTGACTTAAGTTGAAATATAGGTGTATCTCGCAAAGATCTCGGTTCCTTTCGAAATTGGCATTTATCGGACTGTAACTTCATGGATTATGGCCCCTGATTGTACGAAAGATCATGTTTATAGCTTGTGGACACTCTTAGAGGTCACAATTGTTAACCGATTTTGAAGAAACTTGAAATGTATGTTTATACCCCAAAGATCTCGGTTCCTTTCGATATTCGCGCATATCGGACTTTAACTTCCTCGATTATGGCCCCTGATTTTACGAAAAATCACATTTTTAGCTTGTGGTCCCTCCACAAGCCACAATTTTTATCTGATTTAAAAAATCGTTTAAATATATCACTGTTACGCCATAAGAAGGGTTAAGTTCGAATTTCTTGAAAATCAGATCGAAACTGACAAAATGGCCGCTTCTTGTATGCAAATAGTCTAAAAGAAAAGTATGTAATACCTTGAGGTTGTGGACCCTCTCGAAGTCACAAGTTTTTATACGATTTTGATGAAACTTGAAATGTATGTTTATATCACAAAGATCTTGGATCATCTCGATCATCATGCATATCAGAACGTAACTTCCTTGATTATGGCCCCAAATTGTTTGAAAAATAACATTTTTAGCTTGTGGACCCTCAAGAAGTCACAATTTGTATTCAATTTTATAAACCATTTAAATATATCACCGTTACACCTGAGTGAAGGTTGAGTTGAAATTTCATAAAAACCCAACAGAAACTGCCGGACAAAATGGCAGCTCCTTGTACGCTAATAGTCTAAAAGTATGTAAAACCAAGGTTGTAGACCCTCTAGAAGTCACAATTTTTATTCGATTTTGATAAAACTTGAAATGTATGTTTATATCACAAAGATCTTGCTTTCTCTTGATAATAACTTCCTGGATTATGGCCCCTGATTGTACGAAAAATCATGTTTTTTAGCTTGTGGATTCTCTAGAGGTCACAATTTTTATTTTAAAAACTGTTTAAATATATATCACCATTCCACCGCATTAAGGTTGAATTCGAATTTCGGAAAAAAATTGAAACGAACCCGCCGACAAAATGGCCGCTCTTTGTACGCAAATTGTGTAAAAGTATGTAATATGAAGGTTGTGGACTCTATACAGGTCACTGTTTTTATCCGATTTTGATGAAACTTAAAATATCTTTATATCCCAAAGATCTCAGTCCCTTTTGATATTTGCTCATTTCAGACCATAACTTTCTGGATTGTGGCATCTGCTTGTACGAAAAATTGCTTTTGTTTTTAACTTGTTCTCTATCCATTTCTTGCAAAATGTTGGTGTATCTTGCCTGGCGACCGCTGGTCTTCATATTTCTGTGAGAAAAAGACTATTTTAAAAACTCAAACTACTTGGTTGCACTGTTCAAAAGCTTTTAGGTCCAAATTTTTTAAGTTTTGAAATTTTGAACTAAACACAGTACATATAGCCAGTCATTCGGTCATTCTTAAAGGCAGTAGACAGTCATGCAGTTAATCCTAAAGGTACATGTAATAGCCAGTCATTCCGAATGATAGTAGACATTCGTTCCAAAAGTTTGTAGACAGTCATTCAGTGATCCAATAATAAAGATATTAGACAGTCATTCAGTCAATTAACCCTAAAGGTAGTCAAAAGTAATTTCTAAAGTTAGACAACAGCCAGTCAATCTACCCTAAAGGCAGTAGACAGTCATTCCAAATGATAGTAGACATTCATTCCTATTTTGTAGACAGTCATTCAGCCATTGAATCATAAAGATATTAGACAGTCATTCAGTCAGTCAATTAACCCTAAAGGTAGTCAGAAGTCATTCCTAAAGTTAGACAACAGTCAGTCAATCAACGTGGAGGTATTATACACCTGTTTCCACCTCTATTCCATTGTATCTACGAGTATATATAATAGTTTATAATATCATTACATATATGTAGGTAGGTGGTATATATAGATATTACAATAATACCCGCAGGTGCTTGTCTAATGTCTGGTATGTATGTGAATACTTTAATAAAGAGAGTGGTGTGCAGATAAGTAGGATGTTAAGACTTTTATTTCCTGTTCCCATATGCCAGTGGTTCGCTACCTTTTTTTGCCTCGGAACACATGAAAAAATAGTGGCACACTTGGTTAAATATATATGTAAAATATTTGAATTTTGCAAAATAAAAACATGGCAAGTCTGCTCCTATACTGGGCTAATGAAGATGGAACCGTAGACAGAGACTAGTCATAGACACATAGAATGACTTAAAACTAAATAAAGAAAAACACATCTATGAACTGATCAGTAGACACCAATGAATACTCAATTGGGATCATGTGGTTTTTCGCATTTTCTTAATGTGCCATTCAAAATTTCGCAGCACACTGTAGCCTCCCAGGAATTGGGCAAGACAATTTTTTTCGGGCAATCAGATTTTTCAGGCAGTGGCCAAATGATGCAAAAAGTCAAATGTTACTGGATATAAAAGAAAAAATATGAAAATTATTCCATCCTGCGAAATGAAGTGCCCGAAATCCAAGACTCTTACTGTAAATCGTGTGGGGTGATGCAATTGCCAACCGAAGTTCAGAGTTTCAGAAAAAACTCATGATTCTGATTTTGATTCTCGAAATCAATCTGCATTTCCAGGTGCTGCTTGCCGTTATTTTTCAAGATTTTACTACAGTTGTTTTGTGATTTTGTGATTGGCTGATATCTGATAAGATTACGTAGATTCATATTTCGAGCAAAAATGATACATCCCCCACCAAGGAAAATCAGCCCATATGCTTATGCCTATTCCTTTAGTTAGACTTTTGTGGGTAATCTCAAAATATAAATACACGTACATATAAACTAAATTCAAGTCATTCAGGATAAATTTGAATAAGTGTGTAAAAAAAAAACCCAGATTGTCGATCGAAAGAGAGAGAGAGAGATTGAAAGCCATTATCCCTGCAGTGTACTGATCTACATGGGCTATTATAAACCATATGTTAAAAACAAGAACCAATGAAATATGTTTTGTTTGTTACTGGAGAACAGATGCTGGGCCCGACTATATTTGTTAGAAGCAGACATACAGATGTTGGCAGTTTAACATTCATATAACTCTTAACATACCCACCTTCATTGTCTACCGATATATTTACATTTCTTAAAGTAACAATACGCCCTTTGCAATTTTTCGCTAAAATATCAAATTTCGCAAAGCTTAAAGATACATTATGAGACATTAGATAAGGAACTGACAATTCTCACTATAATAGTTAAAAACTAGATAATGTAAAAGGGAATTTGCTGAAAATTTCTGTCAAATTGATCCACTCTGAACCGAGAATTTAGTGATTGAATTTTGGGCCTAGCCTCGATTATCATTACTAAAGTTGGTACAATAAAAAACATAGTCTTTATTATCCATTTTTGGATTTAATCATGAATGAGCATTGAGCAGCAGATCAGATTATAATCCAGTAAATATTACAGGCTAGCGTTGACATCGAGAGTTGATTATGGTCAAGATAAGTTAATTAATGTCTAATTAATAATTTAGATAACATTTCAGGCCTAAAGAAAGACCTGCAATAGGCAGATTTAGCTCTTGCATAATGTATGTTTAATAAATGCTTATATGTAGTCCGATTGATTATTTAACATTTAATTAAACATACATTATGCAAGAGCTAAATCTGCCTATTGCTGGTCTTCCTTTGGGGCTTAAATGTAATACAAATTATTAATTAGACATTTATTAACATGACAAGAACATATTCCCCTATCGATACCATCAGATGGCACTGATTTTAAGTAGATTAGAACAGTTCGGCCATTTAATGATGTAATTTAAAAATAGAGGTTACAATCAATGCACAAGTCTTGTCAAAACTATAACCATTGATAACTTTGCTCCAAATAAAGTAATATGAATGAAATTTTACACATATTTGATTTGCTCAAAATAAAGTAATTTGAATGAAATTTTCAAAATATTCATTTTGCATTATCTATTTTTGAAATGTTATAGTGAGAACGACCAGTTATTTATCAAAATCTTACATAATGCCCCTTTAAGAAAATGTTATCAAAATACCAACTGCTTTAAATGATGCATGGAGACATTTAACAGCAGTATGTTTTTCTTGTTTTGTCTGGGGGGTTGGGTGGCCAAATGGTTAATGCATGCAAGTTGCTTCATAAGGTCTGTCATTGAGTCAAGTTGCGTGGTTTCGATTTCCGCCTGTACATGATAAGGCGTAGAGTCGCCTGCCCAACCCTGTGGGTTTTCTCCCGGTCCTCTGGTTTCTTCTAACTGCTAAAGACCCCTAGGCGCAAACAAATTAGTGAAATAAAATTGAACCATGTGTTAGTCCCGAAATGACCTAGTTTGTGTCGAGTGGACTTTAACCCTCTCTTTCTCTCTGTATTACCATATGCTTGCATGATACATTTTATTTTTGACATCAAATAATATATTGTAATATATTTGTCATATATTTTTGACATCAAATATATTTGTGATATATTTTAAAATGTTGACTATTTTTGTATGTTATAGACAGACGTCGTAGAAAGTTACGATGTTCGAAAAGGCGGTATCGAAGGTTACGAAGAGTTTCTGGGATATGTCGACGGTCAGGTATAGAGGAGATGTTGTTGTTGTCATGTTCATTGTATTATTTGTTGTTTGTGTGTTGATTGCTTGCTGTCCAGGATGTTCACAAAAATAATGCTTAAAACCATCCTAAAATCCAACATGGGCGGACATTGTTATGCTTTTGACTTTCCTAAAATCCAACATGGGCCGGACATTGTTATGCTTTTCACCGTCCTAAAATCCAAAATAGGCAGACATTGTTTTGCTTTTGACTTTTCTAAAATCCAACATGGGCGGACATTGTTATGCTTTTGACTTTCCTAAAATCCAACATGGGCCGGACATTGTTATGCTCTTGACCATCCTAGATTCTAACATGGCCGGACATTGTTATGCTCTTGACCATCCTAAAATCCAGCAGGGGATCATGTCGACAGTTATTATAGAATAGTTGTTTTGTTTGTTATAGTAGTTATAGTTGTTGTTGAATGTTTGTGTTACATGTAACTGCTATGTTTATGGTCAGGTATAAAGGAGTGGTTGTTGAATGTTTGTGTTACATGTAACTGCTATGTTTATGGTCAGGTATAAAGGAGTGGTTGTTGAATGTTTGTGTTACATGTAACTGCTATGTTTATGGTCCGGTATAAAGGAGTTGTTGCTGAATGTGTTTCGTGTGTTGCTTGCTATGTTGATGGTCAGGTATAAAAGAGTTGTTGCTGAATGTTCATTATAGTAGTACTAGATGTTGTTTAATATTGTTTGTGTTGCTTGCTATCCAGGATTTCAACAATGGTCAGATACATGTATAAAGGAGTTGTTGTTCGTTTGTTATGGTAGTACTAGTTATGACGCTACTATGTGTTAAGTTATATATCTTAAACTACCAAAGTAACTGCAATTTGGATTTTATAGATACACTCTTTTGTTTTTGTAAAACATTCACCATTTCAAACAGCATGCAGGAATTATGTTGGGGCTGTCATTGAGGTTTACTATATACTGTTTTATACTAGGTTTTATATTTCCCGGTGGTTCAAAAAAGCATATTTTCAGATAGAAATAAGTTTTGGGGTTTGAATGGTTGATCTACATATAATTTACCTTTCACCATTATTTAATAGTGATTACCTTTCACCATTATTTAATAGTGATTACCTTTCACCATTATTTAATAATGATTACCTTCCACCATTATTTAATAATGATTACCTGTCACCATTATTTAATAATGATTACCTGTCACCATTATTTAATTTACCTTTCACCAGTATTTAATAATGATTACCTGTCACCATTATTTAATAATGATTACCTTTCACCATTATTTAATAGTGATTACCTTTCACCATTATTTAATAATGATTACCTTCCACTATTATTTAATAATGATTACCTGTCACCATTATTTAATAATGATTACCTTTCACCATTATTTAATAATGATTACCTGTCACCATTATTTAATAATGATTACCTGTCACCATTATTTAATAATGATTACCTGTCACCATTATTTAATTTACCTTTCACCAGTATTTAATAATGATTACCTGTCACCATTATTTAATAATGATTACCTTTCACCATTATTTAATAGTGATTACCTTTCACCATTATTTAATAATGATTATCTTCCACTATTATTTAATAATGATTACCTGTCACCATTATTTAATAATGATTATTATTTCAAACCATTTCAAACAGCATGCAGGAATTATGTTGGGGCTGTCATTGAGGTTTACTATATACTGTTTTATACTAGGTTTTATATTTCCCGGTGGTTCAAAAAAGCATATTTTCAGATAGAAATAAGTTTTGGGGTTTGAATGGTTGATCTACATATAATTTACCTTTCACCATTATTTAATAATGATTACCTGTCACCATTATATAATAATGATTACCTGTCACCATTATTTAATTTACCTTTCACCAGTATTTAATAATGATTACCTGTCACCATTATTTAATAATGATTATGTTTCTTTTCAGCTGGAAAAGTACCTTATCTACGACACGAGCGAGATCGAATCTTCTTCTTTGATTTTAGTGAAGTATCACCTGAAGAAGGTGTATCTGGAGCAGAGTTACGTCTTTATAGAGAGACTAGCAAAAAAAATGGCAGACTTGAAATTGAGTTGTTTATGATTCAACAAGGAAATGATTTAGAGTAGGTTTTCATTTTGGAATAATATTACATATACTTGTACTAGTATTTCTCTCTTCATCGACTGGGGGTTGGATAGTCCAGCTCTGAACGTAGGTCTCATTACACTCGCCTCTACGTCCAGGGACCCTTCAATTGAGTCCTTGTCGACAGGAATTGGTTTCCCAGTCAATTTTACTGGGCAACTTTTTACTGCTAAACGGTGGGGTGTCAATCCAAGTGAACGCCTGTACAATGTAAAGGAACATCTTAGTGAGAAAATAAGACCTTGCTTACCTCGCTAGAGTCAGTATGAGCGACACAACATGCTGTTAAAAAATACGTCTCCGTCTTCTAACCGACTTGGCGGACATCATTGAAAGGGTAGCGCACAAATTTAAGAACTCGGCCATATAAGATGAAACGACTGGGGGTTGGATGGACGAATGGTTAGCACGTGAGAGCTGTATCATAAGGTCTATCATTGAGTCAACTGGTGTGGTTTTGATTCCCTGGTTGTAAGTGGCAAGGAGTAGGGTCGCTTGTCCAACCTAATGGGTTTTCTCCGGGTCCTCCGGTTTCCTCCCACTGCTAAAGACCCCTATGTGCAAGTGAATTGTTGAAATAAAATTGAACCATGTGTTATCCTGAAATGACCTAGTTTGTGTCGAGTGGATGTTAAACCCCATTTCTGTCTCTCTATTTCTTTCTACACCGGGTCAATAGTTTTAACTTCTGATCCTTGATTCATGTATTACGAAATCTTGAAATCTAGGAAAATAGTTGTCATATATATGTAGTCCTTAAATATTATAGGCATTTTTATCGACCAATGATTAGTGAGTTAGATTCAAGCAAATTTGCATCTCTAACGTCCACCTACTGGGTAATTCAAATCGATTACCCTAATCGAGGTGTGATTTGTTGATTTCATCAGGTGATCACATGATTTTTTCAACTATGTCCAGCCACAAGAATTGTTTACAGCTAATCAGCGCATTTAATGATCTTGTCAAGAGAGCGAGAGAGAAATGGGGTTTAACGTCCACTTGACACAAACTAGGTCATTTCAGGACTAACATATGGTTTAATTTTATTTACATAATTCGCTTGCGCGTAGGGGTCTTTAGCAGTGGGAGGAAACCGGAGGACCCGGAGAAAACCCACGAGGTTGGACAGACGACCCTACTCCTTGCCACGTACAACCACGTCAGTCGACTCAATGACAGACTTTATGATAGAGCGTGCGCACGCTAACCATTCAGCCATCCAACCCCCCATGATCTTGTCAAAGTGCTTTGAAATGGACTATAGTCTCACATGACATCTCCACTAAATTCAACTATAATTTGACTATAATCTCACATGACATCTCCACTAAATTCAAAGCAATTTGGTAAGTCGATTAAAATGCCTTATGTATGTAGTTTGGTAAGGGAGGTATACTGTAAATGACTTCTGTGCCTGTTATTTGATCTGGAGTTGAAAAGCTACGCCTGTGTCTGAAACTTTGTCTCAGATTTTGCATGCAATTTAATTTGAACATGTCATATGAGACAGTAATCAAAACACTTCCTATCAAAAATCACCTTTTTAACAACCAGCAAAGATCATCCCCTACCCCATCCACCCATAAGATTTTGATCAATAACGGACAGGAAAAGCAACAACCATGAATCCCACCCAATTTTTAACAACCAGCAAAGAACATTCCCTATTCCATCCACCCATAAGATTTTGATCAATAACGGACAGGGAAAGCAACAACCATGAATCCCACCCAATTTTTAACAACCAGCAAAGAACATCCCCTACCCCATCCACCCATAAGATTTTGATCAATAACGGACAGGGAAAGCAACAACCATGAATCCCACCCAATTTTTAACAACCAGCAAAGAACATCCCCTACCCCATCCACCCATAAGATTTTGATCCATAACGGACAGGGAAAGCAACAACCATGAATCCCACCCACTTTTTAACAACCAGCAAAGAACATCCCCTACCCCATCCACCCATAAGATTTTGATCAATAACGGACAGGAAAAGCAACAACCATGAATCCCACCCAATTTTTAACAACCAGCAAAGAACATCCCCTACCCCATCCACCCATAAGATTTTGATCAATAACGGACAGGGAATGCAACAAACATGAATCCCACCCAATTCTACTTCAGTTGTGTAATGATACTTCTGTGTTAATTATCTATTTAAATATATTTTACTAGAGACAAGAGATTATCCTCAGAAGTAAATGTAACAGTAGCACCAGACTTTACTGGATGGTTTGGACTGAATGTTACAGGAGCAGCAGAGAAATGGACAAATTTCCCAGAAACTAATCTTGGTCTTTACATGAAAATACGAGATGAAAAAGGTAAATTGAGTTTATAATAGAAGACATTTAAGTAAAAATCCAAACAATTATTGGATGCTACCTCGATACCCAGCTTTGCCCGTGGCCCCAGATCTGCTTACTCAGCATATTCTTGTTTTGCACGCTCCCCCGCTAGCTTACATCATTTGTTACTATTATTAAACTTAATTACCATAATAAACAGAGTTACCTCCCGTTAACTGTTAATTGCAGTAAAAACAGTTTGACTGCAGGCACAGATTTGTGCCTATGTTATACTAATAAATAATCTTTACCTTCATAAATTATGGCTTAAAACATTCAAGGGGGCTTGCTAGTTAATTTGATACAACATATGGAGGTGGATCGTGGCGAAGGATCGTGATGGGCGAATAAATATACATACATCTTTGATTCTTTTTATATAGAAAATTTTTATCAGGTTTGTATTGGACAAGTAGGGTCGCCTGTCCAACCTCGTGGGTTCTATCCGGGTCCTTTGGTTTCCTCCCACTGCTAAAGACCCCTACGCACAAGCGAATTATTTTAATAAAATTATACCATATGTTAGTCCCGAAATGACCTAGTTTGTGTCGAGTGGACGTTAAACCCCATTTCTCTCTCTCTCTCTCCCTCTCTATTGTATTGGACAAAAGTAAGTTTAGAAATTTATATATTTTATTACGATCGATTTAAAAAAGTGGAAGTTTGGGTGGTCGTGTGGTCTAACATATGTCCTTTAGATCATAAGGTCTGTCATATTGAGTGGTGTGTGGTTTGAATTCATCACTAGTACATGTACATGACAAGCTGTAGGGTTGCATGTCCAACCTCATGGTTTTTCTCTGGGTTTTCCCCATTTCTCCAAAAGACCCCTACGCGCTAGCAAATTAGTGACAAAAGTAGATACGTGACCCCTCCCTCTTTCTGTGGGGGGTTGGATGGCCGAATACTTAGCACATGTAGGCTTTATCATAAGGTCTGTCATTGAATCGGGGGGGGGGGGGTGGATGGCCGAATGGTTAGCACGCGCACGCAGTTTCATAAGGTCTGTCATTGAGTCAACTGGCGTCGTTTCGATTCCCCTGTTGTACGTGACAAGGAGAAGGATCGCCTGTCCAATCTCTTGGGTTTTCTCTGGTTCCTCGGGTTTCCTCCTACTGTTAAAGACCCCTATGCGCAAGCGAATTATTGAAATAAAGATTGAACCATGTGCTAGTCCCGAAAGGACCTAGTTTGTGTTGAGTGAACGTTAAACCAAATTTCTCTCTCTCTCGCTCTTTCTGTCTAAAAAGGGTATTTGTTTTAATTCCAGGACATGATGTCGATCCTAAGAAAGTTGGTATTATAACCAAGAAAGGGCCAACTGACAAACAGCCATTTATGGTGGGTTATTTTAAGATGACTAACGAAGTATTGAGTCGTAGAACGAGATCAACCAGCAACAGACGGGCACCAGAAGTTAGTCATGTAGAAATGGCGTATGGCGATGATCCTTATAATCCCTACAGTAGTAACTGTAAGTACATATGGTATATTAGCCATTGTTATATTAATAAAGGGGTGTTGAATGGCTAAATGGTTAGCATGTGCGCTTTGTATCATAAGGTCTGTCATTGTGTGGTTTCGAATCCCTGGTTGTACGTGACAAGAAGTAGGGTTGCCTGTCCAACCTCGTGGGTTTTCTCCGGGTCCTCCCGTTTCCTCTCATTGCTAAAGACCCCTACGCGAAAGCAAATTATTGAAATGTGTTAGTCCCGAAATGACCTAGTTTGTGTCGAGTGGACGTTAAACCCCATTTCTCTCTTTCTCTCTCCATTTCATTGTCGCCCTGGCACGATATACCCCTCGGCATAATCGTGTACATGAGCTTTTGCTACACAGAAGTCATTTGTGTCCAGTCGTTAAATATTCTATAGTTCAACTAATGGTCTCATCCCACAGTTTAATGACCTGGCCCCAAGTTCGCAAAGCATTCTCAGATTTAAGTTAAGAATTTACTCAAATTGTTTGTTTTATTTTAAGTAGAATATAGCCCTTTATAAAACTTGTGTTGTTTTAATGTATCAAATACATCAATAAGAAACTGTGTTCAAAGTTTTGTGTTTCTGGATCAAAGATATTTCTTAAAAACAGTGATTGAAAGTTGAGTAAATTCTTAACTTTTAAGTCCAAAATTTAGCTTTTAAAGATACATCATTTTAGACTAAGATAAAGAGTTGACAGTTCTCACTATAATAGTTTAAAATAGATAATGAAAAATGAATATTTTGAAAATTTCGGTCAAATCTTTTCATTCTGAGCAAAGTTATGACTGTTTATAGCGTAGTCTCAACTCATTCTTTATTATCTATTTTGAAATTGCGATCATGTTTGAATTCATTGACCATGTCATGATTGTCGAGAGAGTTGATTATGGGCTTTTCAATTCACATTTCATGGACAAATCTTTAATCTACATGTATTTAATACATTCGTCAAACCTTGGAAGTCTCCGGTACCCTACTTCTAACCTCGGCAGTACGACGGTAAGTGATATGTAGCTACACCCATACAATTGTGATCCGGCTACCTGTTTACTTATTAGGGAAACTTGCCGCTTTTAGAAAGAAGTTCTCAAAATATCTTCATTTGAAGAGTGTGTAGAGTTTTCATTGCAAAGTTGTCCTTTGTTTTAAGAAAATCTGATAAACTTGAAAGAAAAACAGCTTCAGACATTGAAATATTTGTATGATGGACAAGATTGTGTATCTAGCTTCATGGGCGCCGCCATTTTTAATCCGAGAACTTGAAAGTAGTTCCAACGGCGGAATTCGTCATACAGCCGAGGTTAGATGTAGGGTACCAGAGTCTGCCGAATGATATTTAATAGTTATAAAAGAAATGAAAGATAGTTATTTATTATTATTTCAGCTTATCTACGATTTAAAAATAAGCCATGTAAACGTCATTCACTTTTTGTTAGTTTTAGAGATCTAGGATGGCAGGTTGGTTAAAATTTATATTTGAAATATTTATCAACATATAGGAGACCAATGAGTATCCAATCAGTAATGAATTTTGAAAGTTAAATGCATGTTCATATATTTGAAAGAATTTTATTGTCTTCTTTGATTGACATTTAGTAATTGAACATATTAAAAATTTTATGGATACACAATTACTGAGTTTAATACTAAGCTACATTTCGTCGAGGATAGATACTCTTGTCTGTATCATTTTCTTGATAAAGATGAGAGTATCCGCGTCGAAACGTCGCTTATTGGTAAACTCAGTAATTGTATCAATAAAATTGTACCTTGTGTTAATTTGATTCTCATTAAAGGCATTTTGAATTCAATTCAAGTTCATATTGTGGCACACTAACCTGGAGGTCGTGTGTTTGATCCCTGCATTGGCCGAGAAAGTTCATCGGGATTTTCCGGCTTGGTTCTCCCTTGTTAGAGTGGTGCAGGACAGAAGCCCTGGCCAGGGACAATGTAGTGTCGTTCAAATGGGCTGAAAAACCGAGGTCCTGTGTACACATTGGTGTCCACGAGAAAGATTGCTTGGCAGTTGGAATTCGATATAAGAGCAGGTCATAGTGCCGCTGTCCAAGCAAAATTTCCCTCATAGCATACTGTATGACGTATGTCCGTCTTCATTAGCCCAGTTGGTGTAGAACAGTAGAATGTTAAACACCATTTCATTTCATTTCATTTCCAAAAGGAATATCGGTCCAAAAACGGTTTAATTCCTATCAGTATTTGCAAAGATATGAATAAGATTATTTTGTGAAATTTGGCCTCCTCTGCACATGATATACACAAGCCCAGTACCACCAATAAGTGTTCGGTAAATCCTTAATTTGTACGAATAAAACCCAGGCCAGCATCTGTCCAAATCAGAGTTTCGAGAAAGATTCAGATCAATTCAAATAATCTTGAATTTAAATATTGAAACATTTTTCTCTGTATTTTTCAGGAT
The DNA here is from genome assembly GCF_932274485.2 of Patella vulgata. Lineage (NCBI taxonomy): Eukaryota > Metazoa > Mollusca > Gastropoda > Patellidae > Patella > Patella vulgata. Next base: position 84,258,222 of record NC_065879.2, read on the forward strand.
TGGATTATTGCCCCTGATGGGTATTCAGCATTTTATTGTCATGGTGAATGTTCGTTCCCTCTAGCTGCTAATATGAATGCTACAAACCACGCTATTGTTCAGACTTTGGTCCATTTGATGGATCCAGTTCTTGTTCCTAAACCCTGTTGTGCTCCAACCAAATTAAACGCCATTTCTGTGTTGTACTTTGATCATAACTCGAACGTCGTCTTGAAAAAATACAAAAGTATGATTGTCAAAGCCTGTGGCTGCCATTAAAAATATATTTCGAACTTTTAAAGATATTATTTGTCTGAGGTTAGTAATATTTTGTAAAAATTGAGATAAAACTTTAAAAGTAAGATTGTCATAGCCTGTGGCTGCCATTCAAAATATATTTTGAATATTGAAAGATATTATTTGTCTGAAGTTTATTTGTCTGACGTTAGTAATATTTTGTAAAAATTGAGATAAAATTTTTAAAGTTTTTTCTTTAATTGGATGAAAAACAAAAACAATGTTCAGGGCCAATACTTATAAGAGGTGCAATATTTCATTACTAGACAGCTTGTGAATCAAAATATGTCTATTTCGGATGTAAAGCCTAGCTCACAAATCGCCGTATATGTTTTGCCACGCACGCGTCGTAGGGTTTGGTAGCTCGAAGACCAGCCGCAAGAAACCACAGGGCCGTAACTAGCTCAGAGCAACGAGTGGGACGAGAAGTGTTCTCAGGGTGCTGTAAATTGACGGACAATGTATATCAATTTTTTTATGGTCGAAAATCTTTTCACAGGTGGGGGGGGGGGGGCGAAAACTTTTGCTGGGGGGGGCTTGGCCCCCCTTGCACCCCCCATAGTTACGGGCCTGAAAAACCGGGTGAAAATTTTGTCATGTGCAGGACCAAAAGTCTCTACACCAAGTCTGCGATTTTCTACGATGCCGAATACATGCAAGTGACACGTAAGTCTCACACATAGGTTTACGAAAATTACCTCCATAGACTGCCCGTAGTAGCACGTACAGCGGTTTGTGAGGCAGGCTTAAGAGAATAAATCAAAGAGCTGATAATCAAAATGTAAGTTATTGGGTTTACGAAAGATATTTTTAAAAATGATTTATTGTTTGTTTAAAAATAGACCTAACCCTGTTGTCTAAAATAGCTAAAAAATAACTCAAAACATGTTCAAACTTCACAAAAATAAATCAAAGAGCTGATAATCAAAATTTAAGTAATTGGGTTTACGCCGATAGTTTTGAAAATGATTTATTGTTTGTTTAATTTTAGACCTAACCCTGTTGTCTAAAAGAGCTAAAAATAATTCAATCATCTTTAGACTTCACTAAAATACTTGATTTGATCAAAAATACATATTTTTACAAAAATATGCAAATTACTTAATTTGCATAATTTATGCAGAAGGTTCGAATTAATGAAAAATACAGATTACTCATATGGACATTACACTGTCAGTCCGTAATTTGCACAAGTTTTAGAGTACAATGGTTTTGAGCTAATGATTTGTTAATTTAGGGGATTTTTTTTCAAAATAAAAAATATGGAAAAAAATCACTTCTATAATTTGCTGTTTACCTGACAGAGTCTCATCGTTAAGCCTGTTTACCTGACAGAGTCTCATCGTTAAGCCTGTTTACCTGACAGTCGGACAGTCTCATCGTTAAGCCTGTTTACCTGACAGGCTCATCGTTAAGCCTGTTGACCTGACAGAGTCTTCTCGTTAAGCCTGTTTACCTGACAGGCTCATGGTTAAGCCTGTTGACCTGACAGTCTCATCGTTAAGCCAGTTTTCCACATGCACGATTTTGTGGCGTTTACACGAAAAACGCGTACATCAAAGACAGGCCCTTATTTGTACATTGTATAATGCGTGATGTACATTTCTAGCTTTAGTTGATAATTTGTATTATTGCATTTATTTGTATATTTTTGTATGTGAATTATACACGAACTACACAATGGCTACCTTTTAGTCTATTTTGTCCTTTAAATGGTTGTGAATATTTAATTTTGTTTGCTATAAGCAGGTTTGTACCATAGAGGTGTTTCTCTCCATTGTATGTACCAGTACTAAAACAATTGTGACCTGCTCCCACAAAACCAGGCACTTGTCGCACTACTTCCTTTTGTACTACGGGCACAAAAGCACAAACTGTATGCCTTCTTGTTGCTGTGAATGAGCCGGATTTCTCCGGTTTCCTCCTACTGCTAAAGGCCCCTACGTGCAAGCAAATTATTGAAATAAAATTGAACCATGTGTTTATCCCGAAATGACCTAGTTTGGGTCCAGTGGACCCTCCCCCTGTCTCTCTCTTATTCAAGGAGTTCACATAATTGACAAATTGTGGTTGAAGTTTGGTATTTATAATGGAGGGAACTGAGTAATATGAAATATATTGTTTATCTAAATTTTTAGCTTTAATTATATTGATTTAGTCATTTCTATATCCATTTACTCTTTAGAGTTACTGCCCCTTGTATTTACATACTTCTACATGACTTACGAGACAAGATTAATGTCATTTGGTTTTATTTGAACAGTTTCTCGATGTCATAGCTAACCTGCGATATTTACTGGATTAGGATCCGATTTGCTGCTCAACTTTCATTCATGATTTAATCATGAAATGGATAATCGAGACTATGATTTTTATCGTACCGACTTTAGTAATGATGATCGAGGCTAGGCTGAAAATTCAATCGCTAAATTCTCGGTTCAGAGTGGATCGTATCGACTTTAGTAATGATGATCGAGGCTAGGCCGAAAATTCAATCGCTAAAATCTTGGTTCAGTGTGTATTAATTTGACTGAAATATTCAGCAAATTCCCTTTACATTATCTAGTTTTTAACTATTATAATGAGAACTGTCAGCTCTTTATCTAATGTCCCATAATGTGTCTTTAAGGAAAAAACGCCAAAATATCTCTGACAATGGATTCTATTGGATTAAAAAGCAACTAATCAAAAGATTTTATTCAATAGATATAGGTGCCTTAGACTTGTCTGGTGTCAAATGGTGGCATTACAGTAGCTTCTATAGTCTTTATCATATTAGTTGTGGTCTGGGTGTCTAATGGGCATTGCGGTAGCTTCTATAGTCTTCATCATATTAGTGGTGGCCTGGGTGGCTAATGGGCATTACAGTTACTCTGATAGTACTTATCATATTAATTAGTTGTGGTCTATAGTCGGAACCAGAGATATGTAAAGGCGGTCAGAACTAAATATTAAGGCGACCTGCTGATTTCCTCAAGGCCACAAGATTTAAACAGGGTTAGGGCACGTGATTTTTATTTTCTAAACAATTTTTTATTCTCAGAAAAATATTGAGCAACAGGCTAGGCCTATATTACCTCTCTCCTAAGGGCATGTGATTGTTGCCGAGGATCATGGGTTAGGACTAGCGCAAGCCCTGTTTGCATCTCGTGAACTTGACGAAAATCTGCATCTAACTGCAGCCATGGTCACCATTTTGATACTCATAGTCTTAACCATATAAGTATTTGGAGCAATGATCAAAATAAATAGATAGAACTCAATGACCATTGAGTGTATCCCTGTGCAGGGATACACTCGAGTGAACCATTGACTAACCCGAGCGGCATTCAATGGCCATTGAGTTCTGTTTTTATTCTATAACTACATGCAAATCTCAAAATACACTGTACTATCCAGATTAAAATAAACCCCCCAAAAAACACCAATACTGTTAAAATTCATCATGGGTTCTACTTTTTTTTACAAAAATTGTGGTTGCTAGTGTTGACGTCATTAAAGTTTGACGTAATTCTGAAAGTGACGTCATTCTGGACAAAAATAGTACATGTCCAAGTCATTGAATACGATCATAGGTTATTCAATGGCTGTATTCAATAATATTTGCTTGTATTTACATGTAGTTATAGAATGTAATCTACACAGATATATTTTTTGCTATCATCATTTATGTATATTTATTTCTTACAAATTTATATTTAGTTTTTTTCTTTAGTTTTAAATGTTTGACAATAAAAATATAATATTCTTTATTTGTGTTGTTTTAGTTAATTATATAATCATTATATGGCACTTTCTCACCGATCAGAAAGTCCTAGGTTCGATCCTGGTGTTAAAGTTCCTGTCTTTTTTGATTTATAGGTGTCCAAAAGAAATGAAATGAAATGGGGTTTAAAGTCCTACAGTTCTGCACCCACTGGGATAATGAAGCCGCGCATATGCCATACAATGTACTTTGAAGGAAATTTTGCCTGGACAGTGGCACTACGGCCTATTCTTATTTCGAATTTCAAAAGTTAAGGGTTGTTTTATGTGCATGACAATGTGTACACACAGGGGCCTTGGTGTTCACTACATTTGATCTTGGTGTTCACTACATTTGTTAAGGATCCTTTGTGCCTTCATGAAAAATAACCTATGTTGTGTTCACAAGCTTGGTGGAGGTGGATAACTGTCTAAAAGGTTATGGAGTGTCAAATGTCGATAGGCTTTGCTAAAAACTGTAACTCTGGAACTGAAGGTTGGTGAGTGCTGAATATCAGTTGGGTTTGTCCTCCCATGACCCCCGTGCTTCGCACCCAATTTTACACAATTCTGATAAAACTAGCCTCTAATACGTTCACAATATTAGCAGTAAAAGGGAGATGACTCTTGAACAGAAAATCTCAGACTGCTGAACCTATAGCCCCTACTGTGATTACAAGGTTTTTCTGCAAAAGGGGGGGGGGGGAGGGAGGGAACCCGGAATGGAAAGACAAACCAAATTTGAAAGAGTTTGTTCAAAACTGTAGCCTTTATCACGTTCACAAGTTTTTTTGCAAAAGGGGATAACTCCATCCTCGCATGACCCCCAGTAGGAGGAGTTGTTAAAAACAAAGTCATTGATAACACAAAACCATCATTTATAGCATCCACAGAGCTGAGGAAGGGTGGTTGGATGGCCGAATGGTTAGCGCGTGCACGCTGTATCATAAGGTCTGTCATTGCGTCAACTGGCGTGGTTTGGATTCCCCGGTTGTACGTGACAAGAAGTAGGGTCGCCTGTCTAACCTTGTGGGTTTTCTCCTCCAGTTTCCTCCCACTTCTAAAGACCCCTACGGGCAAGTGAATTATTGAAATAAATTGAACCACGTGTTAGTCCCGAAATGACCTAGTTTGTCTAGTGGACGTTAAACCCATTTCTCTCTCTAGCTCTCCCTAGAGCTGAAGAAGTAAGGTTTAACACTAGGAAACATTAGATGCTATAAATGATTTATTTGGTGATACCCGGATGACTGTTTTTAACAATTTTCGGCCCTACATTTCAACCGAACCAACCTCTCAACTCTTGTATCCTTCCGCCTCAAAATCATGAATATTCACTAAAACCTGGCAGAAAATGTATTTTCAAACCCTTTTCTTCAATTCTACACCAAAAAGTCAACAGCGATCGCCATTCAAAAGGGGGAAAAGGGAAAGGGAGAGAAAGACTAAAAATAACTTTCGTAGAGATATTTGGTGATCTGTGTCCAGAGATGGTTCAATGATGTTTAATGTCCACTCGACACAAACTAAGTCATTTCGGGACTAACATGGTTCAATTTTATTTCAATAATTTGCTTGCGCGTGGGGATCTTTAGCAGTGGGAGAAAACCGGAGGACCCGGAGAAAACCCCACGAGGTTGGACAGGCGACTCCACTCCTTGTCACGTACAAACGTACGCCACTTGACTGAATGACAAACCTTCTGATCCAATAATTCATGAGTATGTGTATGAATATGTGCATGTGATGGGCGGTCTACTTGCTGTCACAATGCCATACATTCTGCACACAGAGATCCATCTACTTCATACTTCGAGAATAAATCTCTGCCCTAAATGACCGCCATATCCAAAAATGAGTATACTGTTTTGTAATGCGGTTCTACTCTGTCCTAAATGGTAGCCTTTTCTCCGGGTCCTCCGGTTTCCTCCCACTGCTAAAGACCCCTACGCGCAAGCGAATTATGTAAATAAAATTAAACCATATGTTAGTCCCGAAATGACCTAGTTTGTGTCGAGTGGACGTTAAACCCCATTTCTCTCTCTCTCTCCCTAAATGGTAGCCATATCTAAAAAATAAGTATGCTGTTTTGTAATGCGTTTCTACTCCGTTTCACATTTCTAATACACACAAAGACTAAATAAAATTTTTTCAATTTTATTAAATGAAAGCAGAATAAATACTAAAAAAAAAAAATCCTTGAAGTATATTTGTAACATGGACGGAAATCTTCCTTTGTTCTTTTTGTTGAATAAGCAGATTGTTTTCCCTATAGTAGATTGGGTGGAGCTTAACCGTGCAACAACTAGGCATGTTCAATGTTATTGCATTCTTTTGCTGGTTTACATTAGTTTTAGTAGAAATATAGAGAAGTGGGGGTGGATTTTCTGTGCAATAACAACAAGCATGTTGAGCAGGTTTCAATATTACAAGTCATTTATAGCACGCTTCATTCGTTAACAGGTTTAACATCTCGACCTAAGGCCTCGATGTTTAAACCTGTTAACTCATGAAAGCCGTGATATAAATATAACTCAGTGTTTCTGACTAAAATCGTCGATTTAGGACTTAAAATGTCGGTTAACTAGCTTTGTATCTGTTCTCAAGCGGAGCTAATTGTAGATAGACAGCCTAATAAAGCTTAAAGATACATTATGGGAGATTCGGTAACGAGTTGGCAGTTCGCACTATAATAGTTAAAAACTAGATAATATAAAGGCAATTTGGTGAAAATTTCATTCAAATTGATCCACTATGAACCGAGAACTAAGCGAATGAAATTCCCATATGCCTCAATCATCATTACTAAAGTCAGTACGATAAACAGCATAGTCTCGATTAGCCATTTAATCGTTTAATAGAGAAAGAAAGTTATGCAGTAAATCGGCTTACAATCCACTAAAGATCGCAGGCTAGCGCTGCCATCTAGAGTTGATTATGGCCTGGATAGGTTAATTAATGTCTAATTAATAATTTAGATAACATTTCGGGCCTAAAGAAAGACCTGAAATAGGCAGATTTAACTCTTGCATAATGCATGTTTAAGTACTATAGTTTATAATATCCTACCGTCTTAAAGGGGCTAAATCTCTTACTCATTATTTTCCATAATATTCAAATATTAAACACACGAATTAGAATTCAATATTGGTCCATTTCAATCAATATTGATGTTGTAATGTGGGATCCTAATATCCAATATTTTAGACACAGTGAACTCTATGGATTCGGGTGCCATTTTGTAATGAGCAAAAAAACTCGTATCCTACAGGACAATGCTGAAAATTAAGTACTTGTAATGGCTCAATCCGAATCTGAATCTGTACGTCGCAGGGCCTGGGCCCTTATTCACGAAAACTTAAACTAAGTTACAATCGAAATTTTAAGAAATACCGCAACTTCATTGGATATATGCAAATTGAGTTTACTGGTCAGCCAATCGAATTGCAGTATTTCTTAAAATTTCGATTGTATCTTAGTTTTCGTGAATAAGGGCCCGGTTACAGCATGTACGCGACGGGGGAGTGAGTGTGTTAGGTTCTTGATAGAGCTGATTTAAATATCTCTTTAAAGCTCTCTGAATCACAAACGACAAAATAATAATTAAAAACACGTAGAATGTCCAAATAGTCTCAAGCTAAACAAAGTATTCATTTCATAACATTATTTTAACAGTAGCATGAATAGTAAATCTGTTCTTTTTGTCAATAAACCCATTCTTTCTGTTCCGTAGCTTTTCCCAGCTAATAAAATCTTCGCCGTAACCCTCACCACCGGAAGTAAACACCGATGAATATTGTCTCACTAAAGATTTTCTTACATCGTTTATATTTAATAGTTTTAGTATAAAACTAGCTGAAACTGTTTTATTACCGTCTACCCCATTTAGATGCATGTAAATCCCTAATGTGGAGTTAGCAGTATGACGTTTTACACAAATAGACCATGGCATCCCGTGAATAATGACGTCATCACTATCGTAGTTCACGTCAGTCGTTACTATCTGATCCAAACCAAAAGTAGACGTCCAGGTACGCGACTTAATGGTTTTCAACTCATCACCCAGTACTTGTTTTAAAGTTTCAACATCTATCTCCACCATAGGGTAATGAACATATATCGCTGTGGGTAAATCTAAATTGGTTGGTCTGCTGTTTTCAGTTAATGTTTGGGCATTGGTTAACGCATCTACAACTGGAAATGTAGATTTACGACTTAACACTTCAGTCATATAATTAAGACTTTTCTGTAGCGAACTTCTGATTCTGATAACATCGTCATGTAAGGTCTGAAACTTGTTAGTTTCCTCTTCGCGAATTTTATTTATCTCAAATTTTATATCACCGCCATGTTTTTTAACTTCTTCACAAACTCTTTTCACCTGTTTATCGACATTAGCGCATGCTGTTTTAGCTTGGTTCTTGATATCAAATATTTGACTGGTTAAAGATTCACAGTGTTGATCGAGTTCATGGATCTTCGCTTCGATCTTCTTTTTTGAAATGTTTAACTGTTCTCTGACGTCTTGGTCAATTTCTGTAAGATCTGTTTTTGAGTGCGTTGTATGCTCCAGTAAAAGACAACTACAACACATAGTAACGTGACAATCGAGACAATAAAATTCTATTTCTTTTGTCTTGTGTCTCGGACAGAAATACTTTTGTGTTTTATCATTCGGCTGGATGTAAAAGTTTGTGGAGAATTTACTTGCACCACCAAAGGGTACGCGAATCTCCGTTCTGCAATTGGGACATCTAAACCTATTTAGATCATATATTTGTGATGCTATATGACTCTCTAGGCAATGTTCACAAAACGTGTGAAAGCAAGGAAGTATTTTAGGTTTAGTGAAGTCCTCTAAACAAATGGTACATCTATGTGTGTCATCACCCCCTTCCGCCATCTTTACTGATATGTACAACACAGTTAGACAAAGTCCTTGTTAAAATCAGAAATGAATTGGTGTTGAACGTCCTACTGTTCTGCTCCGACTGGGTTAATAAAGACGGGCGTACGCCATGCAGTGTGCTATGGCTTACTCTTATATCGAATTCCAACTGCCAAGGGATCTTTTACGTGCACGCCAATGTATACACGGGACCTCGTTTTTTCGTCTCATCCGAATGACTACACAGCTTTCCTTGTCAGGCCCTGCGTCCTGCACCACTGACTCGAGGAAACCACGTCGGGAAGCTAAAATCACGTTCACACATTATGGTTATTGAGTTATTAAAGAATGCACAGATTAGATCAAGTTTATGTTGAACGTACATATTTGCTTTATACCACAGTTCACTTGTTATAATTACTGTTGTTTTATTATACGACAATTCACTTAATTACAATTATATGGTAGTTTATACCACAGTCCATTTGTTATATATGGTTGTTTTACTGCACAACAGTTCACCACCTGTTATAAGCATTCGGCTGATCTATACGACAGTTCACTTGTTATAATTTTCAATAGAAGACTTTATGTCGCTTAAACTCCGTACATCTTATCAAGTCCTTTAACTGCACACATACTATCAAGGCCCTTTCAATAGACGGTTTGATCTCATTTTAACTCCGTAAATACTATCAAACTAGATGATGGAAAACTTGCTGTCGTTGCTTCAGGAACATGTACTAAACCAACATGCTTTTATATCTACCTTAAATAATACGCCAGGATAGGTTCACACAAAGGTTAGTCTATTATCCAATCCAATTCTACGCTGGCTCGCAAAATGTTTATAAAAAATACCCCACTTATTATTAAAATTATAAAATAAACCGTTACAGGTTATGTATGGAATAAGGAAAGTTTACAACAAAAGAAATACCACGTGAGATATTTATATATATACAACAAAAATGTTTTATAAAATCCCCTATATTATGGAAGCCGATAAGTACCCGCACGCCCCCTCTCACCTTCGCTGTAACGAAGTGTTATAACGCGTTCACAAGAAGGAGCGATATGCACTTCTCGGCTTCCATACCTTAGTGAATAAAAAATAGAATGTGTAGCAGGGTTCTATTCACAAAGACGAACAAAACACCAGGTCATGGGTTCAGGATTTTATTGTGGATCATCAATTTAGTATACATATAAAAAAAACTCTGAGAGACATAAAGAAATGTATAAAAATCAAGAATAGTAATAGTTTACACTATATACATATATTTAAAATAGTGGCGGGAAATAATTGATTTGAAACAAAGGAATGAATAAGATATTTACAATGAGTTTTAACTAATACAATTACATACAAATACATATACATACCCTATAAAATAGGAGTTTATAATAGGGTTGATGTCTTAAATATGGCTACCATACAGACACAGTATGACACAAAGACTGAAATTAAGGTTATGAATAAATTAACACTAAATAGCCGAGAGTAGAATATTCTCAATTACACAAACATACTTATGGAAATACTTATAGAAATATACTAATAACTTAATTATTTCATATATAAATATATTCTAATTACATTACCATATTAAACAGATAAAATATTAAAGTCAGTCAAATAAATATAAAACTTACCAAGTGACAGAATGTGATCCTCCTTGTAACAAGGTTAAGATGCAAGTGAGATTTGAAAGAGAAGCTGAGATGTGGTTATTTTAGTGAGTTAAAAGTGAGTAGAGTTTAGACTTGCTGTTGTAAAGATATTCTTAACCAGCTTAGAGATGGACTATTAAAGGGACAATACAACGAACACCAAATATACCATAAATAACTAATATATTAAAGGGACAATAATACAACAAATATTCAAGATACAATAAATACAAATATACACAAATATACACTACCACAAATGCATGTTGATTTTTGTCCCCCGCCTTTAGAAGAAAGCGGGAGATTATTAAAATGGGTCTGTCCGTCTGTCTGTCTGTCCGTCATACATATTGTGACACAATAACGTTCCTTCTAATTGAGCTAGAATGTTCAAACTTGGTGTTTGTGTTCATTAGTAGTAGGTGAATGCCTTGATAGAGTTCGATCATGCACATTTTCCACTAAGGCTAAGCAGAGATAAGCAGTTTGATTAGTTGAGACTTTGGAACACGATAACTTTGGTTCTAATTGGGTGAGAGCGATGAAACTCTTGAGTATAGATTCATTATATCAATACATTGACTATGTTTGATGATTAGAATTTTCTGCTTAGGCTCGGTAGCGATAAGCAATATGATTGGTCAAGACTTTGGAACATAATAATTCTGCTTTTAATTGAGATATAGATGTTCATTAGGTGAATGTCTTGACTGGGTTCAATGATGAAAATATAAGGTCTGTCATTGAGTCAACTGGCGTGGTTTCGAATGGACTTTAACAGAAATATATGTCATATGGGATGGACAAATACATTTTGTCTGTTAAAAGAGAGAGAAATGGAGTTTAACGTCCACTCGACACAAACTAGGTCATTTCGGGACTAACATATAGTTTAATTTTATTTCAATAATTCGCTTGCGCGTAGGGGTCTTTAGCAGTGGGAGGAAACCGGAGGACCCGGAGAAAACCCACGAGGTTGGACAGGCGACCCTACTCCTTGTCACGTACAACCGGGGATTCGAAACCACGCCAGTCGACTCAATGACAGACTTTATGATACAGCGCGCGCACGCTAACCATTCAGCCATCCAATCCCCCTGGAGAGTGATGAAACTTAGTGTATAGTTTCACTCACTACCAGGTACTTCAAAACCTGAGTTTGATGGTGAACATTTTATGCTTAGACTAAGCATAGATAATCAGTTTGATTTGAAAAAGATAAATGTGCAATTAATTAATATGTTCATATGTTTATTTTGGGATTTCGGCGGGGGACACCAGCTTCACTCTTGGTTCTTGTTTTTTTTACATGTATTTTCAGTGAACGCCTTACACGGAATCTCGACTGATTCCAGATTATAATAGATCTTAAAATCCCTGGTCACACTAGAGGCCGAATGAGCCCGAATGCGTCCGAATAAAAATTCGTTGTATATTCCTGGATATCCGAAATGTATTTTAATGACAGCATTCTTGTTGCATTCCAAATGTTTTGCGCATGCTCAAAACTGTCCAGGTGCATTCGAAGAAATATCGAACGGCATTCGAAGTGTATTCAAAACGTACTCTGCATTCTGAATATTCTTACGGCATTCCAACAACATTCGAAACATTCTGTTCGCATTGGAGTGAGAATCGAAACGGCAAGACACTTCAAATCCTGCCAGAGTGTCCCAAATGAGCCGCGCTGCCGGAATCTATTCGCATTACATTCTGTTTGAATTCCTGGACGTTCAAACCATATTCGGCGGCCATTCTGGAGACGTTCTGACTGCATTCGCGCTGAATTCGTATAGCATTCGACGCAACTTCCAACCAGACTTCGTGTGGTATTTGGGCAGCAACCCATCCGCACTCGAGATGCATTAGCATTCTACTCGATTCCTGTTGATTCCAGATTAAGTGTGAAGAGGGCTTATTAATAAGTGTTTATTGTATGCCAATATTTTGGCAAACCGTCAACGATAAGTAGTTTTTAAAAACTTCCCTTTAGTTTATTGAGCCCCCGTATTTCTCACAAAGCATGGAGTTATTAAAATGGGTTCGTCACACCTTTTCGTACACAATAACTTTACTTTTAACTGAGCAGTGTTATATGTACGGTTGTTGTATTCGTGCGGTCTTCATTCAAGGCAATTTGAATCAGGGTCTATTTAAGGTGTGGGGGGGGGGGATGGATGGCCGAATGATTAGCACGTTCGCGCTGTATCACAAGGTCTGTAATTGAGTCAACTGGCATGTTTTCGATCCTCCGGTTGTACGTGGCAAGAAGTAGGGTCGCCTGTCCAGCCTCGTGGGTTTTCTCCTGGTCCCCAGGTGTCCATCCACTGCTAAAGACCCATACGAGCAAGCGAATTATTGAAATTAAATTGAACCATATGTTAGTCCCGAAATGACTTAGTTTGTGTCGAGTGGGCGATAAACTCTCTCTCTCTCTCTCTCCCTCTCTCTCTCTGAGAAAACAAATCGTGAGCGTGAGAGGAAAGACGATTGGTAATGTGACGAGGAGAGAGAGAGAGAGGGAGGGAGAGAGAGGGAGAGGGGATTTAACGTCCACTCGACACAAAACTAGGTCTCTCTCTCTCTCTCTCTCTCTCTCTCTCTCTCTCTCTCTCTCTTTTATTAAATTTGGTGATAAAAACCCAACATCTAATAAGTATGGCTGTAGATTATCCAGAATAATAAATGAATATATTTGTTGATAAAAGCACAATATCATATAATGGCTATACATTGTCCAGAATAACCCGTTTCTATTAATAAATCTGGTGATAAAAGCACAACATATAATAACGGCCATAGATTGTCCATAATAATAAATTAGTACATTTGGTGATAAAAACAGAGCCGATTGTTCAGTTATCTTGTCCACATGACTGATGTACCTTTTATAAACATCACATGACATCGATTAGCTATCATTAAAATGTATCAAGCTAAATCATGGCCGACAAAAGGAGAGACAGTGACAATTCACAGGTAGGATAATGACGTAATATTCAACGGAGTAGACCGTAGCGCCGCTGTCCGGGTAAAATGTTACCCACAGCGTACACTGTATGACATGTGCCCGTTTTAATTAGCCCCATTTGAGTAGGCCGTAGCGCCGCTGTCGGGGGAAAATTTCCCTCAGAGCACACTGTATGGTGTTTGCCCGTCTTTATTATCCATGTCGGTGCAGAACAGTAGGACGTTAAACCTCATTTCATTTCACTATTGGTAACATATGACTTCTACATCGAAAACTTGTGTACAGATTAGCGTGCACGTAAAAGAACCCGTTGTTCCACAAAACCACTTTCAAAAGTATTGACATCTATACTAACGGCTGTTAAAGAGGGTATTCAAAAATACTGTGACAAAATATACTCTCGTAGTGGTATAAATCAAATGTGGATATTGAAAAATTCCAAAGAATTACTTGATGGTTTTCAATCTAGATCCCTTGCTTCAGTCTCATCTATTCAAACGTTTGACTTTTCTACTTTGTACACTAAAATTCCCCATGGTAAATTAAAAGCCCGGTTGAAAGACAGTATTCACAGTGTCTTTTCGTCTAAATCAGGTACTGCGAGATATCAATATTTAGTTGTAAATTAGAATTCCACATATTTCGTTAAGAATCACAGTGATTCCAAAAACAAATTCACGGCCATCAAGATAATTCAGATGTTGGATTTTTTAATTGACAACATCTTTGTTGAATTTTGAGGGGAAATATATCAGCAAGTGGTTGGCATTCCCATGGGCACCAACTGTGCACCTTTGCTTGCTGATCTGTTTCTCTATTCGTACGAAGCCGATTACATACAGACGCTCGTAAAAACTAATAAACGATCAGTCAGACTTTTTAATTTCACTTATCGATATATCGATGACGTTTTATCACTTAATAATCCTAAATTTAGTGATTATGTAGAATTCATATATCCTGATGAGCTCGAAATTAAAAACACCACTGACAGTGACAATTACGCTTCCTACTTGGATCTGCGTCTCGATTTTGACAATTGCCATAAACTGAGTGTTAAATTGTACGATAAACGTGATGACTTTGACTTTCCGATTGTTAACTTTCCATTTATTAGTAGTAACATTCCAATATCACCAGCTTATGGAGTGTTTGTGTCTCAGCTAATTCGTTACGCGAGAGCTTGTTCCTTTTATTCTGATTTTTTAAGTAGATCGAGGCATTTGTCATCTAAGCTTCAACTACAAGGATACTTGCGCACTAAACTTATTAAAACCTTTAAAAAGTTTTATGGCCGTCATATTGATTGGTAAATATAACGTGTCTCTCTCGGCTATTATTCTAGATATATTTAATTGACACGTATACTATTACTATCTCCCTGATAATATCTACTACATCGTTAACACAGTTCATCGCGTGCATTTTGCATACCGATAGTTCATTGGCCAATCACGCTATTTTACCGACATTTCGCCTAATAGTTTGGATGCAGCTGTGGCGGGTGTGGCGCCAGGCAGGGTAAGCTTACTCTTCCGGACACCTGTTACCACTGTTTGTCGTGTAATTTGTACACGAGGAGCAGTCCATTTGCTGCTTACACTATTTTGCTTGAATACACTATTTTGCCTATAACGTTTTTTAGGACTTCGAATTCTGTCTTATGGTTTGGATTGTTCGTACTTGGTTTTATTTTATTTGGAATTCGAAATAAGAGTAGGCTGTCGTGTAAGTCGGTCTTGATTATCCCAGTCGGTTCAGAACAGTAGGGAAAGAGAGAAATGGGGTTTAACGTCCACTCGACACAAACTAGGTCATTTCGGGACTAACATATGGTTTAATTTTATTTCAATAATTCGCTTGCGCGTAGGGGTCTTTAGCAGTGGGAGGAAACCGGAGGACCCGGAGAAAACCCACGAGGTTGGACAGGCGACCAGAACAGTAAGACTTTAAATCCCATGTCATTTCATTTGGTAATAATCATCCGAAATACTCACGGATTATTGCGTTAAATGAACGACGTATCCTTGTAATCATTTTCAAGCCAAATTATCATTGAAGAGGGATAGTGTATCTCTGGAGCTGAAAAGGAGAGTGTGCCTAGTTGATCGGATGGGACGAAAAACCCGAGGTCCACCTCTCTACGTAGTATGAACTCATATCTTTCATTGCACACGTTATTTTTTAAATGAAAAATACCATAATGTTCGTTTCAAAGTTCATCGGGATATTCTGGCGTGGTTCCCTCTTGTTTGTGGTGCAGGACATCGGGCCAAGCAAGGGACAGCGTATAGTCGTCCGGGGGGGGGGGCGAAAAACCGAGGTCCCGTGTACACATTGACATTCACGTAAAATATCCCCTGGGCAGTAGGAATTCAATATAAGAGTGGCCTGTAGCACACAGTATGACGTATGCCCGTCTTCATTACCCCAGTTGGAGCAGAACAGTAGGACGCTAAACCCAATTTCATTTCATTTATATAGAAAGGTATGTAGTATATTTGACCTACATATGATATTTATATACCCGGGAAGTTGATAAGACAATAGCCTAGGTGTGGATTTCATCTTATAGATAATAAAAATCTATATTTAAAAATGATATAATGATTGTTATAAAAAATTGAAGGATTTGAAGAGGAGAAAAATCAGTGGGGAATCTAAGCCAAGCCAAATAACTCAACGATAGACCTTATACTCCAACCCGCTCACATCCTTTTCATGTGGCATCGTCTTTCAATAGGATTATTTCAAAGAGTAATTCCTCTGATATTATTCCGTAGACAGAAGTCCACAATTTGGCGTTTAATTTAAATCATTTATAACGAATACACTGCAACTGTCGTTTATCTGACAGGCATTGCGATAGGAGGAATAAGCTTCACATTTTGGCGTTATTGTTGTATACTTTTTTATAGTGACGAATATGTTGCGACTTTCACATTTCTTGCTGCCGTTTGCCCTTCAAGTGGATAACTGTAATTCCTACATATTATTTTTAGGAAGATGGCCCACATTTTGGATCTAAGATTGGATTAATCTGTTCGTGTTTAGGGTGTGTTGTTGGTACTGGTAATATCTGGAGATTTCCTAGAATTGTTGCCAATAACAGTGGCCAAGATGGTAAGATTCTTCAAAACACAATCGGTTATTTATGATTAAAAGGGGCAGTCCATTTCCTTGATTTAGGTCAAGATTAAAATTAATTTCAACAACTATAATGGGGAAGCTTCTTGTCGATCCACTGCTTCGATTCAACTTAAAGATACATTCCCGGGTACAAACTGGGTGATTTGATGATATATTTGGACTAAAAACATATTCAAACTAATTATTTATTATAATTTTGCTTCAAATCCTTCTCAAAACATTGCAATTGTCAGGGAATAGCCGGCTATAAAAAAATCGATCAAAAGAGGTCATGTTTGTGTCACGTGACACCACGGGTGCGAGGTCGGGGAGAATTTATTGCTACACAAGGCGATGTTGCCTTAATCGCTGACTATTTATTACAAATATCGAAGCCTAATTAAATTCTCGGATTATCCACTGCCCGCGTCTTTTTCCGTGATTTTTATCTCAGAAAGTGTTGTACGTCTTACTCTTCATAAAGTTTATCAACATGTACATCAAGCGCTCAATCTCCGCGTGGTTTTTCAGTTAATCTAATATTTTTCTAGTAAGATTGGATATTTCTACTTTCCATATATACCAAAATTGCCATACTTTTATTGGAAATAACCACCCAATAAATACTTTTCTGGGAACGTAGCTTTAAGAAACGTTTAATCAGAGCGAGCCCCTTGTCAATTAAAGTTTTATAGTCGACTGTTGAAAGTAAAATATGCTGTTTTCTGACGTACAATTTTAAACGCAGAGCAATGGGCACATGCCTTCGGGTTTTCCTCATAGTACACTGTATGGCGGAGCAGAACAGTAAAACGTTAATCCCCATTTTATTTCCTAATTTCAGGTGGTTTGGCTTTTCTGTTGGTCTGGTTCATGTTTTTGTTGATATGGTCTATACCTATGTTAATGATTGAATATGGTACTGGACGTTATACACAGAAAGCTGTAATAGGCTCTTTCAGAGAATTCATAGGCGATAAAGCCGCGTGGTGTGGTGCGTGGATATCAATGGTTACTTTCTTTATTTCGTAAGAATTTGGTTTAATTTATATTTTTTATACCCCCTCCCCTCCCTCGTGAAAACCTGACATAATTTAATTGTTTTGGTTAATTATCAATCGGCAGCTATATTCTCTCTTGTAACGTTATAGTAGTACTGTAAATTCTAAAAGTACTGGACTGGTACCTCTACTATATGTGCGGTACCTCTCTATCTACTATATGTGCTGTTATGGGGGGTTGGATGGCTGAATGGTTAGCGTGCGCGCGCTGTATCATAAAGTCTGTCATTGAGTCGACTGGCGTGGTTTCGAATCCCCGGTTGTTCGTGGCAAGGAGTAGGGTCGCCTGTCCAACCTCGTGGGTTTTCTCCGGGGCCTCCGGTTTCCTCCCACTGCTAAAGACCCCTACGCGCAAGCGAATTATGTAAATAAAGTTAAACCATATGTTAGTCCCGAAATGACCTAGTTTGTGTCGAGTGGACGTTAAACCCCATTCCTCTCTCTCTCTCTCTCTCTATTTGTGCTGTTATATTGTGTGAGTGTGTGTGTGTGTGTGTGTGTATTGTAGATGTTATTATTCTGTAGTATTGGGTTAGTGTTTTTACTATACTGTATATTATAGTGAAGATGTTATTACTCTGTAGTATTGGGCTGGTGTTTTTACTATGCCGTGTATTATAGTGAAGATGTTATTATTCTCTAGTATTGGGCTGGTGTTTTTACTATACTGTATATTATATTGTAGATGTTATTACTCTGTAGTATTAGGCTGGTGTTTTTACTATACTGTATATTATATTGTAGATGTTATTACTCTGTAGTACTAGGCTGGTGTTTTTACTATGCTGTTTACTGTATGGGTAATGAGCTACCAGAAACAGCAGAAGAAAGTAGACAAATATTCAGAGACTATGCTGAGGTGAGACTTCACATGTATTCAATAGCCAATTGTCAATTATTGTACTTTCAAATGGTGCTGTAGTATATATAATGTCTCTATAACACATTTATTTGAACCCGATAGAGGAAGATCTATCGCCAAACCAGTGCTTTAATGGGTTTTTTTTCTTTAAAATGTGTATTTAGAGCTATTTATTCCATGTTAAAGATATATTATGTAAGATCTAAATGTTATATATACTATTAATTAGACTTTTATTAACTTAAACATACATTATTTAGATTGGTTTGTCGATAAAGCCTTTAATGGAGCTTTCGGGAAAGGCAGAAACTTGATGGCCATTTATGCAGAAGATGCTAAATGGATTATAAAACGTCGCAATGCCGACACTGTAGTTTTTGATAAAGAAAAATTTCAAAATATCATACATTTCCTTATTGATAATGCCATATTTGAGCTTGGGGATCAGATAATGCAACAAACCATTGGTTTGCCAATGGGAACTGACCCCGCCCCATTTATGGCAAACGCACATTTATATAAATACGAATTCGACTTTCAAGACCATAAAAGAACAACAGATTACAAAGTAGCTAAACGTCTAAACTATACCTTCCGATACATTGATGACATAACACCTATCAATGATAACGGAAATTTCAACAAATATAAAAGTGAAATATATCCTCCTGAACTAATATTAAATAAAGAAAATTCCGGTACTATAAATGCATCTGTTCTTGACCTTAACATCAATATAATTAACAATAAATTTAATGTCGGTATTTTCGACAAGACGGACAAATTTGGTTTTGAAGTAGTAAAATACCCGTCAATCTATAGTAACATACCAGATACCACTCTATATAGTGTTTTCTATTCACAGGCATTACGAAATTTGACAATATATAACGATAAAGATCTATTTCTCTCCCGAATAAAATCTCTGTACTTTAAATGCACTGCCAAAGGCGCTACACAATTACGCATTTTAAAAGAAATTTCAAAACTTCCATTACTTCAACATACCAAGTTTGACATTTCTTGTAAGTATATAACCGACTACATACTGGATAATAATGATCCAATTTAAATTTTATTTTAGAGTTTCTGTAGTTACCTAACCCTGTCTGAATTACCTCCCTTAATATTATGCCTTTATAAATACACTTACATAGTACGATTTCTTCAACATACCTGTTTTGCATTTCTTGTGTGGGGTATTATATTAATATATTATTATATATTGTACAATTACATAACTTAATAATTCCGATTACTCGCTAGAACTTATGTTTTTTTAAGCTTTTAACGTTATTTTATCTGGATTATCTTCCTTATTATTGTGATTTTTTATCACCTTCTAAGATATGACGTCATCCTCAGTCAGCAGACGGCTGGCCCTCGTGACAGTCTACATTTCCTACTTGCTTCTCTGTATTCAGTTTTGTTTTTGTTTTTTTGTGACTATGGAACATGTACCCTATATGTATTAAATACTGAAGCGTTTCTTTATTGAATGAGTTTAGACTACTTTTTTATACTTTTCACCTATGTGGTTACTTGTATTGTTGAATTTTACTACATATGCTTACATTCGTATTTCGTGTAGCATATAGCAGATCATGACTCATGCTGGCATTACACAATGGGTTCTTTGGATTGTATTCCTAATTGTTATAAAATTTGAGTGAAGTCTGTGTCACTACAGACCCGGGACTGTACAGCGCAGTGGACGCTTACGGCTAGCCCCCGGATCCATTCACTTTTTTTGAATTGTCATTATGTTTGTGTTTTCCTGAGTATGATGTCCTGTCCGTGTATTTGTTTTTGTGTAAATTTTGTGTGGTGCAGCCCCCCTGCACTTACTATTATGGAAGAGCTAAATCTGCCTATTGCAGGTCTTTCTTTAGGTCTGAAATATTATCTAAATTATTAATTAGACATTAATTAACTTATCGAGGGGTCCGACAAAGACATCTGTCTAGTCGTTCGGATTGAACAAAAAACCGAGGCCCCGTGTACACATTAGCGTGCACGTAAATAATCCTTTGGCAGCTGGGATTCGATATAAGTGTAGGCCATAGTGCCACTGTATGGCGTATGCCCGTCTTCATCAGCCCAGTCGGAGCAGAACAGTAGGACGTTAAACCCCATTTAAATCATTTCAACTATTAATTTTGTTCGTTCATTGGCTAATTTTTAACAATGTTCACCAGGAGAGTTCGTGGCCTGTATTGACGCATGCTGTAGCTGTAATAGTAGCAGGGTTTTCTGTGATACAAGGAGTAAAGACGATAGAGAAAGTTAACATGGTGTTAGTCCCATCTCTTCTACTCATCATCCTCTTTACCTTTATATGGAGTTTGACACGAGAATACTCCAATATAGGTGTCACATATCTCTTCTCACCAAACTGGGGTAAGTTGGGTTTTATCTACTCCCAGGATCAGGAGACGAACACCTCTTGATAGTTATTGTAAACCGGTAAGAAATCCCTCTGCCGTGTCCCCAAGACGACAAATGTCCCCAAATGAGAACAGACCTTTATATTATGGAGTTTAACACGAGAGTACTCCAATATAGGCGTCACCTATCTCTTCTCGCCAAACTGGGGTAAGTTGGGGTTTATCTTCTTTAAGGACAAGGGAAAACCTGGACGAACACTCTCTGACAATTACTGTAAACCAGTAAGAAACCCCGTTGCTGTTTCCCAAAGATGATAAATCTAATCAGAAAAGCAGTAAATCATGTCAAATGCAAAGAGATTCCCGGTTGCTCATTTTTCAAACTTTTTAAAAGAGTAACGTCTTTGGGTGATTCCCAATTCCTTATAACTAATCTGCTGATATATTAACAGACACATTACAAGACATACGTCTTTGAATGATTCCCAATTCCTAATAAACAATCTGATTCTCAATTTCTTAAAACTAATATGTTCATATTTTCATACTCCTTGAAAGGGCCACGTCTTTGGGTTGACGCCTTAGATCAATAAAAGTCATCTGCTCTTGTGTTAAGACCCATTGAAAGACCCACGTATGAGGATGATTACTTATAAATGATCAACTCATCTTTTCAGACTCATTAAAAGAGCCGAGTCTTTGGGTAATACCATGACTCATGAAAACAGCCGAGTCATTGGGTGATTTCCATTTCTTTATAAAATTAATTAGTCCATATTTTCAGGCTTTTTAAAAGAACCACGCATTTGGATAATTCCCAAATACCTTAAAGATAATCTGCTCTTGGTTTCAGATTCGTTGAAAGAGCCACGTCTTTGGGTGGACGCTCTAAGTCAGAATGCGTATGATACTGGAGCAGGCCAGGGCTTAATGATTCCCTATTCTTCCTTCATGACCAGAGAGAACGCAGTGGTTAAATACGCCACCTTAATACCAACCACAAACAACCTGATCAGCTTGTTGTCGGCTATCTTGATATTTTCTACCGTTTTCTCAACACTGACCCTAACCCGTCCACAGATAGGAGAAACTCAGATTGTTGATATTGTTAAAGACAGTGGTCCTGGTAGTACGGGACTAACATTTATATGGTATGTTCAGTTTGATCAAGTGGCTAGTTGTGTGAGACGCTGGCTCGTTAGCCAGGAAGTTGTGGTTTGTCTCCTGGTGTTGGCCGAGGATGTTCATCGCGATTTTGCAACGTGGTTTCACAGTGTCAGTGGTGCAGTGCGGAGGATCTGACAAGGACAGCTGTCTAGTCGTTCGGATGGGAAGAAAACCGAGGTCCCATGTACATATTGCCGTGCACGTAAAAGATCCATCGGCAGTTGTTCCAATATAAGAGTAGGCTGTAGGACAAAATTTCCCTCAAAGCACGCTGCATGGCGGATGTCTGTCCTTATTAGCCCAGCCAGAGCAGAACAATAGGACGTTAAACCCGATTTCATTTCATTTTGATCGAGATATCAGCTATTTATAATGTATTATTTAAATCTTAGATTTGAGGTACCATGAATTCGACGTAATATCAAACCAGGGCTAAATATTAAGACCACCTGCGGATTTCGTCATGGTCACGAGATGTAAACAGGGTTAGGGCACATGAGTGTTGCCGAGTATTCTCGGTAAGGGCTAGGGTTAGATTTAGGGTTAGGTTTAAGTTAGCGCTCTCTCTGTTTGCATCTCGGGATCGTGGCGGAATAGCTTGTGTCAATTCGTCCAGTCATTTATACTTTGTTTTTGTTTTGTACTTGTTTCAGGATACCTGTGCTATTTTCATCTATCGGAACATTTGGTAGAGTGTTATGTGTTTTATTCTTTATTTGTCTATCATTTGCTGGAGTAACATCTTTAATTTCAAATTTGGAACTCTCCACTCATACACTGTATGATTTTGGAGGTAGGCCTAGTTATCATATTAATATACGACACTGGCTATGCGGCTCAGTTAGCAAGACGTTGGCTCGCGCTAACCTGAAGGTTCAGTGTTCGATCCCTGCGTTGGCCGGGAAAGTTCATCGGGATTTTCCGGCGCGGTTCCTCTTTGTCAGTGGTGCAGGACCGAGGGCCTGACAAGGGACAATGTAAAACCCTTCGGATGGGACGAAAAACCAAGACCCACGTGTACACATTGGCGTGCACGCATAAGATCCCTTCGCAGTTAATATTCGATGTAAAAGTAGGCTGTAGCGCCGCTATAATCCAGGCAAAATTTCCCTCATGGCACACTGTATGGCGTATGTCCATCTTCATTAACCTAGTCCTTATCCTGGCTATGCGACGAGAAATCCTTATATTCCAACCCATATATAAATCGGACTTCATTTCATTTATATTTCAGTCTTTTTCTTCTGTGCTCCAGCAGTAAGACAGAAAATTTCAGCATTTTTAACAGCCCAGATCGTTAATGTGTTCAATAAAATAAAACCAAGTACGAACAATCCAAACCATTAGACAAAATTCGAAGTCCTTAAAAAATGGTATAGGCAAAATAGTGTAATAAGGCAAAATAGTGTAATCAGCATATGGACTGTTCACCGTGTACAAAATACACGACAAACAGTGGTAACAGGTGTCCGGAAGAGTAAGCTTACCCTACCTGGCGCCACACCCGCCATAGCTGCATCCAAACTATTAGACGAAATCTTGGCAAAATAGCGTGATTGGCCAATGGACTATCGGTATGCAAAATGCACGTGATGAACAGTGTTGTGTCCCAAAACAAACGGTACAGGCAAAATACTGTAATCAGGCAAAATAGTGTAATCAGGAAATGGACTGCTCTCCGTGTACAAAATACACGACAAATAGTGGTAACAGGTGTCCGGAAGAGTAAGCTTACCCTGCCTGGCGCCACACCCGCCATAGCTGCATCCAAACTATTAGGCGAAATCTCGGTAAAATAGCGTGATTGGCCAATGGACTATCGGTATGCAAAATGCACGTGATGAACAGTGTTAACGATGTAGTAGACAGACATTATCAGGGAGATTGTATACGCGTCAATTAAATGTATCTAGAATAATAGCCGAGAGAGACATGTTATATTTACCAATCAAGTCAATATGACGCCCATAAAACTTTTTAAAGGTTTTAATAAGTTTAGTTCGTAAGTATCCCTGTAGTTGAAGCTTAGATGACAAATGCCTCGATCTACTTAAAAATCAGAATAAAATGAACAAGCTCTCGCGTAACGAATTAGTTGAGACACAAACACTCCATAAGCTGGTGATATTGGAATGTTACTACTAATAAATGGAAAGTTAACAATCGGAAAGTCAAAGTCATCACGTTTATCGTACAATTTAACACTCAGTTTATGGCAATTGTCAAAATCGAGACGCAGATCCAAGTAGGAAGCGTAATTGTCACTGTCAGTAGTGTTTTTAATTTCGAGCTCATCAGGATATATGAATTCTACATAATCACTAAATTTTGGATTATTCAGTGATAGAACATCATCGATATATCGATAAGTGAAATTAAAATGTCTGACTAATCGTTTATTTGATTTTACGAGTGCCTGTATGTAATCGGCTTCGTACGAATAGAGAAACAAATCAGCAAGCAAACGTGCACAGTTGGTGCCCATGGGGAAACCGACCACATGCTGATAAATTTCCCCTCCAAATTCAACAAAGATATTATCAATTAAAAAATCCAACATCTGAATTATCTTGTTGGCGGTGAATTTATTTTTGGAATCACTATGGTTCTTAACAAAATATATGGAATTGTAATTAACAACTAAATATTGACACCAATTATAACACGTCCGAGTCACATTTTTTGATATCTGCTTTCGTTATATATATAATTATTTGTAACATGAGCAATCAATACAAAAACACAAGGGAATTGAATAGCTTGAGTTGGACTAATACATCTACGGGATAGGAGAAATGCTTCCGCCGTCACCAGCCCTTTGAAACATTTATGTAAAGAAATGTTGTTGTTATTACAGATTTAACTTTCAATACATTAAATATGATATTATGGACAGGTTGATCTAATTAAATTATTTATACTTGAAAGGGTGAAAATTGAAAAAAACACAAAATAAAATAGTCTTAGAATATCAAAAGTTCCTTAAAACACACTTATAAATTCGCTGTCGTGAGAAGAGAGGGCGGGTCATCTTCTCCCTTTCTCATAATAAAGTTAAAACAGGAGGTCCAGCTGACTGATGTTTCGCGTCATCAGAGCGGATAGAAAAAAAAACACGTGGGGAAAAGAAATAATGTATTTTTTACTTTCAGTGCCTCGAAAGATTGGCGCTCCAATGACTGTGGTGGTGACGTTTTTAATTGGTTTAATGTCCGCATTAAATATAGATATCTTAACCAATCAGGTAATTTGTTATATGTTATACCCCTTTTCTAACCAATCAGATAATTTGTTATATACTATATCAGTTTTCTAACCAATCAGGTAATTTGTTATATACTATACCATGTGACTTTTCAATGGGTAAAAGGTTGTTAATCGTCCACAAGATCATAGGGGTTTGGGATGACCCAAACTGCACGCAGCTATCCATCTACGTCATACTTCGAGTTAATGATCACTGCCCTAGTTAGCCTCCATTTAAAACGCTCACGTGATCATTTTGGGGCGGGACTTATTGACTGGACTATTGCTTGTGTACACAAAAGAGTAAAAATAACCCGATCAAGCACGTGTTTTATGTAAACACATGGCATTGGCAAAATGTCAACTTCTGCCACTCCCGTAAAAGCGATATATAATATGTGCTAGTGGGTAATGTTGCAATACATTCTTTGCCATTGTAATCTGTCTTTAGGGTTTCAATCTGTTTGTGCGGTAACAAACAATCTACGCTACATCTATAAACAGTTATAAATTCGCTCAGATTAAAATAATTTGAATAAAATTGTCCATAAATTCATTTTCTATTTTTGAACTGTTATACAAAGAACTGTATAGCACATCGTTAAAGACGCATTATGTAGGATTTAGATAAAGAGCTGACAGTTCTCTCCATAATAGTTGAAAACTAAATAATGAAAAGCCTGCGATGTTTATTGGATTAGGTTCCGATTTGCTGTTCGACTTCCATTCATGATTTAATCATGAAATGGATAATCGAGACTATATTTGTTATCCAACCGACTTTAGTAATGATGATCGAGGCTAGGCCGAAAATTCAATCGCTAAAATCTCGGTTCTGATTGGGTCAATTTGACTGAAATTTTCAGCAAATTCCCTTTACATTATCTAGTTTTTAACTATTATAGTGAGAACTGTTAGCTCTTTATCCAATCTCCCATAATGTATCTTTAACTTATCTTTAATGTTTTGTTTATTAATGGTAGGATTTTGTATGGGGATTTGCTCTGGTTGTAAATGGTATAATGCTACAGATTATGGTAATATCATATGGTGTGAATCAGTTCAGACAAACTGTTATGAATGAATATAGCTTAGATGACTGGAAGTTACCTAGACTATGGGGTTGGATAGTCAAGTACGTATAAGTCTCTTATTAAAATAGGTTATTAAGAATACACAATAAAAATCTTTAGCTGTTTCAAATCTGTTAAACGATATCATTTCACGCACCGGTTTACTAAAACATTCCCCCGTCGACTGCCTGTACTAGTACGTACGACCAAGGGCGTGGATTTGTCATCTTTTTTTTGGGGGGGGGGGGACGAACCCTGGAATCTGGAACATTTCATTACCAAAGAAAATAAATAATTACGAACAGTTTACTGTACTAGTGTTATTTCGATGAAAGCTGTAACTATGGGTAATATGATGACAATATGGAAAAATTGACTACCTAAATATTAAATATTAATTGTTCATGAAGTTAAGTGAATCGTCCAAAGACGTTCGTTCTACGATCAGGACTCTTCTCTTTGAATGTCTTGGCGACTTGAAGGGGGTCATTATGCACCGCACACGCCATCAAGTGGCTCAGTCGGTTTTGCGTCATGGAGTTGCGCAGCCAAGTTTTGATACGGCGCAGAGTGCCGAAGGATCGCTCGGCTGAGCAGGAACTAGCAGGGTTCAGCAGTGGGAGATGAGAAGAGCTTCGACAGAAGGGAACGTCTGCCTCACTTCAGGTGACATAATGAGGAACGCTTCGTGCACAAGTGAAATAGATTGGCCGAAAACTGGCGCTTGAAGAATGGCAATTCTTGTTCCAAGTCCCGATTCAGTTCCAGATACGTAGAAACAAGCTCATCATCATGTGGATATAAACCTGAAAATCTGTCCTGGCGATCAAAATCATGGAGGGGACAGAGGCCTATTTGTCCCCCCCCCCTCCGATTCTAAGGGGGGACGCCCCCGCCCCTCCCCCTAAATCAACGCTCATGCGTACGGCCAGTTGTGAGCTAGGCTTTAGACATAGACTTTTATCTTCATAATAGAGAAAGAGAAAAAGGGTTTAACGTCCGCTCGACACAAACTAGGTTATATCGGGACTAACACATAGTTCAATTTTATTTAAATAATTCTCTTGCGCGTAGGGGTATTTAGCAGTGGGAGGAAACCGGAGTACCCGGAGAAAACCCACGAGGTTAGACAGTCGATCCTGGTCCTTGTCACGTACAACCGAGCAATCGAAACCACGCCAGTTGACTACACGACAGACCTTATGATACATCGCGCACCTGCTAACTATTCGGTAAAGTGATGCCGTGGCGCTGTTATTCTTGAAGCGCAGGTCTGATTAGTAGGCACCACGAAGATACTAGCTATTCTAGCCAAGACAGCGGCGAGTAGAGGTGTAGCACTATCGTCGTTGCGACATTGTTTTAAAATTTATAGACAAGGAATAGAGAAATAAGATGGGTTAAACAACATTTTTTATCTTTACAAATTATTCTCTATTGTCAGTATATTAGCTATGGTATGAGTTTATTTAAAACGCAAATTAATTGTTTATGTAATAGCGTTAGGATAACAGGAAAGAGGGTCTGAGTTCAAGGATAGATTGTGTCGAAAAACATGTGACGGAAAATTACGATTGCATCCTTTGGCTTGTTTGACCAATCTCTATACTTATTTACATGATATTTGACCAATTAGATAATTGAACGTCCAAAACCCACAGCTTCAAAACTATCATACTTGTGAGAATTCGTTAGACTTCCATTAGATTCCAGAGAGGTTCCATCTGAGTTCCTATACAGCCGCGAGGCTGGTTAGGGTGGAGAAATGGTTTTAGCTAGTATTGTAATCTGTGCTTGTATACATGTATTCGGCTATGCTATATAAAATGTGGAAGCGAACTGTTGCATTGTTATTCCTGGTAAGACAAACGGCTTAAGAAAACTGTAGAAGTAAATACACAACGTGAAGCAGAAGTAAAGGCAGCTAGAGACAAATTCTAGACGATCACAAGGCTATAGAAATATGTAGTAAGAAAAGATGCATGGGTCGTACGTAGGATGTGGCGATCGGTCTGGCATTCCCGCTCTCCACGTCAGACAAAAGACCTATGGTGCTACAGAGGAGCACACACAACAAGACGTCTGTTCTCGTTGAAATCTTTACTTCTACTGATCAAATTAAGATCGGTAAGAGAATAGGAATTGGATGTAACCTACGGATTAGTAGGGGAACATGAACTACTGTGACACTACAGTAATAAATCCGGTTTTGTTTCTATATCCTTGTAGGTTTGTAGCACCATTAGAAGCTATAGTATTAATAGTATGGTGGGCAATAGATCTTATATCTAATGAAACGGCCGAGGGTGAAGAATGGTATGAGTTTGGTAGAGAAACATTTATAACAACTATAACCCAGGTAAGACATTTTTATAACAACTCTTTCAAAGGTTAAACATCAGATTAGACATATTATAACAACAATAACATAGGTTGAACATTTTGTAACAACTATATAACAACAATAACATAGGTTGAACATTTTGTAACAACTATATAACACATTTTAGATATTTTATAACAACTATAACTTAGGTTAGACATATTATAACAACTATAACTCAGGTTAGGCATTTTAGAACAACCATAACTCAAATTAATCAAGTTTTAAAACAACTATAGCATAGGGTAGACATTTTATAACACATATATCCCAGGTTAGACATTTTCTAACAACAGTTACACTATATAGACATTTTCTAACACCCATGTTGGCTTAAAAAATTAACAACACTGGTTACACATTTTATAACAGCAGTGATGCAGTACAGAGAGCGTGCCGAGGAACAACGTATCGTCGTTCGGATTACATAAAAGAACCTTTGACAGTTGAAATTTGAAATAAGAGTAGGTCGTAGTGTGGCTGCCTGTGCAAAACTTTCCTCATAGCACACTGTATGGCGTATGCCCGTCTGCATTCCCCAGTTGGTGCAGAACAGTAGGACGTTTAACCCCATTTCATTTCATTCCCCCTCTGGTCCTTTCTGAGAACTGTAACAGAACCTAACCACTCGGCAAACCTCGTCAGATTCCTTTACTTTACATCTAGCCTCGGCTGTATGGTGTAAGTGATATGTACCTACGCCTATACAATTGCCGTGCGGCACCGGTTTACTTATTAGGAAATCTTGCCGCCTTTAAAAAGAAGTTATCAAAATTGCGTCGTTGGAAGCGTATGTAGAATTTTTAGTGCAAAGTTGTCCTTGTTTGAAGAAAATCGGATAAACTTGAAAGAAAAACAGCTTCAGACTTTGAAATATTTGTATGATAAAACATTCTTCAAAGGCGTCGTCATGGGCAACGCCGTTGGTAATCCGGGAACTTGAAAGTAGTTCCAGTGGCGGACTTCGGTATACAGCCGATGCTAGGTGTGGGTTACTGGAACCTGCTGAGCTTTGCCGAATGAGAACCTAACGTACATTATTAGTCACCGAAAACAGTTGTGTTGGTACGGATTTTTTGTTTTGACCAGATATTAAACCTCACGAATTTTATCTTCGTTTCAGTGGGCTGTTTTGATGGCGATATTAATAACTGTAAATCTAGTCGTGGAGCTAGTATGGCGGAAACAGAGAGTTTTAAGTGACGAATACGAGATAATATACGATCAAAATTCTATGGACAATTTATCCGATCCGACAGATCCTCCTTATCCAAGTTATGGAGCTATCAGCGATGACACAAAGTCACAGAAATCATACAAAGACATAACATTATGAACGCTGTATTTAAATTGTAAATAGTTTTTAAAGTTTTGTAAAATAAAATTAGTTGTTTTGTTAAGATAACGGTAACAATTCATAAGGAGGGCTATTAGCCTTTTGGAATGATCGCGGGGACCAGAGTGACTCCGTATCCAGTGAGTATGGGCGCAGACTCGTTACAACCTGGCTCCCGAGTTAAAAAAACGCTCTCGGACTTAAGTTAAGAATTTACACCTAAACTGTTCGCCCTATTTTAACTAAAATATACACGTGAGAGAGAGAGAGAGAGAGAGAGAGAGAGAGAGAGAGAGAGAGAGAGAGAGAGAGAGAGAAAAAAAACTAGGTCATTTCGGGACTAACATATGGTTTAATTTTATTTCAATAATTCGCTTGCGCGTAGGGGTCTTCAGCAGTGGGAGGAAACCGGGGGATCTGGAGAATACCCACGAGGCTGGACAGGCGACCATACTCCTTGTCACGTACAACCGGGGATTCGAAACCACGCCAGTTGACTCAATGACAGGTCGGTCTTGTGATACAGCACGCACGTGATA
Organism: Patella vulgata; assembly: GCF_932274485.2. Classification (NCBI taxonomy): domain Eukaryota; kingdom Metazoa; phylum Mollusca; class Gastropoda; family Patellidae; genus Patella; species Patella vulgata. The sequence goes on from NC_065879.2 coordinate 84,288,958, forward strand.
ACCATTCGGCCATCCAACCCCCCAAAATATACATGTAGCCCTTATTAAATCTTGTGTTGATTTAATGTATCAAATACATCAATAGGAAACTATGTACAAAGTTTTGTGTGTCTGGATCAAATATATATTTCTAATAAACAGTGACTGAATGTTGAGTAAAACCTTAACTTAAATATGAGAATGTTCACAAAATTGTCGGATAAGTTCCTCGAGATTTTCAAGAATTTCTTCTCTGTGTCAGTAGTACAGTCGTGCGTGAAGACCCGGGCAGCACATTAAAGATCCCCCGACAGTTGCAAATCGAAATATCAGTCGACCGAGCGCATTGTGTGGGGTATGCCTGTCATCCATCATTGTATTAAAACTAAGATGTTAGAGAGAAAGAGAGGGAGAGTTTAACGTCCACTCGACACAGACTAGTTCAATTCGGGACTAACACATGGTTCAATTTTATTTCAATAATTCGCTTGTGCGTAGGGAGTCTTTAGCAGTTGGGGGAAACCGGAGGACCCGGAGAAAACCAACGGGGTTGGACAGGCGTCCCTACTCCTTGTCACGTACAACCAGGGAATCGAAACCACGCCAGTTGACTCAATGACAGACCTTATGATACAACGTGCACGCGCTAACCATTCGACCATCCACCCCCCCCCCCCCCTTCATAATCTGGAATTTGGTTAATACGGCTCTAGTTTATTGTATAAACCAGGATCAGGATGACAAATGATACCAATGCCAATAAGAATCTACGACCTCCACGTTATTAGCGCATTCTTGCCATAGACATATCCCGATTTGGGGCAGATTTGGGGCAATTTCTAGACGGAGCTATAGATGAAAGTAAAAGCTAGTCTGACGAATGTAAAATCATTTGAACTGTGTGTGTGTGTGTGTGTGTGGGGGGGGGGGGGGCTGTCATTCAGGCAACTGGCGAGGTTTCGAATCCCCGGTTGTACGTGACAAGGAGTAGGGTCGCCTGTCTAACCGCGTGGGTTTTCTCCGGGTCCTCCGGTTTCCCCCCACTGCTAAAGGCCCCCTACGCGCAAGCGAATTATTGTAATAGAATTGAACCATGTGTTAGTTCCGAAATGACCTAGTTTGTGTAGAGTGGACGTTAAACCCCCATTTCTCTCTGTCTTTTTCTTGAACTGTGTGAATTTAGCAAACAAGTTTAATCGGGTAAAATGATATCAGCTTCTCTATGGGGGGATCACGTGGCTAAGTGGGTAAGACGCTGGCTTGCTAGCCTGGAGGTCGGGTGTTCGATCCCTGCATTGGCCGAGAAAGTTCATCCAGATTTTCCGGCGTGGTTCCCCCTTGTCAGTGATGCGGGACGGAGGGCCTGACAAGGACAGCTGTCAAATCCTTCGGATGAGACGAAAAACCGAGGTCCCGTGTATACATTGGAATACACGTAAAAGATCCCTTGGCAGTTGGAATTCAATATAAGAGTAGGCGATAGTGCCGCTGCCAGGGCAAAATTTCCTTCATAGCACACTGTATGGCGTATGCCCGTCTTCATTAGCCCAGTATAGGAGCAGAACAGTAGGACGTTAAACCCCATTTCATTTCATTTCATTTTCAGCTTCTCTAAGACTTCGTTACTAAAGTAACTAATAAAGCTATGACCGTAGCATCGATATTTTGCTCTATGGGATATTTCTGTTACTTTTGCAAAACCAAATGTGAATCTTTTTTTTCTTTTTTTTTTTTAGAAAAACAAAGAATAACACAAACACTTCACCAGGATAAAAATGTGATTAATATTTTATTCAGTAATAGATACAATATCCGTATATATACACAGTGTATCTATACATTAATATAAATAATTGAAGCATATATATACATAATGGTCTATATACAAAATATTTACATATATATACATCATATATATACAAGCACCAATAGAGAAAAAGTGGAGTAAAGTCATGGAGGATGCCAAATTGATGAAATAAAAAACAAAATATGATATTAACCCTTTAGCGCTCGGTACATGTAAATATTGACTATCCCTTTTAATGAAAAAAGGTGAAGTCATGGCTGATGCCAAATTGATAAAATAAAAAAACAAAATATGAGCACAATATGATATTGACCAATTGCTCTCATTAACCCTTTCGCACATGGTACATGTAAGTATTGACTACCCCATTTAGCGGTGTCGTGATTAACCCTTTAGAAACTCGTACATGTAAATAGTGACTACCCAATTTGGCGGTGTCGTGATTAACCCTTTAGAAACTGGTACCTGTAAATAGTGACTACACCAGTTCCCTGTAAGAATTGGAGAAAAATGAGGATTTTCAAAAAAATATCTGTATCTTATTTTCGAAGGCGTTTAAAACTATACTCTCCCTAGATCGTTTCAAACCGTCCAAGTCACAAAATCGGTCCTTAAATAGCTCTGGCGGTTCGTGGCGCTAGAGGAAACGGCAGTAGTTTCGGTCTAAATGCCAAAGGGTTAATAAGAGTATTATGGATATGAAATAGTCCGAGAGAAACAAAGTGCGACGTCTTGTGGATTTCCAATCTGATTAAAATACAGATCTATATTTCGTTTCGTTTTTTTTTAATACTTTCGATGGCCTCTACCTAGTGTTGTGAAGACAAGTGAAACGAAATTTTGAACTATAAAAAATGAAACGAAATAGGATCTGTGTTTTAATCAGATTGGTGGATTTCTTAGGTATTGGATTGGCATTTCCAGATTCTATTTCCTAAAACGTTAACAAAACATACATTATTTTTTCTAAAAGAACACGAATAGAAATAATTCTAAAGAAGGAATGGATCATTGTCTACATTATTAGATTAAAACAAAGTATTCGATACTTAAAACAACCGAAACATATTTAATACATAATCTAATTTTTAAACTTTTTAAAAATTAAATTGAGCAAGCAAGAATGAGTCGTTGTCAACATTAATGGCAAGAAGGTCAATCTCTTTTGCAAACAATTAAATATTAGACCCAAACACGTTTAATTGTTATCTACTTGGCTTAACTTAAACAGGCATTATGGAAGATTAGATAAAGATCTGACAGTTCTCGATATAATAGTTAAACAAATAGATAATGAAAAGAGAATATGCTGAAAATTTCAGTCAAATTACTTCACTTGCAGCCAAGCTATCGGCGATACAATTATATCTAGCCCCGATTGTCATTACTATCGTTGTTTGTCACGATAACAAACAAAGTCTCGATTATCCACTTTTACGGTTACTTCATCTACCAGAAATCGTAAAAAAATCTACTAAATTAATTAATGTCTAATTAATTCAAGTAACATTTCAGGCCTAAAGAAAGATCTGCAATAGGCAGATTTAGCTTTTGAATAATGCCTGTTTAAGTATTGATAATGTAAATGTTACATTTTTGTTTTCAAAATTACATTGAGCAAAACAAATCGAAAGTAGATATAACGGTTTGGCGTGAAAGAGGGGTAAATTTCAATTTCCAAACGCTGTGGCCTGGACAATGGTGTCATGATTTTATACTCAAGATTTAATATATACAAAACATATTTTCAAAAAACATTAATTAAAAATGTTAAATATATAGAGATTGTTTTTCTCTGGGTTCGTAGTTGGGACATACTGTGGCAGATTTAGCTACCCACATATTTAAAAATCGTAAATATGAAAACAATTTATGACACGATCGTTATTAAATCAAAATTCCTATATTTTAAAAAATCGTAAATATGATTTACAATGCGGCCTGGATGTAGTGATGTTTAAACTCACGTATTAGGAAGCAGTCCAATACAGTATTTAATTTGCTGGTTCCATGATTTTAAGCCAAAGACCAGACGGTTGGTTCCGAAAAGAACTATCCTATACTGGGTATTATGAAGAAGTACTATAAAACGCATCATTCGTTGGTTCACAGGTTCGTGGATTTTGAAACAGGAGACCAGATAGGCCTTTAATAAACTAACTATACTATGGTTTCGCTAAAGTGAACTCGCGGTATAGTTTAACCATATACTGAAGACTTGTTTGATTGGCAATAAGTAATTGAACTGGAATATACAGGTGACAATTCTAGGGAATACAATATACTGCTTATTACTGAGTGACGTTTCGACTAGTCATTCATTATCACGCAATAAGCAGTAATTGTATTCCACAGAATTGCGACTTGTACATATACTGAAGGTTTTAGAGCATTAGAAAGTCGTATTATATGGCATTGCATTCGCTAGCACAAAGATTCACAGAGTATTGAACCATAGAATACGTTTGTCAGAAAAATGCTAATCAATAAGTAGTAATAAGAACACATTGGATAAGAAAACATACACTTATAAATAGATATTAAATATATACAAACAACACACAAATATAAACAAATCACAACTATAGAAATTCATAAAAACAATACAGGGATTTTAAGTCAGTCTTAAAACGGTTTGAATACATTAAATGAGTAAAGGAAGACAGCAAATTGTTCCTAATAATTAAAATATCTACTAAAACAAATACAGTGATTTTAAGTCAGTCTTAAAACGTTTTGAATACATACAAAGAGTACAGTAAAACAACAAATTGATCCTAAAACATGAGTTCTACAATATTTACTGAAATACAGTGATTTTAAGTCAGTCATAAAACGTTTTGAATACATTAAACGAGTATACGAAGACAGCAAATTTATCCTAAAATATCCACTAAAATATGAGTTCTAAAACAGTTACTCAAATATAAATTTATAACATTAGAACTGTGATGGTAAGCCAGACTTAAATTTAAAATCTTTGAATATAAAAATCCTTGAATATAAAGGAATATAACTATTGATTCTTATTCATTATAAATATTTATTAAAATAACGATTTATTATAAGTATGTTAAATTTTAGCCCATAACATTGTTCTAAACGATATCATTTTCCCCTCAACTTTTCTTAAGATAGATTAACAATCTGATCAAAATACAGATCTTAATTTCGTTTCGTTTTTTTATACTAAATTAATGTAGTAAAGACAAGTTAAACGAAATTTTGAACTATAAAAAAAAACCGAAACGAAATAGGATCTGTGTTTTAATCAAATTGGATAGGTTAATCTCAGTTAATGGTTAAATCGTTGGAAATTAATCTAAACTGTTACAAAAGATTACAAAAAGTAAACTTGTGAATAAAACGGCCTGCCGTTCAAAAAAATGAATTATTTAATATGATTAACTACAGATAAAATTCGTAAAAATGAACTACAATGGTAATATTTCACTAAGGATAGGCTTACAAGCTTTTTATTTTATTTAATAATTTGGAGGATGTGGAACACAAGTGATCAAATTACCAACCGTAACCTTAGGTAACCAGGCCCCAAGGTCACAAAGTATTCTCAGACTGTTCACCTTATTTAGCTAAAATATAGCCCTTTATAAAACTTTTGTTGCTTTAATGCAGTGATTCTCAACCAGATCTTCCTAAGCGTGCCGTGAAATTTGGAACAGCACACTAAGAAAACGCGAAAAGCCATTCCAATTGAGTAATCACTGGTGTCTACTGGTTCAAATACATCATATTGCTCATGAACAGTGATTGGAAGTTGAGTAAATTCTTAACGTAAGTCTGAAAACGCTTTGTGAATTCGGGGGCCAGGTGTGTTCTAGATCCTCCATTTGATTCCTTGCAGCCAGGAATTTACGTAACGAAATATTTTAGTATATATATATAACAACATTAAACACACAACCCTGAATTACGTACTAATATATAATCATATTCAGCACCATTATTAATATATAACACATTGTGGTGAAACCTCTATACCCTTATATGGCACCGTTAGTTAAGACTGGGGGCAAGAGTCTATGATGTCTCTTACCTCCAGTGTAAGTAGTTCGGTATATATCGTCAACGTTAATAAGTGAGACACATAATTATGATCCAGTCAAAAGCTACTGGAAGAATTAAATAGACTGAAACAACAGCTTTTAAAACAACCGCAAAGATTAATAAGAATTTATGGTTTTGTTGTTAATCTCATCGGCATATTTAAAATAAACAAATATTACCGATTGTGGACCAGAGACCCAATATGACGTCATCACAGCCATCTTGGAGTTATGACGTCACATCAAAAATCGAAGTCCGTCAATCGTCCAAGGAAGAATATCATGCCGATCTTACTTGGATTGACGGAGGCTGTGATTTTTTTCGAAGAGCATCGCCCCCTAAAGAAGAACCACAATTAGTAACATTTTGGGGCCAGTTCCTGATACACAAATATGGCGTTATTGTGGTTATTTATATACGTAGTAAATATTAGAGATCTCTTCCTTTATATTAGGTGTTCATTACATAAGCACTTTTTTATATTCTCACACATCAAATGAGTATCAATAAATTCTAGCCTACTCTTTGGTTACTGTGACAACCTGGAATAACAAATTAATTCTATAAGCAAAGTTCTATTAAGACTCTGGAAATAGTATTTGAAACGATTTGTGCAGGTTATTTATACATTACTTTACTGCTTTTGTGTCAGAAAGAAATGGAGATTAATGTCTTATCAACATCATACTTCGGTCATTTTGAAAATTTGTATATCTATGGTTACGTGTTCAAAACGAGACGTATGCTATGCGAGATAGAAGGGTTTTTCCCTGGGGGCAGGGTTGTCAAGCAAAGTTTTACCGTGACCAAGGAAACGATTCATGCAAGTTACTTACACTATAGCCTACTTTACTGCTTCTGTTTCGGAATGAAAGGGAGTTTAACGTCTTATCCACGCAATATTTCGGTCATTTTGAGACAAACAAATTTTTCGTCCAACCCGAACGATTAGTTTCCGACGTGGTTTCCCCTTGTCAGTGGTGCAGAACGGAGGGTCTGACAAGGACAGCTGTCTAGTCCTTCGGATGAGACGAAAATCCGAGGTCCCGTGTATACATCGGAATGCACGTAAAAGATCCCTTGGCAGTTGGAATTCGATATAAGAATAGGCGATAGTGCTGCTGCAAGGGCAAACTTTCCCTCATAGCACACTGGATGGCGTATGCTCGTCTTCATTAGCCCAGTTCGGAGCAGAACAGTAGGACGTTAAACCCCATTTCATTTCATTTCATTTCCGAACGATTAGGTACACTATCCTTGTTATTTCCGCAAGCAAAACCCTTGGCAAGTGAAGGCCTGGTTTAAAAGACCCCCGAAGGGTCTGCTCGAGAGTCAAGTGCCCTGGCTACTTGACTACCACGTCCATATGTTGACTATGAACTATTGAAGTTCAGTAAGCTTCACCTCGGGCTATACTATATACCGGAAAACACCGACAAAAACTGGAAAACAACCGGAAAACTACCGGAAAACACCGGAAAACTACCGGAAAACACCATGTTATACTGAATACCGAAAAACACTAAATACCGGAAAATACACTAAATACCGGAAACCGACCTAAATAGGTAACCCGGAGAAGGGCTATACTATAAACCGGAAACTAACCCTAACCCTAACCCTAACCCAGGCACACATAGGACCAGGCTCCCTGTTACCTGTTTAGGTTGCCAGTCTCCGGGTTACCTATTTAGGGTATTTTCCGGTATTTAGTAAGTTTTCCGGTATTTAGTGTTTTTCCGGTGTTTTCAAGTATTCAATATAAAATGTTGTTTTCCTGTTGTTTTCCGTTGTTTTCCGGTATATAGTATTGCCGTTCACCTCCAAGGCTCGAGTTATGGGTGTTTTATGGAAGTATCTTTTAAAACAGAAAAAAGAAAAAAATACTCACATTTAATATCCGTTTTTCATGTCTACTCTACGTTGGAGTTGTGTCTAAAATAAAAATAATTTTATTTATTATTTAAGTTGACTTGATAACAAAATGGGACTCGGCGTTTAGCATGTAATTATTAGAGATTACTGTCTTTATATTACGGGGTCATTATATAAGCACTTTTTTTTATATTCTTGCACAAGAAATGAGTATCATCAAATTGTAGCCTATTCTTTGGTTACTGTGAAGAATCTCATTTGACATTTTACGTACTTAAAGGGCGTAGAGCTACGAATAAAAAATCACATCCTTATATCCATAAAAATCTTGCGGAAAAACATGGTAAGATTTAACTCCTTAAATCAGCAGAGAGCCAATATGATTAAAACACAGATCCTATTTCGTTTCCTTTTTTATAGTACCGAATTTCGTTTTACTTGTCTTTACTGCGCTAGGATCTGGGAGAGTTGTTATATAGGCCGTGTTCTGGATGATGTGAGGGATTAACCAATAAAACAGTCTGTTAAGGCGAGTTTTTGGCCTGAGGTGTATGGAACTGTGGGTAACCCACTAGAAACATCAATGCTGGTTGGTTAATCAAATGTCTGACGTCATAGGTCCAAAACCTCTCGTATGACCTCTGACGCGACCTTCCAATACAACCAGTCAGATCTTCATGTAGTAGAAGCCATCGAAAGTATAAAAAACGAAACGAAATATAGATCTGTACTTTAATCAGATTGGCAGAGAGCTGAAATAAAATTTGAACAAAATTCGTCTGAGCGTGCCTGTTATCCTATTCAATTGATTCATATTTAATGTGACAAGATTGAGTTTCTATTTAATGTGACAAGACTGGGTTTGTATTTACCTATCAATAAAGGTGGACTAGTTTCTCCAGTGACTCCTAAAATAAAATAAGAAAATTTGCTTAAATTATAGTTATATATTGAGTTATATATTAGTAGTTTTAAAGATGTAATGGATAGGACAAACCAGCTTCCTTCCTGTTCCGCTCTTTAAGGGCGACAAGCATGCGCACTGCCTCTTCTGGTTTGTAGAAATTCGGTTTACTAAAATACTGATCACTAAAAGTTTAGAAAGTACAGCCAAACCCCGTAAAGTCGAAATTCAGTGGATCGTTTGTTGTCTTTAGATAGACACAAACATACACAGCGAAACACTTGCCTTGTTCCAGACAAAGATTTGGAGACAAAAAACCTGGGTTAAAGCGGATGTTAAGTCATACGAAACAACGAACAAACGAACGAAGAGAAATGAAATGAAATGGAGTTTAACGTCCTACTGTTCTGCTCCGACTGGGCTAATGAAGACGGGAACGAAGAGAAAAAAAAATTGAGATCTGCACTTACCCCTAATTTTGCATTTGCCATCTTGTAAAACGATGTCATCAATGGCCTTGTCGTCTGCTAACAGGTCATCACCACGCTGAGCAACAAAAACTAACGAAATATCATCTGATGGCGGCAGATCAACACACGCGTATTTCCATTTTTTTTCTTGAGTAGGAACTTCCGCTAGTAGTGTATAATTTTGTCCTAAATCATAGTCTTTGACGATTAACATTAAGCTGCCCGTGTTCGAATTAAAGGTTGCTAGGATACTGAACAGGTGATAGTAGAAACTCAGTGATTTGCCTGTCGCGTTAAATCTTGGAGATTCTGCGTAAGTTAGGGCTGAATATCGCCCTTCTGATCCATCTGCGTACACATAATGCCCTGAAAACAAACACAGAAATAAATAAAATGTAATGTATTTTAACGGGCTACTGTTCTGCACCGACTGGGCTAACAAAGACGGGCATATACCATACAGTGTGCTATGGGGGAAATTTGGACTCTCTACGCCTACTCGTCATCGATTTTCAACTGCCAGAGTTTTTTATACGCTAATTGTACAATTTTATTTGAATAATTCGCTACGACGTAGAGGAGGAAAACCTAGTTAGGCAGGTGGAACTACTCCTTGTTACGTACAAGTATGGCATCTAAACCACGACACTTGACCCAATGACAGACCTTATCATTTGAGACACGCGAGTTAGAACATTCAGCCACCCAAATCACAATTGTTAATGTCCTACCTGATATATTTTTGTAAGTATGATCCGCTGTGGGACCGGTACCAAACGTAGTTGTTTTACCAAAGTATCGCCGCCATTTGTAATCCGTTGATTGAAAACGATAACCACATAAAAACGGGTGTTCAAAATCACAGGAGACTTTCCTGAAGGGATCTGTAACAGAAAAGTCATTTTACCATCAAATAATCGCAAGAAAAGACTAAGAAATGAGAGAGAGAGAGAGATAGAGAGAGATAGAGAGAGAGATAGAGAGAGAGAAAGAGAGAGAGAGAGAAATGGGGTTTAACGTCCACTCGACACAGACTAGGTCATTTCGGGACTAACATATGGTTCAATTTTATTTCCATAATTCGTTTGCTCGTAGGGATCTTTAGGAGTGGGAGGAAACCGGAGGACCCGGAGAAAACCCACTCCTTGTCACGTACAACCGCCAGTTGACTCAATGACAGACTTTATGATACAGCGCGTACATGCAAACCATTCAGCCATCTAACCCCCCGACTAAGAAATGAGGTTCAACGTCCTATATTGTTTATAAATTTAGGTAAAAATTGATTGATTTTAGATCAAAATGTTTATGTTTAAAAATAAAAGTAGTTGTTCTTGTGTATGGTACTAATCGCGTTATTCTGGCAAGCTGGGGTTTAAAACATCCCAAAAGTTTCAAATGAACATATCCGACTTCAAACAATGAAAACAGTAAATGTTCCATTTCACTTTACAAAATCGATATCAATACAAGAGAAAACTTGTGTAAATAATTTAATGTTTTATTTACCGCAGATGTCTCCTTCATCACTATGATCAGCACAGTGGTAGACTCGATCACATGTTAATGATCTATCTATACACGGTCCACCAGGACATTTATACTCTGTACTTTTACACACTGAAAAAAAAAACAAGTGGTCAAATAAGGGGGAATATATGTGGCGTAAATAGCCAACTTCTTCAAAGACCGTGCGACTTCAATTTACTCGACAGTTGTCTCTCTAAAACGTAATTTGAATACTGCCAAGGAGAGACGAACATGTAATATGGTTGTAGTTTTGGTGTTGGTGATCTATATTACACGTTCGTCTCAAATCATCCGAAGTGTTCTGAATGTTCTACTTACCACAAGATACCTCGTCACTACCACCAGCACAATCAACCTTTCTATTACAATAACTAGTTTCTGGTAAGCAATAATTCTCTTCTGAACAAGCTACAAGGCCAGCACCACATTCTGTAATAACAAGAGACTCGGTTTATAAGAGGTGTTCCACAAGGGTCAGCTGTAGGGCCTTTTGTTAACAAAGAAAAAAGGCTTGTTTATGTCTTGGCAATGAATTAATACAGTTCACCGATGGAGGGTCAGATTAAAGTAATTAACCAGGTATACGTACCAAATGCAGGACACTGTCCTCTTGTAATATTTAAATCATCCAATGCGAGGAAAGGTCTGTAAGTGCCATCGAAATTTCCTCCAATCATATTGTATGTAAGATGTATGGTATCTAAAGCTGGTAGAGAAAACTGTGTTTTTGCCCAGCCAAGTGTGATTCTATTAGACACGACCCATAAAATGTTTTTCACAGTAGAGTTAGCTTCTTTATAACTGACCTGTTTGAAAATAAATACATAATATGTTATCATTGCTTGATAAAGATACCTGTAAGAGTATTAAAACGTTGCATGTAATAAACCAAGAAGTAGTAAATCCATAAAGTTGTGTTATTATGAACACTATACGTTACTCTAACTTCATTTAACGTGGAATCAGACCACAGAATATTCGATCCAACTGAAATGATCTATTTTATGGCCATTTTCAGTACATTTTCATATTTCTAAAAACTATAAATTTTTCAAATAAAAAAATTCATGATCTTTTTGTCATAAGAATCAAATAATAGACATAATTTCAGCTGTTAGTGTCTTTACCTCTAATGTACCTGTTGTGTCAAATTATAATAAAAACTGGACACAATGAGTTTCTCCGCCAAGTTTTTGTTTATTTTGGGATAATATTTGATTTCATTGATATTAGAACACATCCCATGGGAGACAAATACTAGACCAAATGTTTAAAAGTTTAACTCCAGTTTTAATCATAAAGCTAACTTGTGCTTACCTCTAATGTTCACGCCATTCGAATAGTGAAATTGTTTAATCCAGTATTAAATCATAAAGTTAACGTGTTCTTACCTCTAATGTACCAGTTGTATCAGAATAATAATAGAACTGGAAGCAATGTGCTTCTCCACCAAGATATAACGACTGAGTCATAGAAACTTCTTTATCTTTTAATAATGACCTAGTCTCCATCACTAACATATTACCTATAATAAAATAAAAAAATAACCAATGACAAAATAGCATAAATTAGCATATTTTTGAATAAATTAGCACATATTTGCATACATCAAAAAAACAATTTTTTACATAATTATATAACTTTTGCAATTGATTTAGCAAGCTGATTACTGCCACACCCGCTTTTTGATTGTGCATAAATTAGCCTATATTTGCATAAATTAACATTTTTGAATAAATTAACATATGTTTACAGATGAAATGTTACCTGTTTCAGTGTATGAATGGTCTTGGAAAGCCCCTGGTGTTTTAGAGGAATTAACAACTCTCCATTCTACCAGTTCATTATCTGTTGTAACTTGTTGAAGTCCACATAAAACTGGATTATTAAAATCACAATAATAACTAGATCCTGTAAAATATAATACACCGTTAATTAATACAACTGGATCTCGAAAAACTGTAAAATATAATATGTTAATTTAATAATCTACATAAAATTGGATTATTAAAATCACAATAATAATTAGATTTTGAAACATTGTAAAATATAACCTCCTTGTGTATGAATTTAATATTATTCGTAAGTTTCATGGTGCCTTTACATGTGCTAGCCCTGTCCACCCTGAACATTACAGCATGGCTGGAACTTTGAATATTATGTCATGTGTATGTTGTGATTCACATCTTCTAGAGTATACATACCAACACAATTAACTTCATCCTCATCCCGAGCACAATCTGTAACCAGATTACATCTGGATCGCTTATCTATACATTGTTTATCTATTCCGGTACCACACTGCATCTCATCTGATGAACAACCTACAATTTACAACAATATATACTATTATAGCCTAGATCCGCTAAAACAAATTAGATCTGCTACTATTTGATGCGGTCTCTCCGTATATATTTGTCACTAGTTGAGTATTATGATTTGAGTGTTGAAAACCCAGTGGTTGGTTTCCATTGGAGAGAGGTGCAAACACTCAAGGGGTCGCAAAAACTCCAAACTAATGACGCAAAGAATGCTGCACTTATTTTATGTATAGAATCATCAGTGAAATCCCACCATTAAGACCACTTCGGGGACTACTATAAATAATAATGTAGAGGTCTTTATATGGCGTTTGGATACAAGGATACATATTTGATGCGCCTTTTCAAAATACGGCCTTATATGTGAGTGTCGCGTAATAATCAGGTGGTCGTTGAGCGGGATTACACTTTAAATTCGTCATGCTTTATAAAATGAAATGAAATGAAATGGGGTTTAACGTCCTACTGGTCTGCTCCTATACTGGGCTAATGAAGACGGGCATACGACATACAGTGTGCTATGAGGGAAATTTTGCCCGGACAGCGGCACTATCGCCTACTCTTATATCGAATTCCAACTGCCAAGGGATCTTTTACGTGCATTCCAATGTATATATGGGATCACGACTTTTCGTCTCATCTGAAGGACTAGACAGCTGTCCTTGTCAGGCCCTCCGTTCTGCACATGCTTGATAAAAGAGAAGAAACTCACCAGCAGATGCACATGATTGGTTCAGTATCATCACGTCATCAATGGCCACCCTGCTAGCTACATTGGTCAGGAAAACTATCTCGAATTCGCCATCTTTAAGATCGAATTGTCCCATCTGCCATTTATCCGGCATTGTGACGTCTTTCTTCTTGTACACGGGTTCCCATGTATCAGTGCCATTAGGGAAATACTGGTTGAACCAGACTTGAATACCACCAGCGATATCACCTCTCATATGGTAGAAAAACCGAAGACACGTGTTGGCTTGGGCTGTAAATCGAGGCGTGGTCAACAGTAGTCCACGAGCTCTACCCACCATATAAAAACCTAAAATGGACAACGTAAAAATACATGTTTTTATTTTCTTTTATTTCTATTGTCAAATGATCACTTGTCTCTTTATAGTCAAATGATAGCTACATTTGGGTTAATAGAACGCCACGATTATCCATTATCATCTATACTGATATTTGTGACTGTCGTTTTCGTGTCCGTTTGTCTGTTCAGGGTTGGCGGCTACACTAGGGCTGTCCTGAGACTGAAATTTTGTGTATGGGGGTAGCTCGGACCGGGGAGTAACATTGACTACCGCTTCCGGTTTCGGAGCTATACTACTTTCAACCCGTGTAGCACCGGGTCATCCGCTAGTCATTTAGTTTATTCAATAACACTTGATAATTTAGCCTTCCGGTTTCAAAAGGAAATGTCACTTCCTGTAACTGGGAGAATATATAAATGTACGATAATTAATGAGGTGGTTTTTAAGTGACACGGAAGTATCCGAGAAACATAATATTTTTTACATGGCCTAGTAAATCTGTAATGATTATTAAAGGGGAACTAGGTAAGATTAGAGAAAGAGCTGACAGTTAAAAAAATAGAAAACAAACTATGCTGCAAATTTCAGTCAAATTGCTTCCCTCTGAGCGTAAATATTAGCGATTCAATTTTAGGCTAGGTAAGTTAATTAATGTTTATATGACATTTCAGGCCTAAAGAAAGCCCTGCAATAGGCAGATTTAGCTCTTGTATAATGCATATTTAATGTACAAACCTGGATAGGATCCTATTGTATGATCATAAAGGGGATAATGATTAACAAAATCCGTAGCACTCAGACGATCCCAGTTGACGTCATAACCACACAGGAACGGGTCGTCAAACGTACAGTTTACAGTAACATCTAGGATAAAATAGAATTAATAAATATATTTTAAAAACGTCATGGGCGACAACATGAATCTTGATAACAATAACTCAACTGTGGTGTTTCTTTGTCGGGTGAAGTTTGAACCAAATCGACACTATTTTATGGAAATTACAATTTTTAGTTAAAAAATAATTATTGAATATTGGGAAGTTGTGTGGATCTATTAAGTTGTGTTTTTATAAAATCAACATTGTCTTTAATGATAATTCTTAAATTGGATTTGTCTTGTATTGGACATGTTTACGAAAGCAATGCAATATTGTATACTTACGACATGGTTTAATTTCATCCGAATTATCACCACAGTCATTCTCCCGATTACACAACTGATTGACATCATATATACAATGACCATTACCACATGTAAATATACATTCTGAAATAACATCAGTAAATATCACCAATAATAATAATAATACCACTTGTATCATAATTAATATCATTAATTACACTAACAATAATACCATTTGTATCATAATTAATAGTATTAATGACACTAACAATAATACCATTTGTATCATAATTAATAACATTAATGACATTAGCAATAATACTATTAATAACAAAACTATAACTACCATTAATGATAACATACGAAAAGTAAATATCATTAACATCATATTAGTATCATAATTAATACCATTAATGACATTAACAATAATACTATTAATAACAAAACTATAACTACCATTAATGATATTATACGAAAAGGTAAATATCATTAATAATATCATACAAAAGGTAAATATCATTAATAGTATCATACAAAAGGTAAATAAAACCATTAATAATACAATAACTACCACCATTAACATCATCAATCATAAAAAAATCCCGAATCATTAATGATAATACCATTAAAAATCTTTAATAACTACTATCAATATCACAAATCCCAAATACTTAATATCAATGATAATACTCTTGAAAATCCTTAATGATAAGAAATATTCATCAATTACATCCTTAATATGATAGGATTTAAAGGAATTAAACATATTATTATAATGGTTTACAGCATCAGAATCTCTGATATATGATATATAATAAAACCAAGTACGAACAATCCAAACCATTAGACAAAATTCGAAATCCTAAAAAAAAAAATCGGTAAAGGCAAAATAGTGTAATCAGCAAATGGATTGTTCACCAAAAACATCGGTAAAATAGTGCAATTATATTTTAGCTAAAAATGAATATAAACTACTTACGTGTATGATTGTGAATCCACGGTGTGAAAAACTGGGCATCCGAGAATACGACTGGACGTTCGGGTACATTACAACCTTTAGCCACGTAGCTGGAGATACCGACTAAATACCAGTTATAGTCATTAGCCTGACAGACTAATGATCCGCCGCTATCACCCTGTTGATATATATATATATAAAGATAGATTTTAATACTTGAGGTGACAATGTTATAACTATTTACGAAATTCCAGGCTTAATAAATACGAAAGTGCCCGGAAAGCGGCGCTACCATCTTATCTTCTTTCGCTCTACAAGTGTCCGGGATCTTTAAAACATGGCCACCATACGCCCACGCCCACGTGGATGCTGACATGTAAATCCTAATACTAATTTGGAAGTTTTCAGAAAGTCCACTAACACTAATTGAAGTAAAATTGTGTACGAAATTCCCGGCTTAATAAATACGAAAGTGCTCGGACAGCTGCGCTACGATCTGATCTCATTTCGCTTTACAACTGTCTGGGATCTTTAACTAACACATTGTCATCGAGACGTTCGGTAACTTGACAGTTTGCAGACAACCCAGTAACACTAATTGTTGTTAAAATTGGCAGTTTTCACACAATCTAGTAACTTTAAAGGCTCAATACCACTCTTGTTGTAACTGAATAATATGTCCCAATCTTTATTCTGGTCAACAAATTGTACTATTTTACAATATTCCAATTAATTGATGATACAAATTTCATCTTAACACACCTAATTTAAAAAATTGGAAAAATTCAACTAAATGATTTGAAAAGCCTGACGTAAAGCTTTTCAAATGTGACTTGGATTTAAATAGGATTTAATGGATAATTTACACAACAGGTAGGACACTAACACATCTAGTACTTAGAATAAGGCCATTTTTTATTTTCTGGAGCTGTTAAGCCAGCAAGAGTGTTATTGTCCCTTTAATTGTTGTTAAAAATTGGCAGTTTTCAGACCATTGAGTATTGTTAAAGTACTCACACTGCAAGTAGAGATAAGACCTGAGTAGTAGCCAGCACATATAAACGTATCTCCAACAGCACCATTCCATGCTAGCGAACTGTTACACTTCTTCGTGTCCCAGAGAGTCATCTTCGCTTGCTGAAGTCGATTAGAAAACGAAGCTGAAAGAAATTGAAATGTCTTTAGTTATGAAATCAATGGGGTTTAATGTCCTAATTGTCTGCACCATCCGGGCTAATGAAAACGTTATGCAGTGTGCTATGAGGGGAATTTTCCTGTATAGCGGCGGCGTTACAGTCTGCTCTTATTTCGAATTGCAACTGTCAATGGTTTTTTTTGTACGCGCACGCCAATTTGTATGCACATGGCATTGGGGTTTTGTTCGCTCCGAAAAACTACACGCTATTCCCTGTTACCCCCCCCCCTCACTGAACCATCGCGGAAACATCTATCAAAGGTGTTGAATATACTTACTGTTCCAAGCTTTCATGCCCCATCCCACTGCATAGCATTGGTTACTTCTAGTAAATTTTTCAGTAGCATCTGGTAAACATATAGGTCTTACATAATCGGTATATTCCACTGGACGATTCAGCTGTATCAGTGCGATATCGTTCCTTTCGTGAAATATATGATTATGTAAAACTAATCTCTTGATCTTTCTTTTAACCTGCATCGATTCTTTTGCTGCAAGTTTTGTAGCTCCTAACACAATGTCTATAAAACTGAACTCCAATTTATATTGCCTGAAAACAGGAAAAGTCAGTTTATTTCATCAAAAAAAAAAATATCGAAAAAAATAATAATAAACTAAATTATAATTTATACTGCCTGAAAAATGGAAGAAAATTATATGTACGTGAATTTAATAAATCTGAAAATTATAGGAAATAATGATAAATTAACCTCTTTGTCTCTACACCAGAGTCTGTATTTGGCGCTGTATCAAAATTTTTCAAATTTATCAGCTTAGGAACATCAGAACAAAACTATAATTTTGACCTAGCCCTCAGCTGATTCCACTGTTAAACATTACCTCATTTCTGTAAGAATTAGCAACGTAATATTTACATTATATTTACGTAATGTGTTTGTTGGGTACTTACTCTATACAATGTGCTGCCGTAACAACAAAATTGGGACTAATGAGCGAACCACCACAGTAATGTTTTCCTATTCTCTGCATGGATATCTGCCACGGCCACACACCAGGGGACGCATCTTCACCATTTACTATTGTTTGAGTCATAGTTTTGGCCCTCTGACCACAACCCCGAGGTTCACAATTAACGTATACACACATGTCATTAGGGCAGGTACTCCTGTAATTATCATAACATTCATACATTATTAGGGCAGGTACTCTTGTAATTATCATAACATTCATACATTATTATATTACATTACAGTATAATTATTAATCATTATTGTACATTATTTATCCCCAATGGAGCAGAAAATTAGAACGTTAAATCCCATCTCCTTTCATTTCCAGATAGAATTACAATGAAATTAGTGGTGGTAGTGTGTGTGTGTGTGTGTTTGTGTGTGGGTGTGGGTGTGTGGTGGTGGTGTGTGTGTGTGTGGGGGGATTTGTTAACCCGTGTGCGTTGCAACATAAGGTCTGTCAGGGTGACAGGGTTTCGATCCTCATAGCTTTACGTATTTTCCAAAACCTTACTCAGTAATATTCCTACCGACCAACCCCATTTTATTTTTTTCAGAGGCGGGGGTATTTTTATTTTTAGGCCTTGTGCATATTTTGACACTTTATCTCTTTACCTATTTGTTTTTTTGGGGGTGGGAGGGATTGTTTTTATTTTTAGGCCTTATGCATATTTTGACGCTATCTCTTTACCAAAATGTTTGCGTTGCAATATTTCGTTGTATATAAACATTATTTCATATAGATAATTATTGATTACCTTAAGGTAACTTTACCAATAATAGAAGTTGTATCACCATTTGGATCTACGTGAGCATACAAATAATATGGGTAAGCGGTTGAAGACCAATTAACAGCCGCCCTGTAACAAACAAAAATACGTGATAAAATCAACACCAGCTATACACTAATAGATGAGGTTTACCAATCGACAACAGCGTTTTAATATTATGCATAGGGGAGTGGTTTTACGTACGACGCCCCCCCCCCCCGCCGACGGTTTCCGTCCACTAATAAAGAATTATTGAAATAAGATTGAACACTATGTTTATCCCGAAATGACCTAGACTGTGTCTAGTGGACGTGATCACTCTCTCTCTCTCTCCCCCTTTCTCTACATCGTCTAAGCTACTCAAACTGGATAAAATTTCTTGGTACATCGTACCAGGGGAGACACAGGCTCGCTAGCCTGTAGGTAGCGGGTTCGCTCCAGTATTGGTCGAGACCATTTATCGGGATTTTCCAGCATGGTTTTCCCTGTCAGTGGTGCAGGACGGAGGGCCTGACAAGGAAGGCTGACTAGTCGTTTGGATGGGTCAAAAAGCCGAGGTCCTGTGTACACATTGGCGCGCACGTAAAAGATCACTAAGTGGCATTTGGAATTCGATATAAGAATAGGCCATTGCGCCGCTGTCCGGGCAAAATGTAGGCGACCCTACTCCTTGTCACGTACAACCGGGGAATCGAAACTACCGGAGTTGTCAAATGATAATGGCAGATTACTTTAATTATAATAAATCTAGTTTTATTGTTATACAAATGTTTTCAGTGCAACAGGGAAGAGTTTTTGTAAACAAAATGGGCGGTACTTACAGGTTTCCAAATTTTCTACAAGTAAGATCGGCCAATTCATCTGTAAAGTTAGTGGCACATACTGGTAACCAATCGTCAAATTTCAGTAGGAATGGATATGATTCGGAAACTTCGATAACTATAAGTATAATAAAAATATTCTGTAACTATACGTATTATAAAAATATTCCTCTGTAACTATACAAATATTCCTCTGTAACAATACAAATATTCCTCTATAACCGGGAAGTAACATAGATCTGGTAACAATGGCCCTCCACTTCCGGTTTCGGGGTTATGCAACTTGCTACGCCGGGTCAACCACAAGTTGTGAATATTATAGATACTACGGGGAGAAGATTCGCATTCACGTATACTTATATATATTTGCAAATAAACTATATTATTTATGCCTGCAACTCATTATATTACTTACAGCATTGTCTTTCGTCTGATAGGTTGATTCAAAAAATTCAAATATACCCCCAACACCCTTCACAACAAACCTCCAAAACAACACCCTAATAGGTTCTGACTTCCCAGTTGCTTTTGGTGTTCTTAGTGTCTAACGTCCGCTCCACCGAAGGTTATATCGCAGACAAGTTGTCTTATTTTTCATTTTTATTACCTTAGCGCGCAGGGGCCTTTCCTGTGGGAGGAAACCGTGATACAGGTATCGAAACTACAACCGCAAACCAGAGGTTACCGCGAAGTCGAAGCGCGACAATCTAGACCACTAGGCCATCCCAGCCGCCTGACTCCCCAGTCTGTGGCCCACTATCTTTAAAGTATTACTTACTACACTGTCTTTCATCGGATTGGTCGGCACATTGTGGTGTTCCGTCACATCTGTGACTAGCCAAAATACATTCCCCGCTTAAACATCGAAACTGTCCATCAACACACGACGCTAAAATATAAAAAAAATACTAATAATTAAACCGATTAAATGGCACGGATGATATAATCCATTTAATATCCTAACCACCCGCCCCCTTGTCAGTGATGCAGGACGGAGGGCCTGACAAGGGCAGCTGTCTAGTCGTTCGGATGGGACGAAAAACCGAGGTCCCGTGTACACATTGGCGTGCACGTAAAAGATCCCTTGACAGTTGGAATTTAATATAAGAGTAGGCCGTAGTGCCGCTGTCCGGGAAAAATTGTCCTCATAACACACTTTATGGCGTATGCCCGTCTTCATTAGCCCAGTTCGGAGCAGAACAGTAGGACGGTTAACCCCATTTCATTTCATTTCATTTCTAACTATCCGATGGTACAGAGTTAAACAGGTATTATGTAAGAGCTAAATCTGTCTATTGCAGGTCTTTCTTTAGGCCTTATATATTATATAAACTATTAATTAGACATTTATTAACATAACAAGATCATAATCAACCCTCGATGCCATGAGATATCTCCGATGTTAAGTAGATTAGAACAAACCATTACGGTGGTTACAATAAATGCACACATTTTGTCAAACTTTCAAAGGCTAATAGAGTAATTGAGCCATTTGAATGAAATTTTCAATATATTCATTTTCCATTATCTATTTTTGAACTATTTTTGCAACACAAAAGTCATTCCCGAATAGCCCCAACATTTCCGTGCAAATTTGGATGGGGGTCGTCTAATCTATGGTAATTCGAAACTCGGACATCACAGGAGCATATCTATTATATCTTACAATTGAATTATCAATATTTTTAACAAGCGGTACTTACGACAATTTGCTTCATCTTCATTTTGTGAACAATCTCTTTGGTTATCACAAACCCATTCCGGTACGATACATTTACCGTCGTTACAGGCAAACTGACCCAGGGGACAAGCTGCAATAAAATAACACAATTCATTTATAAATTTGGCCTTAAATATAACTAATCGTGAAAGAGGCAGAATTAAAATATTGAAATAAAATTGTGGTTAAAATCCCAATTATCTGCACAAACCGGGTTAAAGAAAATGGACACGAAGGAAATTTCTCCCTGAATAAAAACGTAAATTTTGACTAAGAAATTAAGGATATCTTTCAGAAATACTAGAAGATTAAAGGGAGATAACTCACTGCAGTTCATTTCATCACTGATATCTGGACAGTCTCCTATTTTATCACACTGTTGATAGTTTTTAATGCACATTCCCATATCACACTTGAATTGATATTCATTGCACACTGAAAAAAAAATCAATACGTATTGTTACTTGTAGAATGGCTGGAGAAGCAGTAATGTCAAATCGCGGCTGTGAAGTCTTCTGTTTGAATTTTGTTATTGTTTGTTTATACTCATTTCTGCATATGTGATAATTACATAAGTTGAAATATATAATAATTCAGATGTGTGATAATTATATAGATTAAAATATGTGATAATTACATGAGTTCAAATATGTGATACATGTGATTATAGAAGTTCACATATGTGATATTATATAAGTTCAAATATGTGATAATTACATAAGTTCACATATGTGATACATATAATTATATAAGTTCACATATGTGATAATGATTTAGGTTCAAATAAGTGATAAAGATATAAGTTCAAATATGTGATATATGTGATTATATAAGTTCAAATATACATGTAATTATATATTATGTTTATACATGTGATAATTATATAAGTTAAAAAATATGTAATATGTAATAACAACATAAGTTTTAATATGCGATAATTAAATATGTTCAAATATGTGATAATTACATAAGTTCAATTATTTGATAATTACATAAGTTCAAATATGTGATAATTACATAAGTTAAGATGTGTGATTATTAAATATACGATAATTAAATAAGTTCAAATGTGTGATAATTACATAAGTTAAGATGTATGGTCATTAAATATAATTATGTTGGACCAGATGTGATATACTATTTTACCTAAAGATGATATAACGTGTCTAGATACACTCCCAAGTATCAAGAAGTTGACGGTAAAGACATGAACCAGCACAGTAACAGCCACAGTTAATGGTTATAACATTTAAAATTTCTAACAATCAATTTACCAAATAACACAAAAATATATAAATATTTGTTATTATCAATCCATTGTCTGAATAGCGTTACAATTTCACGGATAACTGTTTGTTACTTCGTAAATAACATGTATAAATTGAACACTACACGGAGACATATTTCTATGTGGTTAATCGTTAGGCACACTTGAGAAATGGAAACTATTTTTATAAACCGCTATAGGTGTTGCGGTTTGATTAAGTACCGTATTTGGCTTGATTCTTTGTGCACCTTTTAAAGATGCACAATAAGACACCCCGCGTTTCAAATGAAATGGGGTTTAACGTCCTACTGGTCTGCTTCGACTGGGCTACTGAAGACGGGCATACACCATACAGTGTGTAATGAGGGGAATTTTGCCCGGGCAGCGGCACTATGGCCTACTCTTATACCGAATTCCATCCGAACGACTAGACAGCTGTTCTTGACAGGACCTCCGTCCTGCCCCGCGTTTTAACTATTCCATAGTTTCTTATTAGTATAAAGTACTCAACGTATTTTTCTCTTTTTTATTACTATTACTATGTCTGCTTAGGGATATTGAGTACTTTGTAATATATTACGTATGCCTACTATTATACTTGCAAACAATTCCTAAGCAAAGGTCGCGTTTTAGTTTTAAACACTATTTATTATTCAATGGGTCAATGATATATACGTTTACTATATATGGATACAATAACAAGCATTGCTCCTAATATAAAGTCGTTTCCATGGTTTCACGACTGGATAATATAGTCAATCCACATATTTTACATGGCGTTTTTTTAGTGACTAAAGAAAATAGAGTACCGAGCCAACCCGGGTACCAAGCGAAACCGCCACACCTGTACACATCATTAGCATATAATAAACATGTCTACGACGTGTCATAACATAATACTGGCTATAGCATGGGAAACAACCTAATACTACATACAAAATTACAACCTTTTTATTTCCATACAATAGACATAGTAGGTAACCCTCGCTCATTATTTAGCAATCAAAATTCCTCTTCGACAATACACAACCCGTACAAGTGTTTGACGCAGGTAGAGAAGGTATGCGGCGAGTATTCAATACTTTCATTTTCCAGGCGCGGATATGGGAAGGGGGTGGGGTGGGTGGTGCCGAGCGTAGAGAGACAATTGTATTTTTGAAAGTTTCGTTTATAACTGTTATGTTTGTGACAGGTAGAGAAAGTATGCGAGTATTCAGTACTTTCATTTTCCAGGCACGGGTACAGGAAGGGGGTGGGGTGAGTGTTGCCGAGCGCAGAGAGACATTTGTATTTTTGAAGGTTCGTTTGTAACTTTTGTTTTAGCCAGGAGTGAAGTTATGTGGATATTCAATACTTGCATGTGAAGTGAAGGGAAGGGAGTGGGGGCAATATAGTATGTGCCAAGAGCAGAGAGACAATTGCACTTATTAAGGTTCCTTTGTAATTTCTATGTTTGTGGCAGGTAGAAACGGTATGCAAGTATTCAATACATAAGGGGAGAAGGGAGGGGGACGGGGAGTGAGAGGGGCAATATAGTATTTTTTAAAGGCCCAAAGGCATTTATAACGGTAAAGGGAAAAGCTGGAAGAACGTAAAAACTTTTAATTTTGTAAATTACGTTTTACGTTTTATTGGAGACATAACTTTTATTCAATATCAACCTCTTCATTCAGAAATATTATCATTATTTTCAACACAGAGACATGCACCTTTCATCTTTAACAACATAAAACGATACACAAAACAAGCTGACGAGCGGAGCAAGGCGCGCATAAAAATCAATAGACGTTAACACACAATTTAAATCATTATTTCATAAATCTATAAAAAAAATGTTGGCTGGTGGTTTCGTACCCTTGCACACCCAGCATCCGCGCGTGTGTTTCTAAGGTGGAAACTCTTATTTATAGTGCACCAAGTCTTGCAAAATCATGATTACGCATGATTTATTATATGTATAGATAAATAGTTAATAAATAAAAAGATACGTCTATATGAGATACATCCGCATACCCCAAATTTGAATAAACACGGTCGTGGGACTTTTTTCTAAAATAGTCATTTTGCATTCAGACGTATACGATTGTCATATTATTAGGGAGGGTTCAGTTAAAACATCTTATCACCTTTGATCTTCAAGCATTTTTTAAGGATTATTATTTCCGTTCAATGAATCATCCTCGTGTGAAAAGAAAACAATAAATATTTTTATGCGAAATATTTTTGGACATCGGAAATGAAACCCACTCAAAAATTAACTTATTCCATCCCAAAATGTGCACTCGACACAAACTAGGTCATTTCGGGACTAACATATGGTTCAACCTTATTTCAATAATTCGCTTGCGCGTATATAGGGGTCTTTAGCAGTGGAAGGAAACTGGGGGACCAGAAGAAAACCCACGAGGTTGGAGATAATTAATAAGAACAAAAACATTTGATGTAGTAAAGGATAAATACAAAAAAACAAAAAACAAAACAAAAAAACCCCATGACATCACTTCAGAAGCAACTGTATTTTGCACTATAAATGTCCTTTAAGAGATGAAAATAAATTAATAATACTATTTCTGGTTAACAATATATTAACCTTCATGTATCATACAGCCATAAAAACTGTATGAAGCTAAACCTGGGGTGAAAACCTTAATGTTTTTTTTTTATGTAATGTAACCCCGAGGTGAAGCCTGTGAGTTTAAAGGTGACCACCTATTAATTCTCACGGCTCAGGAGTTTATTGTTTGTATGACAAGTTAGTTGTTGATTTATTTATTTATTAACGTTTATTTGTTCGTAGGTCGTCACAACACGAGTAGAGGAAAAATGGATAATTTTGACTATCAAAATATATTTTTGTTTGACATTGGGAGTGAAGTAATCTATATTGAATTATATGAGAGAGGTCATATAGGCTATGCCTGTTTCTCAATCCCTTTCAATTTCTGAATAAAAAAATATATGTTTTTCATGTTTTCAACTATTACAGTCAAATCCTGCATAAATTGCCTCTAATAATGGCTACACGTCATACATAATGTTTACTTATTTGTAGGCATTTGTAGGGTAAAAAAGAGGAATTAATTTTGTTTCTTACAATTTGCTTTTACTTGACTGTGAAATTGAAGTAATCTTTATCACATTATATATTTTTAATGTTTTCTGCTGTGACAGTCAAATCCTACATAATGGCTACACGTTATAAATAATGTTTACTTGATTAAAGGGAAAAAAGGGATGATATTTCTCCTTAAAATGTGTTTTTTTTTGCTTGACTGCGAGATTAAAATAATCGGTATCAAATTCTATATTCTGAGAGTTTTAGTCTATATTAAGCTTGGAGGTAGTCACAGCACTTTAAAAGTTTTTTTTCTTAAAAATATAACTTTTCCTTGGCTGTATATTCAGCAAGATTTGGTCTATATTAAGCTTGGAAGTAGTGACAACATTTTAGAAGTTTTCTTCTTAAAATATATAACTTTTCTTTGGCTGTATATTCAGCAAGATTTGGTCTATATTAAGCTTGGAGGTACTCAAAACGCTTTAAAAGTATTCTTTTTTTTTAAATATATACCTTTTCCTTGACTGTATATTCAACAAGATTTGGTCTATATTAAGCTTGGAGGTAATGACGACACTTTAGAAGTTTTCGTCTTAAAATATACCTTTTCCTTGGCTGTGATCGTGGCGGAATGGTTAACGCGTGTGCGTTGGATCATAAGGTCTGACATTGAGTCAAGTGACGTGGTTTCGATTCCCTGCTTGTACGTGACAAGGAGTAGGTTCGCCTCTCGTGGGTTTTTATCTGGGTCCTACACGCCACTACACAGATTCATCTGTGACATAGGTGTATGGACTGGTAGACAATGAGGTAATTAATGCATTTACGGACTGTTTTTACAGCTTCTCAAGCAGTTTTATGAAACAAACTTTGTGATATAAATGCCCTGAGCGGTGAACTGAAACTTATTCACGGGTGACCATGTACATGTATAACAAATTTAAAAATTACGTACTAATAAACCAAACAATTATAGCAGTCTCCCAATAAAGCGATACTAATTGCCGAACTGTTGGATCTAAACGATATTAACTACATAATTATTATATCAGTCTACCAACAAATTCAAAATTAAGTACTAATAAACCAAACAATTATAGCAGTCTCCCAACAAAGCGATACTAATTGCCGAACTGTGGGATCTAAACGATATTAACTACCGATATGTATAACACATTTATAATTGAGTACTTATAAACTTAATTATTACAACAGTATACCAATAAAGTGCTACCGAACTGTGGGATCTAAAATGATACCAACTGCCGAACTGTGGGATCTAAGACGATGTTAACTGCGGGATTTAAACGTCATTTTAAATAAACCAGCCGCCCTTCGTCTATTTATCATAATTCAAAGTATTTTGATTCAGTCGTGCATGTCAGTGATCACCCAAACATATCTTTTGTCCATGTAAAATATCACCAATAATAGTCAGACATACTGCCAGTTTGGACCTGAATAAACAAACTGAATAGATGTATTCAAGTCAAATAAACAATTTAACAAATATACTAAATGTACTCAGAAATTTGTTATTGGTGTACTTTATGGGTTTTTGAATATAGTCCAAGGTTTCCTGATGAACTTTGCACCCAAGTGCTAATGAAGACGGCCATATTCCATATAGTGTGCTATGAAGGAAATTTTGCCCGGGCAGCGGCACTATGGCCTAATTTTATATCAAATTCCAACTGTCAAGCGATCTTTTTCGTGTACGCCAATGTGTACACGGGACATCGATTTTTTGTCCCATCCGAACGACTAGACAGCTGTCCTCGTCAGGCCCTCTGTCCTGCACCATTGACAAGGGGAAACCAGGCCGGAAAATCCCGATGAACTGTCTCGAACACGGGACCTCCAGGTTAGCGAGCCAGTGTCCTACTCGAAAACTAGCGAATCTGTCTTGTACTTTTATACCATACACGAACGACGTATGGTTAATGTGACATCAACTATATACAGAAATTCCTCTTTTTGTTCAATTATTCACCACAGTAAACCATCATATATACTTGACATTTTTGTGAATAGTAACCTGCATGTGTCTATTGTGAACAACCCATAATAGATAATCTAAATAATAATATATGTAAATCCCTTCTATTTAGTGAGGAATTTCAGACATTCTGAGAAAGGCCAGTGGAATGTACCTTTAATTTATCACCCGTGTAATTGAAAGCGTGTAGTTGCCGCATTTGCAATATTCAAACTTAATCAGGCTCAAAATTCTTATATGCTATGCATGTGTTATTAAAGTGAAGCACGTTAATGTCTGGGCCGTAATACTTATTTCAGTAAGTGTCGAAATAAGCATTTTTTTATTATAAATCCAAAGGGTTTCATATGAAGTGAGAATTCATCGGGCGAGCAGGATAAATAGTCGAAATCAATTACTATAATTAGCCATATTAGATTTATGGACAATATTAAAAACCAATCGCTTCTGATCTAAGTGATGGCCTATCTGGGTAGACAACCTGCATCTCAATCAATCAAGAACTTTTACAATATAAATTTATATTTATGGGCATTAAGTAAAACAATTTTCGGGCATTACTTAAAAACAATTTTCGGGCTTTAATTAAAACAACTTTCGGGCATTAATCAAAACAATTTTTCAGATTAAAATAAGTTATTTCTAATAATAGCAACACCCAGCAAGTGAGTTTGCCTTTTCTCCTTATACCAATTTCAATTATTTTATTCAATAAATTAAACATCTGATAACTGAGGAGTATAGACTTGATAGGGTAAATTAGAGTTAGTGATTTTTGCCAACTTTTTTAAATTTCAATAAATTCAATGGGTTAATAACCTTTACGATGGCAGATGGCATATTTTTGATAAAATGTTCTTTAATAAACTCGTTTAGAGCGACGCATAAACCACATTAAATCAGATAACATTAAAGCTGACTATGGTTTTAAATAGAGACAGTTTTATAATCTTTTAAAATAGAAAATGGTTGATGTAATTGATCAAGTATCTGCCTTTCTTAATAATGGATGAGTTAAAAACATTATAATCAAATGTCTTTTTACAAAAAATTAAATGTTTAAAAAAAACATCTGAGATATTTATGGCTGATCAAACATCTGGCTTTCTTTATAATGACTGATTTTAAAAAAATAATAACAATGAAAAGTCTTTTTACGACAAATTAAATGTTTAAAATAACGTGAGATATTTATCAATTATAATAGAAAATGGCTGAATTTCTTTATAATGAATGATTTTAACAAAAAAACCAATGAAAAGTCTGTTTACGACAAATTAAATGTGCAAAATAAGATGTGAGATATTTATCAAATATATTTTCAGTGCACATATACATTTGTGGGTATAATTAAAATTGGTTATTACAGAGATTCTGAAGATTAAGTATCCCATAAATATATAATCATAAAAGTCATCTCAAACAATTTGTAAAAATTTGAAGCAATTTGTACATAGATGTCATTTGAGGTGTTACAACATTCCCAAACAAGAAAAGAACTGCATCTGATAAAGTAAATTGTTCCCTTTTCAACAATTATCAAAGATGAAATATTCAGCGTTTAACATTGATATGGATCAACTTGTAAAACCGGCTAAAATGCTGAGTAGGAAACTAGTTTTATTTTCGGTGCTATATCGGACACAGGTAGTTTTTCATTCGCATTTAAGAAGCATTTTTATAATTAAATTCTTATAGAACAATTCCAGCCTCAATATAGAAACAGCAGATGATTGAATCCGCCTAATTACGTATTCAATGTGATTTATTGAATGCAATGGATAGAAATATACACGAGCACAAATTCGACTTGCTCCAAATATCAAATTTATTTAATAGGCAACTACAAACTTTTGTATAAACAGATCGGAGCTTATAAATAGTTCGAAACAAACGAGAAGATGAATACACTGTATCAAACACGCTGTTTCAAAGTTCTGTGTGCCACAGGGTTCCATCTTGGGACCTTTACGTTTTACTACATACATTCGTGAACACGATGTTGACTATAAATCTTCTTCTAAAACTAGTACCTAATAAGTTTTGAAAACGTAGACCAGCGCAATTTCCAGACATATATCGTATTTTCTTTAAATGACACCTAGAAGCACGGTTAACTATTCATAACAAAACACAACACAAGGTTAATATGGATATATAACTACTTCTCTATATTTTCTAATAACAACGTTTCGTAACACATTTTGAAACGTCGTTATTAAATAAAAGAGAAGTAGTTATATCCATATATACCTTGTGTTGTGTTTTGTTATAAATATATCGTATTACCAAGTTTAAAAACTTTAGGTCTCATGAGTTTTTGAATATTTGGTTTTAGTCTGATTTGTTCCCAAGATTTGATTTCAATATAAATGGGGGAATATTGGGACCTATTTTCCGAAATTATTTATGGATTACAGTCAATGGTCTTAAATGATATTAATGTGTTCGAGAAGTACGCGTTGATCTCTGTTATAAGCACTCCTTATAATGCTGTCAACAAAGCTACACCTGAAATTTTGAAACATTTTGACTGATGTCGTATTTTGTTGCTTTACCAGATGACAGTTGTACTAATGATCGTTTATAATTTATTCATAAAACCTTTTTTATTCTCTTCAACAACCTGACATTTTTATGATTGATTCGTCGTCTGTGATGTCGAAATTTGTTGCTTTACACGATGACATTTACGCTAACGATAATTTGATTTATTCATAAATATTTTTTTCCCTTCAACAAACTGACATTTTTATGAAAGATTCGTCGCCTAGTGTAATACTTACACGACAAAAACATCAACATTGCATTTAAATTTCTTGTTGGTTGCTGTAAAATTTTGGCTTAACTTGTTTTCTAAATCGTCAGATTTGATCAAACATAGGCTACGTCATAGTAGAGGCGGTCATTTTGGTGTAAATATGGGATCATTCGGTACATTTACACCAAAAATATTATTGTATTTTTATAAAATGAAAATGAAACCACGATTTTGAGAAAAAAATGTACTTAAATTTGAAAAAGTAGCTTTGCAAAGCGACACATCATGTGTTTTCAAATAGTGACATATGAAACATCGTCAGAGGAAAAATAAAATATGCCACGGAATGTCTTGCATGTTCGAGACAACGATGCATAAAGTGCGTCTTGCCTTATATAGTTGGTTTCCTTTCTGAATCAGTTTAGAATTTTCTCGTTTTAGCCCTGAACTGATTTTCGTACATTAAAACAACAAAAGTTTTATAAAGGGCTATATTTTAGTTAACATAAGGCGAACAATTTTGAGTAAATTCTTAACCTAAATCTGAGAATGCTTTGTGAACTCTGGGCCAGGACATACTAGTCGCCCAACTAGAACTATAACCTTTAAAACCAGATTTGAATGGAATCATGGCCCCGAGTTCACAAAGCATTCTCAGATTTAAGTTAAGAATTTACTCAAAATTATTCGCCCTATTTTAACTCAAATAAAGCCCTTTATAAAATTGTTGTTGTTTTAATGCATTAAACACATCAACGAGAAACTATGTGCAAAGGTTTGTGTTTCTGGATCAAAGATATTTCTTATAAACAGTGATTGAAAGTGGAGTAAATTCTGAACTAAGTCTGAGAATGTTTTGTAAACGCGGGGCCAGGAGATTCTAGTGAATAGTCCAGTACCCTGATCGAGCGACCTGCAGGACCCCACCCCATTTAAAATATAAATGTCCCTATAAATGACAGTTATTTTTGTTTAATTTGAAACCATTTTATATATATAAATATGTGTCTAGTCTAAGATGATTTATGACAATGTTATCTTGTAAGGTAATACAAGGTATTCATTTAACTAAATATGACAAGAATAAAGGTGACGAGGGTATCTGAATGCAACGTTTAAGACCAGATGACACTAAACGCTTTTATTTGTCGCGGCATCAGACTTTTGTGCAGAATTGTTATCTATTTTCATCAAACAGTATATATATCCGACACAAAGTGGAGAGCCACGGTGGCGATGTGAGTATGGCAGTGGAGCTCACAAACCAGTAGGTCCCTGGTTCGATCCCGGTGTTGTCCGAGACAGTTCCCCGGGGGTTTCCATCCTACTTTCTCTTGTCAGTGGTGCTTAATGAACATCGCCTAGACTTTCGGGTGGCACATT
This sequence comes from Patella vulgata, assembly GCF_932274485.2. Taxonomy (NCBI): domain Eukaryota; kingdom Metazoa; phylum Mollusca; class Gastropoda; family Patellidae; genus Patella; species Patella vulgata. The sequence continues at coordinate 84,320,969 of NC_065879.2, forward strand.
TGCGTGCACATACAGGCGCCCATGACAGAATTCTGGGCACAATATCTACCTTAGCACATAACATGGTGTATTCCCGCCATCATGAACCCGGCCGATGCAGAAAAACAAGCCGTTAGTGAAACCTTATCTCATTCCCGATAAAAAGTCGCACAGTGTTAACTGACCTTTAATTATTGTCGGCTATTGTAGTTTTATATAACAAGCTTAAAACATCCAATAACCGACTGTTGATCGCCACACGAGACAGGACTATAGATGACAGTAGATCACGTTTCATTTTAATGATGGTAAAATAGGATTAACATCTTCCCCGAAGAACGTATCATATATCAATGTAATCACCTCTAGTAGTAATAGTATACAGTCTAACTACTACTATACTTTCTAAACATAAACAGTGTGCTTAATTTACTTAATTTATCCCATCGAGAAAGAGAGAGAGAGAGAGAGAGAGAGAGTGAGAGAGTGAGAGTATTCCCCAATATACGAATTTATATAACGCGGCCATTGTGGACTTAACGTCCACTCGACACAATAAGCTCATTTCGGAGAGTGAGAGATCATTTCGGGGTTAGTATTCTCCTAAGTACTAATTTATATATTTATATAAAGCAGCCATTGTGGACTCCAGAAATCCTCGAACCTCCCCAACCGGCCGACGATTAGCATCTCCCATATTTTATGACTGTCAATCTTTCACACATAAAACACGACTTTGAAGTCATCTGAAATCTGTCGCCATTACGACAACCAACGATATCTTGATATATCAATATCTATATTTATCCCTAGTCTGAAGATGATCAAAGTCGTATCAGAACAATCTCACCTTCCCTCGTTATTTTAACATTTTGTTCGGAAAACGCCCCAAATTCCGATCCCTATCATTCCTCAGATCTCTGGACAATGGTGGGTAATGAACTCTAAAATGATATACATGCGATCTCAGAGAAATTGTGATGCGTGCGGTCGGTTTTCAATAAGTAGTTTATGAAAATATTTTACAGCCCCGAGGCTATTATAAGAGTAGTATCATATCGTACATATATTTGTTAACATAGACTAAGGTGAACCGCGGCATGTCTTTGTCATAATAGTAACATCGACCCCCTTTAATATAATCATCAAGTCGGTGGACTTGTTGACTAGTGAGTGAAATGAGATGAAATGGTGTTTAACGTCCTACTCTCCGAACTGGGGTAATGAAGACGGGCATACGCCATAAAGTGTGCTATGAGGGAATTTTTGCCCGGACAGCGGCACTACGGACTACTCTTATATTGAATTCCAACTGTCAAGGGATCTTTTACGTGCACGCCAATGTGTACACGGGTCCTCGGTTTTTCGTACCATCCGAACGACTAGACAGCTGTCCTTGTCAGGCCCTCCTTCCTGCATCACTGACAAGTGGGAACCACGCCGGAAAATCTCGATACGCTTCCCCGGCCTATGCAGGGATCGAACACCCGACCTCCAGGCTAGTGAGCCAGCGTCTTACCCACCGTGGCCCCCTTGACTAGTGAGTGTACAGGTTTTAATAAAATGGCAATATTACTGTGATGAAAAATTTAAAACTATAATTTCGGATATACAGGTCACAATCATGCTTATAACTGAGCGACGTTTCAACTAGGCTTCTATAGTCATTATCAAGCAATGATAAAATATGAAAATATAACAAGACAATATATACATGTACACAACGATACTTAGCTAATGCTGACCAACCAGAGATACCCCTTCTAATTACATGTCGACCTGATTATAACAGATTTTGTTGACCCCATATAGGTCTATATGTAATTCCAAATATACATATTACACCATACCTCATTTAAAAATGAGGTTTTATACACTTCATAATTAATTGAGACAAAGCAAGCAACGGTAAGGAAGGAGAAAAGCAATGGTAAGTTCATAAGAAGTTCTTAATTAATTTTTAAATTACATTTGTCATCTAACAAAGCAGGTGCCCCCCGTCCCCCCATCATACCCCATTCGTACGTGACAAGGAGTAGGGTCGCCTGTCCAATCTCGTGGGTTTTCTCCGTGTCCTCCGGTTTCTCCCCACTGCTAAAGACCTCTACGCGCGAGCGAATTATTCAAATAAATTAGATCCAAATGTTAGTCCCGAAATGACCTAGAAAATATCTCTCTCATATCATATACACATAAATTATATCAATAAAAATGAATTTATTCCCGGAATAAGCACGAAATGACAAATGATTGGTCCTCCCTAGAGCAGCCTACTCAAAACATCGACCAGTAATAAACATTACTTGAATCCTGAAGAACTATGTCCGGTGTATTCGAGAATCATTAATGCGCAATAGTAAATATAAGGGTGAATATGTGCTGTAATGCCCCTGTCAGACCAGGGTGGCGTCCTTACTGCGCTGCTGCGACCGTACCAGCGAACAGAAATGCACATGGTCGCCTGCAAACGTGATCACAACGCGAGAAAATGTCCCAAAAACATTACAAACTTGAAAAAATGTCGCGTTCTTACAACTTTCCAGGTCAGATGCCCAAAACAAACGCCGTGACTCGGCGATCTGAGACCATTTTCTGTCTCCCTAGCAGCGCAGTAAGGACGCCACCCCGGTCTGACGGGGGGGGGGGGGTAAAATCATAAGGGTGGATAGGATTAAAACCACGATTTGTGAAAGAAAGAGAGAGAAATGGGGTTTAACGTCCACTCGACACAAACTAGGTCATTTCGGACTAACATATGGTTTAATTTTATTTCAATAATTCACTTGCGCGTAGGGGTCTTTAGCAGTGAGAGGAAACCGGAGGACCCGGAGAAAACCCACGAGGTTGGATAGGCGGCACTACTCCTTGTCACGTACAACCGGTGATTCGAAACCACGCCAGTTGACTCAATGACAGGCCTTATGATACAGCGCGCACGTGCTAACCATTCGACCTACCCCCACCCACCCCACCCACGATTTGAGTCGTAGCGTGAATCGTGATAGTATGAACATAGCATACGGGTGGATAATTATGTGCTTAAAGGGAATAAACTCATAAAGATGGCTGTACTAACTGACCATCACTATTATTGATCAATCGTAATATTTATTGTAATTGTTCCAATTAATTATCAATTAATAGTAATTTCAACATACCAATAACATGACAGTCAATGAAATAGAGGTGGAGGGGACCAGTCTGATTCATTATATACTATTATTGTCATATACTTGCCAGAAAAACATCCGATCAACAGATAAGGATAAAAGTCTATTGTATTAATAAATACTGAATCGAATTTCGTCTATTAATGTTTGAAGCGAGGAATAAAACAAAACGAAACATTAATAATACAATGTGAACAATTTAATCATAAAAGATAAAATTCTGAAATTAAATTTAAAAAAAGGCTTCAAAATAGATGAAAACATTTTCGATCAAAATACAAGAAGTTTCGGTAATAGTATAAATGTCTAATTTCACAGAACCCTCCCTTAAAACCAAACGAGCGCTGGTGAAAAATAATAAAACTTTCCATGCTAAATTAGTCACACTAACCACGTAAAAGATTTGAAAATAGATTGATACGCAGGAAAATATGTTTATAGAAATGTCGCATCAATAAAGGGTGGGGTCTTAATTATTTGGGAATGTAGAGAAAATAGATCAGTGAATGATCGATTTAAAAATACGACCAATTTAGATATATTTAATACTATCAAAATATGAACCAAAAATAAATTACGGTATTAGACCATTGAATTATCGATTGATATCGCACACTAATTAAACGATATGTTAATTAACACTAATCTGATATGTTTTTAATTACTTGATAGATATTTAAAATCCCTGCAAGACATCATCGTTTGATACAGCAGCCGCACAGAAGTAACGACACTGCAACTCTTACAGGGGAGTGTTGCCCCTCTATTCCCACTTTCTAATTACTCCTTAACTAGATGTGTTGCACTCTAACCACACCACGACAAGACATGTTCATGTTGCACACTTATCATACCACAACACGACCTGTTGCACACTAATTATACCACGACACGACGTGTTCTTCACTTATCACACCACAACACGACGTGTTGTTCACCGATCACGCCATAAAAAAGATATTGTGCACACTAATCACATAGAAAATGAAAAATGAATTAATTTATTTCTCAGTGGTTTTGAATTTTATAAGCCTATATATCCTAATATGATATATATTGTTGCCAATATTTTAGTAAAAGGTTGTTAAGTTTGAGGTTGATATGGTATTCACTAATAGACTTGTCACGTTAAATCACAAATTATTTTAAATTAATTTTGTCTATACCCATTGCAACATATCCTAATATGTTATACATTGTTGCGAATACTTTACGTAAAAGGTTGCTAAGTTTGAGGTTGATATGGTATTCACTAATAGACTTGTCACGTTAAATCACAAATTATTTTAAATTATTAATTTTGTCTATACCCATTGCAACATATCCTAATATGTTATACATTGTTGCAAATATTTTACGTAAAAGGTTGTTAAGTTTGAGGTTAGTGTGGTATTCAATTATAGACTTGTCACGTTAAATGCGTCTATTACTATTTGTGGAATTCTAATAGAAAAGAGTTTGCTTTATCAAAAAGTATTTTCATAGCACTTATAGGGGTAATCAAGCGGAATTGTCAAAGTATTCAATACACCCTTGAATCACTTCACAATTTCAAAATAGCATTTATCTCTAGTAATGAAAAGTAGAGTACTGCTATAAACTCTATTGTCATTGAGCTATTTTAATACCCTCCTTTTTTTTCTTTTACAATCTCGCCACTATTTGCGATATTTCCATTGGATACAGAGCTAGACCCACCTATCGAATCAAAATTATTTCACTACTGAATGTGTTTTTTTAATTTTATAGCAACCGCACAAAGTTTACAGTCGTTTCATCCTTTTTTGGCTAGGAGATAAAAAAAAACAAAGGAATTTTGATTGAACACTAGAGATAGACACACCTCTGCAATCAAAATTCTTTCAGAATTTTAGATTTCCATTTTACAATGCATGACTCGTAAAAAATATACGCTGTTGTACAATCTTTTCACCTTTGTTTGGTCCTATGATGAAAATTACTAGGGAATAAAAAAATTGAAATTGACTCAACACTAGAGCCAGACACACCCCTCCAATCAAAATTCTATCAGAATTACAGAAATTTCATAGCAACCGCAGATATCTCCATTTTACGTAATGTATGACTCATCAAAAATCTACGTTATTGTACGATCGTTGCACCCTTTGATAGTCCCATGATGAAAATAATCATGAAATACAAAATAATAAAAAAATAAATGAAATTTTGATTGGAATATTGGGCTAGACACACCTATTCAATCACACTTCTTTCAGAATTTAAGGTAATATTAAATTTATAGAAACCATAAAATTTCCATTTCCTTGATTTGTGAAGCGGCAAACATATTGGCCTACGTTCTTTTACGATCATTCTAAATGTTTTTGTCCTATGGTGAAAATAACCATGCGACCCCCCGTCCCCCTCCTCTTCCCAACTTTTGATTGGACACACCCATCTAATCTCATTGATTTCAAGACTGATTATATATAAATAATTTCATATTAACTACTAATATTTGAATTTTTTCTAATATAATGACTCCTCAAAAACTTATTTAACTATCCGACCCGACAAATTGCCGAACCTAAATTTTGATACAGAAAATGAACACAGTTTAAAGGTGCAGCACGCAAACGAAATGAAATGCGGTTTAACGCCCTACTCTTCTGCCCCTACTGGGCTAATGAAGACGGGCATACGCCACACAGTGTGCTATGGGGGAAATTTTGCCCGGACAGCGATGCTACTACGGTCTACTCTTATTTCGAATTTCAACTGTCAAGGGATCTTTTACGTGGACGCCAAGTGTACACGGGATTCGGTTTATCGTCCCATCTGAACGACTAGACTGCTGTCTTTGCCAGGCGCTCCGTCCTGTACAAGGGGAAACCACACGCACACTAAACTTCTACTAAATTTAACCAATTTCTGAACAATAATTTCAAAACATCACCACGCACACTGAACTTCTACTAAATTTAACCAATTTCTGAACAATAATTTCAAACCACCACCACGTTATATTCTTCTCTCTGTTTTTTTCTATTTAAACGAACATTGCCCTAAAATAACCAACTAACAATATCTGTTTTTAAGATTTATGGTTTTTATCAACACCCCGTCTCTCCAGGTCATAGACCTCGACAACAATGTTGCAGTTTCCTCTGACAGTCTAAATAATTGATTTAATAAAAATAAGGCCCTTATTTAAAAAAAAAACATACTTGTGTTTACTGTTGCCCGACCGACCCTATTTGTGTTTTTAGCCGAAATCGCCAACCCTTAACTTTTATTCTATAACTGGCCTTGGCGTGGTTTTCTTGTAAAATTTCCAACACTGGCATTTCTGTATTATTTCAAGAACCTTACCCAGTAATTAAGCTAAAAATGCTAGGGAATCCTACGAAAAATCAAACAAAAAAAACTTTTTCCGAACTATGGACCCTATAACCGTAAACACAGGTATCCTTTTCTTGGCCTAAGGTATCTCACTAGGACCTACAGACCCAACACCAAGAAAATATATACCTACAGCAATTTCTTATTAAAGTTTTGATAAGAATAGCAGAGAAAATGGGGATTAAAAAACCTTATCACGTTACATATTTAGAGTCTATATGCTAACAGTAGAGCAATAGGACTATTTGATTTAATAGGTGAAAGGAGAGATTTACCATGGTCCCCACTATTGCCCCAACAATGACTTCTGTAGGTGAACTTTTCACGAACCTTCCTCTAACACTATAAACTATGAATTAGCAGGGTGAATGGTTTTCTAACACCTTATAGCTTATAAACACCTGATTTATGATTATAGGCTACTATTACATATAAACAACTATACCAGGTAGATAAAACAAAGATATACATCTACTAATAACTATAATTCAATTATATGTATATAAAATAATTCTAAAAGGGTATCTCTTAAAGGGAAAGATTTAGGCGTTAATGCAATTATAATAATATAAACCATATTATCTTAGTCGCTTAGTATTAAACTTAGTAATTGTGTATCCATAAAATTGTACCTTGTCTTAATATGATTGTTCAATTACTAAATTGCAATCAAAGAAGATATCTAATTTTGTATATGTTTTGGCGATATTGTAAATCTGTTAAAGGGGCACCTTGTTGTAATGAAATGAGGTTTAGGTACTACTTTTATATTTACCACAAAAAATTTGGTTCAATTATATGTATATAGAAAACTATAAATGGTATATTTTGGGTGATCTTGCGAATCTCTTAACGGGGCACCTTTTTGAACTAAACATACATGTATATATATAAAAAGATCTAAAAGGTTGGTGATAATTAGTGAATTTAAGAATTATGAGAGTCGTTTAATATGTTAATTAAAAAACATGTTAATTTGTATCCATACCAAGTATTATATTATAAGTCAATTGCTAAATTCTACTTACCACAATTTCTTTCGTCCGACCAATCGGCGCAATCCATAGACCCATCGCACACACTAGAATTGGGGATACATTGATGACTGCCATGACATGAAAACTCGTCGATTCCACAAACTGCAGGGAAGATAAAAGAGATTAAAAGAAATCACTAAATTTGTGTGTGTGTGTGTTTCAATTCTGGCCAGTTTGCTCTAAAACGAGAAAGAAGACTTGGTTTCCCTTTTCAGATTACGTAATTTTTAAAGCTTAAGATTTTTATTATCTCAAGAAAAGCCATGAACTGGACACAGAAGAATGAACTCATCATGCTGCCGGGTAACGTCACTTAAACTCACAGGTTTCACTAATAAATGGCTTCACTCCAATTTAGTACTGGATCGGGGAATAAAGGGGTCACAATTCTTTGGAATACAATTATTGTTTATTACAGAGCGAGGCTTCGCTAGTTCCTCAAAAAGTAAGCACTAAACTATTTATGGTCTGCGATATCACTTCGGTTGAAGCGGACGTAAAATAAAGCTATTTCACTCACCCAGTTCAGTAAGCAGAAGAAGAAGAAAAAAAGAATAAGCAATGATGATAAAGACAAGAGACAACTTACTTGATGAAGAAGCGAGAATCCTAGTCGAAACGTCATCAATAATAAATATTAATTGTATTCCAAAGAACGGCCGAATGTTTAAATTTAAAAATGGCAAAATAAATTCAATCCAACGACATATTTTTAAAAATAGAATAAAGTAGACCGTGAGTGAATACATGGGTATACTAAAATGAAATAAATAAAAATAGAAATGTCAAGAAAAGAAAATCAAGTTAAATTTTTAATTTTGTTACCCATGTTTAATCATACATTAGCCGATTTATATATATCACGGATCTAGCCATATTTATCGCCAAGCTTACAAATTTAATATTCACAACTGACAAAGTCTGAACGTAAGACCTGCGTAAATTCATATATGGATGTGTAAACATGTGTCGCATTTTCTTTTTACTTCAATCAAGTTGTATTTTGTGTGACGTGTTATTTTGATGTCAATGCCTTTCGGTGTATGTAATGCTACGGGTACGTACTATACTCGAGTGTATTTAGGGTATGCATATTTAAGTGTTTACTGAGTGACCTGTAAATGGTTACTAGTATAAACATTAATTCATGGATATCTAATTAGATATTTTTAATGTAGTTTTAATTAACTAATTTTGTTCAATATAATTATTAAGTTCCCGTTACAGTTATTGACCTATATGTTTGAACTTTAATAAACATTACTTAATGTGTTTTTGATTATTTCAAACTAACGCTTTCAAGTTGTAATAATGACGAATGTTGAATCTGATCTTCGTTTTTCTATTATTATCGAAGACGTTTATTTTTTTCAATTCTAGTTTCATTTTTTTTTTCAATTACCCTTTTCTAGTTTTAATGACCATGAATATTGAAGATAACTTTTATTTGTTATTATCGAAGGAAATTTTTGTTATTTCAATCTTATTTTTCTAATACCGAATTGATGTTTTATTGTTTAATTTATTTAGTTTCATCGGTTATTATTACTTTAGATTATAATTAAAGCTGATTTTCATTTGTTATTTTCAAAGATATTTGTTTTCTTATTTCAAAATACCCCTTTCTGGTTTTAATAACGATGTATATTTCTGTACTGAATTGATTTTTATCGTTAAGCTATCTAGTTGTTATAACTTAATAGTACAATTGTATCTGATAATTTTACAATTCCATTTGCTTATTGCAGTTTCTATTTGTTATCATTGATGGTTATTGCAGTTTTTATTTGCTATCCTGATGATTATGGCAGTTTCTATTTGTTATTATTGATAATTATTCAAGTTTTTATTTGTTATTATTGGTGACCATTACAGTTTCTATTTGTTGTTATTGATAACTATATACCAATTAATCAATGATGATTATTCAGTTGCTACTTGTTATTATTGATAATTGTTCAGTTGCTATTTGTTATTCTTGATAATTATTCAAGTTTTTATTTGTTATTCATGATGATAATTATAATTGTTATGGTTTTTGCAGTTAATAATGGTTATTATCGATCATTATTTCAGTTAATTATTGATGATTATTCACATTCTTTTTGTTTTTGTGGACGATTTTCTCAGTTTACTTCAGTTTCTATTTGCGTTTATTTCATATGGCTGTTTAGTTTCTATTTTATATTCATCCTAATAAAAACTATTGTGTTATTCCGGTCCTATTTCGAACACAGATCTAGACTTTAAAGGAGTTAAACCTCTAACTTAATATTTTCCACAATATTCGAAAATAAAACCAATATTTATGTTGTTATCTTGTCGTAAAATATGGGATCCTTAATATCCAATATTTGAGAAACAATGAACATTTTTAAACTAATACACGAGTCGTGTATTTTATGGTTTCGGGCGCCATTTGTAGTGAACAAAGAGAAACATATCCTACGAGACAACGCGGAAGTAATTATTATGTCTGATTCACAAACAACAAAATATTAGTAAAAAAACCCAAAAAAACAAACAACCCGTGTTGCATGGACTAAGCAGGCGTTAACGTCCGTCTTTTAATTTGGACTGTTCTCGTATTCCAACGAACCTTATTGATTAGAAATTACAATAAATTATTTAAAAGGGGAATAAAATTACATTAATATGTGCTTTTAAACCCATTTAAGGTTCCATAGTATAGAGCTAACATCTTATAAGTCTAGACTCATGATTTTGCGGTTTATGATATGATTATTTCATATGTTTTTTTTGTTATCCGTGAAGATTGTCGCGGCTGTCTTGTTTCTATTCCATATTTATCCTAATAGAAAATAATGTGTTTTTTGGGGGTCGGGTTCCGAACACAGATTATTTTTCGATGACTATGATTATTTCATACGTTGTTTTGTTTTCGTAACCTTTCAGTTTCAATTCTATATTTATCCAAATAGAAAAAAGTGTGCATTTTTGGGGTCGAATTCCGAAAACAGATATTTTTCGATGACTATGATTATTTCATATGTGTTTTTGTTTTCGTGGCTGTCCAGTTTCAATTCTGTATTTATCCTAATAGAAATTACTGTGTTTTTGTTCGGTCGGATTTCTAACATAGATTATTTTTGATGACTAAGGTGTGTTGACCACCTTCATGGCCGGTAATTACCTATATACATGTGTTATTAATCTCTGGAGACTCCATGCTAAATCTGAGTATATATATATATACATACGTACCTTTCTGGGCAGGTGGTCGTAAACAATTTGGACTGTCATCAGCAAAGCTTTCACATGGTTGGTCAAATAAGATATCTTTACATTCTTTAGTTACATCTATAGAAATAAACAAAGGCGTATGAATATTGACATAACGTTACGTTCAATGGCAATTCTAAGTCTAAAAGGGTTATTAAGTTTTCATTTTTGTGTTTGTATAAAGATGGGAACGTTGATACCCCTTGCTCTCCATCGCTAAAGCTACTGCACAAAAACAAAATAATTGGTGTAATTGTTAAATGGAAACGCATCGTCAATTCTAGACTATTGCAATGTACTAGTATATACAATCTATATGATACAAAGTCTGATACAAATTCGCTCTGAAAGGCAAACTAGAAAATTATATCGAAAAGTACACGAAACAGAAAATAAAAGATATACAAAAGATAGCCTAAAGAGATAGACAAGGGCCAGACAAAACTCAAAATCAATCCTACACAATCAATTCGCAAAGTAGCATATTATTACGAAACAAAAGTTCTAAATAATATACAAGATCAACTCGTCATGTAGTTCTAACTATGGAAAACTACAGCGAAAGAGATAGACAAAATACAGCGCAAGAGACATACAAAATACAGCGTAAGGGATAAACAAAATACAGCGCAAGAGACATACAAAATACAGCGTAAGGGATAAACAAAATACAGCATAATAGACAAACAAAATACAGCGTAAGAGATAAACAAAATTAAAAGTTATAATTAGTTATAAAAATGAAAAATTCCATTTTCAGCGCTTTGGTAAATCACGGTAAAAACGCTTGTTTATTTTTGTCACAATCCAAACCCAGGGTATTGTAATAATGCCAGTTTGCCAGGCTACGTGCCGTGTAATTTGAATATAGTAACCAGAACTTATTGTTAACTTTTATTGTATCTTTACGAGGGGAAAACGTTTGTGAAGAAATCTAAGCGGACTTCAAAGAAGTTTCGTTTTAATATAAAAGAAAACTCTCAAACTTAAATATTTGCATACACCGTGCACGAAAACTTAATAATTCAGAGATAATTTTATACAAAGATTAATCGAAACATAAGTATTTTATATCAAAACATCGTCAGCTATGTTGGCCCGCCTACTTTTAGAAAGTTCAATTAACAAAATCGACAAGCTAAAGGTAAGATGTCATGTCTGAACATTCATATTCATCAATTAATTAAAGCGACATTATGCACGATTAGATAAAGAGATGATAGTTTTCGCGGTAATAGTTAAAACTAGATAACGAAAAGGCAATATGCTGACGTTTTCAGTCAAATTAATTCACTCTGAGCCGAGAAATCCTTATTTCAAAAACACTGTAGCCTCTATTGTCATTGTTATCGGTCTCGATTATACATTTTTATTGTTATCGGTGTCGATTATACATTTTTATGGTTAATATCAACCGTCATTGAACTACATATCGGATTCAAATCTGTTGCTCGCTAGCCTCGAGGTCGGGTGTTCGATCCCTGCATTGGCCGAGAAAGTTCATCCCGATTTTCCGGCGTGGTTCCCCCTTGTCAGTGATGCAGGACGGAGGGCCTGACAAGGACAGCTGTCTAGTCATTCGGATGAGACGAAAAACCGAGGTCCCGTGTACACTTGGCGTCCACGTAAAAGATCCCTTGACAGTTGAAATTCGAAATAAGAGTAGACCGTAGTGCCGCTGTCCGGTCAAAATTTCCCTCATAGCCCACTGTATGGCGTATGCCCGTCTTCATTAGCCCAGTTCGGAGCAAAACAGTAGGACGTTAAACCCCATTTCATTTCATTTCATTTCAAATCTGTTGATAATCGGACCCATCAGATGGCAATGAGGGTTGATTATAATCTGGATAAGTTAATTAATGTCTAATTCATAATTTAGATAACATTTCAGACCTAAAGAAATAGGAGAGAGAGAGAGAGAAATGGGGTTTAACGTCCACTCGACACAAACTAGGTCATTTCGGGACTAACATATGGTTTAACTTTATTTACATAATTCGCTTGCGCGTAGGGGTCTTTAGCAGTGGGAGGAAACCGGAGGCCCCGGAGAAAACCCACGAGGTTGGACAGGCGACCCTACTCCTTGTCACGTACAACCGGGGATTCCTAAAGAAATAGGAAGATTTAGCTCTTGCATAATGCATGTCTAAATAAAGACTCAAAAATAAAGGTGATCTCACTCTATTATGAACGAACTAGGATGTTTCCCACCCATATACGACATATAGCACAGTTCAGAGCCGTTAAAACAGACAAAGGAAGGTAATATCTATATTTAAACAACTACAACAGATCAAAATAAAACAGCGTATATACATATGTAATATTTAAGTGGAATTTCGTAATCGAGGTCTATTTACGAAAGGAACCGGAATTCAGAGCCAGTTATCATGAAACGTATAATCAATAACGTGTTTATAGACAAATTCAAAGAACGATAATAAGATGCATTATATAAGATAGAACTGGCAGTTATCGCTATAATAGTTAAGAAATAGGTAATGAAAAGGGAATTGAAAATTTCAGTCAAATTACTTTGATAAGGGCTAAGTTATGAATGTTGTAGGTTTTGACAACAATACCGTAGTCTTGATTTTCACTATAACCATTGTTACGATAATAAACGAAGTCTCGATTATCCATTTTTGAATTAAATTATTAAATGGCGATCATGTTTCAATTCACTAAAACACGCCACCATCCGATGAACTAGAGAGTTGACTATTGGCTTGTCATGTGTATAAATGTCTAATTTATAATTTATAAAACATTTTAGGCCAACGAATAGAACTGCAATAGGAAATTTCAGGTCTTACATAATGCAGCTTTACTAAAAAATGCAGCTTTACTAAAAATTAAGCTATCTGTTTTCGAAAGTTTCAACACAAAAGCATATATGTAATCGTGAAGTGGCATTCAGCAATCGAGAAACACAATAATAGAACACAATTCGACTAGGTATTGTGTTCCATGACAAGTGTGTTCTATTCACCACACTAACTCAGAACTAGTTATTTCCACGAAACTTATGTTCAATAACATCTTTATACACAAATTCAAAAGAACACAATATTAAAATTTAATTACGACACCAAAGCCTAATTGTTTTCGAACTTTCAAACACAAGAGATCGAAATAAAACAGCATATTTACGAACCGGAAACTTTTAAAGACGTGTTAATATATCACGATTTTTCTTTTCAATTTCTGTGAATTTTTAACCTAGAAATTCATTCTTATAAGATTGAATACGCTACTTTATAGAATTGAACGGCCGATGAATGCACTTTAAGCAGAGTCACGCCACAGAACGCACACATTCTTTTGGTAAAAAATAAAGCCACTTTACATAACCATTAATAAAATGGGCTCTTAAAATATCTATATTCAGGAAGGGTGTTCTACTTTTTGGAAACTTATTGAGAGAGAGAGAGAGAGAAATGGGGTTTAACGTCCACTCGACACTAACTAGGTCATTTCGTGACTAACATATGGTTTATTATTTTATTTCAATAATTCGCTTGCGCGTAGGGGTCTTTAGCAGTGGGAGGAAACCGGAGGACCCGGAGAAAACCCACGAGGTTGGACAGGCGACCCTACTCCTTGCCACGTACAACTGAGGATTCGAAACCAAGAAACTTATGGAAGAATACCTAAATTGATTTATAGAATTATGACAAGGATGGTGTCAAATTAAAACCTATGATACATATAAAATACAACGAAAACAAAAATATCGTGATAGCCTTATTTGATTCATTTATATAACCAGTTCCAACCTAAATAGATTCATAGCTCATGATGATATCAATGATATTACCACCAACAAGGAACATTAATGGATTTTCGTAACTCTGAAATACTTATCAAAAATATTACCACAACAAGGGATATTAAGGGGTTTTCGTAACTCTGAAACATATTACATTATTGGAGTTTTGTAACTGTGAAATGGTCCGACTCTTAAGGTAACTAAAATAAATTCATTGGTCTTTAGTCTATCAACAAAATTACCACAATAAGGGTATTAATGGATTTTTGTAACTGTGAAATAATTGGTCTTGTGGATACAACACGATTACCACACCAAGTGAAATTAGTGGACTTCCGTAACTATGAAATAATATGACTTTTAAGGTAAATAAAATTGATTCATTGGTTTTAAGGATATGAACAATATTACCACAATAAAATACATTAAATGATTTTCGTACCTATGAAATGATTCGACTTAAAGAAGCTACACATCTAACTTAGTATCATCCATATTTGTTACTCATTTCAATCAATACCCGGTGTTATTATTTCACTGTGAAATTATGGGATCCTGACTTCAGGTAAATAGAATAAGACAAAGAAAAGTTAAACTTACCTGAACATACATCTGTACACGGCTTTCTGAAAGTCAGTCCATCACATGGCGGGAAAAGCACAGAACACAAGTAGAACAAGGTGCTATTGGAACATCCAGTAGAAACCGGTCTGAGTCCAAATGGTTTATATCCCTTTTCAATCGCATCGCGTTCACTGTTAAAATTCCACTGATTGGGGTAAAACGTGTTATTAAATATTCCAAATGACTGGCAAATATCTATAGTAGTTGATACTTCACACCTTTCTGTAAATACAAACGGTAATACAACTATAATACTCACAAGTAGACATGCTATGACGCTAGGAAATAGCATGTTAACGTCTTTGCAACCCTGGCCCTGACATGGCCTTTTGACTGAGTGAATAAGAAAATGAGAGTTTGACACGCTGGTCTACCGTATACCTTCTAAAGACCGCAAGACGTCACACAGAAAAACACCACAGGCGATATCGTCGTCGCCTACCTATCACAGAGAAACCCAATTCACCCGATGACGAGAGAATTCTAATTAGGTTTATTGCTTTATATTACGTATTTAATAATTCGAATATTTATTTCTTTAATCTGCGTTTAGTTTAAAATGTTGTTTTCGAAATCCAAAATATAATTCACTGCGGTATCAATATTCCTTTTAAATCACTCAATAATTGGAATCTCTTTCGTGGCGCCTCCTCAATGGTGAGATTCTACTCCAATTCTTTCTTAAGTCCACAACTGATACTGAAACTTCTGACTGTTCTCAATATCTATTTTACAATCATTTGAATCTCCTTTAAGGTGACTCGTCAACAATCAGATTCAACTCCCATTCTTTCTAAAGTCCACCACAATTGATACTGAAACTTCTGACCATTCCCCGATGATTCACGATCTGGGTGGACGATTTGGGTACACTCCCAGTTTTTATACAGTAAGTGTTCTTAGTAATCCTGGAAATTATGAGTTTTACTCTATTTTTTTCCTAAGTCCACAATTGCTACTGAAACTCCCGATCATTTCTCTGATAAGCTATCAGCGTTAGTTCTAACGATCTGTATGGACGAGTTTAGAACACCCCCGGTTTTTATACAAATATTCAGTAAGTGTTCTTAGTAATCCTGGAAATGACGTCTCCGTTATCCTTCTTTATTTGGTCCCGCTTCCTTTACTCTGTTAGTTTTCATTCTCCGAGAATTAAAGATGAAAATAGATCCTCCTTTTCGATATTGTAATTCCTTTTGTCTTATATAAATAGTTATAGTCAAACGAGCAAGCCAGAAGAAGTTGATGTCGCTTTGCAAAAGCCGAAATTTTATATCACGCTTCAAAATCAATGTTACATTCCAAGAGTTACCACTTTCGAGTAACAATCGCGCACAAAAATAAAATAACTCAAAACATTTGAAATTAGAAAAGTATTCCCAATGCAACCACAAATATTCCACTTCCACAAAGCGCCAACAGCATCATATCTTATAAACATATCAATAATTATATTATTTCCTTTGTAATAGGATGCGATGCACCCACTCAACTCTTACAAATTCATTTACATAATTAAGCACGTGGGCTAAATAATAACAATGGGCTCGCTACAAACCAACTTCAAAAGACTCCAATAACTTACACGCCCTCGCTTACGAATATATTTCTAGTAATTGAATAACGAACAAGGAGTGTGTCGACACTCCAAATCAGTTTCGCTCCCTTTTGCCAATAGCTGTTTACTGCAATCCATAATTGAGCTTTGGGGAACATGGTGAAATTTCATCCAAACTAGGCAATTAATTTAAACTTTTCAATAAAACACGATATGTATTAAGAGCCCCAACGATATCTTCTCCAACTAGAAAAAAACATTTAAACTTTTAAATAATTTCTTGAGATTCCTAAAGGTTCCAGAAGGTTCCAGAAGAATTCGGCGATTCTGATAAACATAGCGTTATAAAACGAAACTCCTTGTTCGTCGCTTTGCTTTAAGTGACTGTTGCGTTATAGGCTTCTCTGGATATACTTTAAAACAAAGTCGTTTCGTGACATTAAATCATTGACTGAACACACACACACACACACACACACACAGCACTGCAATTAATCCACAAACGATCAGAGCACTTGAGTCATGAATACAACATATCCAAATCGCACAAGAGTTTATCCAAGTTCACCAAGAACCCAACCCATTCCTGGTATAATCATGGTGATTCAACAGGATCGTTTTAGAGAGTGAAAAGGTGCATATTTTAATGGCAAGTTCTCGTGCTAAAATGAATATAACCTCGTATAATAGAGTTTGAGTTATCCCCAATATGCAGGACGCACAGTATAGTACATACACATGCAATAAAGCTACTATAAAGCGGGTTTATTGTCCCTAATAATAAAAGGGTTTCTCGCTCTGATGGTTTACACTGAAGTGATAAAGACGGGTTACCGTAACTATTTTAATAACAGACCATATGATTATATTTGTCTTTACAGTCCACACATTAAAGGAATGGGCTTTAATATCCCACTTTTCTGCACCAACCGGGATAATGAACATGGACATAGGACACTGGGGCAATAAAGACAATAGCTTGCATAAAAGGCTTCAAAATGGTATGGAAGCCGCGGTTGGTACACTAACTAGTTGGCCGAGAAAGTTCCCCTGACTTTTCAGCTTGTCAGTAGTGCAGTACGGATGGGACGAAAAACCGAAGTCCCTTGTACAGAACCCCTGGCAGTTGGAAATCGATATAAGAGTAGGCCGGAGAGCGACACTACGGCCTCCTCTTATGTCGAGTTCCAACTGCCAAGGGATCGAACGACTAGACAGTTTTCCTTGCCAGGCCCTCCATCCTTCACCACTGACAAGGCGAAACCACGCCTGAAAATCCCATTGAATGGGCAACAGACTAATCAAAACTGGCATTTACCATGCATTGTGCCATGAAGACACTTAAGACAGTTACTTGTTCAATAGACTTCAAATTGGTACATTATCAGTCTTATAAAAATCCAATCAATATTTGGAATAAAATTCACCCATTTAATTACCCGTTTAATTCAAAACTTCTATGTAACCTAAATATACTTGTCTCTATTGTTTGCGATATCACCTCGGTGGAAGCGGACGTTAAATAAAGCTATTTCACACTTTTTAACATTTAGCCCCACAGCACCGAATCTCCATAACCTGCTTAAACCACATTTCAGTTTATAATGGTATATTACCATTCTATTCAATTCTTCAACAATATTTGGAAGTGCCAAGTTATTTCAGAACTTTTAAACATTTCACCTCCGCAGCAAAGAATCTCCATAACTTGAATAAACCACATTTCATTTCATAATGGTATATTAATAACCATTCTATTCAATTCTTCATCAAGTGCCCGAACTAACCCATTTAATTGCCCAGTTATTTCAGTACTTTTAAACATTTCACCCCCGCAGCACCGAATCTCCTTAACTTGCTTAAAAAGGCAGGATTTCATGTCCTCATAATAGTTTATGTGTAATGTAGGATAATAAATTTGTAACGTTACATAAACGTGTTCAAGTAGATCCCCATTTAGTATTATGTAAGGAAATAGCCCTAGGTATAGGAAATTCCGATGTTTCAATCATTAAATTTTCATAGTTATGCGAATTAGCGTCATAAAGAACTCAGTCAGTGGGTTGTTTTAATGAGGCAGTGATATTTCCCTTTTTGGATAATTGTTGAATTATATCAGGCACGACCATCGACAGTATTGAAAGATTAATGAACATAAAAAGAAAATAGATCTGTAAGAGTACGTCCATTATTTGTCATTGGAGTCCGACCGATATTTACCCATACGATTAAACACCTTAGGATTTTCTGATGAGGTAGTCGCTTTTCGATAATCTTTGGCAATCACTGAGCGCAACTGGAAGCGACCACCCTTCATTGCTGATGCACAAGGATCTGCTAAGAGAATAAGGTTGGGGATAGGGTGTGACCATCGAAGAAGGAGGAATATCTCTTCTTGTAAACTATTACGTTTGTGAGTCGATTCCCTCGTAATTAAATTCAGAGTGTGCCCCTGATCTGTCCTGATATATGTTTGAACGACTGAAACTCCCTTCTATTGTGTAGTCAAGCTCCTGACGTGTAAAGGTTTGTTCAATCGTTTAGTATGGGACTCAAAGATTGTAAATCCACCAGGGTATGTATATACGTACAAGAGAGGGAGAGAGAAATGGGATTTATCGTCCACTCGATACACACTAGGTCATTTCGGTACTAACATATGTTTTAACTTTATTTCAATAATTCGCTTGTACATATGGGTCTCTAGCAGCGAGAGGAAACCGGAGGACCTGGAGAAACCCCACGAGGTTGGACAGCCGATCCTACTGCTTGTCACTATCTAAGCAGGGAATGGAAACCACGCTACTTGATTCAATGTCGGTTTGTGCCCAGTGGACGTTAAACCCATCCGTCTATCTCTCTTTTACCCATATACACGGGTGGACCTAAATTTTTGAGTCCCATACTTAAACTTGGCAAATCTTTACATGTCAGGAGCTCGACAAGTCAATAGAAGTGAATTTCAGTCGTTGAAACATATATCTGGACAGATCAGGGACGTTAAACCCCATCCTCATCTCTCTCTGTCTCTCATCCTATTCCTCTCCTTTCGGTATGATCCACCCAATCTAACAATGATATATTTTAGCGTCTATTTTGCTCAATACGGTATTTTATGTAAATCAAGGCGTGTTATTTTTATATCAGAATGCAGGGAAGCATAATTGATGATGTCCTTGATTCAACTGATCTTTATTGCTTTACAAATATTTCACAGGCTCCATGTCAATGGCCTTTCATTTTATGATTGTCTTATGAGCGGCGACAGGGCGCCAATGTTGCCGTTTTGCTTCATAAGCTTGGAGACTACGTGCACATTTCATAATAATTAAAATAAAACTACAATTATAATTTGTAGCCAAGGGCAAAATGTTAGGCACAATGATCACATATCGTTCTTTTATAAACACATAGATATACTTTATCAGCCTGAAATGTCTATCGGGTATGGGCGGGGCGATTTATTCAATACTACCCAATACTACCCAATAACACCACATACCACCCAATACTACCCAATATCACCCAATAGCACCACATACTACCCAATACCACCACATAATGATGCCAAATGGGCATGTTACTTGAATTTTGTCAAAAATAGATCAAAATTCAAGAATATAATAATTTCAAGAATTCATGACCTTTATTCACTTTTATATCTTTTTTTTTTTGGGGGGGGGGGGGCTTTTGTTGTGTCTTTTTTTCCAGTCTTTTGATTTATATTGTATGTTATATTTTAGCGGATTGCCTTCAGTTTGTAAAAACAAAGTCCCAACATTCCCGAATAATGGCGAGATTATTACCATAAAAAAGGGTTGACATACAAAGTGGCCATGCAAAGTGGCGTCTAGCACGTCATGATACAATTGATCTAAAATGTATAAGACCTGGCCCCGGTTTCACAAAACATTCTCAGACTGTGTTTTGGCTGTTTGTGTTATATTCCTATATTATAAATAATAATGGCCATAAACAATCCGCCAATCACGTGGTTAGGGTTTTTCTGGGGTTTTATACACGTCATTGTATATTGAAACAAAGAAGGTAACAGTAAGAAAAGACAAAAAAATAAATAAATATTAAAGTTCTTAATTAATTTTAAAATTATATATTTTGAATGTGTCATCTAACAAAGAAGAAATTCTATGGTGCCCCCTGCCCCCATTACCATGATGCCCTAAGCACGTACTTATTTTGCTTAATGGTTAATCCAGCTCTGTTAACATTTTTACCCTTAGATCAATCTTTTGACCAATCTGAGGTCGTGCTATATAGAACGTAAAAAAAATCATATCATAGGCTTCACCACTATAAACATTAAACAGCGTAGTTATTCACAAATCATAAAAAGCTGATCCATTTCGTATTCTCCGTTCTTGATTTTCATGTTTAAACGACTAACCCATTAATCATAAACTGTTTCTTTGTCCTCCACAGGGAATCCTTCGCGTTTAGAGTTTAAGCTAAACCTTTTGTATCCCCAAACAGAGAATTTGTCAAGCGAACGGTGCTCTACAGGCAACAAGTCAAGCATCTTCTATTAGAGTAAAGCCCACCCCGCACGAGTGCAGTTTAATGCATCAGACATCAGACACAGCTAACAAATTTTTAACAAAAATGGTTCTACTTTAGTTTCTATTTTAGCCTTTCGAAACTAATTTGTTTTCTGTCCAGAATGGTTATCTTGGTTTTTACTTTTATCCAAAGGTTTAGTTTTTGTCTCTGAATGACTTTGAATCGGGTCGTGTGTCCTGGGCTTTAGTAGGATAGATGCGACATAGCGTCAGACACTTCATCTATATATAAACCATCATATGATAGAAAATTATTATAAATTACTCGCTACAGGGAGTAATGTATGAAAGGCGAATCACAACTGCTCAGGAATGTGTATTATTCGCTGTAAACAGTCGGGGATTCACAACATATAGACACGACGACAAGAACTGAAATTTCAGTGAACAATACCCATAGTATGACAATGATATACAATGGCGGATCCCTTGAGGCGTCGGACACTCCCTTCGCCTCTCATACATTGCAAGTATATTTTAAGAAATATAGTTGGCTGTACACAAAATGTTTACTAAATAACTGTCCACGAGAAAGGAAGTGGCGTTTTCAACGGTTTAGTTACAAAGGTTCCTAAGATATGCCCTTGTCGGTCGGTACCCCTTCGTGGATCCGCGCTTTGTATAAGGCACAGGGAACTTAAAGCACTACTTGAGGAATACGAGTGGTTATTTACATATGAATATAACTAGGATACAATAACAAACATGCGTTTAATTTGTTTACATGTTGATGTTTTTTTTTATATTCTGCCCTCGTCATACGTTTTATGGTGGGACAGATGATAGGCTTACTCTTATTCGGAAGGGCAACGCGCCCTTTAAGACGAGAGATTTTTATTTGGAAGGGCGACGCGCCCTTTAAGATGAGACATTCTTTAAGGACGTTAATGTATACCAGTTCAACCTTGTATTTTTTTCTGCAGATTTTTAAAAAATTAAAAATTAAATTCTCAAAATAAAAAAAAGAGGGGCAGAATTGATGTTAATAAAAAAAATGGTGAGTTTCTGTCATTTTGAGTATGTTACATAATACAATTTAAATTTAAGAACCGCCCCCCCCCCCAAAAAAAAAACCCCAGAACTATATAGGTTATAATTTATTTTATAAAATTTAAATTTAGAAAATAAGCTAAAAAAACCAGACCCGCTTTAATATAAAAGGGAAAAAACTTTAGAGTTTCCACCATTTTGAATATTTCATACAATTTAAACAACCTATTGATAATAGATCTACTTCATAAAATTGATGTATATAAAAGGGACATAACTCTAGAGCTGCCGCCATTTTGAATATATGATTTATTTAAATAGAAAAATAACCTATAGATAGATAATAATATGTAACTGGGTTCTAATATCAGCTGATATTTATGTTCATTCGAGCATTACCAAAAAGATTTGTTGAAGATAAGCTTAATAAAGGGGATAGACTATGCTTGGAATCTACTAATTGTTGGGTGGACCCCCAACAAGTTGATCAAAAGATAAATCTCGCGGAACATAAAAAACATTAAGTCTCGGTCACCCAGGATGATAGAGACTAAAATAGCACTGATCTCATTAGAAGTTATTTTAATATCATCTTTCACTGAACAGGAGAATTAAGGCTCTGGTGGGGTTTTTTTTCCAACAAAAAAGAAGCTAATGGTATTCATGATATCCCGTAACTAGAGCAGATGCAACTGTTGTCCAATGATAACATTTATATATGCGCATGACCCCATATTAGACCAACGTGCGATAACGTTTAGTATTGTTGGTGAGTCTAGATTGAACCGGAGAATTTATCCGTTACCATCAATCTCCGTATCTCTAAAAAGACGGTCGTGTGTCATCTTCAGATTACAGCACAAGGACCGGAAAAAAGCAATAGAATTTAAGATCGTTCGGCCTTAGACCTAATCCCAACACTATCCCTAACCAATTAGT
Organism: Patella vulgata; assembly: GCF_932274485.2. Taxonomy (NCBI): domain Eukaryota; kingdom Metazoa; phylum Mollusca; class Gastropoda; family Patellidae; genus Patella; species Patella vulgata. Next base: position 84,344,221 of record NC_065879.2, read on the forward strand.
CCCTCTTCGGGTTGTGCGAAAGCTCGGTGTTAGATTGTCAGACCGCCACTGCAAGTAGAAGGGCGCCGCCATTACTTCGGGTTAACGTTAGACCCACGGCCCATGCTCAATGTGGATGTGTATAGTACAGGCACCAATTCTGACAGGTTCAGTTTGTGTTATATCCATTGTAAACAACGCATGCGCTCTCGAGGCCGTATGATATGACGTCACACTTAGACTTATCATGCACGTGAACTTAAAGGTCAGTCATCTTCTACATAGTTCAAAGAAAGCTTTCACAGTACCTCTGTGAAACAGATTGGTAGCACCTAGTCAAGTTCGCAAAAAGTATAAATTACCGTGTAAGTCTTTTAGTTACTCTGATGGTTTATGTACTGTCTGGTTGTCGTGATTAGACCCGGATATCCAGTCGGGTCTCAGAATGTAGACCGGAAGTTGATCAAGTTGGTAAAATCTCAACACATCTAACCCAACCCCCTCTCCCAATTACTTCACCATTATGTAGAACGAAATTTAGATATTGTACGGTAATATGTGTTATATGTGTGGTATATAGTAATAATATAGTGTCAGATATCCATGTGGACACAGGTGCTATTTGTTTAATATGTTACAATATATTATTAGGTCATCCCATTCAGTATTAATTACGTCTGTGAGAAAACGGCTGACCCAGTTCACTGTTTTATATACATATCGTTATCGATCGTATAACCGTAACGATTAAATCCCTTGGTATATACACAACACATTTTTAGAACACCCGATTCCACTTCTCCTTCCAATAATTGACGTGTAACTACCAATACTCTTTTTTGTCAGGATATTGAAACTTTCTATATTTTTAAACTGGTGTTACACATTTTATATATATCGTTATTAATCGTTTAGCCGTAGCGATTAAGTTACTTTGTACAGACAAACAGTATATCTATTCTTTCTGGAACAGTCCATAACACTTCTAGATTGAGTAATTCACTTGTATCTGTACTAAAACATTTAGATGTGGCCGCTTTTAACATTATTCATTGTCTTTAAAGATATAGCCAAAATGCTTAAAAATGCGAAAATCGGAATTTAATTTGGATAACGCCAATTAAACGCTCGATATTCCAGAATCATTTTCAAGTTTCTGCAACATGTGGGACCTTCCATAACTTTGGTTTCCTTTTGTTTCTTTGCATCGCATCTGACCACATCCAATAGCCGGCTATTCCTTGGGTAAATACGATTACCTCCCTTTTTTCTATTCTCTGTAAAGCTGCACATCCGGATAGCATTAATAACTGTCATTCATTTTGATGCGATTTACCCTTCACCGGTTGGGTTCTTGCTTTCATTTGAACCGTTTTTCCAATAACATATAACGTCATCTGTTTTGGTTTATATTTTTGTGACTTTTTAACAAGAAGTAGGATGCTGATACCGCCGTGAATTATGCTTCCTTATTGCTAACAAGACGAAGGATGCTGATACCGCCGTGAATTATGCGGTGTCATTTGCAAATTATATAAATATCTTTTACTCAGACTAATGAGTTCTTAATGGTGAACTACTTAAATAGCCCCCAATGAAAAAACAATAAAACTAAGAATTCCTTCTGAATCATAAATGAGCTTTGAATGAAATAATGGCAACGTTCAATCGAGCATCCCCGTAGTGTCATTTGCAACGTATATAAATATCTTTTTACAGATTTTTGAATTCTTAATATTTTTGTACAACATAAATCCAACCTCGATGAAAAACAATAAAATTAAAATTCATTCTGAATCATAATTAATAATCTTTGAATGAAATACTAGCAACATCCCAAAGAAACAAAGAATACAACTTACCTCCCGGAGTGGTTGTGATGATGGTTGTGGTCGGGGTGGTAGTAGAAGGTGTGGTGGAGATGGTAGTGGGGGTTGTAGTGGGGGTGGTAGTGGGAAGAAGGTCCTCAGGGGGCATCAGACAGTCCGTATCATTAAATGTTGCCTCACAGTCTATCGGAAACACCCAGATATCTGAACAAGCAGCATCTATGGCTGTAAATGGAAAACGAAAAACAGATATTAATGCGTTTTAAAAATAAATATATAAATAAATGTTGAGCAAGTCTGTACTAAATTATTACTGCGTTTTCGACGCTATATTAATGCGTTTTAAAAACAAAGTATATAAATAAATGTTGAGTAAGTCTGTATTCAATTATTACTGCGTTTTCAATGCGTTAAAAATATAAATAAAAATAAACGTTGAGTAAGTCTGTTCTACTCGGTTTCACATCTATCATACACAAAAATACTAATTAAAACTTTCCAATTTAATTAAATGGAAGCATATTAAATATACTTTAACTTAGGGTTTTCGACTAAAATTATCGATTTGGAACTTAAAATGTCGGTCAACTAGGTTAGTGTCTGTTCTCATGTGGAGATAAGTGAGTAAGTTTAATATGACACCCGCATCAATGCTGTAAAATAAACATGAGAATGTTTCACCTACCTTCACAAACGCTTCTACATGGCAGCGTTATGTTACCATTGTCGCACTTCGGGAAGAAAAGTCCACAGTAGAAGAACTTGGATAACGGTGAACACGCACGGGCCACTGTTGCTAAAGCGAACTTTTGAAAGACCGATATGGTACCTTCCATGGTAGTGGAAAATAAGGTCGGGAGCGCTGTTTCGTTGAAGTCTTCCTCGTTGCAGAATTCGTAGTCGACTCGGTGACATGCATCTGGTGCTGGAGTGGTCATATCGACGTGTTTAGGAGTCACACATTGGGTTGAGTTGTAACCCGGGTACTGACAGCTCAGCGGAAATGGCATGTTTGCCTCACAGGAAGTAGTTACATCTGAAAATATAAAGCGAAAGTAAATTTTTAAATTAAGTGTGCTTATAAATGAAAGTGTTGTGCGAGAGTTCAGAGATTACTACCAAAATTACAAAACATTTGTGTTCAATAATTGAATTCCTCAAACAAGAGGCATTCTAGAAAAGGCAAAAACGCCCTGCATGACACACAACACCGATCATGACACCACCTTTAACCCCTACTCAACACACACTTGATCATTTCAGGACAAACATATTAGGAACCCAGAGAATCCACAGAAAACCAATGAAATGGAATGGGGTATGACGCCCTACAGTGTGCTATGAGGGAAATTCCAACCGCCAAGGGATCTTTTACGTGCACGCCAATGTGTACACGGGACCACAGAAAACCAAGTGGATGGGCATATATTACTGTATTGACGACCGACGATTAATTTAAAAATTCCTATAATTATATGGATGAAAAAAAAAACCCTCTCGGTGATATTAAGAATCTGACCAACTGTTTTAATACCAGAACTTATAAATCGTTTTTAGCGATCTTGGGACAAAGAGTTGTTGGAATTTTTATAATAGTTTCCTTTAATTTAAATTTCCTACAATCTTACTAATAAAGAAGCGGAATTCAGTTTCTATTCAATTAGCATTCACGCAAACTGTGACACGGATAAACTGCATTGATAAAGAAACGGAATTCAGAAAGTAACCAACCCACCTTCACATACACTACCACAAGGATAAATGGCCACTTCTGTTCCTTCAACTTCTTCACACTGTGGAAAGACGAAGTTACAGAAGAAGAACAAGCTATCCATGGAGCAACCACTTTCAATGGTCCTGTTAAAATACAGCTGGAAATTCGTCACAGCGGATGCGATGTTCTGATCGTAGAAGAAATTGGGCAGCAGAGTAAATTTGTTGCCGAACTGGCGACACAAGTCATAATCCTGGTAAACACATCTTGCTGAAATAATATATAATTATTTAGTGTTAGAAAATAGAAAATTCGTTTATGGCCTTGGGTGACTAATTAGGAGAGAGAGAGAGAGAGAGAGAGAGAGAGAGAGAGAGAGAGAAAAGGGTTTTAACGTCCACTTGACACAAACTAGGTCATTTCTCGACTAACATATGGTTTAATTTTATATCAATAATCCGCTTGCGTGTAGGGGTCGTTAGCAGTGGGAGGAAACCGGAGAACCCGGAGAAAACCCATGAGGTTGGACAGGCGAGCCTACTCCTTGTCACGTACAACCGGTGAATCGAAACCACGCCAGTTGACTCAATGACAGACTTTATGATACAGCGCGCACACGCTAACCATTTATATGTATAATCAAACAGCATCATAAATCACGTTTTCATTGATTTGGAAGTGAACCAAGCTCTGAAAAGGACTACGCCACCCATTAACGATGATCAAAAATAGATTCAGATTGGAAACACCTCGTATAAAATAAGGTGTTCCAATTTTTATTGCCAGGTTTAAAAACCAAAAAAGCTGTACTCTTCCGGACACCTGTTACCACTGTTTGTCGTGTATTTTGTACACAATGAACAGTCCATTTGCCTATTCCGTTTTTTTAGGACTTCTAAATTTGTCTAATGGTTTGGATTGTTCGTACTTGGTTTTATTTTATTTATAAGTGAGCTATTAAATTCACATAACATCTAATATATGCTGTGTTCGATGTTTAAAAATGAAATGAAATGAAATTGGGTTTAACGTCCTACTGTTCTGCTCGACTGGGCTTATGAAGACGGACATACGCCAGACAGTGTGCTATGAGGGAAATTTTGCCCGGGCAGCGGCACTATGGCCTACTCTTATATCGAATTCCAACTGGCAAGGGATCTTCTACGTGCACGCCAATGTGTACACGGGACCTCGGTTTTCCACCCCATCTGTCAGGCTAGAAGATAGCAGCCTAGATACATTGTCTTGACAACATTCAAAAGATGTGTTCCCCAAAAACTTTTATCTACGGCCTGGATTTTCAAAGGCTGTTGTAGTAGCAATTGTTACTTTTGGTAAACCGTTTGTGAAACTGGTTCCCTGTGTGTTAAGCTTACTTGATTTACTTGTGGTTGCAGCAGTTGGGATAGTTGTGGTTGATAACTGACTGGTAGTTCCTGTCATTGTTGTTGATACTTCTGTTCCGTTAAAAGAATCTGTAGTATTACTAGCTGGTTGTGCAGTGGTTGTCAAAGAATCCTTTGTTGTGGTGCTCAAGGATTCTGTGGTATTGCTGGATGGTTTTGCAGTGGTTGAAGCAACATTCTCTGTTGTTTCTGTTACGTTAAATGATTGTGTGGTATTACTAGTTGGTTGTACAGTGGTTGAAGTAACATACTCTGTTGTGGTGCTAAATGATTCTGTGGTATTAGTGTTGGGTGCTGTTGTGGTATTGTTGGATGGCTGCTCGGTGTCTGTTGTGTTCGTGGTCATTGGTAGCCATGTGGTTGAGACAGCATCTGTTGTGGTATTGAATGGTTCTTCCGTACTATTAATGAGTTGAGTTGTACCTGTTGAAGCCAAGGATGAGGTTGTAAGCCCCACAGAATCTGTGGTTACATTACCTTGTGGTTGTGGAGTTGTTGATGTAGCTAGTGACATGGTGGTTGATATTGATTTGGTAGTTGGTAACATAGTGGTTGGTTGTGGTTTACCTGAAGAGAAGTAAAAATTTGATTTTGCTAGAACTACTAAATTAGCACATAGAATAGTTATTTGGGGATCGACGGAGTTCATTACTGTCGAATTATTGATGGTTGCTATGGGATTTATATTCAAATTCTTTACTTTCTTAAATCATTGACTCATCAGATACAAATAAAATAAGTAATAATATATAAAGGCCATATAAGTCCTCCGCCATCAATTCAAGCACCCATGAAAATTGAACGAAAACAAAAATAAACAAATAGGGCAAGCAACTATTTAGTAATTGTTTTTCTGTAGTTGTTGAATCCAGACTAGTGCCCCGAAAAAGGCCACCGCCGCCAATCCAACCCTTGTCCCACACGCAAAGGAAAAAAACCCAAACCCTGTAGTGTTTCTCTCAGGGTTAGAGTCGTTTAGTTAACTTCATATGCAATACAAGAATGTGTTCTGTAAAATTGATAAGGAATATATACCTATGATGATGATGGATGTAACGTTGATAGGTAGAGTGGTCTCCCCTTCCTCTATGATTGACTGTATGAGAGGTGCGTATCTATCATCAGTTTCTGTTGCATTTGTTGTAGGCGGTACATAATCGATTAGATTTCTTGAAAACTTTAAGCTAAAATTTACTGTATAGTTTTCCGTACTGTAATCAGAAAAAAAATAGTGTTATGCTGGTGGGCATATTTTGCTGTAGTCGGGACCGGATCAAGGGGCCCAAAGAGCTTATAGTTAAATGAAATGAGGTCTAATGTCCTACTGTTCTACACCGACTGGGCTAATGAAGACGGACATACGCCATACAGTGTGCTATGGCGGCAATTTTGCCCCCTCAGCGGCGCTAAGGCCTACTCTTATATCGAATTCCAACTGCTAAGGGATCTTTTACATGCACGCCAATCCAAACTATTAGACAGTTGTCCTGACACAATGACTGATAAAGACTAGAGAATCTTCCAACTGCTAAGGGGTCTTTTACGTGCACGCCAATCCAAACGATTAGACAGCTGTCCTTGTCAGTCCCTCCGTCCTGCACCTCTGACAAGGGAAACCACAATGACTGATAAATCTTAATGGAAACTGTTACTCAGTAATAAAGAGCAATTGCATTTCAGAGAATTGTTTTCTGTATATTTCAAGTTCAATTACTCAATGTCACTGAAATGTTTCAAAATTAGTCCCGAAATGACCTGATTTATGTAAAGTGGACTTTAAACCCCATCTATTAGCACCAGATAGTCTCTATTTCTATTTCCAAAACTCCCGCAGCCAAAACATCCGTTGTCGAAACGTCTGTAGTCAAGACCTCCGTGGCCGAAACCTTCGTAGCCAAAATTTCGTCGACCGAAACAGAAACCTCTATGGTCAAAACGTCGATGGTCAAAACCCCACCAAAAAACTTCTGTAGCCAAAACATCCGCGATCGCAACCTCCGTAGCCAAAACATCCGTGGTCGAAACCTCCGTAGCCAAAAACTCGATGGCGAAACCTCCGTAGCCAAAAACTCGGTGACCGAAATCTCTGCAGTCACAACATCCATGATCGAAACCCCCTTAACCAAAAACCCATCGAAATCTCCATAACAAAAGACTGGGTGGCCGAAACCCCCTTGGCCGAAACGTATGCCACACTACGTGTGAAAATGCATTAGTAAAAGTTACCTGTAATTATTCACAGTTGCAGAGACGAAAGAGTCGTTTAGGGGACTTTTCTTCATTACTTCTTTCATCTGAAAATATAAACACATAAGTTCGTAAACTGGAAATATTGTAGGCTTTAAAGTACACCCCTGTTTCGGGACTAACATAAGGCTCAATTTTATTTCAATAACTGGCTTGTGCGTAAGAGTCTCTTTAGCAGTGGAGGGACACCGGAGGACCCGAAGGCTGGACAGGCGATCCTACTCCTTGTCAAGTACAAGCGGGGAATCGAAGCCACGCCACTTGACTCAATTACAGACCTTTTGTTCCAACGCGCAGTCCTGGGCGGACTTAAAAACTTTGTGGGCATCGCTATAATTTTAAATTGCCTAGTGGTCTGGACACGATAATATAAAGCATAATCATTTCCAGAATATCCGACAATTCGAACAATTTACTTACTTCATTTGTAAAATTTTGGTTCAATGAATCGATGGTACCTGGCCATGGCTGCGACAAACGCAGGCTTCCCAAATATGTGATTTGATCTGAAACGAAACAAATGAATTAATTGTAACGATGGGTGTCAATAATCCAGTCAACTATCATGCCAGTAATATAGCCTCGATTAACTTGTAAAAATATGCATCCATACTAATTGGTTTAGTTCGTAATTGTAACCATATAATGTGCTGAAACAATGTGGCAACACATTTTTCAGATAGGAGCCCAGAAGATGTCAAAGGCCCATCGGTACCGAATTTAAAAAAAAGGCTAATATATTTGTATTCAAAATGAATTTATTTTCCTCTTGAAAACCACTGGAAAATATAAACTCATGAAATTGATCTAGTTTCGTTTTCTCATCATGTCACGTATTCTTGACCGCAGTGGGGACCAGGTCAACCAGTTGGTCGGATGGTCCAGGGATGCCTAGTCTGCCTCTGTTTATGACTACATCATACTTATATTAATACTATCGTTATAATTTAGTCCTAGAATCTAACATCTCTTAAGTGACCGTCAAAACTAGATAATGTAAAGGGAATTTGCTGAAAATTTCAGTCGATAAAAAACATAGTCTCGATTATCCATTTCATGATTAAATAATGAATGAAAGTTGAGCAGCAAATCGGATCCTAATCCAGTAAATATCGCAGGCTAGCGATGCCATCGAGAGTTGATTATGGTCTGGATAAGTTAATTAATAATTTAGATAACATTTCAGGCCTAAAGAAAGACCTGCAATTGACAGATTTAGCTCTTGCATGATGTTTGTTTAAGTAACTCTCTTTTAATTGATGAACTCACTAACCCAGAGGTTATTGTTTAGGATACAAGTGTTGATATTTTGAGACAGTCCCTAATGGAATGATTTGAATTTGTATAGCCAACTATATTACCTGATGATGTGGTGGTGGACGGAAGTGGTGATGGTGTTGTTGTTGCGAATGATTCTGAAAATGAGAACATAAATATAATTAAGACAATCCTTTTCTTCTACATGTGTTATTAAAGTGTTTTGCTGTCGTGGCTTATAGACATTCCATTCGGTACCACGGAGCCACGGTGGCTCAGAGAGTAAGATGTTGGCTCGCTAACCTGGAGGTTTCGTATTCGATCCCTGCGTTGGCCGAGAAAGTCCATCGGGCTTTTCCGGCGCGGTTCCCTCTTGTGTATGACGGAGTGTCTGGCAAGGGATAACGTATCATTAAGAGTCCAAATTAAAGACGCATTATGGAAGATTAGATAAAGAGCTGGCAGTTCTCGCTATAATAGTTAAAAAATAGATCATGTAAAGAGAATATGCTGAACATTTCAGTCAAATTATTTCACTCTGAGCCGAGTAAACCTCATTTTAATAACACTGTAGCCTCGATTATCATTTTTACCGTTGTAATCATCAACAGCCGTTGAACCGCATATAGAATTCAAATCTGTTTAAAATCGGATCCATCAGATGGCATCCAAAGTTGACTCAATGACAGACCCTATGATACAACGGGCACGCACTAACCATTCGGCCATTCACCCCCCCCCCCCCCATGACCATAGTACATGTTTTAACCCCATGTAAGAGTTGGGTGTGGTTTTTATTTTTGTGTATATCAACACCAAGATTGCCACGTTAAATTGCTTAAAAAAAAATAATAATAAAAATAAAATAAGAGACAGAAAACAAAATAAATTTTACTCAATGTTACTTGAAATTTGATCCACTAGCGAACAAGATATGGATTGTTCAAATTTATTCAATTTAAATTTGAATGAGTAGCTTTTTTAAAAACTATTAGGAGTTGAGCATACCAGTTGGTTTCAAATTTCTGCTGAAGTCGTTTCAAGGCTTTGTTCGCTTGAATAACTTATTTATTTTTAATTTGTATGCCAGCTATTTTTCTTTGACTTTTGAATTAAGGATTCAAATTTTATGTAATGTTAACGACTTTTCTATTGTTAATACAAGGGTGTAATTTGGTGCTGATTTAGAGCGACAGCATACAAATAAAGGCTACCCGCAGATCTTTTCATCAACGTTGAAATAAGTTAATTCAAATTGTTAGACACACCAAAAAAATGGGTTCGAATTCTGTCTGATGGGAAAAAAAATTACACGTTGTGCAAAACGTTCTAGATAATCCAACCGCCTGTGTTTAAAACGTTCTAGATCACCGAACCGCCTTTGTTTAAAACGTTCTAGATCATCGAACTGCTTGTGTTTAAAATGTCCTAGATAATTTAACCGCCTTTGGTTAAAACGTTGTAGATAATCCAACCAACTTTGTTTACAAAGTTCTAGATCACCGAACCGCCTTTGTTTAAAACGTTCTAGATCATCGAACTGCTTGTGTTTAAAATGTCCTAGATAATATAACCGCCTTTGGTTAAAACGTTCTAGATAATCCAACCAACTCTGTTTGGAACGTTCTAGATCACCGAACCGCCTTTGTTTATAACGTTCTAGATCATCGAACCGCCTGTGTTTAAAAACGTTCTCGATAATCCAACCGCCTTTTGGTATTGAATGTGAAAACAAAATAAAATTAACCAAAAGCTAATCTAAAGATTACCGAAATAAAGGGCAGCTTTCTAGTCGTTCGGATGGAACGAAAAGCCGAGGTCCCGTGTATACAGTGGAGTGCACGTAAAAGATCCCCTGGCAGTTTGAATTCGATATAAGAGTAGGCAATAGTGTCGATTCCCGGGCAAAATTTCCCATATTGCACACTGTATGGTGTATGCCCGTCGTCATTATCCCAGTCGAAGCAGAACAGTAGAACGTTAAACCCCATTTCATTTCATTTACCGAAATAATTTAATTTACAATAAGAGAATAACCATCACTAAACTGGGTATTTTCAGGTACACATGAATAAATTAAACTTTATATTTACACTAAATTTATAAAATACTTGCACATTTTCTGCTTTCATCTAATTAAATTATGTTTACATACTTTCAGACCTAAATTTCGTATAGATAAATTTTAAATGAAATTAGGAGCTTTTTATGTTTAAGGGATGTACATTTCATTTAAAATTATATACATATTTAAACATTTAACATGTACACAATTGCATTTTTTCCGAGGAATTTAATTGCAATTATGACTCACGTGACCCTGACACCGTGAGAAATTTGGAATTCTAATGTTTAAAATTGTAATTTTAATGCTTAAAATCGTCAGTTTAAATTACTAACATCTACCGTTTAGACATAAATAATGAGATGTTAGGTGCGTCGCATCATGACTAAAAAGGGTAATTTTGAAATGGATTGTGCATTTTGGAATTAAAATGCTATGGATATATTTGTTATGCGGGGGAGACGGATATTTATAACCGCCAATTTAGCATACTTATACCTGTGAATTCTACAATCCTTTATATTACAATTTTGAATTTTATATCTAATTATTCTTTGGACGAAACAAAAGTACAATAGAATTAAATTACTCTGTTGTTGTATAAAAATCACTCTTGGGTCGATAGTGTAGTCGAATTCAAACTGCCAAGGGATCTTTTACGTGCCCTCCACTGTATACACGGGACCTCGACTTTTCGTCCCATCCGAACGACTAGACAGCTGTCTTTGTTTATTTCGTTAATCTTTAGATTATCTTTCGGTTAATTTTATTTTTTGTCTATATTCAATCGAATTTTGTTTGTTTTTACATTCAATACCAAAAGGCTGTTAGATTATCTAGAGCGTTGTAAACAAAGGCGGTTGAATTATCTAGAACGTTTTGCACAACGTGTATGTTTTTTTCCCATCAGACAGAATTCGAACCCATTTTTTTGATGTGTCTGACATTAAAATAACGTTAAACCCCATTTCATTTTATTTCCTTATACGACTCTTGGAAGTCGAATTTGAAAACTTCTTGGCCCATACCGGGAATCGAACGCGGTATATTCTAGTCTCTAGTGCCTTACAGCACGACCCTATAGTATACAGTGCCCTTACCGGGCGGATACCACGATTCTACAGTATACAGTGCCCTATCCGGACGACTACCACGACCCTCTAGTATACAGTGTAACATGCTTGAATAAACAAAACACCTAAGTGTTAGATAGTATAATAATATATTAATATGAGATTATAGGGTAGAATTCAAAGCTCGCGTACCATAACACGACACCCTTACATATTCTTTATCTGATCTTATTTACAAAGACATGACCGCGACAATAGAATAGGTATGGCTACAATATCGCCCCTTGCTGATTACAGTTCAAGAATGTAATAAAGGCTTTCGAGGTAAAGTTTTTATTGACATTCTCGCTGTTTGACTGGGAATAATCCTATAGCCATTCATTGTTATTTTCGCTTTGAAAATAATGTAATATGACATTAATAACGTAATTTAACTTCAATAGAAGTGAGCAGCGACAACAAGATTCGTCGTCCTCAAACACAAATCACACCAGATAAAGTTATGTTTGATGAGGCTCAAGGCATAATCTTTGTGGAATAAATCGTCCCAGACAACTTTTGTAATTATATTTTATTCGCCTTAAGAAATAAACTTTGAGAAATAAATCATGTGAGAAAAATTTTGTAATTATTTGTTTTTTTCGTCGTCTCTAGAAAAAATTCTGGCAATAAATAAATCATCACTGGCAACATTTCTAATTTATGTTTTTGTAAGCTAAAGAGTAAATGTGTTTATGGTTGTTTTATTTTGATTTTCTATATTACCGGGACAAATTTCCGCCATTTCAATGAAAGAATCGAGTGGGAGTTTATATTAATTACGCTCGTGTTTTGATGTAATAAAATACTTCGGGAAATATTCATCCGTTTTATTCTAGGTAGGTATATTTATGTTAGGCGTCCTAGTTGAGCAGTTTGCATAAATTATTTTTTTTCTTTTATTATGTTCTTGACCCATAACCCTTTTCTCCGATGACTGATGATATCAGCTATTTTTCCTTTTATTTCGAAAACAATTTAAGAACCGAAATAAAAATTTAAAAAGAAGAAACAAAATAAAAAACGGCTATAAAAGAAAATCTTTCTTATTTGTCATTTTTTTTATAATTTTGAATTATAATTCCAGATTAATAATATATTGTTATAATTTGAAATTTTGATCAGTAAAATTACGATTATCTTGCACGTAGCGTTAAGAATTCTTTAAAAAATAATTCAGCCATACAGTAAATCAGAACTACGCTATGAATTCAAATAATTTCAATTAAATTAATAGTCTTTTCTAAGTAGTCCTGCGAAACGTATTGGTATGGAAGTCCATTTCCTATTTCTTGATTTTCTCGATTGTTTTACAATTAATATTAACCACATAGGCAGTAGATCCACATGCTATGTCTTAATACTGGAAATACCTTAAAAACAGGTGCTTCTTTTCGATATCTTGCAACGAGACGTCAGAACACCCCTACACAGATACTGTTATGCACGTACGTTTTCTATTTCTATATTTTACCGCAATTAATATTGAACGTATATGCATTATATGTACTTGACATTTCTTAATATTGAAAACACCTTTTACGAAACGGCAATACCGCCCTTCCCATACATTGTTATGCACGTACGTTTTCTATTTGCATATATTGTCACAATTAATATTTAACATATATGCACTACACGTACTTCACATTTCTTAATATTTGAAACACCCTTTGAACGCAGGGCGCATCTTTTGTATATGTTACAACGAAGCGTCAATATCGTCCTTCCCATACATTATTATGCACGTACGTTTTCTATTTTTACATTTTGTCACAATTAATCTATGCATCAAATGTACTTGAAATTTCTTAATATTGGGAATATCTTAAAGGGTTTGGTAAGAATAGGTTATATAAATATTTAATTTCTACGTAATTCTATATGTAATTTGAATACAGCGGGGATAATTTAAGATGTTTCATAACAAAATAATGTTCAAGCCTTTGCAATGTCAGTTTTATAAGAAAACAGCTCATCCTTGAAAATTAATTATAGTTTTTGAATAGATGCTATCTATAATCGTAGCTGTCAACAGTCGTAATAAAAAAGAAAAGCGCATTACCGTGATCATTGAAGCATTAAACTGACTTCAGCAATCTAACATTCCTTTCATCACAGTTTTGCTACGTCATGGATGATGACGTTATTTTTTGTTATGGTTTACCTTTTATGGTCACAGTTTTCAACCAAATTATTTTTGAATTTGAATATTTGAAATACTTAATACAGATATAGCTTAGTTGTTGTAGATCTCTCGATCAGTAAATATAATTATTATAGTCGAAGAAATCCATCGAAACATAAGTGAAGAATTACTGTTTACTGAGATACGTTTTGACTAGAATTGTCTAGGTTTTATAAGCAATTGTATTAAATAGAATTTCTGAGTATTACACTCTAGTTGTTTTTATCAAGTAATCGTTTTTCATAGAATTGTCAGTAATAATCAGTAATTAATAATAATCGGTAATTATATTTCATGGATTTATTCAGTAATAAATAGTAATTAGTAATAATCAGTAATGATTTTTCATAGAATTACTCTGTACACTGTAATTGGTAATTATCAGTAATTAGTAATAATCAGTAATGATGTTTCGTAGAATTACTCAGTAAGAAAAAGTAATTATATTTCATGGACTTGTTCAGTAATAATCAGTAATTTGTACTAATCAGTAATTTGTACTAATCAGTAATTTGTAATTATCAGCAATTTGTAATAATCAGTAATTTGTAATAGTCAGTAATTTGTAATAACCAGTAGTTTTTAATAGTCAGTAATTTGTAATAGTCAGTAATTTGTAATAGCCAGTAATAATATTCCATGAAATTATTCAATAATAATCAGTAATTTTACTGATAATCAGTAACTAGTAATAAGCAGTTTTATTTCAACGAATTACTCAGTAGTAATCAGTAATTAATAATAATATTTCATCAAAGTACTCAGTAATAAATAGTAAATGTATTCCATAGAATCGTGTCCAATGTATTAATATATGCAGTTAGAACATAAACTAAAGTTTTTTTTATTTATGCTCAAGGGTTCACCTAGGAAAACAGGACCCTAATTATATTGCATAATTGAGAAGATCTGCAAGACCTAAGATTTACGTGTAGCGAGTAATTCAAACAATCCAATAAATAAAGGTCGCCAGTCCGGGTCATCCGATTTCCTCCCACTTCTAAAGACACCTACGCACAAGGGAATTATTGAAATAAAATTGAACCATGTGTTAGTCCCGAAATGACCTAGTTTGTGTGGAGTGGACGTTAAACCCCGTTTCTCTCTCTCCGCCTCTCTTTCTCTCCAAGAAATGAAATGAAATAGGGTTTAGCGCCCAACTAAATGTCATTGAATAAATAAATACATTAAATATGATCGGGTCAGTTCAGTTTTGTTTTCAAAATTAAAATAAGAACGGAGAATGAATAGACATTTTATCCTATTTCATGTAGCAATATCTCAGCTGAGTATGAACAAATTGAGAAAATATGACTTTGACGTATCCTCTTTAGCGCGTGCCCAGGATATCCTGATCAACATACCATACGACCATACCAGACGACCAATCATACAGAACTGCGACGAAGCTGACCGTTCCGTGACGTTACTTTAACCACAAAGAGAGTATTAGTAATCAATGTTACGTCTACCTGTAAAACACAGTCTCTTTTGTGTTGCTCTTTAACAAACTGTCACGTGTCTATTTTTATAAATGGAATTGGGTTTAACGTCCTATTGACGACGGGCATACGGCATACAGTATGCTATGAGGGAACTGTTCACGGACAGCGGCACTACGGCCTACTTTTCTATCGAAATCCAAATGACAAGGGATCTTTTACGTACACGTCATTATGTACAAGGGACTTATTCTTATTTTGAATTCCTACTGTCAACAGTTAGCTGTTCTTTTACATGCACGCCAACGTGTACACGGGGTCTGGGGCTTTTTGTCCAATCCGAAAGCCTAGACACTGTCGTTGCCAGGCCACCCGTCATGCACCACTGACAAGGACCAGGATCGAGACCCGGACTTCCTGGGGCCTGTTTCACGAAATTTTAACTAAGACAAAATCCAGAGTTTTGTAATTTGATTGGATAATATTAGATTGATTTTAGTGCTTAGCCAATCAAAATTGAAGTATCTACTAAAATTTGGATTTTATCTTTAGTTAAGATTTTGAGAAACAGGGCCCTGGTTAGCGAACCAACGTCTTACTCACTCAGCCACCGTAACCCATTCAACCATAAATAGAGCAATAGTATTCGATGTTACGTCTATCTCTAAATGGGCTAATGAAGACGGACATACTTCCATACAGTGTGCTATGAGGGAAATTGTGTCCGGGCTATATGGCCTACTCTTACATCCATCTGCTAAGGGATCTTTTAAGTGCACACCGATGTATATACAGGACCTCGGTTTTTGTACCATCCGAACGACACGTCTATCTCTAAAACAAAATCGTTGCTGTGTTGCCCTTTAACATTTAATCGATTTCGAAATTGTCACGTGTCTTTTTGTAAAGTATAATTTATGTATGGTAAAGGTTTGTTATTTAAATACTGGTCTGTATTAATACACAAGCTAATATAAATTAGAATGCCATGTTGTACGGTATCAAATATTTGTTTATTGCGCAAATTCAAATAGTGCATACAAAGGAATTACCACCCGCTATGTATCAGAATATGTAAATGAAATGAAATGAAATGAGGTTTAACGTTCTATTGTTCTGCTCCGGCTGGGCTAATGAAGACAGGCATACGTCATACACTGTGCTATGAGGTAAATTTTGCTCGGACAGCTGCGCTAACTCCTACTCTTATATCGAATTCCAACTGCCAGGGGGTATTTTATGTGCACGCCAATGTCTACACGGAACCTCGGTTTTTCGTGCCATCCGAACGACTAGACAGCTGTCCTTGTCAGACCCTCCATCCTGCACCACTGGCAAGGGGAAGAAACCACGTCTGAATGGTAGAAAGATTTCAAATCTGTCACAGGTTATAACGACCCCTTAAAATATGCAATTAACCACCAATGTAAATAAAAGGAGGGCCGCAAATATTTCAAAGTAAACATTAAAAATGGCGTCTGGTCGGCCATATTGGATTTTAAGTAACATACTGCTTACCTTGTTGCGAGAGAATGACGCCAACGGCAGTGCCTATAGCTAATCCTAATAACAAAACACAGCCCAATACTATTAATATCACATCTCGGCAACGTATATTTTTCGAAGACCATGATTTCTTTTCTTTCGAGCTCGATGACGCGCCAGGGGTCCGAGGAGGGGGTGCAAAAGACACATCTTCAAACATGGATTCCCTTTTGTCAGAGTTATTTCCCCTGTTATTGAGATATCTGCCATGAATAGGCTCTGTTGCTACATTGTCACTGATATAAGCTATATTTGTGTGTCCTGGGGACTCTAGACCTTCTTCATCTGACACGTTATACTTCTGAAAATACAATGAACAATGATAAATACGAATACATTCCTGTGGAAATAAAAACATAAATGCAGAATCTCAGGGGAGTGCGGGGGGGGGGGGGTGGGTGGCCGAATGGCTAGCGCGTTGTATCATAAGGTCTGTCATTGAGTCAACTGGCGTGGTTTCGATACCCCGGTTGTACCTGACAAGGGGTTGGGCCGCCTGTCCAACCTCGTGGGTTTTCTCCGGATCCTCCGGTTTCCTCTCACTGCTAAAGACCCCTACGCGCAAGCGAATTATTGAACAGGCGACCCTACTCCTTGTCACGTACAAATCGAAACCACGTCACTTAACTGAATGGCAGACCTTATGATGCAACGCACACGCGTTAACCATTTGCCTCCCTCCCCCTCCCGGTCTAAAAGAGAATTAATAAAAAAAACATACATAATCAATGCATATTGTAACATTTGTGATAACAAATCGTCATACAAATTATGATACGTATTGTAATAATTCGTTAAGGAAGCCATGGCCGTACCGTAGACACGAGTATCTATAAACAATCGTAGCACAACATTATAATAGATTTAATAGAGAAAATTAATAAACAAAGCAAACCAAATTAACCGAAGGGGACCGGTTTTATGATGCTACCTTCATTTGACAGTACGTAACCAGTTCCATGCAAATCATTTATCAAATTATAGTTTTAACGTTCACTCTATGAAAATATAACTATTTGGCTGTAATTTCTTAGATACAGCAGGCCCCAGGTTCACAAAGCATTACTCAAAATTGTTCGCTTAATTAAAATATAGCCTTTTATAATAAAACTTGTGTTATTTTAATGTATTAAATACACCAATAAGAAACTATGTGCAAAGTTTTGTGTTTCTGGATCAAAGCTATTTCTTGTAAATAGTCATTTTGAGTAAATTCTTAACATAAGTGGCTCTAAAAAGGACTCTACAGCTTGAAATCTTACTTTAATAAATTCAAAGACAGAAGACCAGGAGCCGGTTGTTCAAAGCTCTGTTAGTTTTGAGCAACCGGCCCCATGAAATCATGAAAAAAGTAACATTGTGCTTGCCTGCCCTTACAACGAATGGGATTTAACGTCACAATTTTCTGTCGTATATCATGGTGTGTACTCGGAGCTTGATGTTCTATTACATATTTATTAACGTGATGCGCAATTTTCGAATTCTAAGCAAACAGGACGTAAATATGTTATGTGGACATTGCTCGATCGCCTCATCAGGGTGTCAACCAGTAGCATTGTATGCAATGCATATATAACACAGTTACCGTTATTCACTTATACATACGTCACACGCATGTTGTGAATCAATGTAAGTATGACATGCGTATTGATAAAAGGATATTATAGTTTATTTGTACGTGATTCTGTCGCAATGTTCAGATAAACGTAGTCGACTCTATATTTAGCTTATAGGGTATTTCACTAGTTGTATACGTGATAAGAAGTTAAGTCGCCTACATAACACTCATAGAGAGAAAGAGAGAGAGAGAGAGAGAGAGACAGACAGATAGACAGAGAGAGAGAGAGAGAGAGAGGGAGGGAGGGGTGCAAGGCAACAAACCGGGAGACAGTGGGGTGCAAGGCAATAGGGAGACAGGGAGGTGCAAGGCAATAGGGAGGCAGAAGTGAGATTTAACGTCCACTCGACACAAACTAAGTCATTTCGGAACTAACATATGGGTCAATTTTATTTCAATAATTCGCTTGCGCGTAGGGGTCTTTAGCAGTGGGAGGAACCCGGAGGACCCGGAGAAAATCCAAGGTGTTGGACACGCGACCCTACTCCGTATCATGTACAAGCAGGGAATCGATACCACGCCACTTATGACAGATCTTATGATGCAACGCAAACGCTTTAACCCACTAGCCCTCCATTTGAAGTTTACATTAGTTTCTATTCAATGTATGTGCCTGATACAATTTGACAATAAATGTAACGAGAAAGGATGCCAAGGCTACCGGTTTATGATATGTTATGGGGCAAAAATATTCGCCACCACTGAATATTATAAATACTAAGGAACGCGTTAATCGTGAGAGGTGAATTAAGGTTATCTCATTTTCTGATTACTACAACTTAGGAATTTGGGTTAACTTTAAAAAAAAACACACCTTGCCCTTGAAAAGATAGTTTTTCTTTAACATTCTTAAGCGGTTTAAGAATATCTCATTTTCTGATTACTACCTATAACTTTACTACCTGGGTTTACTGTTTTAAAAAAAATAATATTGCCCTTGAAAAGAAAGTTTTTCTTCAACATTCTTAAGCGGTTACGTTAGACTATTATTGGGCATGGTGAAAATGTTATTGAAGGAGGACATACCGTGACTTGTAAAAAATTCAATTAATGTGACACCTAATACTAATGTATGCTATCACTGAGCTTCAAAACGTGGGCTTGTGTAATGATGTTTTTGTTGCTGTTTGACGCTTGAAAATATCACATGCATACATCCAAGAAATTGGGTTAATACTCTATTGCCCTCAGGTTATGAGAGAGAGAAGAGAGAGAGAGTGAGAGAGAGAGAGAGAGAGGTATAACATCCACTCGACACAAACTAGCTCTTTTCGGGACTAACATATGGTTCAATTTTATTTCAATAATTCGCTTACGCGTAGGGACCCGCGGAAAACCCGCGAGGTTGGACAGGCGACCTTACTCCTTGTCACGTACAACCCGGGGAATCGAAACCACGCCATTTGACTCAATAACAGGCCTTATGATTCAACGCGCACGCGCTAACCATTCGGCCATTCAACCCCCTTCAGGATTTGACGCTTGAAAATATAACATCATATCCAAGAAACTGGGTTAATAAACTATTTAGAGTTTTACCCTCAGGTTATATGCAGTTGTATTATATAGTATATATCATTAGGCATTATTGTGTGATATAAAAGTATTTTACTTTAGGTATTAGTGTAGACATGGATAGACATGAATCAATGTGCATAATGAATAGCTCTACTTATGTACATGCATACACCATTAATTAAACATACATTATGCAAGAGCTAAATCTGTCTATTGCAGGTCTTTCTTTAGGCCTGAAATGTTATCTAAATTATTAGACATTAATTAACCTATCCAGAACATAAACTCTAGATGGCATCGCTAGCCTTCGATCTTTAGTGGATAATGAGCCGATTTACTGCGTAATGATAGGGGTTTGGGTGACGGTGAAATAGAAAGAAATGGGGTTTAATGCCCTACTGTGCTGCCCCGACTGGGCTAATGAACACTGGCATCCACCATACAGTGTGCTATGAGGGAGAGTTTTCCCGCTCAGCGGCACTATGGCCTACTCTTATATCGAATACCAACTGCCAAGGGATCTTCTACGTGCACGCCAACGTATACACGGGACCTCGGTTTTTCGTCACATCCGAACGACTCGACAGCTGTCCTTGTCAGGCCCTCCGTCCTGCATCACTGACAAGGGGGGAAACCACGCCGGAATATCCCGATGAACTTTCACGGCCAATGCAGGAATCGAACACGCGACCTCCAGACTAGCGAACCAGCGTCTTATCCCCAAAGTGGTATAACACTACGCAAGTGATGAGTTCGACCTGAGGTTTTTTCGTCTCAAGGAGTAGGATCACCTGCCTAATATCATGGGCTTTTCGCCGGGTAATCCGGTTTTCCCCATGAGAATTATGTAATGAAATTATACCACGCCTTAGTCGGAAATGACCTTGTTAACCTCCTATACTACAGACGTAGGTGTTTACATACACAAACTATTTCTAGCCTCTGTATTCTAAATACGTCTCTGCTCCAAAACTATGTGAAGAGCCCCGAGGAAGAACGATCGAAGTCACTTTTTCAATGAACCCCAGTTAATGGCGCCATCTGGTAGCAAATTGTATAAGTATTCTGTGGAACAATTAATTTCAGGTAAAAACGATCGGAGTCAAATCGAACCAAGGCCCTTCTGAAATGGCCTCCCGGACAAATACGTGCATCGTACCCTTTATTTAACCTTAATTTGGCTGAAAAGTGGAAGTCAGTTGTTGTACTGGTAATTATGATTCGTATTAAACATTATTTTGAAGTTGTAATTAAATCCACTCGTTATTCTGTTCGCGTCAAGCATTCTCGTCCAAAATTCTGTTTTGCCTTTTATGCGTAAAGACAAAAATGTGACTTAGATCGTTCTTCCCCTGGACTCTTTATGTATATAGCGTATATAAAACGTAAAACAAAACCCAGATAATAATAATAATAATGGAATTCCTAAATATATAAACTTTAATCATTCTCTTTCCATAAACACTTGACTTTATCTACATATATTTATGTCCGTCCATATTTTTGTATCCGTCCAATTTTTTGCACTTGTATTTAATATTTTGTATATTGTATGTTGTCCTCAAGGGAGGTTCCGATGCAATACTGTGTGTCTTGTGTTATAATTGTCATATTGTTATAATTTTATGTACATGTTTATATTGTATGCTGTCCTCAATGGATGTTTCGATACAATAAAATCTTATCTTATCTTATATACAGTATATATTATAAAATCATACATAATAAGGTCAATTAAGAGCATTCGACTAGCTTATGATTTGAGGTATAATTCATGTATATGATATTATAACATCTGAAGATGGTCAATTAAGACAGCTAGCTTATGGGAGGGAGAGAGAAATGGGGTTTAACGTCCACTCGACACAAACTAGGTCATTTCGAGACTAACATATGGTTCAATTTTATTTCAACAATTCGCTTGTCCGTAAGGGTCTTTATCATAGCTTATGATATTGGAGTTATATCAGAAGGAAGAAGTAAAAGTGTAAATATGTCACAATTCTATGGAATACAATTACTGCTTATTACTAAGCCTGATCAAGCCATAGAATTGTGACCTGTTTATTACAGTTCAATTACTAAATGCCATTTTTATTTTTAACTGGAAATATTACTATTTTATATATTAACTTAATTATTACTAAATGCCATTAATATTTTTAACTGGAAATATTACTATGTTATACATTATTATATATTAACTTGAGTATATAACCCGTATTCATTCTCTTAGTGTGCAAATTACATTAGACGCTATCTACATATTATATATATATTATACATTAACTTACTTTAATATCACTTAGTTCAAGTTCAATTTCAATGCCCTGATTTTCCATTTACGAAACACACGTACGTACAGTGTGCGTTCTTTACCAGATAATCCATTCACATATATAATAATACTATAACATATTATGAATATTTTCTTAATACTTATGTAAAGTTGTGTCAATATACTGCACCCTCCCAACCTTGTTATTCCTATCTATTATTAGGATCATTCATAATAGGCTCAATTTACCAGCCGGATATTTTTTCAATAAGGCATATTTGTGGTTGGGTTATCAATATGTCAATTTATCAGTGATTTTTCAAAGATATGTGGGAGGTGAACGATTTATGATTAACGACACTGTGCGACTGAAAAATCAAGACTATATACTGATAAGCTTACATTGACGTGATGATGATTTCAAATGTGAGATTATTTTTCTTTGATCAAAGATTGTGTTTATTATATTGAGAGGGAGAGAGAGAGAGAGAGAGAGAGAGATGGGGTTTAACGTCCACTCGACACAAACTAGGTCATTTCGGGACTAACATATGGTTTAATTTTATTTACACAATTCGCTTGCGCGTAGGGGTCTTTAGCTGTGGGAGGAAACCCGAGGATCCGGAGAAAACCCACGAGGTTGGACAGGCGACCCTACTCCTTGTCACGTACAACCAGGTTTTCACCGGGTCCTCCGGTTTCCGCCCACTGTTAAAGACCCCTACGCGCAAGCGAATTATTGAAATAAAATCAAACCATATGTTAGTCTCGAAATGACCTAGTTTGTGTCGAGTGGACGTTAAACCCCATTTCTCCCTCTCTCTTTATTGATACATGGTATGTAATCATATTTAATTTTAGTATCAACATTATTGCCCATTCACGTAGGCGTGTTATCGTTAGTTCCGGGATCGATCCCCCATATTTCAAAATCTTTCTTTATCGAACTATCCCTCCCTTTTTCGATAACAGATGAAAATGATTTAGGACACGTGGTTTATGATGGACCTTAATCACGGGATTGTCGTATCCTATATCCAGTATTTTCAAATTTAGAAATCTGGGTTCAAACGATCGAGCCATCTAAAAGATCAGAAATTAAAAAAACCCGCGATATTTGAGTCAAGCAAAGATAGCATCTGCAAAATCATTTGTACAGAATGTACACCGAGCTAAATTACTCGGGGTCACGTGGCTTTACTCCTGAAGATATCACAACATGGTGGCGAAATAATTATAAATTATCTGAACATTGTATTCGGGAAATAATTGAACTAAGAAATACTTGTAACTGTTAGTGCAAAGCGTAGTATTGAAAGTCAATACGGAAATGTCCACTTTATGTGTCCCAGTATCAACCTTCCGTGTCCTTGATTAAAACGTCTGAATAGAAAACTGTGTTATTAAAGGTTATTACTTCTAGTTCATGGCAAATACTAATTGGTATTTTAGCGGATTCATTCCTAGACAGGGGGGTCAGGTGGCCGAATGGTAACGCGTGTGTGTTGCATCAGAAGGTCTGTCATTGAGTGGTGTGGTTTCGATTACGTGAGAAGAAGTAGGGTTGCCTTCCAACCTCGTGGGTTTTCTCCGGGTCCTCGGCCCCCTCCCCCACTGCTAATGACCCCTACACGCAAGCTAATTATTGAAATATAATTGAAGCATATGTTAGTCCCGAAATGGCATAGTTTGTGTCGAATGGACGTTTATCCGGGCACACTTTCCCTCGTAGTTGAGTATGTGTATGACGTATGCCCGTCTTTTTTAGCCCAGTTTGGAGCAGAACAATAGGACGTTAAACTTCATTCCATTTCTTTCATAAGTATTGCTTTCACCTTATACATGTATAATTCAAATTAAATTATTCTTTACAGAAAACAAGGGCAAGTGATTTCACATGGCTACACTTGTTACAGTGATTATTAGATTGAATAACCGATTCAGCATAAAGCCTTAACGTGTATCACATTTACACATGGCTGTAAATAAACAGGTTGAATAACGTCTCCCTGGCGGACAGCCATACAACCACCCGTTGTAAACGTTTGACATCTAGAAATTTACTTTGTAACTAGCATGATGGCATATAGCAAGATGTTCCATGTTGTGGGAAAAGGGAGAGAGAGATAGGGGGAAATGGGGTTTAACGTCCACTTGCAATTCGGCCATCCAATCCCCCAATAGGAAAGGGGAGAAGGATATCTAATGGGGGTATATTTTCCGTAGACAGATTAGAATCAGCCAAATCGCACGTACTTAGAAAATCATACGTGCAGTGCACTTAGAACTTAATTGTTTCAGCGGGTTGTTGTACAAAATAGAATACAGGTAAGTTTTTGCATTATTAACGGCAAAACATACTTTTGGCTAGCTTGTATTTGACACGCATTCATCATACAGACTATTCCTGTGCATAAGACAAGTTGTATCGTTATTAAAGTAGCTAAGTCTCTAACTCAATATCATCCAAAATCTTCGACATTGAAAACTCGAATTATTAGTCAGTTTAAATCAACAATGATGTTGTAATCTTACGGTAAAAAAAGATGGGTTTCTGATATCCAATTTTTAAGACATCGTTTATAACCCGACATTTGACTCCATCGTTTTTAATCCTACATTTGACTCCATCGTTTTTAACCCGACATTTGACTCCATCATTATTAATCCGACATTTGACTCCATCATTATTAATCCGACATTTGACTCCATCGACTCAATCGTTTTTAAACCGACATTTGACTCCATCGTTTTTAAACCGACATTTGACTCCATCGTTATTAATCTACATTTGACTCCATCGTTATTAATCCGACATTTGACTCAGTCGTTTTTAATCCGACATTTGACTCAGTCGTTTTTAACCCGACATTTGACTCCATCGTTTTTAACCCGACATTTGACTTCATCGTTTTTAGTTACACCAACATCGGCATGTTTTAGAGTACTGTTGTCAGTAGTTTAGTTGAGGATAGCTTTATTAAAGGGACAGTATGTAAGATTTAGCTAAACAGTTGGCTGTCCTCGCTATAATATTTCAAAAAACAGATAATGTAAACTGAATATATTGAACATTTCACTCAAATTATTTTATTTTGAGCGACGTTATCAATGTTTGTAATTTTGACAAGATGTGTTCATTGGTCGTAACCACCGCACTGGTCATTCGAGTCTTAGCCTCGCTTCTCCATTTTTAAATTTAAGCATTTAAATGGCCTAATCGTTCTAATCTGCTTAAAATCGGAGACATGCGATGGCATTGATACATGATTATGGTCTTGTCATGTTAATAAATGTCTAATTAATGATTTATATATAACATTAATTGGTGGCCCCAAGAAAGACCTACAATAGGTAAATTTAGCTCTTACATGATGCCTGTTTAAGATCGATTAAGAGTAGGCGAAACGCCGCTCTTCGGACAAAAATGTTCTCATAGCACACAGAATGAGCTATATTAGCAGAACAGTAGGTCATTAAACCCCATTTCATTCCATACGTATGTGCCATTATCTACAGCAATTAAACGTCAGAGCACACCCTTCACTCTTAATAAATCTGAACTGCCCTATAATTTTGTAAAAGAAAAAAGAGGGAAATTCGCACGATATTTCTCAACTTAATAGTCTCAAATAAAGAACAGAAATTGTCTGAGTATTCGGGTGTAGTTGATAACTGTTGTTATTAACAAGACGAAGAAAGTGTGAAATTAAAGTAGACATTAATAGATTTATCAGCTGAAAGTAAACGTTAATGAATTAACTTTGTTATACAAAGATAAGACAAGCATTACAAACTAACTCACTAAGTTACCCACTAACTAACTAACTAAATTAACGGACTGTACTCATCACGTTTAAAGATGAGAGAGAGAGAGAGAGAGAGAGAGAGGGGGAGGGTCTTTAGCAGTGGGAGAAAAAACGGAGGACCCGGAAAAAATCCCATGAGGTTGGACAGGCGACCTTACTCCTTGTCAAGTACAAGCGGGAAATCGAAACCACGCCACTTGACTCAATGGCAGACCTTATTTCTGACCTAAGATCGCTAAATCTGTTCAGTGGCAGATATATAACGATTTATTTGGCGACTTGCATATAATACACATGACTAAGTTGAATGTTTAACGCAAATTAAACTCGAATTATCAGGTCGTATTACTTTAAACATACATTATCCAGGAGCTAAATCTGCCTATTGCAGGTCTTTCTTTAGGCCTTAAATGTTATCTAAATTTTTAATTAGACATTTATTAACATGATAAGACCATAATCTACTCCTGATGCCATCGGATACTCGAGATTATCAGAGGATTTAAACACGATTGGTGGTTAATGATTTAATTAAAACATGGATAATCGAGACTTTTTGTGCTATCGTAACAAAGGTAGCAATGACAATCGAGACTCCACTATTCTCAAAACAATCCTAAAGTCGCCTAGAATGAAGTAATTCGACTGAAATATTCAAGATATCCCCTTTTCATCATCTTGTTTTTAACTATAATAACGAGAATTGTCAGCTCTCTCTCTCTCTCTCTCTCTCTCTCTCTCTCAACTCACTATTTTCACCGAATACCCTGAGGAATCTGGGACTGCTATTTCAAGATCATTATATATTTTAAAAAATTCCCCCCAGGATGTATTCAGTGTATATTTAATAGGCGTAGTTCATCACATGTTGTTTTATATTGAAGTACCATTCGCTGATCCAGACTCTTTCTAAATACATATTTATACGGACGATTATCCTTAGGGATAATAATTACTCGATAGCCTATATACAACTAAATTGTTCATTCTTAATAAAGTAAATACAGTTGGGAGGGCCGGATTAGGGTTTATCGTCTGCTTTAACTTTTTTCGTAAATTCAGAGAGTAATGAAATACATGTATAACCCTTTCGACTAAATGTACTGAAATGTAATGAAATGGGGTTTAACGTCCCACTGTTCTACTCCGACTGAGCTAATGAAACGGACATACGCCATACAGTGTGCTATGGTGGATATTTTACCCGGACAGCGGCACTACGGCTTACTTTTATATCGAATTCCAACTGCCAAGGGTCCTTTAACGGGCACGCCAATGTGTATACCGGTCTTCGGTTTTTAGTCCCATCCGAACGACTATACATTGTCCCTTGCCAGGTACTCTGTCCTGCACCGGCTAAATGTACTGATCAGAGAGTAAGATGACCACACTTTCCACTAGGACAAACGGAAAGTTGTATTCCTGAAATAATAATCATATCCTGCCTCGTGGGCGACGTTCGTTTCCACTTACTGAAGGGGTGGGGTGGGGGTATTGTTTGTTAGCAAATTAATCAGACTGTTGTTTACTGTTGCTTATGAGAGTATGGACCTTTAAAAATTGCTGTTGGGAGTATGGGCCTTTAATAATTAATTCCTCTCCAGACGTTTATTAAGAACTGATGCACGACACTTATTAGTTAATTAAAAGCAATTCTGGCATAATTTGTTTATGTAGAAATTTCTTAATTAAAATGTCTGGCACCATCGTTATATTCTGTGAACTTTCAAAGGTATGTATGTTGAAAGAATCATTAATAAGCGTTTTGGAAGCTATAATTAATGCAATATCCATGGCAAAAATTATGCACTTTATTTTACTACAGTTATCGAGGAATATTGCGAGAGAGTACCCCCTTTTCAAAGGATTGATATGATGTACTCCCTTAATAACATTCTTTGCAATTAAATTGCAAGAGTGTACCCCCTTTTCATATGCAATTAAATTGCACTATGGCCTACTCTTATATCGTCCTATCCGAACGACTAGACAGTTGTCCTTGTCAGTCCCCCCCCCCTTCCTGCACCACTGACATGGGGAAACCATGTTGGAAAATCCCGATGAACCCGGGTTAACGAAGAAAGATATATACACCATGCAGTGCGGCATAGGAGAAATTATGCACTGTCAGCGACGCCTCTGCCTCACCGTATTCTTTGACGCGCTGCTAATGGTAGACACTGAAATTTTTGTCTGATCCGAAGGACTTTAAACTTTTCAACTGACAAGCGGAAACCCAGGTTGGAATAAGTCGAGAAACCCTCTCGGCCTAGACCGGTACCTGCTGTTTATTGCGCCAGCACCATGACCACCTAGCCAGCGTTGCTCCCGCAACACTCGATACCCAGCCCTGAGATATTCAGAAATGGCGGCTTATACTTACATTTTGAGTCCCAACAGTATAGTCCAAATATGAAAGTTAAGCATAACCGATATTAACCAGATGTCATTCAATAGACGAATTCGAAAAATGGTAATAGGGGTTCCAGGAAGGAAAAATCAAACAATCCCAGTTATCAATGACATTTTACAGAATTAAAACAAAAAAATTACATAACCGACAATACCCAGTAGTCATGAAATAGGCGAATTCGGAAAATGGTAATAGGGGTTCCGGAAAGGAAAACCAAACATTCACAGTTATCAACGACGGTTTACAGAAATAAAACAAAAAACTTACATAATTGAAATTAACCAGTGGTCATGAAATGGACGAATTCGGACAGTTTTAATAGGTGTTCCGTAAAGAAAAACGAAACATTCACAGTTATCAATGGCTTTTACAGAAATAAAACAATATATTCATGAAATGGATGAATTCGGACAGTTTTAATAGGTGTTTCGAAAAGAAAAACAAAACATTCCCAGTTATCAATGGCTTTTACAGAAATAAAACAAAAAACTTACATAATCGAAGTTAACCAGTAGTCATGAAATGGACGAATTCGATCAGATTTAATAGGTGTTCCGTAAAGGAAAACATAACATTCCCAGTTATCAATGAAGTTTTACAGAATTACAACAAATGAACTTACATGGGTTAATAGTTCTAAAATATCCGTTATTCGCTAATGACTAGAGCAGCACTACTAAACTTAAGATCTTTCACAGTCTCTACGAGTTTACAAACAGTAGTTGAACTTTACTTTTAAACTTCGCTCTATATCGGTTACTGTTAAATTTAGACACTTCACTTTCACGGCTAAATTTTGAACGCATCTCATTGGATTGACGCTGGTAGTTTTACTTTCAGTAATTAAAAGGATTAATTCCGTCCTTAAGTAAATGAGTCAAGCCCTATTCAGTCTGGAAGTTTCACAATTTGGTGAAAAAAAACCCAGTAAATAAATAGACATTAGACGCAAAACTCAGAAATCATGCTAACGCGTAGCAAATCGTGCTTGGTTTTCGGAATTTTGGATTAGCTGCAGAAATCTTTGTGGAAAAAGAGATGAATAAATTTATAATAGAAAAATATGCTATTTCTATGGTGCACAGAAAATGACAGAAAATTGATGCATTTACTGCAAGATTTTTATGCAATGAACAATGCTCATAAATGATTTCCTCCCACTGCTAAAGACCCATACGCGCAAGGGAATTGTTGAAAACTGCCAAGGGATCTTTTACGTGCATCCCAATGTATACACGGTTTTCGGCTCATCCGAACAACTAGACAGATGTAATTGTCAGGCCCTACGTTCTGCACCACTGTCAAGGGCAAACTTCGTTTGAAAATCTTAGCCACCGTGGCTCACGTGATGAGAAGACAAGTAAGAGTATCGGGTGGCGGTAAACCAGATGCCGTCCATTTAGTGTAACCAAGGGATACACAACGACATTTCCACAACCGTCTCACTCAATAAAAATGTCGATGTAGCAAACAAACGTTGTGGCATATACCTCAGCCAAGGTGTGCATCGAAAATGATGATTAATTGTTTGTACTAAACCCACGTAAGGGGAGGACGGTGGATGTATGTAAATATGTAAGTGAAGAAAATAGAATTCCAACTATATATCATTTTTTCAAATACGGTATTTCAGATAAATCCTAAAGCATTAACAGGGACAACAAAGAAGATCAATCCGCCCGATCCCAATCCACGCCCTAGTCACAATTATATACCCCATGAAGAAGGAATTGTATAAAACGAAAATAGTCAGTGTACTATGGAAGCACGTATACAAGACAATTCAGTCGCGTTGATATGGACCAGTATGCAAGCTGCACTACACGAGAGAGAGAGAGAGAGAGAGAGAGAGGGGGGTTAACATCCACTTAATACAAAGTAGATAATTTCGGGACTAACATATCATTCAATTGGAAGAGAACCAAGAGGTAAAACAGGCGAGTCTACTCCTTGTCACGTACGTACAAGCGGGAATTCGAAACCATGCCACTTGACTCAATGAGGCATACCTTATGATCCAACGCACAAGCGTTAACCAATCAGCCCCGCCCCCGTCTCCCTCCGCACAAGAAAAGGAAAAAAATGGCAATTTCGCAGTTTTGAATAATATTCTTATTTACTACATAGATGTTTGATGTTATGTTACATACACACACCCACATTAGAAAAACAGAATCAGTCATTTAAAGATGCTTCTAGGGTATACATCCGGTAACTAACCGCAGGTTGTTTGATTTCCTGTTGTAATGTAGTATAATGTTAATAAAACGTTCACATTCATAGTAAGGTACAATAAACCCTTTGTATTCCTCAAGATTTTCGTCCCACGCTGATACTATCAAGGTCGGAAAGTTCTTCTTTGATTAGGAACAGATGTTAATTAGAAGAGGAATTAGAAAATAGATGTACTTAATTTCATATAAAAATTATGTTTCAATAAATCATAGATTCTGATCAGGGAATTGGCATACTTAAAACACAACTGTTTTAAAACCATATGCTTCCTAAAACAGTCTTGGTTTGTCAGGTCTGTCTCAAATATTACATGCAATCCAATTTAAAACCCCTGGTTCGTGAACATTACTGCAGTTCAAACCCCCTCTCCACGGTCTCTAATATTATAATGCCGCATTACGTAGATTTGTTGCTCACATTAACATTTTGCATTCTGGTTGAGCTCACCGTTTTAGTATTACATTAGGAAAAATCGCATGCCTTAATCAAGAGAGAGAGAGAGAGAGAGAGAGAGAGAGAGAGAAATGGGGTTTAACGTCCACTCGACACAACTAGGTCATTTCGGGACTAACATATGGTTTAATTTTATTTCAATAATTCGCTTGCGCATAGGGGTCTTTAGCAGTGGGAGGAAACCGGAGGACCCGGAGAAAACCCACGAGGTTGGACAGGCGACCCTACTCCTTGCCACGTACAACTGGGGATTCGAAACCACGCCAGTCGACTCAATGACAGACTTTATGATACAGCGCGCGCACGCTAACCATTCAGCCATCCAACCCCCCAGAGAGAGAGAGAGCAAAACATTAGGGAGACCGGGAGAAATGTGGTCTAACTTTCACCCAAACCCCCGACAGATAAAATAACCTCCTACCTGTTTATTGGTGCGAATCCTCCCCAGAATAAATCTATCATCCGTACCATTTAGTACCGATTCTATATAAGCCTCAATATCCATTGTAATCTGAGAGAAGATAGTCAATCAGATTTCTTAAATTATATCTCTACAATTACTAATCATCCCATGTTGCCGCTGATTTTTTTTCCGTTTGTCCAATAGAGATCTTTTCTTTGCATTCACAGTTCCCGATAATAATTTATTAGGCGATTCACATTTAGTTATGTGGTATTTCCATTCATACTGCTGTACTCCTCCTCAATGATCTAGTATGTGACTTACGCCCACTTGTCTATCCGACGAAATTCTCAGATGCAAAGATCTCATTATCCTAATATCTGTTACTTTTATCTAGCAGGTGCACGTTTTAAACTGTAATACTGGCGAATGTTCCATACAATAAGGAATTTAAAAGATACTGCCTTTTACGTAATTAAATGTTTTTCTTCCTTTTTTTTTACACAGGAAAATTCTTAAAACGTTTTTCAATCAAAATTAAAGAAACTGATTTTAACGTAATTAAATGTTTTTCTTCCCTTTTTTACACCGGAAAAGTTGTAAAACGTTGAGTTTCTTCAATCAGAATACAACGATTGTTAGTGTCGTTATAAAATAAACTGAAAAGTTAAGGACCCGATAGCTTTCCATGCGTTATACCATCACTGACCGAGGTAATCTGTTCTTGTTTAGCTAGAGGCTATTGTCGTATTGATGAGCTTGGCAGTCAACAAACCTGTTTTGCTCTCTTAAACTATCTTAAACAGCAAATGCTTTTATCAACATTTAACACACAAAATCAATGAAAATCGTTATGACTATCCAAATAAAAGTTAATGTGAAATGACATGGAATATTTTCAATCCAGGAAATAAGACTTAATTTTACAAATTATAGCGTGTTGGTTTATAAAGACTCCAGGAGTAAACTAGCTCTGATCTAGTATCATAATCCAAATGTAAATCAAAATAGATATTTGCTTGTATGGAAGGTATATAAGGAAAAAAAAGCTTTTATGTCACCGTAAAATTACATAGTTTCTTTTCGTATCTACGTTCTGAACATCTGATAGAAAACTTGACAAATAAAACCGTGGTTCACACTAACAGCTTAACAGACTTATGTATATGATGGTTGTAATATAACACATGCTTGTAATTATTTATTAAACGTGTATTGGGTGCTTAAAGTGACAGTTCGGGTTACAATACATTCGGTCTTTGCATTGCGCCAGCACATATTCAAAGAATGGTTATATTATAATTAATATTGAACGAATATACAGATATTAATGTCGTTTTAACTGTGAACATTTCCTTATATACAAAATCAAATATAAATGGCAACCTTTGTATTCAAATAAGGAAACCAAAAGCATCTACATGTATATCAAATGCACGTATATAGATATGATCACTTTAAACAAATGTCTGTTATAGAACTGATGGGAAAACATTTAATAGTTAATAAACATATCCTTCCGTTCTGTAACATGAATCATTTCCTCGCTACAGTTATGAATTAAACAAGAATCTTAATACTTTCTATTGCATGAACAGTTTAACACTCAATGCTTCCAGTTTCTTTTCTCGGGGAATTAAAATCTAATTCTACTCTCAGATATATGTTTTTATCACTGAAAATGCCTACGAATAAATCACACTATGGTTTCATATAAATATCGATCATGATCTTACATGAATCTTAATACTTTCTATTGCATTAACAATTTAGCACTTGGACTCTGAATGCTTCAATTCTTTTTGTCAGAGTATTAAAATTCAAATTCTACTCTCAGATATACGTTTCATCACTTGACACTTGGACTCTTACTGCTTTCAATTCCTTTTTTTCATAGAATTAAATTCTAATTCTACTCTCCGATATACGTTTTTATTACTTGACCCTTGGACTCTTAATGCTTCCAATTCCCTTTTCTTAGCGTATTAAAATGTAATTCTACTGTCAGATATATGTTTTTATCACTGAAAATGCCTACAAATGAATCACGCCATTGTTCTATATAAATATCGATCATGATCTTAAATAAATCGATTGACACACATCATGGTCCAATGACAATAAAAAACATGTATCGATTGGTTGTATTTTTACTTGGCACAACTTTGTATTGGATGTTTACATAAAATTCAATACAATGATTACTGTGGTTTTTTGTCTCTCTCCTGTCAATTACTATCCACTACAAATACAGCTAATGTTTTTCTAACTGAAAATTAAATAACTGAACATTCTGATTAATCGTGGATTATATCTGGCTATGACATTCCGGGATAATTAACTTTAACATTTTTTATTGTAACCAACAAATCCAATATGAGCAACGCTTCAATAATAAATTGTCGTAAGCAAGCACGTTAAGACTGTCCAGAAATGAAATGGGATTTAACGTCCTACTGTTCTGCTCCGACTGGGATAATGAAGACGATGTTTCTGTCTAATGGTTTGCTATAAATACAATGCCTTGCGATGCAATGAAAAGCTACCAAGTATCTGATAAGCTGATCGCCACAGTATCAACGGAGATACTTATCCTCCCATGTTAAAAGGACGCATTGACAAATGGTTCGAACTACACAGAAACATTTATGACACTTTCACGATAGATTCTCTGTAGTTATAATAAGCTGGGATTATTAGGTGACTCAATGTTGTATTTGCCACGTGGTTTTATTGGCTGGAGTTGCTGTTTGGTCAAGTTGTCATTTTATACATGCTAAAATCAATAGCGAAATGCCTACGCCCCCTCTCTATTCTTCGTCAACAATTTTCATGCTTGTTTAGAGCATCTCGTTGTGAGACCAGGCTGTATGATTTGGCCAGCGTTTATTTTTAGTTACTGCGCCTTTGTGTGACAATTGTCAAGTAATTCTGTGTCAAGAATTCAAAAGCTATAAGGCTTACTTCGATCTTCTTCGATTTTTAAGATAAACATCCCAGACTGTTTCTTTTGGCAATGCGTTCTTATGCTCCAAAATTTGAAAAACTATTTTACGAGATCTTTATCAACAAAATTCATTCTTTTATAAGAAGTTGCACGGTCACATAGATTGGTAATTCCAATGTGGGCAACTCGACCGTGTTGCTGAAGAATGCATAAAATGTTCATTGCAAGAAACAATTTAAGTTTAAATTTAGAAGATCATTTGTCTCTGTTTATTAAAGTTGCGGGTGGTCATTTTAAGTTTTCAAGACTTAATCCTGACAAATTTTCTTGAGAATGAAAAGGGTTTAACGTCCCACTGTTCTGCTCTGACTGGGCTAATGAAGACCAGACATACGCCATACAGTGTGCTATGAGGGAAATTTTGCCAGGTTAGCGGCGCTACGGCCTACTCGAATTCCAACTGCCAAGGGATCTTTTATGTACACGCCAATGTATACACGGGACCTCGGTGTTTCGTCTCGTCCGAAGGAATATATGTTGTTCCTTCGGGGCCCACGGGCCTGCACCACGTCGAAAAATCCCGATGAACTTTCTCGGCCAAGGCAGGGATCGAACACGGGACTTCCAGGTTAGCGAGCCAATGTTTTACTCACTGAGTCACTGTGGTTCCCCCACCCCACCATCTCACCCACTGGGTCACTGTGGTTCCCCCACCCAAACATCTCACCCACTGAGCTACCGTGGTTCCGTCCCCCAACGTCTCACTCACTAAGCCACCGCGGTTCTCCCCAATTTTCTTGAGAATCCTCGTCAAAACGTTGTACAGTAATTTTTGTTGTCCATTATCTCCATTTATTAAGGGGGGGGGGTGGATGGCTGAATGGTTAGCGTGCGCGCGCTGTATCATAAAGTCATTGAGTCGACTGCCGTGGTTTCGAATCCCCGGTTGTACGTACGTGGGTTTTCTCCGGGTCCTCCGGTTTCCTCCCACTGCTAAAGACCCCTATGCGCAAGCGAATTATTGAAATAAAATTAAACCATATGTTAGTCCCGAAATGACCTAGTTGTGTCGAGTGGACGTTAAACCTCATTTCTCTCTCTCTCTCTCCATGTTATTAAGATATTTTACAATAAACACGTTTGCCAAAAATGATGACACGAAGAAATTCATCCCGGGTTAATACTAGTTTACAATGGCCGCCGGCCAGGGTGATAATTCTGACTTTAAAGGTACTCAATCATCCCTTTAATCTGGCTTTGTTTGGATTATGAATTTCCCTTTAATTCCCTATGTCCGTTTAAATTTTGTACCGTTCCAAGAAGTTCGATATCATTGTACCTAGTTTAAGTACGAATGTACAACTTTTAAAGTTTTAGCGTCGACTACTCGGTATAGTATATCAATTAGTTCTACTTTCTACTTTCATTTTTTCGTATGTGCGCAAGACTCTTTGTCAGTTTTAAGTCCAGCTCATAACAAGCCGTACGCGCTACTATGGGCAGTCTATGGGGGGGGGGGGGGTAAACCCGTGCGTGAGACTTACGCGTTACTGCGTGTGCTCGGTGCCGTAGAAGATCCCAGACTGGCCGTAGAGACCTTTGGTCCTGCATATACAAAATTTTCACCTTGTTTCTTATGGCTAGTCTGCGAGCTACCAAACCCTACGACGCGTGGTGTCAAAACCACAGGCACTTGAAGGGATTAAAATAAAACTTCTTACTACTGCTTGACTATATATTATAGTAGTCAAGCAGTAGTAGTCAAGCAGTAGTAAGAAGTTTTATTTTAATCCCTTCAAGTGCCTGTGGTCAAAACATGTACGGCGATTTGTGAGCTAGGCTTAAGGAAGCCTGAGAAAATGACGAAAACACCCACGAGGTTCGTCAAACGTCCATTAGCCCTATAGTTATGCAAAAGCGTGGGGGTTGAATTGACAGTAGTTATCAGACCTGTTATCCGTGAGGCAACGTCCTTTGAAAGATGGCGGATCGCTTATTCACGAAATTGCAAAAGCCCACTCCAAGCCAAGGTTTAATCTTGGTGTCATCTTCATTTACCCCCACCCCACCCCCTCAACCCCCCCCCCCCCCTCCTAAAAAAAAAAAACGACAAGGGAATAGAATTGAAATGAAATGGGGTTTAACGTTCCACTCTTCTGGTTTGCCAAACAGTGAGCTATGAGAGATATTTTTCGAATCACAACTGCCAAGGGATCTTTTACGTGCACACCAGTGTGTACACGTAACCACGGTTTTTCGTCCCATCCGAAAAACTATACGTTATCCGATAAGGGAACACCCATCGACAGCCCTCAACCAGTGACTGTGTTCTATAAAAACGTTCGTAGTGGGCTTCAAAGATCATTTATGCAGCTAATAAAAGCTGAATTGTGTGATATTTTAAAAAGATCTTTGCCACATAGTTTTAAAGATTCAAATGATATTGGGTTTATTATAGCCTAGATGTTATTACACGCCTGGGGCAATTATAGCCTATTTTAAACTTTATTACGTCTATAAATAAATTAATGAAATTGAAAGGGTTTATTTAGTCTTTGTGTGTATGACTGAAACGAAGTCGAGTAGCATTACAGTATACTGATTTTTGGATATGGCAGCCATTTAGGCCAGAGATCTATTCTCGAAGTATGAAATAGATGGATCTCTCTGTGTAGAATGATGTACATGTTGGCAGCTGGAATTCGAGCAACAGTATAAACTCTGCTATCCTCCCCGCGCCTTTACCCCCACCCCCACCCACACACCCACACCCACCCCTCACCCCCTTAGCACGCCCAGTTGTTGCAGAAAAGTATGTCTGGTGTGCCTCCGGTTTCTCTTCAGTTCTCCCGCACTTACCAACACAGAAAAACGATCACTGTTTATAATCTCCCACCCTCCACACAAAGGCAAGACAACATATTCAAATATGAGTGCATTTTATAATGTCTACCTATTTAATTTGCATATTTTATCCACGCATGAGTGAATCTACGCCACTGCATTACAGTACACAGAATGAGATGTCTTAATAGAAAAAAATAAACCGCCCAAAAAAATATTATACACTTTTGTCCCGAAATATAATATAAAGAGCTTCTGTTGTTAAATCTCATAAATCACATGTTGATCTATTTCATCTAAGATTACTGTGGTCTGCCTAATTGTTCGTTTAAACAAAAATCTGATCCTAGTCAAATGATAAAAGTGCATGATGTGTTCTATGTGAATCAGAATGTGTGTCGTCCTTAGTAATTCAGTCA
Organism: Patella vulgata; assembly: GCF_932274485.2. Classification (NCBI taxonomy): domain Eukaryota; kingdom Metazoa; phylum Mollusca; class Gastropoda; family Patellidae; genus Patella; species Patella vulgata. The sequence continues at coordinate 84,381,942 of NC_065879.2, forward strand.
AAAAGGGGAAAGTTGGGTTTTCAAATGTATTTTTTGTTCTGAAAAGGCATATGACGCTAATTCAGTCAAAAGGGGAAAGTAGGGGGTTTCAAATGTATCTTTTTGTTCTGAAAAGGCATATGACGCTACAGTCCTTAGTAATTCAGTTAAAAGAGGGAAAGTAGTGGTTTCAAATGTATTTTTTGTTCTGAAAAGGCATATGACGCTACAGTCCTTAGTAATTCAGTCAAAAGGGGGAAAGTAGGGGTTTCAAATGTATTTTTTGTTCTGAAAAGGCATATGACGCTACAGTCCTTAGTAATTCAGTCAAAAGGGGGAAAGTAGGGGTTTCAAATGTATTTTTTGTTCTGAAAAGGCATATGACGCTACAGTCCTTAGTAATTCAGTCAAAAGGGGGAAAGTAGGGGTTTCAAATGTATTTTTTGTTCTGAAAAGGCATATGACGCTAATTCAGTCAAAAGGTGAAAGTAGGGAGTTTCAAATGTATTTTTTGTTCTGAAACGGCATATGACGCTACGGTATGATTAATCTTAGATGTGATCGCCGTAAAAGTCGGACAATATCTCATTTTTCACCAATCTGATTAAAACACAAACCCTATTTCTTTTCGTTTTTATAGTTCAAAATTTCGTTTTACTTGTCTTTACTACTCTAGGTAGTGTATTCCATTGAAAGTATAAAAAAACGAAACGAAATATAGATCTGTATTTTAATTAAATTGATTTGTCACGGTTTAACCAATGTTAAAAGAACTGAAATTGATTATTTAACATTTAATTAAGAAAATAAAACCAAAATATTAACAGTAGACCATTTGATATAAGAGTATATCATAGAGAGAGAGAGAGAGAGAGAGAAATGGGGTTTAACGTCCACTCGACACAAACTAGGTCATTTCGGGACTAACATATGGTTTAATTTTATTTCAATAATTCGCTTGCGCGTAGGGGTCTTTAGCAGTGGGAGGAAACCGGAGGACCCGGAGAAAACCCACGAGGTTGGACAGGCGACCCTACTCCTTGTCACGTACAACCGGGGATTCGAAACCACGCCAGTCGACTCAATGACAGACTTTATGATACAGCGCGCGCACGCTAACCATTCAGCCATCCAACCCCCCGTATATCATAGAGCCGCTGTTTGGGCAAACTGTTACTCATACCACACTGACGGGCATATGTCCGTCTTCATTAGTCCGGGGGGGGGGGGGGGGGGGTTGGATGGCTGAATGGTTAGCGTGCGCGCGCTGTGTCATAAAGTCTGTCATTGAGTCGACTGGCGTGGTTTCGAATCCCCGGTTGTACGTGACAAGGAGTAGGGTCGCCTGTCCAACCTCGTGGGTTTTCTCCGGGTCCTCCGGTTTCCTCCCACTACTAAAAAGACCCCTACGCGCAAGCGAATTATTGAAATAAAATTAAACCATATGTTAGTCCCGAAATGACCTAGTTTGTGTCGAGTGGACGTTAAACCCCATTTCTCACTCTCACTCTCATTAGTCCGGTCGGAGCAGAACAGTAGGTCGTTAAAATTTCCATTTCATTTCGTTGCACAGTGAAATGGCATGTGGATTAAGACTGCAAGTAAATGTATTTTTGTGTTTACATAACAGTTAAGATAAACAGAGAGAGAGAGAGGGAGAGAGGGAGAGAGGGTTGCGTCCACTCGACACAATGAAATGAATGAAATGTGGTTTTATGGCACGTCAGCTCCAACCGGGCTATATTGCGCCAACACTCGACACAAACTATGTCATTTCGTTACAAACATACGCTACAATTTTATTTCAATAATTCGCTTGCTCGTAGGGGTCTTTAACAGTGGAGAGAAACAAGGAAACAAAAAGACATGGGGGAAAATCCACGAGCTTGGACAGGCGACCCTACTCCTTGTCACGTACAAGCGAGGAGTCGGTCGAAACCGCGCCACTTGACCCAATGACAGACTTAGTGTTTTAACGCGCATCCTTTAAAACTTTTCGTGTGGATTAAGACCACTACTAAAAGTATGTTAGTGTTTACATAACGGATAAGATACATAACAAGTGGTCGTAAAGCACGATAAACGTTGGTTTGATATGTACTTTATATCACTTAATAAGAGCACTTTATTTTTCAAGATACGCGACAAGACGTCATAATGTCGCCAGTCCAACCAACGTAATAGCCAGGACACACTGTTTCGCCCACTCATAAATTGAACCATATTATGTTAAATTGAATTATATTATGTTAAATTGAATTATATTACGTTAAATTGAATTATATTACATGTATGTTAAATTGAACCATATGTTATACTGAACCATATGTTATACTGAACCATATGTTAGCCCCGAAATGATCTAGTCTGGGGCGAGTGGTCTCTCTCTCTCTCTCTCTCTCTCTCTCTCTCTCCCGGCGGAAGTGAAAGCTATTATCATATTTGCAACAGGTCAAATGTTAATTGAATACATTAGTTATAAATGATTGTAAATGGATACCTGTTATTTAATGAATTTCATTATAGATAAATGGTTGATTATAGACCAATTGTTATTACTAATATTAATAATTACTTAATTTACTCTTCGTGACTCGCGATATATTGAAATCAATTATTATATGGCGGGAGGTCTGCAAACAGGTTTATGGACAAAACTTTAGGGGGTCGCGAAAGTCGAGCGATGAGAGTATTGGACTTCCGAGAAGAATGACCTGCCACTCCCCCCACCACCACACACACACACACACACACACACACACCACGGGTTCGAATCCCGGTGCTCGCCTACAAGATTTGAATGAAACCCGGCTTGCACTTGTCGTGGGTAGCGAATGTGGGGCTTGCAGCAAATAAAATGTTACATAGTACTTAGGGTGGGACAAAGGAGCAAGAAAAGGACTCTAGTCATTCGGATAAGACGATAAGCCGAGGCTATGTGTATACTATTGGCATTACGTTAAAGATCCACGAACATAAGAAGGGCTTGGTGGCTGAATGGTTAAGGTCTTCTTCGTGACAAGGAGTAGGATCGCCTGCCTGTCCATCCTCGTGAGTTTTCTCCGAGTCTTCCAGTTTCATCCCACTGCTAAAGACCTCTACACGCAAGCGAATTATTGAAAACAAATTGAACCAGATGTTAGTTCCGAATTGACCTAGTTTGTGTCGAATTTCCCTCTCTCGCACCACTGACATAAGCCCAATAGGAGCAGAATAGTAGGACGTTAAACCCCATTTTATTTCATTTCCGATTGACACAGAAAAGTGGGGCGTTAATCCCACAATTTATCGTGAGTGGTCATGCCTAGATCCCAAACGCTATATCAATTTCATTATGACATTTTGAGCGGTATTTATATATATGTATCTACTTACAAGGTGGGAGGTAATAATCACCATAATACAGGTTTTTACTTACATATAAACACATGTGTATGTAATTATAAATATGAATCATATATGGTATATATAGCTGGTCATCATGTTTCGGGAGAACAGTCTAAATATTTTACGGGTGTGACAATACACAGCAGGTCAAACATAACACCTACAGGGCCATACATTAATAATTTAAATTCAATTCAACCGATGGCAAAATGCTTATGGAATTTGATACTACTCGTAAATTATCCCTTCGTTTAGGATGAATACGCTGTTTTGGAGCTCTAACTAGATTCACAAGAACAACCCTTTCATATTTTAATATCACAGGGACAATAAGTCTATACAAGAACAACCCTTTCATATTTTAATATCACAGGGATAATAAGTCTATACAAGAATAACCTGCCCCCCACCCCCGCCGCCCCCACTTTCACATTTTAATATTAAAGGGACAATAAGTCTATGCGTTGTCATTAATCCTATTAATGATTTAGTATGTATATTAAAGGACAATTATGTAAGATTTAGACAAAGAGCTGACCGTACTCGCTATTATATTTCAAAAATAGGTAATGGAAACGAACATATTGAAAATTTCATTCAAATTACTTTATTTTGAGCAAAGTCATCAATGGCTGTGATTTAGACACGATGTGTTTAACGTCCACTCGACACAAACTAGGTCATTTCGGGACTAACATATGGTTTAATTTTATTTCAATAATTCGCTTGCGCGTAGGGGTCTTTAGCAGTAGGAGGATCCGGCGGGGGTGCGACAGTACAGTGTACATTACATACAATTTTAGGGCTTACGTCACGGGGGGGGGGGGGTAACGCGTACGCGTTGCGTCATAAGGTGTGGTTTCCATTCCCTACTTATACGTGACAAGGAGTAGAGTCGCCTTCCAACCTCGTGGTTTTTCCAGGTCCTCCAGTTAGTCCCGAAATGACCTAGTTTGTGTTGAGTGGGCGTTAAACCCCATTTCTCTCTCGCTCAAGTCACTAAAGAAAGAAAGAAGAGATGCGATCGGCCCTGGTGGCATAATATGACAGTGTCATGTTGCATCGTGAAGGAAAGATGACATTTAATTTCAGGTGTGAAAAACCCGGTATATACAAGTACATACACACCTTTATACATCCGCATGATTACAATTTTATTTTGATTTGTCATAATGTCCGTTTGTTTTTTATATAAAATTTTTTGGGGGGGAAATCGGGAATATCAAACACGCCCTGTTTTTAAAATACCCGATTTCTTGTTGCGCATTAGAATATTGGTTTAGCATTCGATTTAGTGAGCGCACATACCCGTGCGCTTTAGGTCATAAGGTCTGGTATTTAGACAACTAGCGTGGTTTCGATTCCCAGCTTATACGTGACAAGGAGTGGAGTCGCCTGTCTTAATGCCGCGAGTTTTCTCCGGCTTCCCCCGGTAAGCCCCCACTACTAAAAACTCTAGCAGGCAAATCGTTGAAATAAAATTGAACCAAATGTTAGTCCCGAATTGACCTAGTTTGTGTCCAGTGGATGTTAAACTCTCTCTCTCTCTCTCTCTCTCTCTCTCTCTCCACTCATAGGCCCATATTTTCGAAAGTGTATTAGTCCAAATCAGAGATTTAATCTCCGATTTTTTGACCAGTCATATTCTGAAAAGCTGATTAAATTTTAAACTAAGATTTTTATAAACTCTGATTAGCCTAATCATTGAGTTAATCATCGATTATAAAGCAAATGATATTTTCAAACGTTGTCTAAATAATACAAAGTAACTTGAGAGAGTAAAACTAAAAGATCTTGATGTTGTTTAAGTTCATATCTGTATTGTTGTATTAGCTCTATAGGTTGAGATAATGCTCTTCAAAACGTCGCCTTAAAGTAGCTAAGTCTCCAACTCAATATCATCCAAAGTCTTCGACATTGAAAGCACAAATTATTTGTCAATATAAATCAACTTTGATGTTGTGATCTTACAGGGAAAAGATGGGCTTCTGATATCCAATATTGAAGACAAAATAAACATTTTACCATTGGTACAAGAATCGTGTACCATAATGCGTTTCAGCGCCATTTGTAACAAGGGACTCGAAAAACGAGGCTAGACAAATACCACAAGTCATGTCAAACGTAGACGCCACATTCTTAAACGGAGAGCATGCCCAATAACCAGATGCTAGAGATTGCCATTCGATTGAGACTTCTGGCGTATTTCGCCGAACATAACTGATTAGAAATTACAGTAAAAACAGAAACGATTGAATGTAAATCAGTTTATATACATTCATATTACATTATTATATGTGTTGCGACCCATTTTTGTCGATTTCTAGGTTCGAAATATTAGCAATTTAGCTCCTTTAAATACACTAGTAGCTATTTTTCCATAAGTATGTATTTTTGTTTATAGTTAGTGTTATTATGTTAAGGTGTCAACTTACCTCTTCAGGTGAGCGGCGTGGCTTATTGTCCATCTTGTCTTATGATCGTCTGCAAATATCCTAATATGGTAACTGTAGACCACAAAACATAATACACACACACACAGTCAACGTAAAATAAACAACGACTTCTCTTTCTTTAAAATATTATCCACAGGTGCCTTTTCACACTTTTAACGTCGTATCCAATCGTTAATCTTCTTAGGATACCCTTTCTTGAAGATCCGTTTCTCTAATCCCTGAAATAGGTAAAACACAGATAATCCCTTGCGTCTTATCCTTGGGAAAGGTAAACTATATGTGTCAGATTTTTTTTTACGTATAAGACGCACCTTAAGAATGTGTGTTTCCATGTTTCTGTAATAGCCCACTAATCTTTGTACTTTACTGGCTACCTATTTACAATATAAAGCGATTATGATGTAATGGATATAATTATATTGCAATTTAATATATAAACCCCACAATGCTACATATACATTTAAATTAAAATGTCAGGCGGTTTTCCAAGAACGTGAACTGAATAATAAAAGAAAACGCAATAACTACTGTTATAATGAAATGAAATGGGATTTAACGTCCTAGTGTCCTGCGCCGACTTGGCTAATTTGGGATTTAAATGTTCTAGAACAATCTGATTAAAATACAGATCTATATTTCTTTTCGTTTTTTTTTTATACTTTCGATGGCCTACACTAAATGAAGATCTGGCAAGTTGTAGCGATGGGCCGCGTCAGAGGTCATACGAGCGGCTTTTGACCCTATGACGTCCGACATTTGATTAACCAATCAGCATTGATGTACCTAATGGATTATCCACAGTTCCGTGCAAAACACGCCTAAAAGCTCGCCATAACAGACCGTTCCATTGGCTAATCCCTAACACCATCCAGTACACGTCAATGATAACAACTCGTCCAGGTCCTAGTGTAGTAAAGACAAGTAAATTGAAATTTTAAACTATAAAAAACAAAACGAAATAGGATCTGTGTTTTAATCTGATTGGTTCTAGAAAGGTATTCTATTAAATATTTCTTTCAAAACTAGATTTAATGTGTATTTAGTTCTAGTTTACTATTATTCTATTAAATATTTCTTTCGAAACTAGATTTAATGTGTATTTAGTTCTAGTTTATTATAACATATTATTAGATATCGATATTCCAAAAACATACTATTGTGTTTTTCACGGGTCACAATTCTATGCAATACAATTTCTGTTTACTACGCTGGGTTTCGACTAGGCTTTTCTAGTCTTTATGAGTCAATGCTTCGATTATAGGCTTCTCCGGTCTTTATCACCATTTCTTGATAACGAATTCTTGTCAAATTCCGCAGTAATTGTATTCCAAAGAATTTTTATCTGTTTATGTTCAATTCAGTTACTAAATGACATTGAAACAATTTAATCTTATGTCGTAAATTACTCTTACTGTCCCATTCACATTTCTATAGCAAAACATCTTTCTCTATTGATTTTTATTACCTGTTTGGACCGAATTATATCCTTCAGGTGTTGTTGACATGAGGTGTCCGACCGCATCAAATCGACAGTTTATAATGTTGACAATACAGCCTAATAACGCTACTTCAAATAGTCGGCCATGTTTATAGGTCACGTGCATGTCCTACCAGTTCATAGTGAAAGACGGACAACAAACGATTATAGCCTTTTACTAGTTGACCCTAGGGGCACGATCACGTAACCCCGGTCAAACAATAACTAGCCAATTGTTATCGATGAATGGACGTATACAACGATACAACAATATGCCTCAAGGTGTTAACTGAACAAATCTCTCTTTTACTCGAGAGTCGTTCACAAATAACGTGACATATATATAGAATTTATATATACGCGAAAAGAAGTCATTAATGACGGTTATTTATGTCGAAAATATTAATATTTAGGGTTGAAGTTTTTTCGTTTCGTAGATTTACAGTAATAAACGTTATAGATATAAAATGTATGAGAAGACGCCATAAACGACGGCTATTTAAGTTGAAAATATTAATATTTAGGATTGAAGTATTTTTTGAAAAGAAAGGTTTTTCATTTCGTAGATTTTCAGTAATAAACGTTATAGATATAAAATGTATGAGAAGACGCCATAAACGACGGCTATTTATGTCGAAAACATTAATATTTAAAAGAGAGATTCTTCGTTTCGTAGATTGTCAGTAATAAACATTTTCCAACCTAAATACTGATCGGACGACATGTATCTTAAAAGCCAGGTTATTCATTTAAATAACTAAGATTGTGTATTGTATGTATTTTAATAAAAAGGCTATTGTTACTATTTCATTTAAAAGCACACCCGAGTTATGATTTATTCTGAATTTATTCTGAATGTTACTGTGAATATAAACGTTCTGGCTGGGTAAAATTTTAAAACGGATTTTAAATGAATATGTTTGTATTAACAGCCTTCACTCCTATATTGATGTGGTTTTAGAATGACACGTTGAGGCCTGCCAAATGATGATGATGAATATTTTGTGGTTTGACACCTTCCGTTTCACACTAGACTAGCCTCCAGATAATTTTAGTTTTTATCTTTCTTGCTGCTTTTGTTTTCTTGTTTTCTTTATCTTTTTAGTGTGTTAAGGTTATTTAAGAAACAAAATTGAAATTGAAATTGAAATGAAACGAAGTATTAATTATATACCTATAATATAAGACTGATCCCTATAATATTAGTTAAACATGCATTATGCAAGAACTAAATCTGCCTATTGCAGGTCTTTCTTTAGGCCTGAAATGTTTTCTGAAGTATTAATTAGACATTAATTAACTGATCCAGGCCTTAATCAACTCTCGATGGCATCAGATTTCTCCGATATTAAATAGATTAGAATGGTTCAGCGATACTTTGATTTAATCAAATATGGAGGACCGAGACTTAGCTTCGATCAACCAGTACGGTGGTTGAAATTATTGCACACGTCTGTCAAACCTTCAAAGGCTAATATCTTCGCTTGCAATAGAGTAATTTGAATGAAATTTTCAAATTATTCATTTTACGTCATCTACTTTCGAACTATTATAGCAAGAATGGCTAGTTCTTTATCTAAACCTTACATAACGTATCTTTAATAGGTTTTGTCTTTCTTGTCTGTTTATTCCTTAGCGTGTTAAGTTTATTAAAAACTAAAGGAGAGTAAAATTAAACTAAGTATTACTAATATAAATAAGGACTTATTCAGAAAAAGATCTTGATACGCGAGCCGGTGGTTGGACAAAATTAAAAATATCATAAAAACTTACTAAGTCTAGCTTATTGATACTTGTTACGCTGGGTGATTAAAATTCCAGTTGGATATTTCGAAAAACTGGAAAATATATATATTAAAGAAGTATTCATTCTCCGAGCAGCTGGTATTTTGAAATGAAAAATGCGAAACAATGAAGAAGTGACAACCAGGAAATAAACCGTCACAGTACAATTAAAATGTCAGTCTTAATTATTTTAAAATATATAAATAGACACATATGTGTGCTTGAGAAAAATAAAAATATGTCACAGTGTATATAATTTAAAACATCCTACATAAAGCAAAATATCCAAAATTCATGATTATATTAATGAGCAAATCTGACAAAAACTCAGAAAACCCATTGATCAACACCCAGAGTCCTTGTATATCCAATTTCCATTTTGTTCAAATCCGAGAAATTCCCCTTATTAGCAAAATGCACAAATATTATAGAAAGTTTCATAGAGATACATGTATCAAGATATCGGTACGGGACCTGAACGGAACACATTTTAATACACACCATTCCTTAACACCCGATTATTTAAATTATTTAAATCCGCGAAATTCCTCAGATTAGCAAAATGCACAACTACTATAATAGGTTTCCAATCTGATTAAAACACAGATCCTATTTCGTTTCGTTTTTTTATAGTTCAAAATTTACTTTTACTTGTCTTCACAACACTAGGACCTGGAAGAGTTGTTATATAACAGGCGTTCTAGTTGATGTGAGGAATTAGCCAATAAAACGGTCTGTTACGGCGAGTTCTTGGCGTGTTCTGCACGGAACTGTGGGTAAACCCCTAGAAACGTCAATGCTGATTGCATAATCAATATCGGACGTCACAGGATCAAAAGCCGCTCGTACGACCCCTGACGCGACCTATCACTACAACCGGTCAGATCTCCATGTAGTGTAGGCCATCGAAAGTATAAAAAAAACGAAACGAAATATAGATCTGTGTTTTAATCAGATTGATAGGTTTCATAATACTACATGTATCAAGATATCTGTACACGGAGGCCTGGACAGAACGCATTTCAATACATACCTTTACCCAACGTCATTCGGCAGTGGGTAATAACCCAGCGAAGTAATATAATACGGCAATAATACATTTAGAAAGCAGCGATTAGATTTTGTTTTATACACGCTAACCCATTCAATAAACAAAGACACGCGATACAGACAACAACACAAACAAATCGGGAGCACGAATTTTGTGTTTGTAATTTAAGAAGAAAAAGCTCATTATTATAGAGCCTTCTTTCAGAAGCAAATCTTTGTGCTACACTTTTTTTTCTTTTAAAAGCTGTTTTGTAACAATTAAAGCACGGTTCATAGTTTTCATTGAATATACTTTGAATGTTATTGGCAGATTCAAATGTCTTGTTCTATTTTTATTATATTTTGATTTCCTTAGGGAACATTTAAATTAAACATTCATTATGCAAGAGCTAAATCGGCCTATTGTAGGTCTTTATTTAGGCCTGAAATGTTATATAAACTATTAATTAGACATTAATTAACGTATCCAGACCATAATCAACTCTCGATGTCAACTCTAGCCTGCGATAATTGTTGGATTATGATTTAATATGCTGCATAACTTTCCTTCTCGATTTAACGAGTAAATGGATAATCGAGACTATGATTTTTGTCGTACCGACTTTAATAATGATGACCGAGGCTATGCGGAACTTTCGATCGCTTATTTCTCGGTTCATAGTGGATCAATTTGACTGAAATCTTCAGCAAATTGCCTTTACATTATCTAGTTTTTAACTATTCATTATGCAAGAGCTAAATCTGCCTATTGTAGTAGGTCTTTATTTAGGCCTGAAATGTTATATAAACTATTAATTAGCCATTAATTAACGTATCCAGACCATAATCAACTAGCCTGCGATAATTGTTGGATTATGATTTAATATGCTGCATAACTTTCCTTCTCGATTTAACGATTACATGGATAATCGAGACTATGATTTTTGTCGTACCGACTTTAATAATGATGACCGAGGCTATGCGGAACTTTCGATCGCTTAATTCTCGGTTCATAGTGGATCAATTTGACTGAAATCTTCAGCAAATTGCCTTTACATTATCTAGTTTTTAACTATTATAGTGAGAACTGCCAACTCATTATCTAATCTCCCATAATGTATCTTTAACTAATATTTTAGAAAGGAAAAATGTACTTGTTATTTCAAATAATATTCGAGAAATTTCTAGAAATGAAAGATTTAAGAAATATATTCTGAAGGTGATAGTAAATGAAATGAAATGGGGGTTTAACGTCCTACTGTTTTGCTCCGAACTGGGCTAATGAAGACGGGCATATGCCATACAGTGTACTATGAGAGAAATTTTGCCCGGGCAGCGGCACTACGTCCTACTCTTATATCGAATTTCAACTGCCAAGGGATCTTTTACATGATAGTAAACAACTACTAATATATTTTTTGGGCGGCGTTTTGGAGACTATTCTCTAAACCTTACCAAGTCAATAGTTATTAGACAGTATTTCCAATGAAGATAGTCATACGTCCGGATAGCGGCCTTAAGGCGTACTCTTATATCGACATACAACTGACAAGGTTCTTTTACGTGCATTCCAATGTGTACACGGGACCTCAGTTTTTCGTGCCAACCGAATGACTAGACATTGTCCTTGCCACGTGCTCCACCCTGCACTAACACCAAAAGCGAACCCAAGACACCCTGGTTCCGAAGTCACAGTGTGTCATTAAAGCAAGTAAAGCTCAAACCAACGATTATCGTAGTTTTTATTTGGCTTGACTGTTATGTAAACACTAAAATACTGTTACTCGTGGTCTTAATCCACACTTCATTTCGAGTACAAATAAACCATGTTTAGAAATTGACAACAGGTAGCACGTGTCTGCGATATAACCTCGGTGGAAGCGGACGTTAAATAAAGCTATTTCACACACTTGAATAGGATAAAATTAAATATTTTTTACTGGTGGCCTTAATCCACGCTAGATTTCAAGTTCAATGAAACCATGTTTAGATCGTGACAATGGGTAGCATTCAAGCAGGATAAACTAAAACTTAAATTCAAAAGTAAAACCATGGACCGTATCTAATATAAGTTCCATGGCAAAATTAAGAAAGACTCGCAGTAACAGTATTATCTAAATACAGGGACAGAAAAAAATCATAATACTTTTCATGGTATAATTCATACTTAGTCTGTTGGACGGCAAAGTTTCCAGTTGTCAGTGGTGCAAGGACAGCTGTCTATTCGTTCAAATGGGATAAAAAAAAACGATATCCCGTGTACACATTGGCGTTCACGGAATTCGATTTAAGAGTAGACTGTAGTGCCGCTGCCCTGGCCAAATTTCCCTCATAGCACACTGTATGGCGTATGTCCGTCTTCATTAGCCCAGTTTAGGAGCAAAATAGTAGGACGTTAAACCCCATTTCATTTCATAATGTGTCGTCTTGATGTACATGTAATGACCCTCTTTTGTTTAACCGTTGAATAACGTATTAGAGTACGATAAACTCAACTTTAAACTCAAAATGAGCTCGAAAGTGCAAACACGTGAACAGAAGGTTTTATGTAAATATGTCAGTCGTGGTCTTGAAATAATGTCCCTCAATCGTTACCCTTTTAATAACTTAAATGTAAGTTCAAAATATGCTCAATGGGTAGCAGTGAAGTAGGATAAACTCAACTTTAAACTCGAAAGGTATTGAAGTGTTATTCAGATAAGCTTAAAACACAGTAACAGAGATCTAAATACCGGTACATAACAAAATCTTAGTGGGTCTTTACCTGTGCTCTTGAAGTGCTGGTCCTCTTTCGTTATCCGTTAAAATGTCGACGTCGTATTAGATAATCCAAATGAAAAACTAATCCTTTCAGTATTATTAAACACTAATGAAAAACATGTACATGTATAGTCATACGTCTGCTTATTTTCGTCTGCTTGGAGTAAATCGTTAGACTGTGAACGTTATGATCCGTTAGTGAAGGAATTATTATGGCCATCTACACATAAGGAGCTTCACGGCCTCTTGAATAAAGTCACTGGGGCGAATCGAATGAGATCCTTCTTAGGAATGCATACGACAAACCTATAATAGTGTTTTAGCAAACATGTCGGATGTCATAAGAAAATGATTATGACCTAGTTCAGCGAATAAAGGATCAAATTATAATAGATTATTTTTAGTAACACAATAAACCCCCTTGACTTTTGAAATAGGGATTTTGTTTCTAACACCTCCACTTGAGGATAATATCATTAATTATATTATAAGCGCTAAATACTCTGATATAAGCGTTGTATTATTTGTGATGACAGGGTGCGTGGTAGGGGATGGGGTGATATAAACATCCTCTTTCAATTTGGGGAAGATATTTAGGGCGTTAATTGAATATGCATATTATATATTTGACTATAAGCGCTAAATACTTTAATATAGTAAAACACATGGGGGCGTTTTGAGGTGACAGGGTGCGTGGTAGGGGGTGGGGGGTATTAAAACACACTTCCAATTTTAGAAGATATTTAGTGCGGTAATTGAATATGCATATTGTGATTATGATATTATGACGTCATACTACGTTAAATGACGGCATATTGGTATCAAGCAATCGGATATTGTACTGAAATATCATGAACCAAACCCAAGGTGCCTTCAAAATATCATACAAAGCAAGCGTATTATGTAAGGCACCGTAAGTGGCACAAACTATTAAATTACTTACATGCACAATTATTAGAATACCGTACTGCTAAATGTATTTTGTATATGTAGTGTACATATTATAATTGTATTTGTAGTATATTTATTAAATAAGGAGACGAACTAATTTATGCCTTTGGCTTGTTTTTTAATCCTTACTTTTTGACAATGTATGTATGTATACAATATCTATCTTATTTGAATAAATATTGTTTAAATCAGGGAGTCCAATTTGATCTGAGGTCGTGGTGGCCGAGTGACTAGGCTAGACTGAAAAGTCTCTTTTAGAAACTTTTAATCAAAAAATCAAAGCCATTCAATCTGAATTCCACAAAATATAATCTTTTCGTGGATCGAAGGACAAACGCTATGATAAATCTGTGCAATAAAATCTTGCCTCGTCCAATTATAACTTACCGTCCGTAGCCTCCTTGTCGATTTACCGGTTTCTTCTTTCGTTTCGTAGGGATATATAGAGAGATTTAACGCCCACTCGATACAGACTAAGTCATTTCTGAACTTATTTCAATAATTCGTTTGCGCGTAGGGTCTTTAGCGGTGGGAGGAAACTGGAGAAAACCCACGAAATTAGACAAACGGCCCTACTCCTTGTCACGCACAAGCGGGGAATCGAAACCACACCACTTTTTCTTAAATAATATTTTTATTCGGGATGTCTGAATGGGATTGGAGAACAGGCTTAGCCTATGTAAAACGCCTTTCACTTTATTTAATGACAGGCCTTGTGATGTAATGCGCACGCATTAACCCCCCCTCCCGCCCACACACACACACACACACACACACACCCACGCACTCACACACCCACACTCTGTTCATGGGGATTAGCGGGATAAACAGTACAGACACCAGAGAGTGGAGTGTTCAGGGAATGAGGGACAACATAACCGTCAAAGGCACAGCTGAAATTCTGCCAACCTCTATTTGATTCTTCCTTCTTTTCAGAATACTGAGGGTAGAATCTTGGGGGAAGAACAATATTATCGTTAAACACATTGCTAAATTTATATAATATTATTTGCAACTTTCCATGTCCGTATCCCCCTTGTCGCTTTACTGGTTTCGTCTTTCGTTTCATCGCGATTAAAAGAATTAACAATGAATACACCGTGAGGGCGGGGGAGGGGGGGGTGTCATTGTTACCATCAAAAGCCTTTTCTAAATTTGTGAATGCGATTCTCTTCCAAGCTCCAATTACCATGTATTTTTCATTGGTTATAGCGCCCTATTGGTTTATTCGATCTCGTCATGAGGATTGATGGTATTAACGGTACTTACTCCAGGGAATGGACGTTGGGGGAAGAACAATATTATCATAAAAAGTTATGCTGAGTTTGTGAATGAGATTATGTCAACCCCAAATTACCACGTATTGTCCACCCTAGGGATTAATGTGATTAATGGCACGTATTCTAGGGACTGTAATTTGTGAATGAGATTCTGTCAACACCAAATTACCACGTATTGTCCATCCATCCTAGAGATGAAAATGATAAACGGCACGTGTTCTGGGGACTGTAATATTGGAAGAATCGAGGACATTATTGTCGTCAAAAGCATTGCTGAATTTTATTCATACCCCTTGTCGTTCTACTGGTTTCTTATATCTTTACATAGGGATGAAGGTGGGGGGTAGCGCCTGCGCATCATAAGATCTGTCATTGAGTCAACTGGCGTGGTTTTGATTCCCCGGTTGTACGTGACAAGGAGTAGGGTTGCCTGTCCAACCTCGTGGGTTGTCTCCGGTTTCCTCCCACTGCTAAAGACCCCTACAGACACAAGTAAATTATTATTGAAATAAAATTGAACCATATGATAGTCCCAAAATGACCTAGTTTGTGTCGAGTGAACGTTAAACCCCATCTCTCTCTCTCTCTCCCTCTCTCTCTCTAATAGGGATGAATGTGATTAACGGTACAGAGTCCGGGGGCTGGGGTATTGGGGAAAGGACAATATTGTCTCCAAAAGCATTGCCGAATTCTGACAACGTCCAATTACAAACGTATTGTTCCTATCGCTCTATTGGTTTCTTTTTTCTTCTCGGAATTAATGGGATTAACGATACAGATTAACGAGCACTCGATATATATTTTTAACTTGATTAAACACTTTAAAACGTCATTAGCCATATTGGTTTCTTCTTTCTCCTTGGGATTAATAGAATTACCGATACAGATTAACAAGCACTCGATATATGCTTTTAAATTGATTATAGACTTTAAAACGTCACTGGCCACATTAACAAGCACTCGATATATGCTTTTAATTTGATTAAACACTGTAAAACGTCATTAACACTTCCATGTAATATAATTACGTATAGAAGAGAAACAGTGGTGACAGTAATCCCGTGGGTTGACTTTGATATATAGAATTGGTGTAAATGAGGAAAGGTTAATTGAATCCAATTAAAGATAATAGGTGTCACCAATCTGTAAACCAACGTAATCTGACGTTCCCTAAACAACTTACGAATGTCGATGTATGTTACCGCGGAAAATTTACATATCGATTCTCATCGCAGATTCAGTCTTGTATGTTTTAAATGTTAAAGATACATTATGGGAGATTAGATAACGAATTGGCAGTTCTCACTATAATAGTTAAATATATAATGTAAAGGCAATTTGCTGAAAATTTCAGTCAAATTGATCCACTATGAACCGAGAAATAAGCTATCAAAGTTCCGCATAGCCTCGGTCATCATTATTAAAGTCTGTACGACAAAAATCATAGTTTCGATTATCCATTTAATCGTTAAATCGAGAAGGAAAGTTATGCAGCAAAATCGGATCATAATCCAACAAATATCGCAGGCTAGCGTTGACATCGAGAGTTGATTATGGTCTGGATCAGTTAATTAATGTCTAATTAATAGTTTATATAACATTTCAGGCCTAAATAAAGACCTACAATAGGCAGATTTAGTTCTTTCATAATGTATGTTTAACTTAAGGGGGTATTATGAAAGATTGTATAAAGAGCTGGCAGTTGTTGTTATATGAGTTACAAAATAGATAGTGAAAATGGAATGGTGTATTCCAACGAAGGCGCAGTTACAGAGCGTGACCAAAATTAATCCTTCCCACGAAGGCGCAGATATCGACCTGTCGGCTTTCGTTTGAAGAGAGGCATGTTGTTATTAGGACCCAATTAAGGGTGTTAAAGATTTTATGAATTTATGTTCACTCTGAACCAACAACACTCTGGAGGATGGCATACAAGAATCAAGAAGCTAGTTGGAAAAGCCCATCCGAATGTTTTTGAAATGATCACATTTTTACAACAAGAACAAAATATTAATGAGATTAGAATCGTTCAGTATGGTGGGGGACAGGAACCACCAAGGAACAGTTATAAATATGCTCAAATCCAAAGCCAGCTCCCGGAATTAAAAGGAAGACACGAGGAAGAGGAATTGACTTTAGTTAGTATTTAGACAGGGTGTCTTATTTGGCGAAATTAAATTAATTTTTGTTACAGTATTGTTATGTTTTTATTTTCTATGCCAAAAATGATGCTAAAATGTTTGTTAATTAGTTACGTTGGGGATTATGAAAGTGTAAATGCTTATCGTAGCAATCTATAACACCATTGTTACGATTTTAATCCATTTTAATCCCTAGGAGCTGGATTCCCACGAAGTCGTCGAAAACGACCTCGTTTAATCCGTTACGGTCACTAACTGCGCCTTCGCGGGAATAAACCAATGGAATATGTTCAGTCAAATTAATTCAGTCTGAGCCGAGTTATCTCCTTTAAAAGAACAGTATTTTTTGAGATAATAAACACAGTCTCGATTATCCATTTTTAAATTAAATCATTAAATGCCAGATCCGTTCTAATCTAATTTAAATCGTAGCCATCATTACAAAGATGCCCATCATTATAAGTGACACTGACTTGCTTACTATCGTCCGAATATGTCGAATGATAGGCTATTGTTAGTACATAATATCTATTAAATACTGAACATTCACAATATTGTAGTTTTCAAGGGATTCAAAGTGAAATGGGATTTAAAGCCCTACTGTTCTGCCCCGAACTGGGCTAATGAAGACGGACATAAGCCATACAGTGTGCTATGAGGGAAATTTGGCTCGGAGAGCGGCGCTAAGGTCCACTTTTATATCGAATTCCAACTGCCAAGGGATCTTTTACGTACACGCCAATGTATACACGGAACCGTTTTTTCGTCCCATCCGAACGACAAATCCCCCACTTGACGATCAGAGACTTTAAACATTAAAATTCTTACTTTCGAACTCGAATGCTGCGATAAGATAAATGACTTTAAGAATTATAATAGATACAACACCATCTTTAAGTTATGGTAATCTTTAAGGTCATTTAGTGATTGAGAAACACATTAAACAGAACATAATTTTTATGGAAAACATTCACTGGTTTCAATCTAAAAGCACGGCGTTTCAACAAGTATCCATTTATCGTTATCAAACACTGTGTCAACATCCCGTGCTTTTCGAATAAAGCCAGTAATATATTTCCATAATAAAAAAAATGTTCTGTATATCATGTGAAATTGAATAAATACCACGGCTAGTTTTATTATGGAGTTGACTTATATAAAGTGACAGGTTGTTATTTATTTAGACAAGTTTATCACGGCTTATATTTCATAGTTTGTTGACCGATTAGCTAGTGAATAATCTACATGTACTACTGTTTTCTATATATAGACCCACATTATAATGGGAAATGAAATGAAATAAAATGGAGTTTAACGTCCTACTGTTTTGCTCCGAACTGGGCTAATGAAGACGGGCATACGCCATACAGTGTGCTATGAGGGAAATTTTGCCCGGGCAGCGGCACTATCGCCTACTCTTATATCGAATTCCAACTGCCAAGGGATCTTTTACGTGCATTCTAATGTATACACGGGACCTCGATTTTTCGTCTCATCCGAAGGACTAGACAGCTGTCCTTGTCAGGCCCTCCGTCCTGCATCACTGACAAGGGGGAACCACGCCAGAAAATCTGGATGAACTTTCTCGGCCAATGCAGGGATCGAACACCCGACCTCCAGGCTAGCGAGCCAGCGTCTTACCCACTTAGCCACGTGATCCCCTGCATTATAATGAAATATTATAAGAGAGAAATGGGGTTTAACGCCCACTCGACACAAACTAGGTCATTTCGGGACTAACATATGGTTCAATTTTATTTACATAATTCGCTTGCGCGTAGGGGTCTTTAGCAGTGGGAGGAAACCGGAGGACCCGGAGAAAACGCACGAGGTTGGACAGGCGACCCTACTCCTTGTCACGTACAACAAGGGATTCGAAACCACGCCAGTTGGCTCAATGACAGGTTTTATGATACAGCGCGCACGTGCTAACCATTCAGCCCCCCCCCCCCATAATGGGAATATGATGAAGACACTTGTAAATAAGATACTTAGAAATAATGTGTTATGCGTGGAGATAAATAGATGTATTCACCCCTGTCTATGGCCTGGGCTTCACAATATCCAACATCGCAATAAATTGATTTTAATTTAAAAAGTGACTAACATGGGTGCGACAATCTGTTTTTATCATTGAAACCCCATCCCCACCCGACCCATCAGTAAACTATTGGTAAAATAACAAACCAATATCAAATAGATCCATACGCCTATGTATATGACAAGGACAGGGGTCTAGTCGTTTGGATGGGACGAAAAACCGAGGTCCCATGTGTACATTGGCGCTCACGCACAAGATCCCTTGGCAGTTGGAATTCGATATAAGAGTAGGCCGAAGCGCCGCTACCCGGGCAAAATTTCCCTCATAGCACAAGATCCATTGGCAGTTAGTTCATCCCGATTTTCCGACGTGGTTTCCCCTTGTCAGTGATGCAGGACGGAGGGCCTGACAAGGACAGCTGTCTAGTCCTTCGGATGAGACGAAAAACCGAGGTCCCGTGTAAACATTGGAATGCACGTAAAAGATCCCTTGGCAGTTGGAATTCGATATAAGAGTAGGCGATAGTGCCGCTGCCCGGGCAAAATTTCCCTCATAGCACACTGTATGGCGTATGCCCGTCTTCATTAGCCCAGTATAGGAGCAGAACAGTAGGACGTTAAACCCCATTTCATTTCATTTCATTTCCATTGGCAGTTGGAATTCGATATAAGGTATAAGGGTAGGCCATACTGCCGGTGCTCGGGCAAAATGTCTCTCATAGCACACTGTATGGCGTATGCCCGTTTTCATTAGCCCAGTAACAGTGGGACGTTAAACCCCATTTCATTTCCATTTTGTATGTATATAGACAATGTTTAATTCAAGTTTAAATGCTATATATAAAATCTTTTTCATCAGGAGAGTAGAAATACCATCGCACGAAGTCTGACAAGGGACAATGTATAGTCGATCGGATGAAACGAAAAGCCAAGGTCTCGCACATATTGGCGTGAACGTAAAAGAAGCCTTGGCAAGTGGAATTCGATATAAGAGTAGGCCGTAGTGCCGCTGTCCGGGCAAAATTTCACTCATAGCACACACTGTATGGCGTATGCCCGTCTTCATTAGCCTAGTTCGGAGCAGAACAGTAGGACGTTAAACCCCATTTCATTTTATTTCATTTATTTAAGAAAACTTAAACTAAAATATTTTAAAAATGCAGCCTTTTGATTGGTGAAGAGATTAGTGCTCAACCAATGAACTATAGTGATCTTGAAATAATTTAGTTTGTTTCTCTGGAACAGGGTCTATGGACTGTTAATGTTTAATCACCGCTTCAGATTTAATACTCCAGTCTTTGTATCGCAATCTAGAACATACACTCATGTACCTTCCCGGATTTGTCGTTTGGTCCTTGTATTTGAATGAAAGTCACGTTTAAAAATCGTTACTTTAAAAAATGTCAACCCTTTGTCTTCATCTTGAAACGCACCGCGACACTGAGGTTTATTGCTACACGTATCAGAAACAAGCTATAACATCAATCTTGTCGTGTCTTCCTTGTTTTAAATTATCACAAGATGCAAATTTATAAATAATATTCAACAATTTCATGTCATTTCAAATATATCATCTTTGTTCTTCCTTTTTGAAACAAGCCAAGACTGCCAGCGCAAAATTTCCCTCATAGCACACTGCGTGGCGTTTATCCGTCTTTATTATCCCAGTTGCAGCAGAACAGTAGGGCGTTAAACCACATTTCATTTCTGTCGCAAAAATTCAACACTTTCGTCCAAGCGTATGTATAAACTATGGATATATCTCGGGACAACCACACGCCACCCCATCCACCCAGACGGAGTAGGAGAGCTTCACATGTTTCCATTCATGATTTAAAAATAAATGAAATGAACTGAAATGGGGTTTAACATCTTACTGTTCTGCTCCGAACTGTGCTAATGAAGACCGACATGCACCATACAGTGTGCTATGAGGGAAGTTTTGCCCGGACAGCTGCACTACGACCTACTCGTATATCGAATTCCAACTGTCAATGGATCTTTTACGTGCACACCAATGTGTACACGGGACCTCTATTTTTCGTACCATCCGATCGACTAGACAGAAGTCCTTGTCAGCCCCCCCCCCCGTCCTGTATCACTGACAAGTAACTCTCTATTGAAATAATGTTTGGGTTTCATCAGGGATCGTTGCTGGGACCAGCACTCTTTACTGTACATAAACTGAACTCGGCAAATCATCAATCGCAATGGTAAGAATTTTTATAAAGCCGATCGACACATGCATTATCTTGAGGGGGGTTGGATGGCCGAATGGTTAGCACGCGCGCGCTGTATCATACGGTCTGTCATTGAGTCAACTGGCGGGGTTTCGAATCCCCGGTTGTACGTGAAAAGGAGTAGGATCGCCTTCCAGCCTCGTGGGTTTTCTCCGGGTCCTCCGGTTTCCTCCTACTGGTAAAGACCCCTACGCGCAAGCGAATTATTGAAATAAAATTGAACCATGTGTTAGTCCCTAGTTTGTGTCGAGTGGACGTTAGAGTCTCACTTTCTGATCCTCTGCGGCTCTATATTGAAATGCATTGAGACTTTAAACTGTGAACGTGAGTATGAATAGTTATAGGACGTTACAAGTGAACCAAGGTTATTTAATTTCATGGAGGAAAGATCACTTCGTGTGAATATTCATTAAAACTTCTCTAACACATATTTAGATAAAAGTAAGTTAATGTGAGAGTTAAGCAATCCAAGGGAGATAACTACTTTCTAATTTAGTCATGGCACAGGATTCAAACCACATATTTTGGACTTTCTTTGATGTCCATATT
This sequence comes from Patella vulgata, assembly GCF_932274485.2. Taxonomy (NCBI): domain Eukaryota; kingdom Metazoa; phylum Mollusca; class Gastropoda; family Patellidae; genus Patella; species Patella vulgata. The sequence goes on from NC_065879.2 coordinate 84,404,016, forward strand.
GTAACACCAAATACACTCAGGTGTAGCGAATTCAAAACATTCGTGTAATAATAACAGAAAGACAAAAAAGGGAAGAATTCATATGGACTAATAAAAATGAAATACAATGAAAATGAAATGGGGTTTTAACGTTCTTCTGTTCGGTACCGACTGGGCTAATGCAGATGGACATACGAGATACACGGTGCTACTAGAGACCAGGCGCTTTTTAGATCATAAGGTCTGCCATTAAGTCAAGACGCGTGGTTTGGATCCCACACTGGTACATGGCACGGAGTAAGGTCACCTCTAAAAACCTCGCGGGTTTTCTCCGGGTCCCCCGGTTATCCACTGCTAACAGATACCTACACACAAGCGAAATATTGAAATAAATGTTTACCAAATGGCTTAGGGTGTGATGAGTGGACGTTAAACCTCATTTCGCGCCTCTTACCCACCATGAATTGCGCATTATGATGTTGGAAGGCAAGTAAGACTGGAAAGTTTCGACACATTTTCTATAGTTAATTAGATTATATCATTAGAAGAGGTTGTTTGAAGTTAGAACAACTTTTTATTGGAACACTCTGTATAATAAACAAGCACAAGGGTTAGGGTTAGCTCAGTTTACTTAATTAATTTTCATTCTTTACAATGCTTCAACAATGCTTCAAAAAGTATTTAACTGGTATTTATAAATACAGTAAACGGGGTAAACACTGTGGTTACCAGGTAATTTTTATTTGTAATCACCATGGTTACGAGGCAATCTTTATTATTCGTAAACACTGTGGTTACGAGGTAATTTTTATTCATAAACACTTCTGTTATGAGGTAATATTCATTCGCAAACTCTGTGTTTACGAGGCAATCTTTATTCATAAACACGGTGGTTACCAGGTAATCTTTATTCGTAAGCACTATGGTTACGAGGTAATCTTTATTCGTAAACATTATGGTTACGAGGCAATCTTTATTCGTAAACACTATAGTTACGGGATAATCTTTATTCGTAAACACTATGGTGATGGGGTAATCTTTATTCATAAACACTATAGTTACGGGATACTCTTTATTCATAAACACTATGGTTATGGGGTAATCTTTATTTATAAACACGATGGATGATCTCTGCGTGGTTTATTGGGAGAGCGAGACTTTAAGAAATATATTGATACGGCACGTGGACGTTAGTCCGGGTGTTGTTTCAATGTATTACGAAATGTTGTTCTCGAGACCATTCAACAACTTAAAATGTACACAACTTGAAATCGTCGCAGGAGTCCAATATTGGCACGTTGCCCGTACATGTTTAGAAATAATGTTTGGCAACACCAATAGATGAGATCACGTCTATAGTGTTATCCTATATAAGATGGACGGTGCAACTGTCTGTATAAAATATTTTCTACATTAAAAACAATTTCATATTTACAATCAATTTTACAAATTATATTGTTTTATATTTACAACCAGTTATACAGTAATATATTGTTTTGTATTTACAACCGAGTTTACAATAATATACTGTTTTTATTTTCACAACCATTTATACAATCAATATTATATTATTGTATATTTACAACCAATTATACAATCAATATTATATTATTGTATATTTACAACAAATTATACGATCATAATTATATTACTGTATATTTACACACGATTTTATTATAATATATAATTTTATGAAGATTGTGTTGACCGTGTCAAACAGATATCCTCTCAGAGTCTCATATAACAACGTTTCGTCTTTAACGGACTTGTCAGTGAGCTGATATCGACTAGGTATCTGTTATCACTCTCCTTTTCAGCCAATAGAGAGGTTGCGCATGCGAGCAATACGAAAACGAAAACGAATACGTATTGCCAGCCATTTGGATACGCATACCACGCAAGATAATCGTAAGTTTATTTTCTCACCCTTTCTGCCCTCAAACCACTTTGAAAATTCGTTATTTCGAAGCTACCGTGTTTCTTATATTTTGTGAAAAGTCGAGTTAGTGTGTTTAAATCTGAAAAGAAATTCATTAATTTATTTCTATTTTTGGCTCCGGCCTATTTTGCGCTAAAGGAATTCGTCGGCACGATTACCATTACGAATGTACTTGTATATTTGTGATTTTCCTTTGTTTGTTTGGAACAGGGCTTACACTGTCGGTCGACAAATTTGGGTTAAATTAAAGAGCGATTCAAATTTGATTCTGGCGATAACTGTTTGGGGTACAGGCAATTCCTTTTGAGAAGTGATCTTAAAAATCTAGGTTGCGAGGGTCCATCACAATCACGTGACGGCTACACTAGAGTTGAACCGAAGCAGTCGTCAGGTATCACAGATTATAACGATTGTCTTAAGAACGTGTTCACGAGAAGTCTATGCAAAAATGGAAAAAAAAAACCAAAAAAAACGACAACTACCTTTAATTCTTCAATTAAAAGATATCTTTGTGATTCCCTGAAGGTAGTCCATCAATCTGATTAAAACACAGATCCTATTTCGTTTCGTTTTTTATAGCTCAAAATTTCGTTTTACTTGTTTTTACTACACTAGGATCTGAATGAGTTGTTATATAAGCCGCGTTCTCGTTGATGTGAGGGACTAGCCAATGAAACGGTTTGTTGCAACGAGTTCTTGCCGTGCTATGTACGGAACTAGAAACACCAACGTCGATTGGTTAATCAAATGTCTGACATTATAGGGTCAAAACCGCTCGTATGACCCTTGACGCGACCTCCCACTGCAACTGGGCAGATCTTCATGTAGTAGAGGCAATCGAAAGTATAAAAGAACGAAACGAAATATAGATCTGTATTTTAATCAGATTGGTAGTCCATGTATTGCCTAGATATCACCTTTCGTTTGACTGGACCTTATTTAAGAAAAAAAGTTCATCCAGATTTCCGGCGTGGTTCCCCCTTGTCAGTGATGTCGGACGGAGGGCCTGACAAGTACAGCAGTCTAGTCGTTCGGATGGGACGAAAAACCAAGGTCCCGTGTACACAGTGGCGTGCACGTAAAAGATCCCTTGACAGTTGGAATTCGATATAAGAGTAGGCCGTAGTGCCGCTGTCCGGGCAAAATTTCCCTTATCGCACACTGTATGGCGTATTCCCGTCTTTATTAGCCCAGTTCGGAGCAGAACAGTAGGACGTTAAATCCCATTTCATTTCATTTCATTTATTTAAGAAAACTTAAACTAAAATATTTTAAAAATGCAGCCTTTTGATTGGTGAAGAGATTAGATTTTAGTGATTAACCAATGAACTATAGTGATCTTGAAATAATTTAGTTTGCTTCTCTGGAACAGGGTCTATAGACTGTTAATGTTTGATCACCGCTCCAGATTTAATACTCCAGTCTTTGTATCGCAATCTAGAACATACACTCATGTACCTTCCCGGATTTGTCGTTTGGTCCTTGTATTTGAATGAAAGTCACATTTAAAAATCGTAACTTTAAAAAATGTCATCCCCTTGTCTTCATCTTGAAACGCACCGTGACACTGAGGTTTATTGCTATCAGGAACAAGCTATAACATCAATCATGTCGTGTCTTCCTTATTTTAAATTATCACATGATGCAAATTTATAAATAATATTCAACAATTTCATGTCATTTCAAATATATCATCTTTGTTCTTCCTTTTTGAAACAAGCCAAGACACAAATTCCTTGACTGCTATTGCTACACGTATGAAATCTGGAAAAACAAATACCCCTATAAACCCCGCCACAAGTAGAATAGAACTTACTCCCAGTGACATGCTAGAAACACGATCATCCTTGGCGCTGTTTTTCTTTGCTTTGGTAGCACTTAGTTTCGCTACATCCACGTGGAGATCATCATTTATAGCTTTTATTATCCTGCGAACTTCTTCAGGCGTTTTGCTAGGTTTACATTTGCAAGGGCACATTTTCCTACCACCCGGTGGTATTAGAGGATTATAATATGCTGTAGTAGGTGCTACTGATGATGACGCTGGATTTTGTGATGATGTCACAATGTTTTGGGATGATGTCCCCTCTGGTGTTTGAGATGACGTCACCTCTGGAGTTTGAGAAGACGTCAGCATATTTTGTGATGACATCACTGAATCTTGTGATGACATCACTGAATCTTGTGATGATGTCATCAAATCTTGTGATGATGTCATCAAATCTTGTGATGATGTCATCGAATCTTGGGATGAATAAGAGGATGACCGATCAGTACTACTTATTGACGAAGTTAGAGCTGGTTCCGGCATTATCCTTGTTGAGGGTGACACATCTGTTGACCAATCAGACAAAGAAGTAGTTGATACCAAGATTTCAACAGAGCTAGATTCTTCTTTCTCGAGAACTAAAACGTACAAAATTTAAGAATTATGGCGAGCAAATACATTAATGGTCGGGGGAGGTGGGATTCAACTGTATTCCGATTTGACAGTTTTATTGAAGCCTATTCTATTGCTATTTGAGAGATTTTGAACCCCTTGCGACTACAATATTGTGGAAATTTGAACGGATAAGAACGAGATATTCTCAAAACGGCAGTAAATTAAAACGGCCAAAATGTGATTCAGAATTATTTAAGTACTAGCGGTTGATCAGGCTTAGTAATTAACCGGAAGTAGCATAAATCCAAAACCGGAAGTGGTAGGCCATCCGAACCTCAAACTCATCAGTGGGTCTCCAACTCTATGTTGAAACAAGATAATACGCTAGTGGCCCCTAGGCCAATGACCTACTATGCCTCTTTGGAAATCCGACCTGCAATTTATGCCTAGGTCGAAAACTAAATGGGACCCATGTGGCGTCGAACTCGATCAACACAATAACCAATTCTACTTACAACAATCTATATAGATATAAATCCACGTAGTATTGATGGTATTTTGGGACTGACAAAATAAAGTTATGTCATCCGAATTACCACATATATCATCAATGTTTCCTGGTTCTAGGGTGAATCCCCTTTTATCGTCAGCTAATCTGGTTGTGGTCCATTTAAAACATTCTCTATATGTTACTGGATCAAATGATCGAGTTCGGTTTAAAAATATTGGTTCTTCGAGAACAGTCGCTGGAAGATAAAAAAAAAATCAAATAAGAGAGCTGAATGCCCGTAGTATATATCTGTAAGTCAAAAGTTTCCAATCAGATTCCGCAGCAAAGGTTTGTTAAACTACAAATTCCTGAAAGAGGCCTTTGGGTTTTCGGGAATCGTTGCTGGAAGATCAAAAAGAATTCAAATATGAGAACTACATGAATTTCAAGCGGACCTCTGGGAGTCAAAAGTATCCGATCGAATACCGCAGCAAAGATTTGTTAAGATATAAATTCCTGAAAGAGGACCTTCGAGAGAGAGAAAATCTTGTCTGTAAATATATAGAGAGAAATGGGGTTTTACGTCCACTTAACACAAACTAGGTCACTTTGGGACTAACACATGGTTCAATTTTATTTCAATAATTCACTTGCGAGTAGGGGTCTTTAGCAGTGGGAGGAAACCGGAGGACCCGGAGAAAACCCAGGAGGTTAGACAGGCGACCCTATTCCTTGTCACGTACAACCGGGGATTCAACACCACGCAATTTGACTCAATGACAGGCCTTATAATAAAGCATGCACGTGCTAACCATTCGCCCCCCCCCCACCGTTTGACCCTCGAGAACCGTGGGAAAAATGCCAAGAGTACTGATGGAAGTAAAACGTTTCCAATCAGACGGTGTTTGATCTTGGAGAACCTTTGCTGGGAATCAAATAATATTCAAATAAGAGAACCGAATGCTAAGAGTACTTCTGGAAGTCAAGCGTTTCCGATCAGATAACACCGCCTCCCCCCCCCCCACCAAGGTAGCAAAGGTTTGTTATAAGTTCCTGAAAGAGGGCGTTGATCATCGAGAACCATTGCAGGAAGATATAAACATGATTTTAACTGGGTGCCATACATTATCCTGGAAATAAAACGAATGACCCCCCCCCCCCCAGCCCACCAAGGTAGCAAAGGTTTGTTTTAAGTTCCTGAAAGAGTGAGTTGATCTTCGAGAACCATTGTAGAAAGATATAAACATGATTTTAACTGGATTCCATGCATTATCCTGGAAATAAAACGTCCTTTTTTCTCCACCAACAGGGATAATAAAGATCGCCATGCGCCACTCAATATGCTATAGCATATGCTCTTCATTAGCATGATTGACATAATATGTGACAAAGTGCTGCATAACTTGTATCATCTTAAGACTATATCAGATGCATCGAACCAATTTGAACCCCACATGTGCAAACCCATTGAACCCCACGTTATTGATCTACAACATACGTGATACTGTCCACTACATATACACGTCCAATGCATGTATTTAATTACGGACTTAATAATTGCCACGTGTAGTAACAATGCCTGGATTTAATACAATGCACAGTTAGCTACACAAAGGCATATAAGACCCCGAGACCAGAGACTTGGTTAGAGGGGAGCGTAGAGAAGCAGACGGGGGAGGAGACGGGCGTATGGACTCACCCGAGTTCAGCTGCTGCCGTGGCAGAGGGGCGGAATGGTTGTCTTAAAGTAGCAATGTACTGTGTTTATATTCTTATTTATGTTCCTGTTGTATTGATGTAGCTGTTTTATATTCTATTCCCGATGTAAATAAATCCTATATTTACGAAACTGGGCGCTGTTATCACTAACAGTGTTACAAGTATGTTTAAGCCCATGCATTGCACTCCATACAAAATTCCTGCCAATTTCCATCGAGTTTCACCGTCTTCATTAAGACAGTCGGTGCAGAAATGTAGGATGTCGATAGAGTCAAATCACACGTACTCAATGAACGAGAATATATAGTTATACATAAAAAAAACCCAGTGATATTTTGGTTAAATCATAATCAATGTCAGAATATCCATCAAATTCTGGCTATTTATTGACCTATGGTTGGTAGATTAAAATAAGGTAATGTCTCCTATTTTAGTAATGGGATATAAAGAGGTTTATTCCATATATGGGATGGAAATTAAGGTCAAGGTCAGGGTGTAGAGCGAGTTGGATCAGAGCTCATTCAGAAATTCCTAGCAGCCATTATTATTGAGAACGAGGAACCTGCAAAGCTATTACAGATAAGCAATAAAGTTGTAAAACTATTTTATGCTGTAGTCTTGTTACGATCACCAAGAAATAAACACAACCAGAAAGAAGTCTTATAGTACTTCAGGACCCCAACCTATCGATGACTACCGAATATAACATGGGCTAGGTGGCGTTGGACTACTGCTTCCGGTTTCGGAGTTATGCTACTTTAAACCCGTGCAGTGCTGGGTCATCCGCAGTGTTTTCATAAAATTGCTTTGTTTGTGTTTCAGAGGATCCCGACCTATCGATGGCTCTACCGAATATAAAATGGGCTAGCTAGGTGGCGTTGGACTACCACTTCCAGTTTCTGAGTTATGCTATGTTGTGTTTGTGTTTTAGAGGATCCTAACTTATCGTTGATTCTACTAAATATAACTATGATAGATGATATTAAAGGGACAATAACACTCTTGCTGGCCTGACAGCTCCAGAAAATAAAAAATAGCCTTATTCTAAGTACAGATGTGTTAGTGTCCTACCTGTTGAGTAAATTATCCATTAAATCCTATTTTACTTGTCCAAGGGGTTCAAAAATATTTCTAAATCCAAGTCACATTTGAAAAGCTTTACGTCAGGCTTTTCGAATCATTTAGTTGAATTTTTCCAATTTTTTAAATTAGGTGTGTTATGATGAAATTTGTATCATCAATTAATTGGAATATTGTAAAATAGCAAAATTTGTTGACCAGAATAAAGATTGGGACATATTATTCAGTTACAACAAGAGTGGTATTGAGCCTTTAATATATTAACTGATGATACCTGTACTAACTCATCTATATCTATTCTAGCTTTAACTTAGATAAAGTCTATGAAGTCTCCCTATCGGGTAAACTCAGGTAGGGGTGGATTTGGTAGTCGAGCGGTAACTTAGATAAAGTCTATGAAGTCTCCAGAGTAGTGGTGATCGTGTCAGGTGAATTCATTCATTATATCATACTTCTATACCGACTGGGCTAATGAAGACTGGCATACCACATACAGTGTGCTGTGAGAGACATTTTGCCTGGACAGCGGCACTACGGCTAATTGTTATTTCGAATTCCAATGCAATTCTAATAATACCAAATATGGAACTTACGACATATCGGTATATAGCATTCTTCATATTGAGTATTTGTTTTGGTGTAACACCAGACCTTTGTATGAGATCTTCCAGGATTTCTACAGTACGGTTTACGTTGTCCACTTGGGAAGGATTGGCCAATAAACGGCTGTTCTGTCATGCCATGTTCAAACGATGAACACCTCGTGCCACTACGGGTTGTACGTATCTTCCCTATATAATCAAAGCCGTCATCCTTGTTAGAGCAAATCTTGTCTGTAAATATATAGAGATAAATGGGGTTTAACGTCCACTCGACACAAACTAGGTCATTTCGGGACTAACATATGGTTTAATTTTATTTCAATAATTCGCTTGCGCGTAGGGGCCTTTAGCAGTGGGGGGAAACTGGAGGACCCGGAGAAAACCCACGAGGTTGGACAGGCGACCTACTCCTTGTCACGCACAACCGGGGATTCGAAACCACGCCAGTTGACTCAATGACAGGCCTTATGATACAGCACGCGCACGTACTAACCATTCGGCCATCCACCCCCCCCCCATCTGTAAATATAAAAATATGTGTGCATTATTTAAAGGCTCGGGGCGTCATCATCCCCGGTATCCCCAGTGGTCTTATTCCGTTCCACTCCACTAACCCCATAGGTTCAAATTATCTGCTATTTTTATCGAGCAATCAAAAAATCGTTATATACAAAGGAAGCTGGCGAAGGCAAGTACTCTCATCTCGTTGCAACAAACCTGCCGCCATATTGTATGAAACTAAGACCGGCTTGTAAACCTAGGGCCTATCTTCATCCTAATCTGATACGGTGTGTTTAGGTTGTTATGACATGTTTAATTACTCTAATATCTTCCTCTAGACGTAAGTGTGGGGGTGGGGTGGGGTGGGGGAGGAGTCGAGTCGAGTAACCTACGGTCTCTCTTCATCTTAATCTGACACGGTGTTCTTAGGTTGTTAAAGCATGTCTTCCTCTAGTTGTCAGGGTGGGGGATTGGGAGGAGTAGAGTGGATGACCTATGCTTTCTTCATCCTAATCTAACGCGATGTGTATAACAGGTCTAATATCTTCCTCTAGCCGCCAGGGTTTGGGATTGGAAGGGCCTCATAATAGTAATAGCCTAGGGCCTCTCTTCATCTAAATCCAACAGTGGTGTTCGACCTTAATAAATAAAATTTAAACATACTACAAGATGGTATGGCACAATCCTGCTTTACACAATCAGCGGTGAAGCACCACGGAGAATTTCTATAGGTGGTAGGGTTCCTACAATAATTTCCGACATCACCAGGGTTCTCATCAGCAAAATCTAGACCCACTATAGTACAAGACGCAGTGCTCCAGTCGGCACAGTTTTCTCCAGTCATGGTGAAATTCCAGTGACCTTTATAATCCCTCCCATTGGTTTCACGAGCACACTCTAAAGCTGAAACAAAATCAAAATAATTAACACTAGCGGTTGACCTGGCGTAACACGGGTATAACTATGAACCGGAAGTAGTATTATTCCAAAACCGGAAGTGGTAGTCCATCGCCACCAGGCCTATGTTATTTCCCTGTCCGATCTACCCCAATACATCAAATTTCAGCCTCGGGACAGCCTCAGTGCAGCTGACAGCCCTGAATAGACAGACAGGCAGACAAACAAACGACAATCACAAATATTAGTATAGATACATAAATTTAAACACAATTAAAGAACATGTTGTACGATATATATACCAGGAGTTGATCATGCTGCAACAACCATCATTGTCATAGCAGTCCATGATGTTTTAAAAAATATCAAAAGGTTTCGATTCTCTTGTAGATATTGTTGTATATATCAAATAATTACATCACCTATATTTCGTATATATCATTTACACATGAAACTATAATACACGTATAGGGAATAACTTATATATATAGGCTGTTCAGTCCTTTTCAAATGAATAAAAGATGTCGTCATGGAAATGTACAATTCATTAAATTCCCCCAAAATATAATTAACAAAATGGTACAACTGCTGTAATAGGTTAATGTGTATACAAAGTTTCATAAAGATATCTTGAGCATTAGCGACCCCATACCTTGTCACGAACAAGCGGAGAACCGAAACCACGACACTTGACTCAATGCAGATCTTATGATATCAGAATCTTACGCGTGCGTCTTAACTCAACAGTCAATTGATTTTACATACCTTTACCATTCCATGGTGTACCAAATATTCTTACTTCACATAAAGCCATCTCATCTGTTGATTCAATGACGACAGTTCTGCCGATTGGGAACTGTTGACATCGAAATGTTCGAACGGTAGGATAATTCGTATCTATAACCCGACAGCTCGAGTTCTTAAATGTACCAATGACATGAACCGCCAGATTCTCCCAAGTTATGTTAGCTGAAAGGAAAAATCAAAACATATACAGGATTATCCAATGTTAATTCAACGCAAATGGTGTGACGGGACCACTGATTTAAGGCCGGATTATCCAATATTATTTCAACACCAATGGTGTGCCGGGACCGCTGATTGATGTCGTAATTCGGAAATAAACCGGGATATGAAAATGATGATGGATTTCACAGAATGCCGTTGTATTCAGATGTCGGAAGTGACAGTCCACTGTATTATGCCAAGCCTATAATCAGTTTTCTAGGCCTGACCATTGGATAGCTTAGATAGTTATCTCTGTAATAGATGACTGCCTTCAACACATGACGTCATATCACGCGGCGTCAATCATTGGCTCTATGGCGTGTGCATTGTTTACATAAGACGTTACTGATTCGAGGATAATGGCGACTTTTACTCATTTCAATACCTATTTACACTAAAAAAGGAAATAATTTTTACCGACAAATACTTCAAACGTCTTTATTTATTTTTCTAATACACAAAAAAATGTTTTAGAATTTAATTTGTCGGAGGAAAAAAGTTAATATTCGTGGTTCATTAAGTCGCATCGATCTCATCCTTATCAATGATTGTCGCGGCCTAGCGAATATTCACTGCGGATCAGTGTGGGAATTTTCTGTCGGAGTGTTTTTGTAATACCTGAAAATGTACGGTACACTGCTGTACGATTTTCATGTGGCACACTTTTGAGCTAATCTGTTATAATTGGGAGGCATGGCATTTTGGGCGTGGAATACCACACTCACCACCTGATAGATACCCGGCAGACTTACATTCTGATGATACCAGATATACATGCATTGATACCATATAGGAGAAAATTGGTACACTTTTCAGCTAGGTTGCCCCCACCCCACATCCTCTGAGCTCCCACTCTATCTATTTGTGAACTATTATACCGAGAACTGTCGGCTGTTTATCTAATTCTTAGATATATCAAACAACTTTGTACAGGTGGATGTTCAAGCTAAAGTTTGCTAAACGCTGACGACTCAGCAGTTGGGCGTATATTATTGGTTTATTAAGGGTCGATCTTTTGATGGACTGATGATTTTAGCTTAGGATTACAGTTCAGGATGCGTGCATGTTTTCATTTGATGGCTTGTATTTTGTATACGGTAAGACAGTAGTTATATAGACCTTTAATTATGTGTTTAATTACGGAACTTTCGGTCCGTAAATGGAGCATACTAAACTTACACTGTTAGCTCCGCTTGAGAACAGACACTAAGCTAGTTGACCCACATTTTTAGTCCTAAATCGACGATTTTAGTCCAAAACACAAAGTATACTTCGAGAATTTTGTTGAATATTAATTCTGCTTCCATTCAATAAAATTGAATAAACTTATTTTGTTTTTGTGTGTATGGCAGATGTGAAACGGAGATGGACCGCATTACAAAAAAGTATACTAATGTTTGGATATGGCGGCCATTTAGGGCAGAGATCTATTCTCGAAGTATGAAGTAGATGGATCGCTGTGTGCATAATGGAAATAGGGTTTACCGTCCTACTTTTCCACACCATCTGGGCTAATGAAGACGACGGGCATACACCAGGCTTTGTTCTATGAGGGAACAATTTCCAGGACAGAGTTTTTTCCCGAATACTCTTTGTCGAATTTCAGATGTTTACGTGTGCAATACCAGGGAACAGAAGTGTGTCATCGTACTCTTTTTTGTGCCCACACTTTCATAATGTTAACTTATATTGTCGTCGCCTCTGTTAATCCGGACGTCAGTCCACAATTTGTTTGTAAACACACCAAAGGTCACAATTTGTATCCGATTTTGACGAAACTTGAATTGGCATGTATCGGAAGGCAACTGCATGGATTATGACCCCTGATTGTACGAAAAATCACATTTTTAGCTTGTGGACATTCTAGAGATAACAATTTTTATCTGATTGTGATGAAACTTAAAATATATGTTTATATCCCAAGAGCTCAGTTCCTTTCGATATTCGATATTCAAACCATAACGTTCCGGATTATAGCACCCGATTGCACGAAAAATCACGTTTCTTTTTAGCTTGTTCTCTATACACCTTTGCAAAATGTAAGTGTATCGTGCATGGCATCGGTTGGTCATTTTAGGCCCCGTCCAAATTATTCAGCACATTTACTGTCTCCAATTTCGTAGGTTTTCTCCGGGTCCTCCGGTTTTCTCCCACTGCTAACAAACCCTACGCGCCAGCGAATTATTGAAATAAAATTGAACAAAATCTCGAAAGTTCTTACCGCTCCTCTACAACGTCCAATCTTAACTATGTATCATGAATGCGGCGTTTACCTGATTGGGACACCACTCCTATATAATATAATGAATGAATTTACATGACACGGTCACCACTACTTTGGAGACTTTATCTAAGTTACTACTCGACTACCAAGCCCACCCTAGCTGGGAGTATCGTGTAGGGGCACAACCTCTATACAATATAATGAGTGAATTTACCAGATATTTAACTTACTACTCGACTACCAAGCCCACCTTAGCTGAGTTTACCGGATAGGGGCACAACTACTATACAATATAATGAGTGAATTTACCTGATACGGTGACAACTACTCTGGAGACTTCATAGACTTTATCTAAGTTAAAACTATATATAAATACAGATGAGTTTGTACAGGTATCATCTATATCATCAGTTAATAGATTAATATCATCTATCATAGTTATATTCGGTAGAATCAACGATAGGTTAGGATCCTCTGAAACACAAACACAACAATTTTATGAAAACCTAGCGGATGACCCAGCATTGCACGGGTTTAAAGTAGCATAGCTCCGAAACCGGAAGCGGTAGTCTAACGCCCTGAAACAAAAACACGACAATTTTATGAAAAACTAGCAGATGGACCAACACTGCACGGCATTAAAGTAGTATAACAACGAAACCGGAAGCGGTAGTCCAACGCCACCTAGCCCATGTTATATTCGTTAGAATCAACGATCGGTTGGGATCTTCTGAAACACAAATAAAGCTATTTATAAAAAACTAGCGGATGACCCTTCGGTACACGGGTTTAAAGTAGTATATTTTAGAAACCGGAAGCGGTAGTCCAACGCCACCTAGCACATGTTTTCCCCAGCGCGAGCTACTCCTATACACCAAATGTCATGTACGTCAGCCTCGGGACAGCCCAAGTGTAGCCGCTAACCCTGAACAGACAAACGACAGTCACAAATATTGGTCTAGATTGCTTCAAAATAAATTAAAGACGTGACTTTAGCACTATACAAATCCCCGAGAAACCACAATATTGTGACTAAAATAGCTTTACAGTTAGCATAAAACTAAGGTATTCTGGAAGCAAAGCCTATTCTAACGTGCGTATACATGCATGAGCGTGCCTCGGGTGAAATATGCGCACTTGACATGGCAGTTACTCGTATACGTCTTCTCATGTGGGACTTATCTTATATGTCTCTAGGGAGCCACGGTGTTTGATCCCTGCATTGGCCGAGAAAGTTCATCGGATTTTCCGACGTTGTTCCCCCTTGTCACTGGTTCAGGACGGAGGGCCTGACATGGACAAAACGTACATATCCCTTGGCAGTTGGAATTCGATATAAGAGTAGGCCATAGTGCCGCTGCCCGGGTCAAACTTATATCATAACACACTGTATGGCGTATGCACGTCTTCATTAGCCCAGTCGGAGCAGAACAGTAGGAAGTTAAACACCATTTCATTTAAATTTCATTTCATTTGTTTATGTCCCATAAAAGTGAAACTGTTTCAATTTCAGGATGATAATGATTGAGGCCAATTTAAATCTATACCTCGAATAATATTGGCTAAGGATTATTGGGGGGGGGGGGGGTGGATGGCTAAATTGTTAGCGTGTGCGCACTGTATCATACAGTCTGTCATTGAGTCAACTGGCGTGGTATTGATTCCCCGGTTGTACGTGACAAGTAGTAAGGTCGCCTTCCAACGTCGGGGGTTTTCTCCGGGTTTTCTACCACTGCTAAAGACCCCTACGCGCAAGCGAATTATTGAAATGAAATTAAACCAAATGTTAGTGCCGAAATGACCTAGTTTGTGTCGAGTGGATGTTAAACCTCATTTCTCTCTCTCTCTCTCTCTCTCTCTCTCTCTCTCTCTCTCTCTCTCTAATCCAAATATATATCTTGTATAATATTGGCTAAGGATTATGAAAGCTACAAGACATGACACTGACGCCTATAACGTCACATCCGGTGTGCTTATATGTCCCATAAATGTGAAACCGTTTAAATTTCAGGGTGTGAATGGCTGAAGCTAATTCAAATCTATATCTTGAAGAATATTGGGCCAAGGATCATGACGTTGACGCCTATAACGTCACATCCGTCATGCTTATATGTCGCATTTAAAGGTGTGTACAATATCGGGTTAGAGATTATGAAAATTGTATTACCAGTACACGCGAGTTTATTTGAAGACCATTTCCTCGATATACCACATGCGCTACCTGCAGAGCCACCTTGATTGTAGAAATCGTTAGCACAAGTAAAACTAGCTTCATTAGCGTCTTCATCTCTAGTATAAATCTTTGGATAAGAAAATATTGGTCGCCCACAATCCGCTAAACAATAATAGATTAAAACAAAAACACATTTATGTATGTAAATTTAATTCAGATGAGTTAATAAAAGGTTGAATATTGCATGAATAGCTGGGGGTTATGGGGGGGGGGGGTCAATAGTTAGCGCGTGCGCGTTTATCATAAGGTCTGTCATTGAGTCAACTGGCGTGGTTTCGATTTCCCGGTTGTACGTGACATGGAGTAGGATCGCCGGTTCAACCTCATGGATTTTCTCCGGGTCCTCCCACTGCTAAGGACCCCTCTCTCTCTCTTGCAATGGGAATGTGTACGGAAATGTGACGTAATATTGTCATCAATGTTTAAAGGGGCATTAGGTAAGATTAGATAAAGAGCTGACAGTTAAAAAAATAGATAATGAAAAAATAATTCTGAAAATTGCTTCACTCTGAACCGAGATATTTACGATTTAATTTTAGGCTATCCTCGATCATCATTACAAATGCTAAAAAATGTTGGGCCGTGTTTACGGAATTCTCCAACAAGTTCAAACATATTTAGATATCTTAATACAAAAGCTAAAAAATGTTGGGCCGTGTGAACGGATGTCTCCAAGTTCAAACATATTTAGATATCTTAATACAAATGCTAAAAAATTTTGGGCCGTGTGGACGGAATTCCCCAAAAAATCTGAATAATTTGATAAAAATGTTAAAAAAATGTTTGAACGGAACGGAGGATACTCTCACCGTTATCAAGAAATGATACAATCAAACATGTTACAGAAGGCTGTATCATTGCTTGATAACGGTGTGAGAGTATCCTCATTGAAACGTTGCAGTTAATAAACCTAGTGAATGTTCTCCATAAAGTTGTCTGTTTATTATATATCGCGTTTACTAAATGCCTTTCAAAGACATATCAATTGATGTTTGACGGAATTCAAGATATCGCCATATAAATCTCAAAGAAACTTGGACCGTGCGACTTTAAACCGAATGTTGGGCCGTGTAAACAGATTTCTTACACAATTTCAAACACTCGGGCCCAATACTTAACATTCCACCATACAAATCTGGGTATTGTTTTGGATAAATGTACGATGTTCTAGACGAGGCTGGAGTCTTACCTATTCTTTTCCTGCCACGTATATCAATATTACACAACGTGAGGACACCAGAGAATGGGAAATGCCCTCTAAACGATAGTTTGCTTCCATAAGCCACGTTGTACCTCTTATATGTGTTCCCTTCGATTGGATCAAGTATTTTCTTGACTTGTTGATGTTCAACCCGTATTGAAATGTTATTTGGCATGGCATCTGAAAAATAAAAAGCCATAATATAGCTTTGAATACAGATGTGACGTCATTCTTTGATGTTGACATTTGAAATAATGGTACGGACAATGTACCAAGCGTACATTATTTACATAGTTGAAATTTCGGACCCGCGTGACGTATTTCATTGCAAAGTACATGTGAGTGTCTGTAGTTTAAGTTGTTTAATGGTTTCGACCTTAAGACATTGTAGAATATATTAAAACAATACTCGGGGACTAACGTCCCTCGTGTTGCTTCAATATATTCTAGCCCTCGACCATTAAACCACACACATACTCCTCGCTTTGTAGCGTTTAATTATACCCCGTTCAATTTAAACGCTGCTGGACTGGCTGTTTATTCCCGTCCCCAAATTATTACAGGTTGACAGTCGAATTGACAATCTTTTAATATATTTGTCCGACAAACGGACTGCCTTGTTACGTAGTCTACATACTAAAATTCAGCTTCCTGTCTACAATTAGCGCCACTTGAAAGCAGACACTAATCTTGTTGACCGACATTTTAAGTCCTAAATCGACGATTTTAGTCGAAGCACTTAGTATATACTTCGAGAATTTTGAGAAGTATTTATTCTGCTTCCATTTAATGGAATAGGTTTATTTAGTCTTTGTGTGTATGCCAGATGTGAAATGGAGTAGAATCGCCTTACAAAACCACATACTAAGTTTTGGATATGGCGACCATTCAGGACAGAGATTTATTCTCGAAGTATGAAGTAGACGGATCTCTGTGTGCAGAATGTGATAGTCTAGTAGGATTTCTGAGATATTTGAATGTTAGAAGCATCTTCGGGTAACCAGACTTGCTGAATCCGATAAACCCGGTTCTCAAATAAAATTCTGAGATTAGAACTGCCTAATTTGCATAATCAAAATGGCTGCCAAATTGTCAATTTTGATCGTAGCTTGAACTATATTAAAGAAGTCTTCACAATCACTTGAAATACTAAGAAAAGTAAACTCTTGTATATATTTGGTTTATTTGATCGTCACACAATCTAATTAAAATATGAAATTCCCACTGCCAACGTGCACGAAAATCTATCATGGGGCCTCGGTTTTTTTCTTATCCGAACGACTAGACAGCTGTCTGTGCCATGCTTTCCGTCATGCACCACTGACAAGGGTAAACCACGCTGCAAAATGCCACAATCTGATTAAAATACAGATCTATATTTCGTTTCGTTTTTTTCTACTTTCGAAGGCCTACACTACATGTAGATCTGACAAGTTATAGTGGGAGTTCACGTTCTATGACGTCAGGTACCAAGCAAGAGACATTTGACCCGATTACGTCAGTCATTCGATTACCCAATTAGCGACCGCCATGTATTTTTTATCTACTTTTGCTTTGTTTTGATTTCTATTGCCGCTAATGTCTACCGACAGTTCCGCGCAAAAAAGGTCAAACGCTCGATTCCACAGAACATTTGATTGGCTGACCCCTCATTTCAAGCAGAACACCAGTTAAATAACAACGCTTCTAGATCCAAGTGTAGTAAAGACAAGTAAAATCGAAATTTTGAACTATAAAAACGAAACGAAATTGGATCTGTGTTTTAATGAGATTGATCGTCACATGAACTACATAATCTCTATAAGTATGGAGGACATACACGTATATTTACTGGACATGACAGTTACTCATACTACATCATATTACCTCCCCTACGCCCAAGTGAATTATTGAATTAAAACTGAACCATATGTTAGTCCCGAAATGACCTAGTTTGTATCGAGTGGACGTTAAACCCCACCCCTCTCTCTCTCTCTCTCTCTATCTATCTATCTATCTCTCCCTCACTCTCTCTGTCTGTCTGTGTGTGTGTGTCTCTCTCTCATATTACATCACATCCGGGGTGCTTACCTGGTGGCTAAGTGGGTAAGACGCTGTCTCACTAGCCTGGAGGTCGGGTGTTCGATCCCTGCATTGGCCGAGAAAGTTCATCCAGATTTTCCGGCGTGGTTCCCCCCTTGTCAGTGATGCAGGACAGACGGCCTGACAAGTACAAGTAAATGGTCCCTTGACAGTTGGAATTCGATATACGAGTAGACCGTAGTGCCGCTGTCCGGGTAAAATTTCCCTCACAGCACACTGTATGGCGTATGCCCGTCTTCATTAGTCCAGCCGGTTTAGTAAAGTAGGACATTAAACCCCATTTCATTTCATTTCATTTCTCTCTCCCCCCCCCCCTCTCTCTCTCTCTCCAACTTACCTGAAGTATTAGGGAAAGTAAACTCGACTTTATAAATATCATAAATGTTCCCCAGATCTATGGTTAAATAAGGAGAGTTTTCCAGGCCAGTGGAGTAACATGTACACTGGGTTACGTTCGCAGCATCTACTGTGGTGAATGGCAACACGCCTCTCCCGTAATATCGCCTGGATGTAACGTCTCTGTTCGCGGCTAAGTTTCTTGGCTCTAAAATTAAAAGGAGTGTATTTTATTTTTATATGAAAGGCTCCCTGCGTGATTTGCGCGGCATCTACTGTGGTGAAGGGCAACACGCTTCTCCCGTAATATCGCCTGGATGTAACGTTACTGTTCGCGGATAAGTTTCGTGGCTCTAAAATTAAAAGGAGTGTAATTTATTTTAACGTTAAAGGATCAATGCGTGATTGGCGCGGCATCTACTGTGGTGAATGGCGACACGCTTTTCCAGTTAGATCATCTGGATGTAACGCTTCTGTTCGCAGCCTATTTTCATGGCTCTAAAATTACAAAAAGTGTTAATTTATTTTAATGGATGGGGCGAAAAACAGAGGCCATGTGTACACATTGGCGTAAACGTCAAAGATCCCTTGACGGTTGGAATTCGATATAAGAGTCGGCCGTAACGCCGCTGTCCGGGCAAAATTTTCCCTCATAACAAACTGTCGGAACAGAACAGTAATTGACAATTTTGTGCGGCGTATGTAAGTTTGCCTCCAACACCGCGGAGGCCATTTGGAACATATTTTGGAAAGCCACCAAGATAACTGAAGCTTTAGTGAATGATCGCACTCAGACTGAAGTTTGTAGGATTTAATACAAATTTTATGGGTTCTGTTTTTTGGGGGGTCACCCTGTAGTTAGGTGTTTGTCATTAGTGAGTTTAGATGACACAAAAAAGAACCCACAGCAAACTCCAACACCGCCCTAGCTCAAGTGTTGAATAAGGGGGTTGGGGATCGCCTATACAACCTCGTGGATTTTCTTCGAGTCCTCCATTTCTTGCAACAGCTAAAGCCCCCTACGCGCAAGAGAATTATTGAAATAAACTTAAACTATATGTTCGTGTAGAGTGACGTTAAACCTCTCTCTCTCTCTCTCTCTCTCTCTCTCTTATATGTTGAATAACTCGACGAACCTAAACACATGATTGCATCACCACTCCACTGATTTTCATCACAAGTTAGGGTCATTCCAGGTACCGTCACAAAGGTTTCATTACATTTGTATTCAGCAACATCACCAAAACTAGTTCCACTTAACGTAAAAAGATGAGCGCCATAATATGATGGTGGTTGTTCACAATAAGCTGGAAAAAAATAGACAACTATTCATTAAAGATACATAATGGGAGATTATATAAAGAGCTGGCAGTTCGCACTATAATAGTTAAAAACTAGATAATGTAAAGGGAATTTGCTGAAAATTTCAGTCAAATTGATCCACTCTGAACCGAGAATAGGGCGATTGAATTTTCGGCCTAGCCTATATCATCATTACTAAAGTCGGTAAGACAAGAAACATAGTTTCGATTATCCATTTCATGATTATATCATGAATGAAAGTTGAGCAGCAAAGCGGATCCTTATCCAGTAAATATGGCAGGCTAGCGATGACATCGAGAGTTAATTAATGTCTAATTAATAATTTAGATAACATTTCAGGCCTAAAGATAGGCAGATTTAGCTCTTGCATAATGTATGTTTAATAGTTTACATAACATTTCAGGCCTAAAGAAAGACTTGAAATAGGCAGACTTAGCTCTTACATAATGAATGTTTAAAGGGCTAAGCCTGATAATTTTTTGGAGAATAAAACTGTTTAATTTTGTTTTAAGATCCTCTACCTATGGACCGAGCAACTAACTCAATATTTGTGATAAGTTTTCAAATAACTGAAAACCGTCAGTCTTCATCTGGAAATGGAGACTGGTGACCCAAGTTGTATTATGCGGTGTCTAGATAAAATCAGAATTTTTTTGTATAAAAATAATGTGTAGGTGAAATGTACCTTTCGTTATCAAGTACAGCATTTAGGTCATTCACTGTATAGACCTCTCAATGAACGGAAATCGATTATCAGGTCACCCAACTAAAAAATTGACCCGAAATCTTAAAAGGGTTACGTGTCCGGATAAGCAGTTTTGACGGTCACGTCCAAACGACTCAATATTTTGAGCTGAAATTTTGAGATAAGGTCAATACACCATTCCTCTATATTTTGGAGTTTAAATTTGTTACATACTCAGACTTTTGTTTTTGAGACTCTGTTCAAATAAGGGATAGTCCCTTTAAAGTTACATTCTCATGAAAGTATCTATAGGGGTGTTATCTCCAATAAAATATGGCAAGTTTGATATAAATGGGCAGCTTGACTGAGGGAGCGGTTGATATTTCTTGATCGAATGGTTAGGCGGTTTTGGGAACATTGGGTGTATTAAAAGTACAAAAGGCTCTGCAATTAAACGGCGGAAAAAAAGTTGGCAGAAGATAATTCAAAAATTTACTTAGGCTTCAGTATGTATGGCAAATGGACAGCAAGTAACGACAAATACATAATGGAAATACAATGTTTTGAGAGGAATGTAAAGCAAATTTTTTGCTAAAGTAATTAGTATGAATATGCTTTTAGTCAAAATATATATATCATCAAATCACACAGTTTGTGCGCAGGAAGGCATCATTACGTGAAAGAATAGGGTCGCGATCACTATGGTAACGTATTTATTCTGGGTAATACTTACGGTATCGGATATAGTAACGCAATTGCAAGGTGCGTCTACTATACGGTATTGTTTAGTGTCTCTTCTGCAGAGGTGGGAACAAGTCGCGGGACCTCGAGTCTGAGTCGAATCTCAAGTCGCCGCACGTCGCGGGACCTCGAGCCCGAGTAGAGTCCCAAATCGCCGCACGTCGAGTCCAAGTCGAGTCCCAAGTCGCTGACTTTAGTACCGAGTCCCAAGTCTTCACAAAGCCCAATTCCCGTTCAAGTCGCCAGTTCATCAAACGAGTCATCAATTCAGTTAGTGTCATGCCGCTCTTTCTAGTCGCGAGTCGTTGCGACTGTCGAGTCCGAGTCGAGTTTCGAGTCGCAATAAATATTTCAAGCTCAGTCGCAAGTCGGTTCATTGACGCGACTTAAGTGGGACTCCTGTCCGAATCGCGGGACTCGGGTTCCCGCCTCTATTTTTCTGTAGCAATTGCTTGGGGTTTCTACTATAGTGGCGCTTGTTGCAAATGGAAAGGTAAGCAGTAATGAAACTGCTGTAGACGTTCTAACTTGCACAGATAGTGGGTTCGATCTTGGTGTTGGGATTTTTCAGGCGTGGTTTCCCTTTGTCAGTGGTGGAGGACGCAGGGCCTGACAAGGACGAAAAAAACAAGGTCCCGTGTATACATTGGCGGGCACGTAAAATATCCCTTAGCAGTTGGAATTCGATACAAAACTAGGCCGTAGCGCCGCTGTCCGGGCAAAATATCCCTCATAACACACTTTCCGTCTTCAATAGCCCTGAGCAGTAGGACGTTAACCCCATTTCCTTTTATTCCATTTCTTACTTGCACATTCTGGAGCCTCTCCGGAGTATTGTCCTGTTGGACCACACTGTCTAGTTAAATCCCCAGATATTCTGTAGAATGTGTTATAACAGGAATATTGGGTTATTGATCGAAATTCTCCCTTTCCCAAAATTCGGTAGGCATTAGCAACTGGTGGCGGTTCTGGACAGATTGTGTCAGTTATTCCTGAAAGTAATAACATGAGAAATACAAAAAAAAAATAAAATGAAAAGAAAAAAAAAAATGAAGAAAAAGCAAATAGTTTTGCATTTCTGCAGTTTCAAAGTCGTATAAACTTTTATTGTAACAGTTCTGTTTCTTGACGGTCGACAATAATATTTAAACCTACTAATGGAATAGTTGCTTCTAAAGATTACAATGATAATACTTCGCTATAGTCTGTTGATTTTAGAGGAAAGGGGGAGGAGGAGGGGGTGGTGGTGACGGTCGTGCTTACGATTCCCCGCTTTTGCGTGACAAGGAGTAGGGGGTCACCTGTTCATCATCATGGGTTTTCTCCGAGTATTCTAGTTTCCTCTCACTGCTAAAGACCCCTACGCGCAAGCGAATTATTGAAACAAGATTGATCCATATGTAAGTCCCGAAATGACTTCTTAGTTTGTTTCAAGTGGACGGCACCCCCCGCCCCCTCTCCCCGCCCCCTCTCCCCGCCCCCTCTCCCTCCCCCTTCTCTCTCTCTCATTCTCTCTCTCTCCCTCTCTCTCTCTTTCTATCTCTCTCTCTCTATCTCTCTCCATACGATTCATCTACAGTATTATTGTATACCAGTAAATTGTTTAGGCGCCCAGGGAATTGTACACACTGTGTTTAAATATTTTTTAGAATATATATTTGTCACACTTGACTAGGGGAATGAAACATGGGCAACAACACTTGATACAATTTATACTTGTTTAATAATTAATGATAAGTTACATATTTTCTACATCACTGATCAACCGTACGTTTAATGCACGGGTTCAAATAAAATGATATGAAATGAAGTGGGGTTTAACGTCCTACCGCTCTGCTTCGGTGGGCTAACGAAGACGGGTATAGCCCATACAGTGTGCTATGAAGGACATTTTGCCCGGACAGCGGCGCTACGGTCTATCGAAATCCAACTGCCAAGGGATCTTTAACGTGCACGACAATTTGTAAGCGGTACCTCGTTTTTTTGTCCCAACCGAACGGCTATACACTATATCTTGCCACTGATCCCCTGGCAGTTGGAATTCGATATAAGAGTAGGCTATGGTGCCGCTGCCGGGGCAAAATTTCACTCATAACACACTGTATGGCATATGCCCGTCTTCAATAGGCCAGTCAGAGCAGAACAGTAGGACGTTAAACACCATTTCATTTCATTTCATTCCATTTCTCATGACTACTTGAATGTAATGCTGTAGTAATATGCAGTGCTATGCGTCGCTAGTCAGATGTGGAAAGCCAACAGGCCCAAACTCCCCACATCCAACGTGTGGCGCATACTCTCTCCTCTGCTATATATTGCCATGCAAGGTGCGTCTACATTTTGCAAGAGATGAATAGAGAACAAGCGAAAAAATAAAAGCTCGATTGTTCGTACAATCACGGTCCACAATCCAATAAGTTATGGACTGAAATGCGCGAATATCGACAGGAACTGAGGTCGTTGGGATTTAAACATATATTTTATCTTCCATTAAATCGGACACACATTGTGACCACCTAGAAGGCCTAGAACCTTTGTATTACATACTTTTACACTATTTGCGTACAAAGAGCGGCCATTTTGTCAGGCAGTTTTGTTCCGATTTTCCGGAAATTTGAACGCAACCTTCATTATGGTGTAACGATGATATATTGAAGCCGTTTGTAAAATCGGATAAAAATTGTGACCTCTAGAGGGCCCACGAGCTAAAATGTGAGCTTTCGTCAAATCAGGGGCCATAATCCGGAAAGTCGTTGTCTGATATGTGCGAATATCGAGAGGATTCAAGATCTTTGGGAGATAAACCCATATTGCAAGTTTCATCAAAATCAGATAAAAATTATGCTCTGTGGTGTGGCCACAAACAAATTGTGGACGGACGGACGGCCAAGGGCGACGACAAGACAATATACGTCCACATGAAGATGTGGCCTTATAAAAAGAAATGACAATAAAACAAATAATAGAATAGTATGTTTTTGCTTCGATTCAGTGCAAAACCTTATATAACACGTATACAATAAGCTTGTTCTGACAAAACAGCTAAATTGTATAACTACATCCCAGTGCGAGATTAACACAGTCAAACGTAAAGGACATCCTATATATTTATGTACTTCATTACCTTATGCCATTAGTTTAAACAGGTACAATAAGTTGAGACAAAACAGCTGAATTGTATAACTACTACCCAATGCGACATTAACACAGTCAAACGTAAAGGACGTCCTATATTTTTATTTACTCCATTACATTGTGCCTTTATAAATATTAACAATTAGCCCACGTGGCAGTCTATTTGTACATCTGCATCAAACAGTAGCCCATTACTATTAATAATACATATTCCTCCATTTAAGGCAATGTTGAATAATGCGTGATGATAATAAAAATTAAAACTAAAGGCATACATAAAATAACGCCCACAAGTGCTATAAGAACTCGAATACTCGGTTGTACGTGCCAAGGAGTAGGGTCGCCTGTCCAACCTCGTGGCTTTTCTCCGGATCCTCCGGTTTCCTCCCACTGCTAAAGACCCCTACGCGCAAGCGAATTATTGAAATAAAATTAAACCATATGTTAGTCCCGAAATGACCCAGTTTGTGTCGAGTGGACGTTAAACCCCGTCTCTCTCTCTCTCTCTCTCTCTCTCTCTCTCTCTCGCTATAAGAACCCTGGGATTAACCATGTTATACAAGCAGGGAATGGACACGAGGACGTATTGATTCAAATAAAAACAACGGAGAAAGGTTACGAATTATTCAGGATATTTTTCAAGAAAATAATCAACTACATGTAGGCGAAAAGTTGACATTACAGTATACAAGTAATGTTTTGCTATACAATCTTGTTAGCTATCTAATATACAGAAGTGTGTTAGCTATAGATAAAATAAAACCGAACAAGAACAATCCAAACCATTAGACAAAATTTGAAATCCCCAAAACGGTATCGATAAATGGAATGTTCACCAAGTACAACATTCATGATGAACAGTGGTAACAGGTGCCCAGAGGAGTAAGCTTACCCTGCATGGCGTCACACCCGTAATAGCTACACCCATGCCATTAGACGAAATCTCGGTAAAATAGCGTAATCAGCAAATGGACTGTCCATATGCAAAATACACATGATGAACAGTGTTAACAGGTGTTGTAGCAAAATCAGGAAAGTAGTTTACGCTACAATTAAATATATCTAGAATAATAGCTGAAGAGACATGTTATATTTACTAATCTTGTCAATATGACGGCCATAAAACTTTTCTACGTTTATACAGAGGTTTATAAACTATACAATATACAACGGTGTTTTAGTTATACAATGCACACCAGATTGTTAGCTATACAATATACAACGGTATGTTAGTTATACAATGCACACCAGATTGTTAGCTATACCATACACAAATGTGTGTTAGATATACAATGCACACCAGATTGTTAGCTATACAATATACAAACTATAAACTATACAATATACAACGGTGTTTTAGTTATACAATACACAACAGATTGTAAACTGTACAATATACAACGGTGTGTTAGTTATACAATAACAGCGGATTGTTAGCTATGCAATACACAAAGGTGTGTTAGTTATACAATATACAACGGTGTGTTAACTATACAATATACAAATATGTGTAAGCTATGCAATGCACAACAGATTGTTGGTCATACTGAAGTATGTTAACTATACAATATACAGAACATTTTGTTGTTTTTTTTGTTTTAAAAAAAAAAACCCTTTTATTTACGCATGTGTTTACAAGCATGTTCAGTACACTAATATTTAAATACCATGCATTTCCGTATAAAAGTCTTACAAACAAGGGTTCTTACAGTAACCCGGGGGGGGGGTAGGTGGCTGAATGTGCGCGCTGTATCATAAAGTCTGTCATTGAGTCAACTGGCGTGGTTTCAATTCCCCGGTTGTATCTGACAAGGAGTAGGGTCGCCTGTCCAACCTCGTGAGTTTTCTCCAGGTCCTCCAGATTCCTACCAGTGCTAAAGACCCACTACGCACCAGCGAATTATTGAAATAAAATGAATATGTTAGTCCCGAAATGACCTAGTTTGTGTCGAGTGGACGTTAAACCCCATTGTGATTTTCTTATCCAATTACTATCGCTTTAAAAAAAACTTTTATAGTAAAGTTTGTTGAATCCATAATATACTAGGGTTTGTGTTTAGTGTTTATTGTTTACAGAATATTGCAAGATAATATAGAAAATTGTGTTATTCTCATTCATTATTAACTGTCGCTTTAAAAACTTTTATAGTAAAGTTTGTTGAATCTATAATAGACCAGTGTTTATCGGTAAAACAATGTAGGAAGATTATTAGGAATGTCTATTCCCAAGATGACAAGTGCTGTTCATTGAATGAGATTATGTTATGTATTGAAATCTTTTAAAGGCTCGATGCGTCAATCGCATTTTAGCTAAAACATCAAATATCTCACGGTTTAATCGCAGCTAAATATGGACCCAGATTGACAGATTGAGTATTTAACATTTAATTAAAAGGTCATTATGGAAGAATAGATAAAGGACTATAATAGCTAAAAACGCGATAATGTAAAGGGAATATGCTGAAAATTTCAGTCAAATTGCTCCACTCTGAACCGAAATATTAGCGTTTGAATGTTAGGCCTAGCCTCGATCATCATTACCAAAGTCGGTACGAGAAAAAAAAACATAGTCTCGATTATCCACTTTTGGATTAAATCATCAATTAGCATTGAGCAGCAGATATGATTCAAATCCAGTGAAAGATAGCATCGAGAGTTGATTAAGGCCTTTTCATGTTAATAAATGTCTAATTAATATGCAAGTGGTCCCTATCTCTCTAAATGACGAGTCGGGCCTTTAATCAGTCATTAAGAAGGTAGTGAAAATAATTGAGATTTTGTAATAAAAGGATATCACTATAATAGTTAACGTATCTTCTCTGATCACAAAGTATAGTTATATTGTTTTAAAAATACATTGTACTACTGCACCACTATCAAGAATATCTATTTATCTATAATCAGTTTTAATAATAAGTATTGCCACGGTCGTAAAATAAAACACTGTTTTGAATTTTAATAATTCAGAGACGACTATTGGAAAGCGGACGAAATTGAGATCTGCACCACTTCCTGTAAAATCAGATATGCCATATAATCAACAATACAATGAATGAGAACAAGGATACGGGTTTTTTTTGTAAACAAGAACTACAGTTAAAGTCGGTTATCACGAACACAGTAAAATCGAAGACCTTGGTTATGTCGAGCTTAGCTGTGGTAAAGGCAAAACCCATCTTAAGGGGCCCTACACGTTCAATAATTCCGTCAATATTATTGACCCAATATATTGACTCAATATACTGAATCAGTAATATTTACAGGAATTGCCGACACACGATTCAATATTTCCATCAATAATTTCATCATTTTTTGGTCATTTTTCAAAATGGATACCATGTTTACTCTTCCAAGGTTGACGATGGAATGCAAATATTGACACAATTATTGACAGATTCTCCACACACGATCAATATTGTCATTCAATAAATAGACCGTCCGTCAATATATTGATGAACCATCAATAAAAATCAAAATGGTTTTGATCCGTCAATATATTGACGCAATGATGGTTATTGACAATATTTTACATCAATATAGCCCACACACGTTCAATATTATTGAGCCAATATATTGACGGAATTACTGAACGTGTAAGGGCCCCTTAAGGGTCAGCTAAATTTATCAGTTTATGCCTTGTTAATAACCCAGTATTATATATATTTGGAAGAGGCGATCAATATATCTATGTTAATTATATCCAATCATTCTTTGGGTAAGAGATGGGCTTCTGTTGGTGACAGCTGTCAACGTGATAATGAAAGAAGTGCTGATTTTGATGCCGTTGTGGTGTTTTGGGTCGGGAAGGTGATTTATAATTTCGTATGTTAATTATATTCATTAATATTTTTTAGTATACTGCAAACGTGAAGTTATGGCGGTCGTTGTGGAAGAGGCGTTGGTGGTGGAGGTATTGGTGGACGACGTAGTCCCGTTTTATGCTAAGAGGAAGGTAAAGTGACATCATCTTGTTTCAAACTAGTCTCGACATCACCATGGGTTAACAACACAGAATAGTGACCCTAATTTTTAGGGTAGATGAATTTGGAGAATTTTTTTTTATTTGGGGGGGGGGGGGCATTGGTTTTGCATGATTGGTATTTAGAGATTTGTATTTGGAAATTTGTTATTCGAGGTATGTTTTTCGTTATATGTTTCTGATGAAATGTGAATGTAATTTTTTGATTTTCTAAAAGAAGTGTTATCATTATATTAAAATACAATTAAATTAAACAAAGATGTTATTTACAAACCTGATCTGACAAATGTAAAACAAATATTGATTTTAAGATACAATTAATGTTAATTTTAGTATATAAATGTCGAAAGACGACAACAAATGAAGATAAAAGAGTCAAAGACTATGAATGAAGAACAGAGAGAGAAAGAGAGAGAGAGAGAGAGAGTGAGGGATGGGCTTAACGTCCACTCGACACAAACTAGGTCATTTCGGGACTAACATATAGTTTTTAATTTAATATTTCAATAATTCGCTTACGCGTAGGGGTCTTTAGCAGTGTGACAGTGTCAGGAAACCGGAGGACCCGGAGAAAACACACGAGGTTGGACAGGTGACCATACTCCTTGTCACGTACAACCGGGGATTCGAAAGAGAGAGAGAGAGAGAGAGAGAGAAATGGGGTTTAACGTCCACTCGACACAAACTAGGTCATTTCGGGACTAACATATAGTTCAATTTTATTTCCATAATTCGCTTGCGCGTAGGGGTCTTTAGCAGTGGGAGGAAACTGGAGGACCCGGAGAAAACCCACGAGGTTGGACAGGCGACCCTACTCCTTGTCACATACAACCGGCAAATCGAAACCACGCCCGTTGACTCAATGACAGACTTTACGATACAGCGCGCGCACGTGCATTCAGCCATCCATGATTGAATTCTCCTCCAACTTCGCACCTGTTGCTAGGTAATTCGTCAACGAAGTCACGTGACACAAACATGGCCTCTTTTAATAGATTTTTTTTTCATAGATTAATTAGTTTGAATATGTTTTTAGTCCAAATACATTATGAAATCACCAAGTTTGTACACGGGAACGTATCTTTAAATGCAGGCTGAATACATTCATTCGTGGAAGAGTTAATCTACATAAAAATGAAATGAAATGGGGTTTAACTTCCGACTAGACTAATGAAAACTGGTTAACCCACACAATAATGGAGGCTATTTTGAATAGTTTTTTCTAGTCGACCGTTGCAATTTAAACACCGTAATCGATACAAATGACAATGTTTTATAATAACATCCCCATCCCACCCCACCCCAACTCCCCTAGGAGGGGGGGGGGGATTAGTTTAAGTCTTAAAAAGCTAAATCGCTGATATTTGCGACCTAGAAATTGACATAAATGGGTCGCAACGCATATAATAATGTAATATGAATGCATATAAACTGATTTACATTCAATCGTTCCCATTTTTAATCTAATTTCAAATCAGTTATGTTCGGCGAAATACGCCAAAAGTCTCAATCGAATGGCAACCTCTAGCGTCTGGTTATTCCAGTCCACACTGATAGTATTTATTGTGCATGTTCTCCAGATAGAATATGACATCACCGTTTGACATGACTTGTGGAATATGTCTAGCCTCGTTCTTCGAGTCCCTTGTTACAAATGACACTGAAACACAATATGGTACATGATTTGTGTACCAATGGTAAAATATTTATTTTGACTTAAATATTGGTTATCAAAAGCCCATATTTTCCCGGCAAGATCGCAACATCAATGTTGATTGAAATTGAGAAATAATTCGTGTTTTCAATGTCGAAGACTTTGGATGCTATTGAGTTAGAGACTAATTAGCTACTTTAAATTAAGAGCAGTGTGGATACATTCAGTGGTATTGGAAATAAAACTAGAACACCAATCTCAGTGAAGGGTTAACCCGGATAGGTCTAAATATTTGGACACAGGTCAAGGGACGTAAACTGGGCTAGCCCAACGCATATTTAAATGTAGTTTACAATATAGTCACAGTGCTTTGGAATTCTCTCCCATATTCACTTAAAAATATTAAAAATATTATTTCTTCTTCATAACCTGCAGCCTATATTTAATATATCAACTACTTACTACATATTATCTATCATATTACTTTTAGTTTTGAAGTTAAACTATTTAGCTTATCAGTATATATTTGAATGTTTTGTGTGTGAGTATTTGTTAAGTGTCTTGTTCTGTTACTGTCTTTTTGGGCAAAATTGTAAACAGGCTTTAAGCCTAATCTTTCACCTTTGAAAATAAAGATATTATTATTATTATTATTATTATTATAACCCTAACCCTAACTCACAATCTCGTCAACAATCACGTACCCTAGCCCTATTTACATCTCGCGAACTTTACGAATCTGCAGTTTGCCTTAATATTAGACATGACCCTGGAACATCATGCTTGATGAGGATTCAACCCACGCAAGTGGTAGAGGTTATTTTTAAGTGCAGTGTGAAAACATTCAGTAATAATGGAAATTATACTGCAACATCATGCTCGCTCGATGAAGGGTTATTTTTTGCCAGTCAACCGTTGCAATTAAAAGCACTTTTTACTGGATATAATCGCTTTAGAATTTACTGTCTCAGAACTAAGTATAGATCGTTTAATGTAGGTTTCTTTTGTGTGAGTATATTGCCAAAGATAGTGCCCTATTTGTCCTAAACTAAAACAATAACGACGCTTTTAAAACAAATTACTAAGATAACAATAGGATAGATCAATACACGAGTTTCTTGATTTCACAAACACTTCACATACTTTTAATTACTACGCCATTGTCCTAGTTAATAATTGAAATGAGGTTTAACGGCCTACTGTTCTGCTCCGACTGGGCTAATGAAAACAGATATACGCCATACAGTGTGCTATAGGTCCTTTTGGGAATAACATATAGTTAAAAATTATTTTAATAATTCGCGTAGGGGCCTTTAGTAGTAGTGCGGGGGGGGGGCAGAGAGAAAATCCACGAGGTTGGGCAGGCAACCCTACTCCTTGACACGAATGTCATTGGACAAGGTCTGTTCAGTGCTACTATGTTATGTCAATATGCCCACCGTTAACTTGAATACCAAAAAGTCTCTAACTGGGCTAATGAAGACGGGCATACGGCATACAGTATGGTATCCTGGAAATTATATTGAATTCCATCTTCCAAGGATTCTTTTACGTGCACTTTAAAGTGTACACGACACCTCGGTTTTTCGTTCTATCCGATCGACAAGATAGGTGTCTTTGTCAGGCCCACCGTCCTGCACCACTGACAATGGGATCGGGAGGAATTGAAATGCATTGGGGTTGAAATGTCCCACTCTTCTGCTCCGACTGGGATAATGAAATCGGGCATACGCCATACAGATTAACATTTCGAGCTAAAGCTAAGCAGAGCTAAGCAATTTCATTGGTCGATGCTTCGGGACAAGATAACCTTGATTCTATCTGATAGAGAGTGATGAAACTTAGTGTATAGTTTGATTGCTCGATACTTTTGAAGTAAAATAAATGCACAATTAATTAATATGTGTCATCTATTTATTTTGGGATTTCGCTGTTGGCTTGTTTATTTAGGGTTGGGTGGCCGAATAGTTAACGTGCGCGCGTTCGATTAGATGGTGTGTCATTGAGTCAAGTGTTGTTGTTTGGATTCCCCGCTTGCACGTGAGAAAGGTTAGAGTCACCTGTCCAACTTCGTGGGTTTTCACCGGGTCCCGCTGTTTCCTCCCACATCTAAAGAACCCTACCCGCAAGCGTATTCTTAAAATCAAATTGAAACATGTTGGTCTCGAAATGACCTAGTTTGTGTCGAGTGGGCGTTAAACCCCATTTCTCTCTTTCTTTTTTATTTATTTATTGTTTTATGAAAATGTTAAGAGTACCGCAGAAAAAAAGGACCAGGCTCCGGGTTACCTATTTAGGGTGTTTTCCGGTATTTAGGATGTTTTCCGGTATTTAGTGTTTTTCGGGTGTTTTCCGGTATTCATTATAAAATGGTGTTTTCCGGTTGTTTTCCGGTGTTTTCCGGTTGTTTTCCGGTGTTTTTCGGTGTTTTCCGGTATATAGTATGGCCCTTGGTTTTGCATGATTGGTATTTAGAGATTTGTATTTGGAAATTTGTTATTCGAGGTATGTTTTTCGTTATATGTTTCTGATGAAATGTGAATGTAATTTTTTGATTTTCTAAAAGAAGTGTTATCATTATATTAAAATACAATTAAATTAAACAAAGATGTTATTTACAAACCTGATATGACAAATGTAAAACAAATATTGATTATAAGATACAAATGTTAATTTTAGCATGTGAAGAGTACCGCAGAAAAAAAAAATCAATATGGCGCTCACTTGAACACAATTAATTCACAGAATGTAAAGAATGGAAACTGGGTGTTTGTTAGAAGGATTATTGAGAGATAATTGTATACCATATAATGTTTAGTTCATAAACAATGAACTACTTGCGACTCGGCAGAAATAATATATTGGGCAAAACGAGATGATCGAGTGGTTGAAATGGCTAATAGTCACAAAGAACAATCTTCTCCGTGCAATTTAAATGGAAAAAAATAAAAAGTAAAATCCCTGTTTTTTTTGGGTTTTTTTAAAGCAAATTCTATTAACAAAAATCGTAATGAATTTGTTATACGTAAAATTAATTCACTTTAGAAAGTGGTTAAAAGTAAACTCTGTGTTTTTTTATACTCTACTAACAAAACCGAAATGAATTTGTTGTACGTAAAATTAATTCACTTTAGAATTTAAGTAAAAGATAACAAGAATTGGTTATATAATTTCTTCGTAACAAAAATAGAATGATTCTTTTTTTATGTAAAATATCATTCCACTTTAGAATTTAAGTATAAAGTCAACACATAGGCTTTTAAATTAATGCAAATCTTTGTAAGGAAAATTACACATACCATAAACCTTAATGAATGTTTTATGAGAAAATCGCTCTTCTTCAGATTATAAGTGAAAGGTTGACACATGTCAAGTGACACGGGGAAACTAATAATAAAATCCCCCCCCCCCCCCAAAAAAAAAAACAAAACCCAAAAATAACAAAAAAAAACCCAAATCCCAACAAGAAAACCAAAAACAAAACAAAACGAAAACAAAAAATACTCAAACAAACCTAACCCGAACCCCACCCCTGCACCTAACACACCCTGGTCATGTACGTGCATGTGATCCGCATTAATGTCTATAAGTCTATAATGTCATCGTCTTGTGTATGCAATGACTTCTCCTACTGCTTCGCACCTGTTGCTAGGTAGTTCGTCAACGAAGTCACGTGACACAAACATGGCCTCTTTTAATAGATTTTTTTGATAGATTAATTACGTAGTTTGAATGTGTTTTCCAAATACATTATGAAATCACCAAGTTTGTACACAGGAAAGTATCTTTAAATGCAGGCTGAATACATTCATTCGTGGAAGAGTTAACCAACATAAAAAATGAAATGAAATGGGGTTTAACTTCCTACTGTTCTGCTCCGACTAGGCTAATGAAAACTGGTTAACCCACACAATAGTAAAGGCTATTATGAATAGTTTTTGCTAGTCGACCGTTGCAATTAAAACACGTTAATCGATACAAATGAAAAAGTTTCGTAATATCCCCAGCCCACCCCACCTAGAAATTGACACAAATGGGTCGCAACGCTTATAATAATGTTATTTGAATGCATATAAACTGATTTACATTCAATCGTTCCCATTTTTAATCTAATTTCAAATCAGTTATGTTCGGCGAAATACGCCAAAAGTCTCAATCGAATGGCAACCTCTAGCGTCTGGTTATTCCAGTCCACACTGATAGTATTTATTGTGCATGTTCTCCAGATAGAATATGACATCACCGTTTGACATGACTTGTGGAATATGTCTAGCCTCATTCTTCGAGTCCCTTGTTACAAATGACACTGAAACACAACATGGTACATGATTTGTGTACCAATGGTAAAATATTTATTTTTACTTAAATATTGGTTATCAAAAGCCCATATTTCCCCGGCAAGACCGCAACATCAATGTTGATTGAAATTGAGAAAAAATTGGTGTTTTCAATGTCGAAGACTTTGGATGCTATTGAGTTAGAGACTAATTAGCTACTTTAAATTAAGAGCAGTGTTGATACATTTAGTGGTATTGGAAATTATACTAGAACACCAATCTCACAGGTCAAGGGACGTAAACTGGGCTAGCCCAACGCATATTTAAATGTAGTTTACAATATAGTCACAGTGCTTTGGAATTCTCTCCCATATTCACTTAAAAATATTAAAAATATTATTTCTTCTTAACCTGCAGCCTATATTTAATATATCAACTATTTACTACATATTATCTATCATATTACTTTTAGTTTTGAAGTTAAACTATTTAGCTTATCAGTATATATTTGAATGTTTTGTGTGTGAGTATTTGTTAAGTGTCTTGTTCTGTTACTGTCTTTTTCATTTCTTTGTTATAAAGGGCAAAATTGTAAACAGGCTTTAAGCCTAATTTTTCACCTTTGAAAATAAAGATATTATTATTATTATTATTATTATTATAACCCTAACCCTAACTCACAATCTCGTCAACAATCACGTACCCTAGCCCTATTTACATCTCGCGAACTTTACGAATCTGCAGTTTGCCTTAATATTAGACATGACCCTGGAACATTCAACCCACGCAAGTGGTAGAGGTTATTTTTAAGTGCAGTGTGAAAACATTCAGTAATAATGGAAATTATACTGCAACATCATGCTCGCTCGATGAAGGGTTATTTTTTGCCAGTCAACCGTTGCAATTAAAAGCACTTTTTACTGGATATAATCGCTTTAGAATTTACTGTCTCAGAACTAAGTATAGATCGTTTAATGTAGGTTTCTTTTGTGTGAGTATATTGCCAAAGATAGTGCCCTATTTGTCCTAAACTAAAACAATAACGACGCTTTTAAAACAAATTACTAAGATAACAATAGGATAGATCAATACGCGAGTTTCTTGATTTCACAAACACTTCAAATACTTTTAATTACTACGCCATTGTCCTAGTTAATAATTGAAATGAGGTTTAACGGCCCACTGTTCTGCTCCGACTGGGCTAATGAAAACAGATATACGCCATACAGTGTGCTATAGGTCCTTTTGGGACTAACATATAGTTAAAAATTATTTTAATAATTCGCGTAGGGGCCTTTAGTAGTAGTGCGGGGGGGGGGGGCAGAGAGAAAATCCACGAGGTTGGGCAGGCAACCCTACTCCTTGACACGAATGTCATTGGACAAGGTCTGTTCAGTGCTACTATGTTATGTCAATATGTCCACCGTTAACTTGAATACCAAAAAGTCTCTAACTGGGCTAATGAAGGCGGGCATACGGCATACAGTATGGTATCCTGGAAATTATATTGAATTCCATCTTCCAAGGATTCTTTTACGTGCACTTTAAAGTGTACACGACACCTCGGTTTTTCGTTCCATCCGATCGACAAGATAGATGTCTCTGTCAGGCCCACCGTCCTGCACCACTGACAATGGGATCGGGAGGAATTGAAATGCATTGGGGTTGAAATGTCCCACTCTTCTGCTCCGACTGGGATAATGAAATCGGGCAAACGCCATACAGATTAACATTTCGAGCTAAAGCTAAGCAGAGCTAAGCAATTTCATTGGTCGATGCTTTGGGACAAGATAACCTTGATTCTATCTGATAGA
The DNA here is from genome assembly GCF_932274485.2 of Patella vulgata. Classification (NCBI taxonomy): domain Eukaryota; kingdom Metazoa; phylum Mollusca; class Gastropoda; family Patellidae; genus Patella; species Patella vulgata. The sequence continues at coordinate 84,440,298 of NC_065879.2, forward strand.
GAGTGATGAAACTTAGTGTATAGTTTGATTGCTCGATACTTTTGAAGTAAAATAAATGCACAATTAATTAATATGTGTCATCTATTTATTTTGGGATTTCGCTGTTGGCTTGTTTATTTAGGGTTGGGTGGCCGAATAGTTAACGTGCGCGCGTTCGATTAGATGGTGTGTCATTGAGTCAAGTGTTGTTGTTTGGATTCCCCGCTTGCACGTGAGAAAGGTTAGAGTCACCTGTCCAACTTCGTGGGTTTTCACCGGGTCCCGCTGTTTCCTCCCACATCTAAAGAACCCTACCCGCAAGCGTATTCTTAAAATCAAATTGAAACATGTTGGTCTCGAAATGACCTAGTTTGTGTCGAGTGGGCGTTAAACCCCATTTCTCTCTTTCTTTTTTATTTATGAAAATGTTAAGAGTACCGCAGAAAAAAAAGGACCAGGCTCCGGGTTACCTATTTAGGGTGTTTTCCGGTATTTAGGATGTTTTCCGGTATTTAGTGTTTTTCGGGTGTTTTCCGGTATTCAGTATAAAATGGTGTTTTCCGGTTGTTTTCCGGTGTTTTCCGGTGTTTTTCGGTGTTTTCCGGTATATAGTATGGCCCTTGGTTTTGCATGATTGGTATTTAGAGATTTGTATTTGGAAATTTGTTATTCGAGGTATGTTTTTCGTTATATGTTTCTGATGAAATGTGAATGTAATTTTTTGATTTTCTAAAAGAAATGTTATCATTATATTAAAATACAATTAAATTAAACAAAGATGTTATTTACAAACCTGTTATGACAAATGTAAAACAAATATTGATTATAAGATACAAATGTTAATTTTAGCATGTTAAGAGTACCGCAGAAAAAAAAAATCAATATGGCGCTCACTTGAACACAATTAATTCACAGAATGTAAAGAATGGAAACTGGGTGTTTGTTAGAAGGATTATTGAGAGATAATTGTATACCCTATAATGTTTAGTTCATAAACAATGAACTACTTACGACTCGGCAGAAATAATATATTGGGCAAAACGAGATGATCGAGTGGTTGAAATGGCTAATAGTCACAAAGAACAATCTTCTCCGTGCAATTTAAATGGAAAAAAGTAAAAAGTAAAATCCCTGGTTTTTGGGGTTTTTTAAAGCAAATTCTATTAACAAAAAGCGTAATGAATTTGTTATACGTAAAATTAATTCACTTTAGAAAGTGGTTAAAAGTAAACTCTGTGTTTTTTTATACTCTACTAACAAAACCGAAATGAATTTGTTGTACGTAAAATTAATTCACTTTAGAATTTAAGTAAAAGATAACAAGAATTGGTTATATAATTTCTTCGTAACAAAAATAGAATGATTCTTTTTTATGTAAAATATCATTCCACTTTAGAATTTACGTATAAAGTCAACACATAGGCTTTTAAATTAATGCAAATCTTTGTAAGGAAAATTACACATACCATAAACCTTAATGAATGTTTTATGAGAAAACCGCTCTACTTCAGATTATAAGTGAAAGGTTGACACATGTCAAGTGACACGGGGAAACTAATAATAAAATCCCCCCAACAAAAAAAACAAAAAAAACCCAAAAATAACAAAAAAAACCCAAACCCCAACAAGAAAACCAAAAACAAAACAAAACGAAAACAAAAAATACTCAAACAAACCTAACCCGAACCCTACCCCTGCACCTAACACACCCTGGTCATGTACGTGCATGTGATCCGCATTAATGTCTATAAGTTGGATTTTGGCCAGTTTTCCATGTAGGCGTTTTTTGCGGCATTTCCATGCAAATTTTCGCTGGAGGAAAAGTCGGTCACATGCAAAAGTAATGGCGCCTGTTCCCATGTAACCGGTGAAAACGCGCGCGGGAAACGACGCGACAACGCGTATTTGGAAAACGAATCGACAACGCGTATTTGGAAAACGACTCGACAACGCGTATTTGGAAAACGCGTATCTGAAAAAGTCGAAAAAGAAAAATCAATCTACATTATAGAACTTTTACGTCAACAGAAAACAAAATTAAACTTAAATTGCGTATTATAATGCTCTTCTATCTGTAGTCGTCCGAATCCCCGGTTGTACGTGACAAGGAGTAGGGTCGCCTGTCCAACCTCGTGGGTATTCTCCGGGTCCTCCGGTTTCCCCACTGCTAAAGACCCCTACGCGCAAGCGAATTATTGAAATAAAATTAAACCATATGTTAGTCCCGAAATGACCTAGTTTTTGTCGAGTGGACGTTAACCCCCCCCCCCCTCTCTCTCTCTCTCTCTCTCTCTCTCTCTCTCTCTCTCTCTCTGTAGCAAGATTGGTGAATAATAAAGACAGTGTAACGGTTCAATATTTATAAATTAATTTTCCCGCAGGTCAAAATTAACGTTAGTTCAATATTAATAATTAATATTACCCAATGGCCCAGAGGTCTAAAAAAACAATAGTTCAATATTAATAATTGATATTACTCGTCACCAATAATATCAATTAACGAGAACTCTTAAAAAAATAGAACATGTGAGATGAACATGTATATCGGTCATTAACTATTACAGGTATATAAAACTTATTGTGTAAAGGCTCAATATTTATAAATTTATTTTCCCGCAGGTAAAAAATAAAATAGTTCAATATTAATAATTAATATTACTCTTCTCCGATAATATCAATTAATGAGGACCCTTAATGAAATAGAACATGTGAAGTGAACAGGCTTACCGGTCATTGACCATTACAGGTATATAAAACTTATCGTGTTAAGGCTCAATATTTATAAATTTATTTTCCAGCAGATCAAAAATAACGATATAGTCCAATATTAATAATTTTAAGTAATATTAAAATATTACTCTTCTCCGATAATATCAATTAATGCGACATCAACAGGTATGCCATAAGTATATAGAACCTATTGTTATTTTTGTATTTGACGTTTAAGGTTTTAAGAATTGGGGGAAGGCTATGTGAACAAGATTGCAGTTAATAACCTCGGAGGCGACACATACACGTAAAAAATATACAACTATCAACCCCAAAATAGCATTTAATGGAGGATTTGTATTTAATGTATAATGTTGTAAACCTGTCAAAAGTCTTGTATTTAAATTAACGGTGTTGTAATCCCGTCACATGTCTTGTGATATATGTACATATTTGTCAGCCCACCATACGTCTGATGTTAAATTCACAGTCTTTTAAACTCACTACAAGTCTTGTGTTGTAAACCCGTCATAAGTCTTATGTTGTAAACGCACCATAAGACCTGTGCTGTGAACCCACTATAAGTCTTGTGTTGTAAACCCACCATAAGTCTTGTGCTGTGACCCCACTATAAGTCTTGTGTTGTAAACCCACCATAAGTCTTGTGCTGTGACCCCACTATAAGTCTTGTGTTGTAAACCCACCATATGTCTTGTGATACATTTACAGTGTTGTACATAATGCTATGGACAGCCGAGCGTATTTTTCCGCCCGATCGCGGCGATTGAAATTCGCCAGCGATTTTTTTACGGCCGATAACGAACGGGCACACGTAGCGATCGTCTCAAGAGCGTACGCCACTCTGTGAGTAATTATGTCGATCACATGACTTGTCCATCACGTGACTTGTACAAAATGGCAGCAATTTTGAGATCATGTGATATCAACGATCTCGATGATTGGCTTATAAAAATGAATCGCACGACATGCTAGATACGAGCGATTGATCGGGCGAATGGTTCGCCAAGCAGAATCGTCGTCGCCCTGAAGGGGCACACGGGCGTATTTTTCGAGCGATTTTAAAAATCGCAGCGATCGGGCGAAAAAATACGCTCGTCTGTCCCCCACTTAAGTCTTGTGTTGTAAACCCATCCTATATCTTGTGTTAAATGAACAGTGTTGTAAGCCCACCAAAAGTCTTGTGTTACATTTACAGTGTTTGTTCATAAGTTTTGTGTTGTAAATCCAGTCTTGTGTTGTAAATCGGTCCAATGTCTTTTGTTAAATGTATAGTGTTTTAAACCTACCATAAGTCTTGTGTTAAATATACAGTGTTGTACATAAGTCTTGTGTTATACACCCGTCCAATGTCTTTTGTTAAATGCGCAGTGTTGTAAACCCACCACAAGTCCTGTGTTAAATATACTGTTTTGTATAATTGTATAGATAGATCTAATGTTGAATATACATGTAAAGTCTTGTAAACCCACCGTAAGGTCTTGTATTAAATTAACTAGCTGTTTACTTAAACATTAGAATATTGATTGCTTGCACTTTCTGCACCTACAGTTTTTTTTCCTATATTATCGTATAATATTAATGCCAAAGTGACCCCCCACCCCCATGGTGTGGAATCTATTATTATCATCAATATGAAAGGTAATGAGACGACCAAAATGTTTTTATCTTATAAAATAAGCATATCGATATTTTAAACCTAACACAATAACCCCATGGGTTCCGATTTAACAAAATATAGACTATGTTTTTATCTTATAAAATAAGCATGTCGATATTTTAAACCTAACACAATAACCCCATGGATTCCGATTTAACAAAATATAGACTATGTAATTAACACTTTTGTCAGCCGAGCACACGTCGTCTATTAAACTCTCTTTCTGGGGTGGATGGATGGCTGAATGGTCAGCACGTGCGCGCTAAGTCTGTCATTGGGTCAACTGGCTTGGTTTCGATTCCCCGGTTGTACGTGACAAGGAGTAGGGTCGCCTGTCCAACCTCGTGGGTTTTCTCCGGGTCTTCCGGTTTTATTCCACTACTCAAGTCCCCAACGCGCAAGCGATTTATTGAAATAAAATTAAACCATATGTTGATCCCGAAATGACCTAGTTTGTGTCGAGTGGACGTTAAACCCCATTTCTCTCTCTTTCTTTCTCTCTTTCTGCAGCCACTGTTGGTTTCTCTGTATTATCGTTTAATATAAATCCATAGTGCCCCCCTCCCACCCCATTGAGTGTTCCACCCTATTATCATTAATGTTTTATCTTATATCATAAGCATTGTATTAACCAATAACTGATGTATTCTATATAAACAAAGTAATAGATTGTTCACTTAGACAAACATTTACTTTCTACTAAAAGCAACCAGCATTTCCCGAAGGAAACATATATATTTAATTAAACATCCTATCTTTAAATATTGAATTTTAATATGACGTACAACTATATAGTTTAGAGAGATAATTGAAGTAAGAACAATGTTCTTGTTTGATTAATTTTAAAACAACTAACTGACATACATTAACTTCATGATAAAATCTATTCTGTGTAGGACAAAGCACGAGACTGAGATTATGCTGGGAAAAGAAAGGCATACCATAACTTCATGATAAAATCCACTCTATTAGGGTAAACAATAGACGATAACTCATTACTTTTAGTTAGGGTTCATTAGGAAATGAAATGAAATGAAATGGGGTTAAACGTCCTACTGTTCTGCTCCGAACTGGGCTAATGAAGACGGGCATACGTCATATAGTGTACTATGAGGAAAAGTTGCCCGGACAGCGCCACTACGGCCTGCTCTTATATCGAATTCCAATAGTCAAGGGATCTTTTACATGCATGTCAATGTGTACACGGGATCTCGATTTTTCTTCCTATCCGAATGACTAGACAGCTTTCCTTGTCAGACCCTCCGTCCTGCATCACTGACAAGGGGGGACCATGCTGGAAAATCTGGATGAAGGTTTATTATGTCTCATGAAAACTAATTTTACATGTCAATTCCGAAGGAGCACTATCGCTTGATCAAATATATTTCGCATACCTGTATAGTCATCGGGAGAATAGAAATGATTTCGACAAACTAAATTTCCAGGGCATAATACACAGTCTTATTGACAATGGAGGTCCGATTATGCAGCAAATAAGTGGTATGCCAGTGGAAATAAAGTGAAAGGAAATGGGGTTTAACGTCATACTGATCTGCTCAGACTTGGATAATGAAGACCTGCATACACCATACAATGAGCCATGAAGGAAATTTCCTCTCGGGCAGCGGCGCTACGGTATTCTCTTATATCGAATTCCAACTGCCAAGGAATAATTTATGTGCACGGCAATGTGTACACGGGACCTCGGGTTTTCGTCCCATCTGAACGACTATACGTTGTCCGTTGCCAGACACTCGGCCCTGTACCAATGACAGGGAGGAGGTACGCCGGAAAATCCTGATGAACTTTCTCGGCCAACACGGGACCTCCAGGTTCCCGGTCTACCAATGGGAACTGATCCTGCTTCGTTTGTGACCAATGTCGTTTATAAAATATGAAGACTTTCTTTCATGAAAATAAAAGAAATCGATTATAAAAAATAGCTTAAACATACATTATTCAAGAGCTAAATCTGCCTATTGCAGGTCTTTCTTTTGGCCTTAAATGTTATCTAAATTGTGAATTAACATGACAAGACTATAATCAACTCTCGATGTCATCTTATGTGTCGGATTTTCTCTGGATTTGAATCTGATTTGCTGCTCAACGCTCATTGATGACTTAATTAAAGAATGGATAATCGCGACTATGTTTTTTTTAACCGTACCGACATTAGTAATGATGATCGAGGCTAGCCATATAATTCAAACGCAAATATATCGGTTCAGAGTGCAGCAGTTTGACGAGAATTTCACCATATTCGCTTTACATTATCTAATTTTTAACAATTATAATGAGAACTGCCAGCTCTTTATCTCCTCTCTCCACAGCCGGAAGATAGATACTGGGCATCTCAGCTTGTCTGGGATTTCATTGAGAATGTAGGTATGACCAAACAAATTTAATAATAAAACTAATCAATTAAAACACACTCAGTAGGGCGAAGCGTAAAAATGACTCCTAGAGGGTAGCGCCAATCGCCCTACAATACAAATAAAACTATGATAAAATTAACGAGCGTAAAAACGTCCCCTAGAGGGAAGCGCCACCCGTCCTACACCACTAATAAAACATTAAATTAATAAATCAGGGTGTTAGCGTAAAAATGTCCCCATAGAGGGTAACGCAACACACCCTGAACCCCAACGAAATATTTTTTATTATCTCTTCTCGACTAAATAAGTATTGATTGTAGATCATATTAAGTCATCATATATTTATTATTGTATTTCATTAGCTCCTAATAAATATTAACTATATATTATATTAACTCACCATAAATGCAATTCTTGAGTAATTTCTCTTTTTCCATTTATTATTCTTATTATTTGTTTATAATTCATTTATTATTCTTATTATTTGTTTATAAGGACCCCCCCCCCCCCCCTACTGAAGCCTTACCAGACGAAACAAAAAAAAAACAAATCACCATAAGACCAGATACTCTCTTTTTTTCTCTCTTTCTTTTCCAGGTGCTGGATTCTTCCTTCAGAGAACCAACAACAAAGGAATGAACAACAGAAATAAAGACGAAATTCAACCAACATACCGGACAACAAAACCAAATGGAAGAAAGAATGGTCCAGGCCTTACACTCACCAATAAGCCCCAAGGAAGAGTTGCACCGCCCTGCCATTCGACCGGACAAATCGACCAGACCGACGAAAACGACCGAAATATATATATATATATATATATATATACATACTATGTCTAAATGTCCGTCCAAATTTTATGTGTTTGTCAAATATCCGTATTGCGTGCATGTCTGCAAATGTTTGTCCTGGTCCAAATGTTCGTCCATATTCATGTCTGTTTTGTCACAAATTCACCTGTCTATCAATGTCTACTTGCACTACTTTATTCTTTGTACCTCTTATCTCGTCATGTTATCTTTTGTCTTCTGTACATATATACAAAAACCAAATTATCCTCGTTTTCCACTAATCACATTGTAAATTATTGCACCATGTACACATAAAATGTTATTGTCTGCGATATCACCTCGGTGGAAGCGGACGTAAAATACAACTAACTCACACACTCTTTATCTTATCTTTGAATTATAATAATACGCAAATAATACAGCAAACGATTGCTCTGCCACTGAGTACTGATAATGTCTGATTTATGGCATCCTCAGTATCCTCAGTGGTCTCATTCCGTTGCACTCCGTTAACCCTGGGTTCATCCATGGTTTAGAGACACCTATTCAAATATAACATGGTTCATCCTCGGTATCCACAGTGGTCTCATTCCGTTCCACTCCATTAAACCCTGTGTTCATCCGTGGGGGTGGCAAATAGTACAGTTGAATAATACAATGGTCTTCATGTATTTATGTTTATTCCGACATTGTTAATTATAACCATAAAAATACCACACTATCATCAAGGCCAGATAATCAGAATACGCGTCTTCCCTATGAATGAACTCAGGAATTAGTGGAGTAGAAAGGGATGAGACCACTGGGGATACCGAGCATGCATTTGGTCACACTTGTGTTGTTTACTGCTTGCAATGCCTGTATGTGTATGTGTGGTATACAGACAACTCATCCCAAGACAACTCATCCCAATAGAAGACAACTCGTCCCAAGTTAAAAGACAAGACACCCCAACTTTAAAACATGCGATGAGTGGTTTTTTTTTAAGTTGGGATTAGTTGTCTTTTATCTTGGGATGAGTTGTCTTCTAATTTATGAATTCATAATTACTAATTGTACAATCGTAATAGCTTAAATAGCCGTGTGGGGGGGGGTGGCTGAATGGTTAGCGTGCGCGCGCTGTATCATAAAGTCTGTCATTGAGTCGACTGGCGTGGTTTCGAATCCCCGCATGGCGGCCGTGACAAAATGGAAACGGACGAAAGTAATGTAAATATTAAAAACAAGTGGCTATGATATCGTTTTGTGGGAGTATTTATGCAAATCAAAACGACTAGATTGAAGAAAAAACATATCTGAGTAAATCGACAGAGGTTTGATTGCCTGACATTACGAATTGTTAAAAAAAAACAAAAAAAAACGAGCCGAAGCGAGAGCAGGTAAAATCTAGTCTTCAACAGGCATTGCATTCCTGTTCTTTTTTATTTATATATTGTCTGGTTGGACATGGTGTATGCATATATATACGGATAGAAGGTCAGACTCCTGTGCTAAGACCAACAATTTGGGACTTCATACGTCTTCAATAACAAGTATATTATATGAATTTGAAATAGTCGCATTGGCAGCATATCAAAGATCAACAAAAGTTTTTGGACCACTCTTTCATCTATTTAGGGGTGGGTGGTTAACGCGTGCGCATGAAATCACACGATCTGTCATTGACTCAACAAGTAGGGTTGGATGCTCAACCCCGTGGATTTCCGCCGATTCCTGCGATTTCCTCCCACTGCTAAAAAAACCCCTGAGCGCTAGCAAATTATTTAAATAATGACTAGTTTGTGTCGAGTGGACGTTAAACCCTATTTCGACCTACCCCTCACATCTATCGAATTAAAGGAAATTGTGTGTCTAAAAGGTCTTACCTTGAAAATCGTCGAGGCTTTCTCCAGCACAATATTCCCCACCATTTGATGGAGGTGGGCATTCGCATGTTCTGTTTCTAACGAACGCATTGGTCTGGTTGGCTTCAATCCAGAATGACCAGGTACACCAATCACCATTGATGACATCTGTAGACAATGTACATAATATTAGTAATAATAACATTGATGATATATGTAGACAATGTACATAATATTAGTAATAATAACATTGATGATATATGTAGACAATGTACATAATGTTAGTAATAATTCACATTGATGATATCTGTAGACAATGTACATAATGTTAGTAATAATTCACATTGATGATATCTGTAGACAATGTACATAATGTTAGTAATAATTCACATTGAAATATAGTATTAACGGTCTTAAAGGGGATTCAAATTAAAATCACGAAAACTATAGTTGCAAACATACTAAATAAACTGGAGGAGCAACGGTCGCGGGTTCCAGTAAGCCTGGAGGTCGCGGGTTCGATCCTGGTGTTGGCCGAGAAAGTTCATCAGGATTTTCAAGCGCGGTGTAGAACAAAGGGTCTGGCAAGAACAGCTGTCTGGTCGTTGGGATGGGCCTAAAAACCAAGGTCCCGCGTAAACATTGACAGTTGGAATTCGAGTAGGGCGTATGCCAGTCTTCATTAGCCCAGCCGGAGCAGAACAGCGGGACGTTAAACCCGATTTCATTTCCTATTAAATAGTTTATTTGCTAGAATCCCTGTTTATTTAGCAATAATAAACTTTCAATCCAAAACAAAATGCTCATCGTACACATATCTAAGATGTACTTTTTTGTCTAAAGATACCTTAAGTATATAAAGCTAAACTTGGAATTATTTTAAAATATCTTGTTTGGGCGGCATTTAGCAATTGACACACGTAATAAACACAAAAACATAATATGGAACACAATTACTATTTTAATTAAAGCGACGTTTCGTTGAGGGTTCTCTCGACGTCAACGAAACGACACTTTAATGAAAATAGAAATTGTGATACACATCTATATTTCGTTTCGTTTTTCACTACATGAAAATCTGGCTAGTTGTTTTGGGAGGTCGCGTCAGAGTTCATACGAGCGGTTTTTGACCCAATGACGTCAGACATTTGATTAACCAATCAGAATTGATGTTTGTGGTAGGTTACCCACAAACGCTCGCCATAACAGACCGTCATAACAGATCGTTTCATTGGCTAATCCCTCACATCATCCAGAACACGTCAATGATAACAACTCTTCCAGATCCTAGTCTAGTAAAGACAAGTAAAACGAAATTTGGAACTATAAAAAAATGAAACGAAATATGATCTGTGTTTTAATCAGAATGAAATACTCACCAATTTGCCATGATGCTGTTTGACTACTACCAACTGTCAAATAGTTTAAAGATGCGTCAGCTGTATAATTATACTCCATGAAAATAAAATCGCCCAATACAGATCCTACACCCACCTGAACCCATCCCTGGATCCACATTATCCATAAAGTCACATAATCAGAAGAATTCAGCATCTCTTGAACTGTTCTTGGAGAAATTTTGCTGCAGTTGCAGACTGTGTTGTTTGAATCCAACGTGCTGTTGTTTTCAATACCGGTTGCATTTGTGGATATAGCTGTAATATTTTCGTTACTAGAGTCATTTGTGGATATTGCTGTGCTATTATCTGTGGATTCGTTTGTAGGAGCACCTGCTGTAGCATCTGGTACTGTACTAGACAATGGATTTGAATTTAGAGTGTTGTTGCCCGTAGTTGTATTGGATGTAATGGATGCTACTGTCGTCACTTCCCACCAATTTATTACGCTAGATGTTGTTTTACTGCTACCTCCCTGGTAATTGGTTCGACCACTTCCCGATGCTTCACATGTTAAATAATGTTCAAAATATTCGGTAGTATTCTGAGTATTATTATAAGGCAACGTCACGTTTTCGCCAGTTGTCATAGCTACAGTAACATTGTCTGTAGTTAGCATACTGCTGGTCACATTTTCACTGGTTTCCATAGTGACAGTTATATTTGCTGTGGCTGCAGTAGTCATAGTCATATTGTTAGCGGTCTCCATGTTGCTAGTCATATTTTCAGTAGTTGGCGTTTCAGTGGTATCCATAGCAACAGTAATATTTTCAGTAGTTGACACAGTGCTAATCACATTTTCAGCTGTCACATTTTCACCACTAGGCGTTGTGCCAGTCATATTTTCTATAGTATTCTGAGTATTATTATAAGGCAACGTCACGTTTTCGCCAGTTGTCATAGCTACAGTAACATTGTCTGTAGTTAGCATACTGCTGGTCACATTTTCACTGGTTTCCATAGTGACAGTTATATTTGCTGCGGCTGCAGTAGTCATAGTCATATTGTTAGCGGTCTCCATGTTGCTAGTCATATTTTCAGTAGTTGGCGTTTCAGTGGTATCCATAGCAACAGTAATATTTTCAGTAGTTGACACAGTGCTAATCACATTTTCAGCTGTCACATTTTCACCACTAGGCGTTGTGCCAGTCATATTTTCTATAGTTGTCGTAGCAACAGTGAGATTATCTGTCAAATTTGCATCAGTTGCCGCAGGAACAGTCGTATTTTTAGTGAGGGGGACACCAATAGTCACATTTTCAACAGTTATTATGTCTGGAGTCACATTCCCAGGGGATTCAGCAGTAGTAGTAAAAACATCGGTGGATTCTGGCACAGCAGTGGTAACTTCATTTAGTAGTTCGTCACAATTACATTCATGCGTCTCTGTAATAAAGTTGTAAGTAAAATTCATTTCACTATGCTCAAAGGAGAGCTCTGTACAATTATCACAACCTTTGATGGCGGACCTGCCTGTTGATCCTATCGTGACCTTGACCTTCTCATCACTTCCCAAAACATCCTGATCTGAATGAAGTTGTATTACCACTGGGGAGGTTTTGCTAACTTTAAAAACCAGTCCATCATAGCGTGATATATTAATCCGGGTATTCGCGCTGTTTAAAGATGCATTGGGGGATCCCGTGGTAATATCTAGAGTTTCTGACGTATCTGAAATTAAAAATTATAATACAAACAATGCAATATACTTTCGAATAGAGAGAGAGAGAAATGGTGTCTAACGTTCACTCAACACAAACTAGGTCATTTCGTGGTCAACATATGGTTCAATTTTATTTCGATATTTCGCTTGTTCGTAGGGGTCTTTGGCAGTGGGAGGAAAACAGAGGACCAGGAATACCCCCACGAGGTTGGACAGGCGATTCTACTCCTGGTCACGTACAAGCGGGGAATCGGAACCATGCCACTTGACTCAATGACAGACCTTCTGATATAACGCGCTCGAGCTTAACCATTTGCAACCCCCTATTATTTGGATCATTGCTAAACAAAGTCCATGGGTACCAATTTGGTTAATTTGGTGGGTTTTCTACCTTTTCTTTTTTTCTTATTTCTTGACTTGCTTCTTAATTTAAAGTCAATCTAGTGGATTGTTTCTTGTGTTTTTGGCTATTGGCTTATTTCTTAATTGTGGAGTCGATTTGGCTTTTTTTTTTAATTTTTGACTGCTAACTGTTTTTTTACTTACTCTAGGGCCAACTTGCCTTATCTAGAGCTTGTTGTTTGAATTGATATTTTTTGAATTAATAACATAGCAGCAATACCAACCTAAAGTGGCTTGACATAAACCTGGTAACATGTCCGTACAAAACGTGTTCTTCCACCTATATTCTCTAGTTCTTGTGGACATATAAACACAGTTCTTGTCTAATCCTACTACAGGTTCATATGGTATCCAATTTACCCAGGATAATGGTTGTCCATCATAGTTAATCCAGTCACTGTTTGTTTCAGATTTAACACCGATCCACAAGTATTCATAAGTACTGAAGATGAAATGACAAAAATGTTATTGGCAATCATTATTAAATGTGAAAAGTGGTTTGCCATGATGATAACCAATCCTTTGTTAAACGGACTCCCGTTTTATTATAATAACACTAATCCGTTATTATAACACTAAACCCAAAACTCAATAGCCTTTAAAAATTAATACACTTGGTCTTATATGGAGATTTGACTGGAAATGTTATTTGGCAATTATCATTTAATGTGAAAAGTGGTTTGCCATGATGATAACCAATCCTTTGTTAAATGGACTCCCGTTTTATTATAATAACACTAATCCGTTATTATAACACTAAGCACAAAACCTAATAGCCTTTAAAAATTAAAACCTCTGGTCTTATATGGAGATTTGACAGAAAATGTTATTTGTCACAGAGTTAATGACACCAACTACTCGCTTTTTATGACACAAATTCATTTTAAAACATAAAACTCAATTGCCTTTATATCTGGTCTTGTATGGGGATTTGACAAAACATGTTATTGGCAATCATTATTAATGGGTTTATCAGAGAGTTAAGTATGCCCACTACTCGTTTGGTGACGGAATCCATTTTTTACAACACAAAACACACTAGCCGTTATATATTACAATATCTGGTCTTATATGGACATTTATACTTGTTTGAAGCGAGGTGGGGGTGGTGGTGAATGGTTAGCGCGTGCGCGTTGTATCATAAGCTCTGTCATTCATTCCACGGTTGTATGTGACAAGGAGCAGGGTCGCCTGTCCAACCTCGTGGGTTTATTCCCGACCCTCCGGTTTCCTCCCACTACTAAAGACTTCTACGCGCAAGCGATTTATTAAAATCAAATTGAACAATATGTTAGTCCCGAAATGACCTAGTTTGTGTCGAGAAGACTGTAACTCCATTTCTCACTCGCTCTCTCTAGACTTGTTTTGAACTACACTAATATGAAAGTTCTTCAAAAATGGTTGGATTCTGTTCAGCATTTACACAGATATTTTTCAACATTCGGTATCCAATGCAGAAAATATAAGCCGATTTTCCGGTGGTTTCCCCTTGCCATGGGTGCAGGGCGGAGGGGCGCGGCAGTTGACAACATATAGTCTTTCGTATGGGATGAAAAACCGAGGTCCCGTGTACACACTTCTGTGCACGTAAAAGAACCCTTGGCAAAGTTTCCCTCATAGCACAGTGTATTACGTATATTATCCCAGGCGGGGCAGAACAGTGGGACGTTAAACCCCATTACATGGCATGAGATTATCGGTGGCGTGGATTAAGCGATGAAAAATTAGGCAGTGTCCGAAATTAGCTCGATCGGGATCAGGGGATTTATAATTCGAGGGGATATAGAGTTTGATTGTATTTGGTTTGAAAGGATAATTTAAGTTGACAGTGAAAGGAACCCGATCCTGGACCACATTTTATTCTTACCTAATTATATGGTTATAAATTGATCCAAGACGTTGAACATATTCCCAACCGTTAAATATCGCTATTTCGCCATTTTGTCTTCGACATATATTGTGTGTACCGGATGCAGATTGGCTGCTGTTTATTAACCAATAACAACGGTCTATTACAATTGTTCCGGGACATTTCATTGACATGGCAACACCTGGAAATAAAAACAAAAATATGTTGATTTTTTTTAGAGATCAAATGTCTGTGTTTTATGTGATGCAAGGGGGTTGGATGTTATGTCATTGAGTCAAGCGGTTTCGACCTCCAGCATGTACGTGAGCAAGGAGTAACGCTAACCCTGACCCTACCCTAGTGGGTTTCCTCCAGGTCTCCCGGTTTCCCCCCACTGATAAAGACCCCTCCGTACAACTGAATTATTAGTCCCAACAGGATCTTTCCATCCTCGTGGGTTTTCTCCGGGTCCTCTGGTTCCCCCCCCCCCACAGCTTAAGACCTCTACGCGAATTACTGAAATAAAATTGACCCATATGCTAGTCCCGAAATGACCTAGTTTGTGTCGAGTGGACCTTAAACCACCCCCCTCTCTCTCTCTCTCTCTCTCTCTCTCAAAAGAATCTAGTGTGTATCGAGTAGGAAGACTTTCTGATTCCTACACCCGTGGGATTGGTGACATTCTATACAGCAGGATTAATACAGATCGGGGGATTCGTTGTGGATTCTCTGGCAATAATACAGATCATTAAAAAATCATACGGATCAATAATAAACATACATCATAAAGTTTAAGTTCGGTTCCAAAAGACTCTCGGGCCTTTATTATTAATTGCTTGTCATTTATAAGTAGTTGTCGGAGGCTTGACTTGTATGGAAGACCAAATAGCTCTTTATTCAGTATTCTTAGTCCTTATTTCTTAATTCATAGTCCTTAGTTCTTATTTCTTCATTTGTTGTCGTATTCCGGCATTTGTACACTAAAATTAACATTTGTATCTTAAAATAAATATTTGTTCTACAATTCAGACATTTATCTTATCATATTTATAAAATGAATTTTAATTGTATTTCAATATAAAGATAAAATTTATTTTAAAAAATCAAAAATTGGTCTACATTTACATTTCATCAGAGAAATACAACGAAAAGCAAATTTGGAACAACAAATTTCTAATTACAAACCACCAAATAAAAATCTTGCAAAACATTACTCCAAAAACATTTCTCCTAAACCATTTCTCGAAATGGTTCGAACCGGAATATTATGACGACATGGGCGGAAAGCAACTTTGCATACAATAATTCACCATACAATAAAATTAAATTAAATGAAGAAATAAGAATTAAGGACTATGAATTAAGAACTAAGAATTAAGAACACTGAATAAAGAGCTGCCTGGTCTTCCATAGACTTGCGCTTGATGGCGACAAAATTTCAAAAACAAGTAGCATTCGGTGTTTTAAGAGATAAAGTCCTTTATTTCTCTACTTATTTGTCAAAGTGTCACATACAACAGACAACTGTATGGTCGTTCGGATGGAACGAAAACAGAGGTTATGTGTACACATTGGCGTGCAAGTAAAAGATTTCTTGACAGTTGGAATTTGATAATAATCATGAAGAACATAATGGATGGCCTGAATTTGAACTAGTGTCATGGCCCTTTATAATTAAATGTTGTGCTTTGTCACCTTAATAAATAATCGAGTGGAATATAATTGAAGGTCTGAATTTGCGGCAATCCAATTGGGCAACGTGATGTGCTGGCTTATTCGGTATTCGGGATTCGGCAATAAAACAGGTGATTGCTGGAGATGACTGCCCCGTACACTCTAACAAATCAGTCAGCACCCTACTCGCTTGAGAAACGGTCGTCTCCGTGCTAATCGGTCACCCAACGAGGAAATGGTCGAATGCAAGATAAATCGTTCTCTTTTAGTGGCGAATCCCGAATAACGTTATTGGCGAATCCCGAATAACGATCCAGCACGTTATTCGGGATTCGGGATTCAGCAATAAAACAGATCACCCAACGAGGAAATGGTCGGATGCAAGATAGATTGTTATGTTTTAGTGGCAAATCCCAAATCCCGAATAACGTGCTGGCTCGTTATTCGTTATTGGCGAATCCCGAATAACGAGCCAGCACCATATTCGGGATTCAGCAATAAAACAGGAGTTTTCTGGAGAGGACTGCTCGCATAACAAACGGTCGTCTCCGTGGTAGTTGGCCGCGCAACATTTTCTTATCCCTACCGTCGGAGGTAGCGAGGAAATGGTCGGGTGGTAGGTAGGCCAGCCTGTTTTACTATCGAATCCCGAATAACACACTGGGTCGACAATAAAACAGGTGAGTGCAGGAGAGGAATGCCCAGTGCACATCAACAAACCAGTTAACACCTTGTTCGCTCAACAAACGGTCATCTCCTTGTTAGTCGGTCACCCAACGTTCACTTACCCCTACGGTCGGGAGTAGGGAGGAAATGGTTGGATGCAACGTAGGTCGGTCTGTTTTAGTGGCACGTTATTCGGGATTCGGCAATAAAGCAGATGATTGCTCGTTATGACTGGCCCGTGCACTCTAACAAGCCAGTCAGCACCCTACTCGCTTGACAAACAGTCGTCTCCAAGGAAATGGTCGGATGCAAGATAGATCGTTCTGTTTTAGTGGCGAATCCCGAATCCCGACTAACGCGCTGGCTCGTTATTCGTTATTGGCGAATCACGAATAAAGAGCCAGCACGTTATTCGGGATTCGGCAATAAAACAGGTGATTGCTGGAGATGACTGCCCCGTGCACTCTAACAAACCAGTCAGTACCCTACTTGCTTGAGAAACGGTCGTCTCCGTGCTAATCGGTCACCCAACGAATCGCGAATCCCGAATCCCGAATAACGTGCCAACTTCACGTTGCCTTCAAATTGAATGTATCTCTGAGCATTATTATTTGATCCAATTAAAATCAATAGTACAAGTGTATTTATGATCATTATTATTTGATCCAATGAAAATCAATTTTACAAGTGTATCTAATAGTATTATTATTTTAAAAAAGACGTATATAGTCATTGATTTTGTGAATACAATATAACAATAACGGTTTGGAAGTTATGAAATGACAAGAGAGAGAGAGAGAGAGAGAGAGAGAGAGAGAGAGATTAACTTCCAATCAAGACAAACTAGGTCATTTAGGGACTAACAGATGGTTCAAGTTTATTTCAATAAGACACACAAAGCTGATCTGGCGACCCTACTGCCTTGTCACGTACAGACGTGGAATCGAAATCACGTCACTTAATTATCACTGATCTAAAGCGCATGCGTTACACAACTCGGTCATCAAATCTACTTTACAGATCTAAACCCCTTCACAAAACATTCGTTAGATCTAATTGATAAGGCCAACTTCAAGATTGGTCAAAGGTCACGAGATGTAAACAGTGCTAGTGGATTGGCCTTAACAAATAGATTTAGCCCAAAACCTTCGTTCCCAAGATCAGCAACTCTTCTTGTGTCAAAATGTAAATTACAATATTTCGGTTACGTGGAATAGTTTACCATATAGTGTTAAAATCCCAAGTTCACTCGAATCGTTTAAAGGACATTTGAAAATTCGTTTATTTGGTTTATTTGTTTGTGTAAAGTGTACCGAGATGGCACCTTGATCCCAAGTATGTACGTGACAAGGAGTAACGGTCGCATATCCAACCTCGTGGGTTTTCTCCGGGTCTCCTGGTTTAAATTTCTCCCACTACTAAAGACCACTACGCACAACCCGCAACAGAACTATTAAACCCCCACCCCTCCTCCTCCTCACACCCACCTCACCCTCTGTCACCCGTCCTGCACTACGGATCCTTCACCACGGACAAGGGGAGAGTCTACCAAGTTAGCGAATTGAGCAAGCTTTTGGGGTATGATCTGGCGCGATATAAATAATATTATTATTATAATTATGAATTCATGCTTGTTCCTTTGAAAATGGCGCATCGATTAACGGATTCGGATTTTTTAGATGAATTCACAATATGGCACTACCGTATTTGTTATTAGAATCATTGGGCTACAGGAGTTATATCGCAATTGTAATCACATCGATAATTTAATTAATAGGTGTCATACACAAACGGTCATAGACGCCACGTGGCTTTGGGGTAGCTTAAGGTGAGTTATTCGGGTTAAAAATTAATATATATATTTCGATTGCAGAAAACAGTTTAGCATGTGTTATTAGGGTTCACTGTTTTCCGATTACAGAAATCGTGGTATCATGGGCTATCAAGATTCAGTATTTTTCTACATTTCCGGTTACAGAGAACGGTTTCGCATGCGTTACCCGGGTTTAATATTTTCGGTTAAAGAGATGGGGTTTAACGTCCACTCTACACAAACTAGGTCATTTCAGGACTAACATATCGTTCAATTTTATTTCAACAATAATTCGCTTGCGCTAGAGGTCATTAGTAGTGGTAGGAAACAGGAGAACCCGGATAAAACCCACAAGGTTGGACAGGCAACCCTACTCCTTGTCACGTACAACTGGGGAATCGAAACTACGCCAGTTGACTTCATGACAGACCTTATGATACAGCGCGCACGCGCTAAAAAATTGGCCATCCACCCCCGATAAGATATCAAAGTTGAAATACTTACTGGCTAGGGAAAATAGAATCAAGCTAACTACCAAAACCATTTTTTTACGTCAAAATAGTTCAATTATTTTTCGCTAATTACTTCACCTTGAATGCGGCCATGGCAATCTAAAAAATAAGAAGCAGTGTCAATTTCACTCATAGCATACTGAATGGTATATGTCCGGCTGCATTATCTCAGTCGATGCAGAACAGTAAGACGTTAAACCCCATTTAATTTGTTTTCGGCTAAAAACTTTACCTTGAATACGGCCATGTCAATTTCACTCATAGCATATTGCATGGCACGTGCCCAGCTCCATTAACCCAGTCGGTGCTGAACAGTAAGATGTTTAACCCCATTTCATTTCATTTCTCATAATGGTACCAATAGTCTATTTTCCTGTATTTATTTACACCATTTTCTAGTCGGGAAGATGAAAGGAGTTGGTTTTAAAAGAAAGGTTATAAACGACGTACTGCTCAACCCATCAAAAATTCAAGAGATTGAATGATTAACGTTTGCTCGAGAGAGTTTTAAAACATTTTTATAACAAAGGGTTCTAACACTGGGAACTATTATTGACAATCGATCTATTTACTCATTTATGCCAAGTTCCCACTGTCGTGTGATGCGTTACAATAGGATTGTTCCTATTGAGTCCACGACCTGATCGTGCAGATACGTTCGGTTACGTTTCAATACGACCAACCGTGGAAGCAATATTGGTAGGATCAACACGATTAAAGCTACGATTTCTATCGTTGTGTGTGTGTGTGTGAGAGAGAGAGAGAGAGAGAGAGAGAGGGTGTGTGTGTGTGTGTGTGTGTGTGAGAGAGAGATGGGTTTAACATCCACTCGGCACAAACTATGTCATTTGGGGAGTAACACATGGTTCAATTTTATATTTCAATAATACGCTTGCGCTTAGGGGTCTTTAGGGGGGGAAACTGGAGGTTGGGCAGGCGACCCGACTCCTTGTCACGTACAACCGCGAAATCGAAACCACGCCAGTTGACTTAATGACAGACCTTATGATACCCGCTAACCATTCGGCCATCCAACCCCCTCCCCCCTTTAATCGTACCAAGAATCGTGATAGTTGGAACCAAGAATTAGAGAAGATAGTCCAAGCATATCAAGTCTGAAAGGATTGGTAGAGACATAAATTACAAGGAGGTTTAACGGTCTACTGTCCTGCACAAACGACCTATTAAAGATGGGGATAATACATGTAAACTTTGTCCGGACAGCGGCGCTACGGCAAACTCTAATTTGGATTTAGTGTTCTCTTGCGTTCACGCCACTGTCTACACGGAACCTCCGCCGTTCGTTCCACCAGAACGACTAGACCCACTGTACCTAGCCAGGCCCTCAGTCCTGTACCACTGAAAAGGGGTTATCACACCGAGAAAAATCCAGAGTGTCTTTCTCAGCCAATGCAGGGGTGGAATCTTGGACTCACTCACTCACTCACTCACCCAATATTCAACGCCCCTTTTAAATCTAATTTTATACCCCCTTTAATATGTTTTTAATAATCTTTGACAGAAAATGTATTTTGCCACACTCATACGAAATGAAATGGGGTCTAACGTCCTACTGTTCTGCTCCTATGATGGGTTAATGAAGACGGGCATACGCCATACAGTGTACTATGAGGGAAATTTTGCCCGGACAGACAGCGGCACTATGGCCTACTGTTATATCGAATTACAGCTGTCAAGGGATATTTTACTTGCACGGTGCACGCCAATGTGTACACGGGACCTCGGTTTTTCGTCGCATCCCAACATCTATACCCTGCCAGACCCTCTGTCCTGCATCACTGACAAGGGGAGCCACGCGGAAAATCTAGATGAACTTTCTCGGCCAATGCAGGGATTGAATACCCGACCTCCAGGTTAGCGAGCCAACGTCTTACCCACTTAGCCACCGTAGCTACCATATTTATACAATTATTCAATCAATTCGCATCACATTTAAATCATTAATTAAACATTATAAGTAAATAGATTGGAGTCATATTTTTGTAATAATAACAGAAATTGACTATTTACTTTATAGCTTCAATAAATAACTTTTTGTGAGTTATAAATGTTGATTGAACTTTTAAAATATTTTTCTGTGAGTTATAATGTTGACTGAACTTTTAAAATATGGAAGACAAAACAGCTCTTTATTCAATGTCTTAATTCTTAGTTCTTAATTCATAGTCCTTAATTCTTATTTCTCCATCTGTACACTAAAATTAACATTTGTGAAATGAAATGAAATGAAATGAAATGGGGTTTAACGTCCTACTGTTTTGCTCCGAACTGGGCTAATGATGACGGGCATACGCCATACAGTGTGCTATGAGGGTAAATTAACATTTGTACACTAAAAATGCATTTTACAAATCTGATATGACAAATGTCTGATTTGTAAGACAAATATTGATTTTAAGATACAAATGTTAATTTTAGAGTACAGATGTCAAAATACGACAACAAATGAAGAAATAAGAATTAAGGATTAAGAAATTGGGACTAAGAACATTGAATAAAGTGCTGTTTGGTCTTCCATATTAAGAACCCCCACCTGTTCAATTTCTATCGTAATTAACCAATGAAGGAAAACATTGTATATCTATGTGATCAGCTATTTTTTTCTGACTTCAGACACGTTATTGCTATTTTTGTTTTAAAATTTGAATTTATTCGTATTTTTTTTTTTTTTTTTTAATTTGAATATCATTAATCATTTGTAAGGTAAGAATCACAGATAGAAAAGAAATAGGGTTTAACATCCTACTGTTCTGCTTCGAACTTGGCTAACGAAGAAGACGGGCATACGCCTTGGAGTGTGCTATGAGTGCAATTTTGCCAGGACAGCGGCACTATGGCCTACTCTTATATCGAATTTCAACTGTCAAAGGATCTTTTCATGCACGCCAATGTGTACACGGGACCTCGGTTTTTCGTTCCATCCGCCCTGCATCACTGACAAGGGGGAACCACGCCGGAAAATAAGAATGAACTTTCTCGGCCAATGCAGGGATCGAACACCCGACCTCCTGGCTAGCGAGCTAATCACAAATAATTAAAGATGCATTGTGTAAGGTTTGGATACAGAGCTGATAGTTCTCGCTATATATAATAGTTAAAAAATAGATAACGAAAACAGACTATGCTGAAAATTTTAGTCAAATTGCTTCACTCTGAACAGAGATATTAGCCATTGTGCAATAATAAAAAAAAGGTCTCGCGGTTATCTATTTTTACGTTAAATCATCCATCATAAAGATATTCAAATCCACTAAATATCACAGGCTAGCGTCGACATCGAGAGTTGATTATGGTCTTGATAGGCTAATTAATGTTTAAGTAATAATTAAGATAACATTTCAGGCCTAAAGAAAGGCGTGCAATAGGAAGATTTAGCTCTTACATAATGTTTAATTAAACTAATGTTTACATAAGGGTTGTTTTTTTTCTGGAATAAATCTTGAGTCAAGTGACAAACTAGGTCATTTAGGGACTAACAGATGCTTCAATTTTATTTCGAGTAGGGGTATCTAGCAGTGGAGCGAACTGGGAGGACCCAAAAAAGACTCATAAAGCTGGTCAGACGGCCTAATTACTGCATGTCACGTACACTGAATCGAAATCGCCACACTTAACACTCAATGATCTAAAGCGCACGAGTTACACATCTTGGGGGGGTTGGGGGCCGAATGGTTAGCGCGTGTGCGTTGTATCATTAGGTCTGTCATAAAGTCAACCGGCGTTGTTTCGATTCCCCGGTTGTACGTGACAAGGAATAGGGTCGCCTGTCCAACTTCGCGGGTTTTCTCCAGGTTCTACGGTTTCCGCCCACTGTTAACCACTCCTGTTTAGTCGTTCGGATGGGACGAAAGGTCGACGTCCCGTTTACACCTTAGTAGTAGCGTACGCTGGATGTTTATACTGAATGTGTACGCTGGGTGTGCATAATGAATGTGTACGCAGGGTGTGTATATTGAATGTGTACGCTGGATGTGTATATTGAACGTGTACGCTGTGTGTGTATATTAAATATGTACGATGGATAGGTATGTTGAATGTGTATGCTGGATGCATGCATACGCTGAATTTGCATTGAATGGACGTGTGTGCTAAATTTACACGCGTATGCGTAAGCTGAATGCATACGCTGAATGTAAGATACATGCTGAATGCGATTTCTCGGTAACCCAGAATAAATCATTATAACTCGTAGTAATCCTTTCATTTCCCGCCGTCAATTATAAAACTAGTAACTAATATCCGCTCTGTACAGCTAGTAATACCTGATAGACAAACAATATTGGAAAACATATGGAAAAAATCGAAACGAAATGCTTAATTTACAGTCAGGTAAAAGACAATATTAGAAGAGAAGGCAGCACAACAATCGCTCACCATGCTAATAAATATGAAATGCATTTTAAAAAGATAAAATAAACGAGCGAAGATATTGCTCATTATTATCGGCTTCCCGAACGAATATTTACGAGAGTTTATTCTCATTAGGACAGTTATCTAAATAGCCGTTTGTAAACGAAATGATTTATTAATAGTTTTGCGAACAATATTTCATTGTTTTTATTTAAACTGGAAAATCTCACGTTATAGAGGTTTGATGAAAAGATAAGAGGCTGAATTCATAGAATAAATAGTTTGATAAATATTTGAAGTATTATTTTTTTATAAGGGCGGTTATCTTAATGATTCATTAAGAGAGAGAGAAATGGGGTTTAATGTCCACTCGACACAAACTAGGTCATTTCGGGACTAACATATGGTTTAATTTTATTTCAATAATTCGCTTGCGCATAGGGGTCTTTAGCAGTGGGAGGAAACCAGAGGACCCGGAGAAAACCCACGAGGTTGGACATGCGAAAAAATGATTCATTAAAGGGCCATTGTGTAAGGTTTAGATAAAGAGCAAGTCCTTCTCGTTATAATAGCTCAAAGATAGAAATTGCAAAATGAATATATTGATTTTTTTTTCAAATTACTTTATTCTGTACGAAGTTATCACTGTTTGAAGTTTTAATACTTGTTATTCAAGACTTAGCCTTGAATTGGCATGTTAAATTAAATCTTTAAATGGCGATCGTGTATCAATCCGTTTAAATCTCCGCCATCCGATAGTCTAGAGCAGCAATCTGGTTAAAACACAGATCCTATTTCGTTTCGTTTTTATAGTTCAAAATTTCGTTTGACTTGTCTTTACTACACTTGGATCTGGAAGAGTTGTTATTTAACTCGTGTTCTGAATGGTGCCAGGGATAAGCCAATGAAACGGTCTGTCACGGCGAGGTTTAGGCGTGTTTTGCACGGAACTGTGGGTAATCCACTAGTAACATCAATGCTGATTGGTTAATCAAATGTCTGACATCATAGGGTCATAAGTCGGTCTTTTGACCCCTGACATGACCTATCGCTATAACTTGTCAGATCTTCATGTAGTGTAGGCCATCGAAAGTATAAAAAAAACGAAACGAAAAATAGATCTGTATTTTAATCAGATTGTCTACAGCAGTGGTTCTCAACCTTTTTTTGCCAACGGCACACCTGGTTAAATATATATGAAAAATAATTGAATTTTGCAAAATAAAAACATGACAAGTCATAGACGGCATACAACCGTATAGATATGGACTAGTCATGGACACATAGAGTGACTCAAACTAAATAAAGAAAAACGCAGCTATGAAGATACCAGTAGACACCAGTGAATACTCAATTGAGATCACGTTTTTTTTTGTGTACCGTTCAAAATTTCGCGGCACACTTAGGAAGATCTTGCGGCAGACCTGTGTGCCCCGGCACACTGGTTGAGGATCACTGGTCTAGAGGGTTCATTATAGGCTTGCCATGGGCGTACATGTCTAAATAATAGTTTATAGAACATTTAAAGGGAAAATAAAGATCTGCAATTGGCAGATTTAGTTTATACATGATGCATCTTTAAGAATTTTGAGAACCATATTTCATTCTTTGTTTAAAAAAAGAACCCCTGGAAAATCTCTCATTATAATGGTTTGATCAAAAGGGAAATTGCTGAAATCATAGAATAAACGCTTTGATAAATATTTGAAGTTTTATTTTTATTAGGACAGTTATCTAAATAGCCGTTTACATACGAAACGATTTATTACAAGTTTTTCGAACAACATTTCATAGTTTTTTTATGATGAAATATCTCACATTATACATACGAAATGATTTATTACTAGTTTTTCGAACAATATTTCATAGTTTTCTAAGATGAAAAATCTCACATTATACATACAAAATGGTTTATTCATAGTTTTTCGAACAACATTTCATAGTTTTTTTTATGCTGGCCCCGAGTTAACAAAGCATTCTCAGACTAAAGTTGAGAATTTACCCAACTTTCAATTACTGTTTATTAGAAATATCTTTGATCCAGAAACCCCATAATGCACTACTGACACGGGTAAACCACGCTGGAAAATCCCGAGCACCCAACCCCCCACCACACCCTTAACCACATCGATACATCTTTGCCTGTAGTCTAAACAATGAATATGTATATTATGTTGTCTTGCTTTTGTCTCCTTTCTCCTTTGGCGAAACCGTACGATTATTTCCAAAACAAACTTATGAAACCGATATAATGAATAATAAATGTATTACGATAAATAGATACATACGTATAAATAAGAAGTTAGTGATGCAGAATTTCTTTTTATCAACATTGAGTATTCGTGAATCCAAATGACAATTGTTACAATCATGATAAAACTTTGGTTTCTATGGTTTACTGAACAAGCCGTCTCTCTCCCTGTTTTATAACCAAGGATGAATTGTCAACATACAGATAAAAAACATTGTATGAAATCAAATGAAATGTAACGTCCTATTCTTCTGCTCCGACTGGGCTAATGAATACTAAAATGAGGTTTAACGTCCTACTGTTCTACTCCGACTGGGCTAATGAATACTAAAATGAGGTTTAACGTCCTACTGTTCTGCTCCGACTGGGCGGATGAGACGGGCATACGCCGTACATTGTGCGAAGATGGAAATTTTGTCTGGGCAGCGGTACTATGGCCTTGTCTTATATCGAATTCCAACTGCCATGAGATTTTTTACGTGCACGCCAACGTATACACGGGACCTCGGTTTTTCGTACCATCCAAAAGACTAGACAGCTGTCCTTGCCAGGCCCTCCGTCCTGCATCACTGACAAGGGGAAACCACGTCGGAAAATCGAAACCACGCAAGTTGACTCAATGACAGACCTTATGATTCAACGCACACCTGCTAACAATTCGGTCATTGAGTCGACTGGCGTGGTTTCGAATCCCCGGTTGTACGTGGCAAGGAGTAGGGTCGCCTGTCCAACCTCGTGGGTTTTCTCCGGGTCCTCCGGTTTCCTCCCACTGCTAAAGACCCCTACGGGCATGCGAATTATTGAAATAAAATTAAACCATATGTTAGTCCCGAAATGACCTAGTTTGTGTCGAGTGGACATTAAACCCCATTTCTCTCTCTCTCTCACTAACAATTCGGCCCGGCTAAACATTGCATAAATAGCTTCGTTTTACATGTACGGTGCTGGGCTATTATGTTTCTATCTAACATTTCAGGCCTAAAGAAAGACTTGTAATAAGCAGATTTTGCTCTTGCATAATGCATGTTTAATTTTACAATTATAATTTATATCTCATGCTGCCATGGGTTTGTATACAAATAATTTTTATATTTATAAATTACATGCTATTCTCTGACGCTTTTGTATACAAATTAATTCTACAATTATAAATTATATATCATCCTCTCACGGGTTGGTATACCCATTAATTCTATAAAGCTTTTCCGTCTTCATTAGCCCCGTTAAACCCCCTTTCATTTGTATCGATAATTATAAATTATATACTACTCGCTCAAGCGTTTGTATAATAAATATTTCTAGAACTAAGAATACGGGTAATGTAGTCTTAAAGTAGCTAAGTCCGTAACCCAATATCATTCAAAATCTTCGACATTGAAAACACGAATTTTTTTGCAATTTAAATCAGCATTGGTGTGGTGATCTTACCTGGAAAAGATTGGCTTCTGATATCCAATATTTCAGATAAAATAAACATTTTACCATTGGTACACGAATCGTGTACCATAATGCGTTTCAGTGCAATTTGTAACAAGGTGCTCAAAGAATAGGGCTAGACATATTCCACATGTCATAGCAAACGGTAATGCCATATTCTTTTTTGTAGAGCATGCACAATAAATACTATCGATGTTGACTGGAATAACCAGACGCTAGAAACTGACTTTCGGTTGAGACTTCTGGCGTATATCGCCGAACATAACTGATGACAATTCACAGTAAAACAGAAACGATTGAATGTAAAACAGTTTATATAAATTCCACCAATTATATTATTATATGTGTTGCGACCCATTTGTGCCAATTTCTAGCTCGAAAATATTACCGATTTAGCTCCTTTAAATTTGGTATTCCCAGTCCATGCTTATATGTATATGGTACTTTTTGTCTAATACTATTCACCATATGTTCGGCGCAATATAGCCCGGTTGGAGCCGATGGTGCGAAAAAAAAAATCCATGTTTTTTATTATACATTATGATATAATATTATGGACAGGTTGATCTAATTAAGTTGTGTGTGGTTTAATGGTCGAGAGCGAGACATTAACCCTTGTGGGTTCACATTGTGAGAATCACATAGCAGGTATCATGAGGTCCATATGGACCCCAGTTATAATTCAAGTTTTAACGTACAGATATATTTGAATTAAAAGGCAGCGGTTTGGTTTTTATTTGCATTCATATTTGACATCTGAAAAACAACTAAATTATTATCCAAAAACATTTTAGTGGCATATGGAAGAGATCTAATAACTCTCACCAATTTGCTACTGTGTGTACTATGTGATAAAAAGGTTACTGTGTGAACCATCGTAAATTTTAAACGGATTTCTTCGATTATGAACAAACTACTTAACTTTGGTTACTATAAACTTACCTGTGTGTTTGTAATGAACTCCCGTTCGATAAAATTCATTGCACAACTAATTATCACAACGATGAGAACACGTTCTCTCTTGAAAAATTTGAAAATTTACTTGTAATTTCGACAGAGTCGATGTCAACAATGTCTTCGTGACGTATTGGTCGAATCCAACCAATATACATGTTGCGGGGGTTGGTTAACATTGAAAGATAGTTTGACAGCGCGATCATTTTGATCGTATATGGGTTTGGGCGACGAAAAATATCAATTGAAGGCAATTACATAGGAGATTTATATGGAAACCATTGATCACCAGTCTATCAAATTTTCTTCACAATTAAAATATCACTGATTGCACGGATACTCGTAAAAATAAAGTCATGTATAAACTATAAATATCCTATCTTCTTTATGTTATAAATAATTTAACAAGGATCATGAAGCTTACCTCCGAATTCTCTGAGTGTATTTTTAATTTTATACGCATTCTTTCGATCGAATAATAACCGCTTAAGTAACATCTTTAAGCATGTTGCGGCAGCCCTCAGCGTGCCTATTGGGTGCCCGGTGGGTATATAATGCTACTAAGCCCGTATGACCCCGTAAGAAGCGGAACATTAATTCTCGATTCGACAGTTTTGACCGAAGTGTGATAAAGCCCGTAAAACGAATGTATAGTTGTGTTTGTGCGGCATGCGTGTTCAAAAGTAAATTATCCCATCCGAGTCGCTAATCAAATAATTAGAACAAAATATTTCAAAAAGTAAAGCTATAAAATTTGCAGAGATTTTACTAGAATGTAAAAGACGGTAACTAAATATAGGAATGCGGGTAGTTATGTGTGCGAACGCTCAAACTCAATGCCAATTGTCGTAGGTATCCAGACCACTCGGACCAAAGACTACTCGGACTAAGACCAGTCGGACCAAAACAAGACCAGTCGGACCAATTAAATTATATTATAAGGCTAGACAATATGCTATTTATTTATTATTAAATCACAATACAAAGAAGCAAATAATTCTTATACGGAATTCTTATATTTAGAGTTGTTTAGTTCAATTTTGTGTACGGGAAATAAATCAACGATTAGTTTTAAAATTAATTAATAATGATGCCAAAAAAAAATATCAATCTAATTTTTCTTATTTACTCTTGCAATGAGACTCGGTATGTCCAGACTTTTGACAGTTTCTGCATATACGGGTATACTGTTCTTGTCTGATAGCTTAATTTTACTTTTTCCACATTCGCGGTATCCCCAGTGGTTTCATTCCGTTCTACCCCACTAACCCCTGGGTTACTATATATGGGGGGGGGGGGGAGACACGTTTTCAAGTTATCCGCCCTTGATGCGTTAATATAAACAGCACATAATAATACGACGACCGGACGTTTATATGCCCCTTTTTAAACGTGACTACAAGTGTGGTTCTCGATATTTTGCGATTTGGGATACAATTATCAATTTATTCAAACAACACATTATTATTAGTTCGAGTAGTCATATTAAAACACACACAATTATCAATTTATTAAAATAACACTTTATTATTGGTTCGAGTAGTCATATCAAAATAAACACAATTATCAATTTATTAAAATAACACTTTATTATTGGTTCGAGTAATCATATTAAAACAAACGCAATTATCAATTTATTAAAACAACACTTTATTATTGGTCCGAGTCGTCTTTCTGTTGGGTCCGAATAGTCTTTTTGTATGGTCCGAGTA
Organism: Patella vulgata; assembly: GCF_932274485.2. Taxonomy (NCBI): domain Eukaryota; kingdom Metazoa; phylum Mollusca; class Gastropoda; family Patellidae; genus Patella; species Patella vulgata. The sequence goes on from NC_065879.2 coordinate 84,470,375, forward strand.
GTCTATTTGTTTGGGCTGAGTGGTCTATCAGTTGGTCCGACTGGTCTTGAACCGACTGGTCTTTGGTCCGAGTGGTCATGGATTGTTGTCGTAATTGTACTTGAATTTCCTATGCTGTCACCCCTAATACGAAATGATATCTTCCGCAGAGCGACGTAACCATCTTCCATATTGGTATTTTTCTTTGGGAAAAGTTTGTGATATTTCAATTTTTCAAGAGAGAACTTGTTTTCATCGTTGTGATAATTAGTTGTGCAATGGATTTTATCGAACGGGAGTTGATTACAAACACACAGGTAAGTTTATAATAACCAAAGTTAAGTAGTTTGTTCATAATCGAAGAAATCCGTTTAAAATTTACCAAGACTCAGACAGTAAATTGCAATTCACGCTTGATACAAAAACCATTCAATATTTGGAATTCATCATTTAATTGTTGGTATCTGTAACATGCAGATGCTAAAAGAGGGAATACTCTGGCATACGCAATATGGTTTCAGGCAGCAAACACATTAGCAAAATCACTACTATGAGTTATAAGTTAGGGGTCCGGTTGGACCCCCTGTTCCCTTCAAGCGTTGGGCCTGATTTGCATGTGACATAACTCTTCATGTGGGAAGCATATGAATACCGATCTCTTTGCTACGTGTAAAAATGTATTGGAGACAAATTCACTAAATTTCAGAAAGTTGTACCCAGTAGTTGTTACAAAACACTATAAAACATGTGCATGGGGTCCACGGAGACCCCACGTGAACCGACAAGGGATAAGTAATATATTGAAACAACACGAGGGACATTAATTACACATCAACGTGTAATCTATATATAAAAAATGAATATGGGTAAAAACATAAAAAAGGAAATATGGGTAAAAACATAAAAAAAACTAAGTTCTTGTATGTCAAAATGTCACTTTAAAACACGGTGTTACAGTTCGCACGTGAGAAGAGGGGGCGGGTCGTCTTCCTAAAGTCTATTTCATTTCATTCCTATTAATATGTTTTGATGTTTTGTATAATAATTAATTCTATAAGTATAACAAAATTATTGTAATATCAAATTCTATGTTTACCGGGGTTGTATGTTCCTGAAATGAAATGGGGTTTAACGTCCTACTGTTCTGCTCCGACTGGGCTAATGAAGACAGGCATACGCCATACAGTGGGCTGTGAGGGAAATTTTGCCCGGGAAGCGACACTATGGCCTACCCTTATATCGAATTCCAACTACCAAGGGATATTTTACATGCACGCCAATGTGTACACGGGTTTTCGTCCAATTCGAACGACTAGTCAGTTGTCCTTGTCAGGCCCTCCATCCTGCACCATTGACAAGGTGAACTACGCCGGAATATTCCGATAAACTTTCTCGGCCAATGCAGGGGTCGAACACGCGACCTCCTGGCTAGCGATCCAACCGCTTACCCAATTAATCACCGTGGCTCCTTGTATGTTCCTATCTCAAATTTTTGTATGATAATTAATTATTATTTCAAACTTTTGTATACTAATTAATTCCAGAAATATAATTGAGAGATACCATTTATGGAAGCAGCAGTTTAAAAAAAATCTCCGATATATTGCAACGGTCACTGATTTAAACTAGTTTTGTCCCCCTTCAATAATTGGATGGCCGAATGGTTAGCGTGTACGCGCTGCATCTTAAGGTCCGTTGAGTCAACTGGCATGGTTTCCATTCCCCACTGCGTTGTACGTGGTTTCCCCCACTGCTAAAGACTCCTACTCACAAGCGAATTATTGAAATAAAATTGAACCATATTATTATGTTTGTCTCTCATATCCTTGTCATTAGAATTTATTCAATTTTTTTAATTCAAAAATTAGAAAAAGAAAAACGAAAGAACTTAACAAACATTCTTACCTTTTCGTCATCGGAATCTACAATAATCATCAAAGAAATGTTGACGTAAAACATCGTAACTTTAAAACTGAATCTGGAGAATTAAACAATGTTCACGGGATCTGATCCTTGGCAACAGCGTATAACAATCTATTCCACAATATTGATACAACCGGCTGGCTCTCTCACCCGTGTCCTAGCGACTGATCCATTCCATATAATATATAAAACGCTTGCTTCTACAGGCGTCTGTATTGCACTGTGGGTGGATAGTAGTCGTCTCAAGAGCAACTATTGTTTCAGTAAATACAATTACTGCTTTTTTAAAAAAATATTTTTGATTAACTACTTGATCTACTTCCATGACTTCAAACAATTTAAAATCGCTAATAATTAATGTAGATTCAATTAATTTGCATCGATTAAATTTCTGTTTCTAATAGTAGAAAGTTGTTTATACCCATCAGTTGGTGTCAACTGGTTCGTTTTTACAAATGATATATTTAAATTTGCATTGGATGTTGATCAATGCAGAGTGAATTCCCATGGGGCAGACTAGCGCGGCATTTCCTTAAACAATGAATTATGTAAGAGATAGAGAGAGAAATGGGGTTTAACGTCCACTCGACACAAACTAGGGGGATCACGTGGCTAAGTGGGTAAGACGCTGGCTCGCTAGCCTGGAGGTCGGGTGTTCGATCCCTGCATTGGCCGAGAAAGTTCATCCAGATTTTCCGGCGTGGTTTCCCCTTGTCAGTGATGCAGGATGGAGGGCCTGACAAGGACAACTGTCTAGTCGTTCGGATGGGACGAAAAACCGAGGTCCCGTGTACATATTGGCGTACACGAAAAGATCCCTTGGCAGTTGGAATTCTATATAAGAGTAGGCCGTAGCGCCGCTGCGCCGCTGCCCGGGCAAAATTTCCCTCATAGCACACCGTATGACGTATGCCCGTCTTCATTAGCCCAGGTTAGGAGCAGAACAGTAGGACGTTAAACCCCATTTCATTTCATTTCGACACAAACTAGGTCATTTCGGGACTAACACATGATTCAGTCTTAGACCCGGAGAAAACAAACGAGGTTGGACAGGCAATCTACTCCTTGTCACGTACAACCGGGGAATGTCGCTGGATAGACTTCATTAGCTGACACTATAGTGACATAATATATTCCCGTGTTATGGTATTAGTAAACAGAATTGACACAGAGAGAAAAACAAACAGAATTTATTGATCATAAGTATATTTATTATCTAATCAGATATTAAAAAAACACATGCTTGACTTTGTTAATAACTGGATTTATATTACAGTTTATCTATTAAGAGTGTATCCGCGAGAAGACCATGCAAAAATCGCAAAAAGTGCTAAGATGGGGAGTCGGAAGTTTTTGATCAAACTGATGGCATGACACCCCCTAGGGTCAAGAGGTAACATGCTGAAGTGGTTACAGTCTGATGTCACTCTAAAGGACTGTACAGGAATTATTCATTTTATGGTTAAAATTGCGGTTTTCACATGTGTATTTATCACCTTTTTTAAGCACAGACTGCATTCTATGGTGGAATAGAAACCTTCTAATTTTGACCCTGTCTGATAAAGCGGGTGGTCAACGTCTACCCCAGCACTAATTTGAAAAAAAAAAATCAGTACATACTAATTTTGTGTGGACTTGTTTTAGGGTACCATATTCACATTGTTCTTATAGTGCAGAAAAAGATACACTGTAACTTTTTCTTTCATGGTCGCAAGTAGAATTTCTTTGGATGGTTTTGAAGTGCTAAGCACATAGTATCCATGGGTGTAAAAAATGACCGGAATGCAACATACTTAAAACATACAGCTTATTGAAAAGTGCTAAAAATAAGCTTTTGTGATACATTTTTTTGCAAATTTAATTAGAGAAATAAATATTTTGACTTTTATACGTTTCCATCAATCCATAGCCATTATTTTACCATGTTGTACTCTATATAAGTGTGTATTTGTATTTATTGTATATTTGGTATTGTCGTATTGTCCCTTTAACATATTTGTTGTATTGTCTCTTTAAGATTTCATTTTCAAACAAGTTACCGAAAATGGCTACAAAATGTGTAATGTCAGAGCATGTTTCCACTATTCATTTTGGGACACATCCACTGATTTCTACAATACAGAAATGTGGAAGCTTAAATATTAACGGCAACGAAGCCTAATTGCGTCGAAGTTGGTGACATTGAACAGTGTAGTATGGTAGTTACAGCTCTCGGGCACCGTCAGCTGCACCTTTAGGGCCGGTTTTAGAATAAGAGACGCCCTAGGCAAACCCTCTGAACAGGGCCCACGACATGGACCTTGGGGCCCTGGGACAAGCAACTCGGTGAGAGGGTGGGTCGGGGAAGTCATGCGGTTGGTGGTTCGAATCTCATTTTTAGGTGAATTTTTCATTTTCGTTGGATTATTTTATTTAAAATAATGTCTATTTGAGAGTAATGGATATGTTTGTTAAGATTGAGCACGTCGAAACTCCAATGGAAGGTCGTGGACAACTGAAGAAGTCAATTCCCGTTGACGCCAGATGAGCCATGAACGATTACAGGCCTTTGAAAGTATTTTTTTTCAAGATATTTGTATAAAACAGATACTAATGTATTTTAGGGCTGGTAGTAAACACCATATGAATGAAAAGGAAAATAAATTGTTAGTTTTTTTATCTACTACGGTTAATTATCTCCAAAATAGGGAAATTACAGGTTAATTTCATGGGTTATTGTTTCCTTTACCTAGTTTTTGTCAAGTCGATTCCGGTCATTTTTATTTTTTGTATCAAAAGTTAGGAGGTTGCTTGTTCACGTGAGCATAAATTTTTTAAACCCACCCCATGAAAGAAGTAGCTATAGGGCGTCAAACTTTGGGTGACGAAAAATGGGGAATTTAGACAGGCTTTGATATCCAGTCCGTATACAGATCTCGTTCGCCAGAATCGTCTGAAGTTAATATTGTGGTAACAGCACTGAGTCATCTACAAACTTTGTGAGTTTGGTCTTTCTACTACGTATAGTAAAGGTGTAAGGACTTGCCAAAGTTGGTATTTGAGAAAAGACCGATTTTGGCAATTTCACCATATGAAAAATGTTTTTTCAATTTTCTCATACAGGAATTGAAAGATTTATCTAATATTGCACTTTTATGTGTTTTGGGACTATCCCAACTTATAAACCAAATTTGGTCAAAATCTGTGATTGAAGCCTTAGCACCTTCTGCATGGTTTTCTCGCGGACACGCTCATTGAGTCCACTGGCGTAGTTTCGATTCCCCGGTTGTACGTGACAAGGAGTAGGGTCGCCTGTCCAACCTCGTTTGTTTTCCCCGGGTCCTCCGGTTTCCTCCCACTGCCAAAGACCCCTACGCGCATGCGAACTATGGAAATAAAATTGAACCATATGTTAGTCCCGAAATGACCTAGTCTGTGTCGAGTAGACATTAAACCCCATTTCTCTCTCTCTCTATATATATATATATATATATTAGCCATAACTGGCAATCGTTACATTATGTTCAAGTGTTAAAAACAACACTTAAACTTCATAGAGTGTTTTACCAAGTTCACAATAATAATAGACACGTATAGGAATTGTGAAAATTATTTTATGTATTTTATCCTTGTTATTCCTTTATAAAACAAAAGAAAGCTGGCTTGTTTGTGATAATCGTTATTGTTTATTTAACATGGATGAATTCCATCTGAATAAAATCTATATATATTGGCGTTTGTCTGGTTGGCTGTTTGTTCGGGCTTGGCGGATGCAATAGTGCGGTCCCGAGGCTGACATTTAGCACCCGCATTTAGGCATGGGAGCAGTCCAACCTAGGTCAGGTGTAAATCTCAAGGACACGAGATGTAAACAGAGATTTGATTGGACAATAAAAATAGCCTCACACCGTGAAAACCCCAACTTTTCACTCCAATTGAATCAATGGTTAGACAAGGACTTCTCAGGACATCGCTTCAGGAATGCGTTACATGAGTTCACCTTTAAAGGACAATATTGGTGTCAGTCATTATCACGTATGTGATAGAACTCGTTAAACACGTTCAAAATATATTTTTTAACAAAGAGATCATTGTTACGATAGATGCGTTATGAGGGTTTCTACATAAGGAAGTGACGAACACAAAAGGAAAACACGAGTTATCCGTCTATATAACTGACTAAAGTGACGAGTGATATCAGATACATGGGCGAATTGCTGCTCACTAATGATTCCTTTGAAGACCAAAAGTTGTTATGTGATAGTATGATAGGATATCTGACAATTCAAAAAAGTAATTGAATGTCACTTGATAAGAGAACACGAGAAAAATAGAAATAGTTCGCACATTCACTTGTTTTTATTCATTCTATACTTAATCAAAACATGGTAATGCACGGACTTTTTCTATATTCTTTCGTTTTCTCTTTTCTAGTGACAGTCAATTTCTGTTTTGAATTGTCAGATATCCTCTCGCAGTCTCATATAACAACTGTTGGTCTTCGAACTACATGTAATTATTAGTGAGCAGAAGCCCACTTATCTGTTATCACTCGTCACTTCAGTCAGTTATATAGAAGGAAATGAAATGAAATGAAATTGGGTTTAACGTTCTACTGTTCTGCTCCTATACTGGGCTAATGAAGACGGGCGTACGCCATACAGTGTGCTATGAGGGAAATTTTGCCCGGACAGCAGCATTATCGCCTACTCTTATATGGAATTTCAACTGCCAGGGGATCTTTTACGTGCATTCCAACACCCGACCTCCAGGCTAGCGAGCCAGCGTCTTACCCACTTAGCCACGTGATCCCCCCATCTATCGTAGCAATGGCCTCTGTGTCACAATTATATTTGGAACGTGTTGAACCAGTTCTATCACATATGTGATAATGACTGACACCAATATTGTCCTTTAATGTAATACCCAAACAATCGAAGAATATTTATTTATCTTTAAATTCAAATCTCCTTAATGGATCTGCTTCATTAGACATAATTTAAATGAGAAATAAATATAAAGTTACTTTCTTTTTCTAAATATAAATATGCATACTTAATTGGACCAGACCAAATATACATGAGAAAATGAAAATGTTTTTATATGGGTCTAAACAAACTGCTCGGGAGCTTCATATTGGTAACACAAAGTCTGCTTCATTAGACATAATTTTTTAGTGATATTTTTAAACGGACCCGAAAGCTTTGTGGCGTTATTGGTTACAATGTCTGCTTCATTAAACATGATTTTTGTTTTTTTAAAAATGTATATGCTGAAACAGACCCGAGAGCTTCATGGCGTTATTGGTGATAAAGAAGTATATGAATGCTATATTGATGTTGTCGCTGTTTGTAAGCATAAAATAAAAAGAATAAAAAAGGGCCATTGAAATTTATATCTATTCACCTGTGGCAATGTCTACGTGAGTGTTCTGAATAAAACAAGGAAGTGTTGGAAAATCAAAGACAGAAGACCAGAGGTCGGTTGTTCAAACTCTGTTAAAGATACATTATGGAAGATGAGATAAAGAGCTGGCAGTTCTCACTATAATAGACCTAAGAAAGACCTGCAATTGGCAGATTGAGCTCTTGCATAATGCATCGTTAAGTTAAAAATTTACTCAAAATTGTTCGCCTTATTTTAACTAAAATATAACCCTTTATAAACCATTGGTTGATTTAATACATGAATAAGGAACTAAGTGCAAAGTTCTGTGTTTCTGAATCAAAGATATTTCTCATACACTGTGATTGAAAGTTGAGTAAATACTCAACTTAAGTTTGAGAATGTTTTGTGAACTCGGGGCCAAGCCGCGAGTTCAAAAGGCATTCTCAGACTTTACTCACTACTAAAATATAGCCCTTTATAAAACGTGTGTTGTTTTAATGTATCCAATACATCAATAAGAAACTATATGTGCAAAGTTTTGTGTTTCTGAATCAAAGATATTTCTCATAAATACAGTGATTGAAATTTGAATAAATTCTTAACTTTAGTCTGAGAATGCTTTGTGAATCATGAAAGAATTAAATGATAGATGATTTATCGTTTTGTTGCCTGCACCTACAACGAATGAGGTCTGACGTCATAATTTTCTGTCGTATATCATGGCGTGTAGACGCCTTACTTTTCTGTTGTATATTATGGCACACAAGGGATGGCGTATAACATCATACGTTTCTGTTGTATATTTGGCACACAAGGGATGGCGTTTAACCTCAAACTTTTAAGTCGTACATTATGGCACACAAGTGATGGCGTTTAACCTCATACTTTTCTTTGGTATATTATGGCACACAGCGAGTGGCGTTCAACCTCAAACTTTTCTGTTGTATATTATGGCACACAACGCATGGAGTGTAATTACCTCATACTATTCTACACTGACTGGGATAATGAAGCCGCGCATGCGTCATACAGTGTAACATGAGGGGAATCCCTGCTGACAGGGGCTCGTTAGTGTGCATACCAACGATTACAAGGATGGGTCTCGATTTTTGACAGACCCGAACGACTAGATGCTTCATTTTCCCAAACTTTTTGTCCTGGAACCAATGCCAAGTCGGTAACCAGACTGAATAACGTCTTCAACCAACAATGGATAACATTTCAAAGTATAGCGAAAAAGCAGAGAATGCAGCTATGACGTCATATTGTACAATTTCAGACGTGTAAGAACTTACAGATACTTTATGTAAGATTTAGATAAGAGCTGGCCATTCTTATTATTAATACATATAGTTTCAAAATCGATAATGAAAAATGAAAATACTGAAAATTTCATTCAAATTACTGTATTCTAAGCGAAATTGTGAGTGTTGGAAGATGTAGCGTAGATTGTTTATTATCGTAGCAACGGTACTGGACAAACAAGACTAAGTCTCAATTATCATTTCATCGTTAATTTTTTAATCTTGTGAGCGTTTTAATCCATTTAAATATCTGCCATCCGTTGGTCTAGGGAGTTTATCGTGGGCTTGGCATGTTAATAAATGCCTAAATAATAGTTTATAAAATATTTGAAGCCAAAATAAAGATCTGCAATAGGTAGAATAAAGCTCTTACATATTGCACCTTTAATAATCGAAGATGAATAATAACCACAGAATATCGACAAGTTTACTTTAGACCAACATAGTTTCTTAAAGTTACAATTTCATATTTTTAAGTTATATTTTTAAAATGTATTAAAATAATGGTATCTATAAACAGTCCTACCTTGTTAAAGAATAATCCTATTAATCCTATAATTCATTATTGCCAGTTGAGAATTGGAAAAAATATTATTTTCAACTTCAAATTCAAACGTTTGAGGATAGCTATTCCATGGTGGGGAATTGGAAAACAAGGGAGGTAATTGGGAGGTTATTGTGTTATTATATCCGGTGTGAAGATTTTGAAGTGTGAGAAAGATAACCTATGATCGTATAATAGTGAGTTGACAACCTATTGAGCAAAAGATATAGACATAATTATGTTTTGACTTTCTTAGAAAATATGAAATTGTAACTTTAAACATTTTTTTTAAGTTTCATATTGAAAACACTAGGATGGTGATGCTCGCATAGTACAGCCTGCTAAGTGGTACTGGTCCTGGCCTACTGAGTATAGGGTCGACGGTCCAACCTTGTGGGTTTTCTCCGGGCCCACCGATTTCCCCCCACTGCTAAAGACCCGTACGTGCAAGCGAATTATTGAAATGAAATTGAACCATAGTCCCGAAATAACGTAGTTTGTGTCGAGTGGACGTTACCCCCCCCCCCCTCTCTCTCTCTCTCTCTCTCTCTCTTTCTCTCTCCCTCTCTCTCTCTCGCCTCTCCCCCACCCCCTGGCCTGCTTTTAGCTGATTTAGGTTTATATGAATGGGTTTTTTAGCTCATGTACTGCGCTAAAACACTGATCATAAAGTAGATAAATGCATAAATTATCCCTTTCAATATATTGATGACATAACACCTATCAACGATACAAGAACTTTCAACAAATCTAAACATGAGATACATCCCATTGAACTAGTTCACATTAAAATAATCCATATGTAGCCGTGTCTGTTCCTGACTTGGATATACATCATGATAAAAGGGACACATTTGATTTTGAAATACCCTTTACATAAAAATAACATATAGCAGACGACGCTCTATAATACATTCTATTCACTGGCGCTTTGAATTTTAACTACAAATGAAATGAAATAGGGTTTAACGTCTTACTGTTCTGCCCCGACTATAAAGGAAATGAAATGGGGTTTAACGTCCTACTGTTCTGCTCCTAAACTGGGCAAATGAATACGGGCATACGCCATACAGTGTGCTATGAGGAAATTTTGCCCGGGCAGCGGCGCTACGGCCTACTCTTATGTCGAATTCCAACTGCCAAGGTATATTTCACGTGCGCGCCAATATGTACACGGAACCTCGGTTTTTCGTCCCATCCGAACGACTAGACAGCTTTCCTTGTCAGGTCCTCCGTCCTGCAACACCCGACCTCCAGGCTAGCGAGCCAGCGTCTTACCCACTTAGCCACGTGATCCCCGACTATAAGGGAAATAACATATAGTTCAATTTCAGTAATTCGATTGCGCGCAGGGGTCTTTAGGAGTGGGAGAAAACCGGGGGACCCGGAGAAAACCCACGAGGTTGGATAGGCAACCCTACTCCTTGCCACGTAGAAGCAAATGGGTCTAAAGGCATTTAATGTAATATGAATGTATATAAAATGATTTATATACATTTTCCTTTTAAAAAAATCTATTGTAATTTCTAATCAAGTATGTGCGGTGAAATGCGTGAACAATCCAAATTGAACGACAGTATTGTTTTTCTACTAAATCCATTCTTCACGTTTTTTTAACTATTGTTTCGTCGTTTGTGAATCAACCATTACTAATTACTTGCACATTGTATTGTAGGATTGGTTTGTCTATGGTCATTACAAATGGCACTCGAAACCATACAGTACACGACAAGTGTACCTATTTGAAAATATTTATAATATATCTAAAATATTGGATATTAGGATCCTATATTTTCACGGCAAGATAACAACATGAATATTGATTGAAATGGACCAATATTGAATTCTAATTTGTGTTTTTAATTTCAAATATTATGGATTATGGACATTATAGAGTTATAGATTGAGTTCCGTTAAGGCGCATTTAGCCGTAACAAGCAGGTATTGTCCGAAGAATACAAATTACGATCTACGGCTTTCAGATGAGTACTTAAAGTGCACTCAGTCCTTTAATGGTGTATTGCAAGTGTCCTATTTCCTGTGTTTACTATTCAATAGACAGCACTTTATGGTTTTTGTGTCTACTTTATCATAAAAATAACATATAACATTAAGTAAGGTAAGAGATGTCTCCATTGTTTCTGTTCCGTTATATACATAGATCGATTACCCATAGGCGACAGACCGAAGGAATTTATCGTTCAAGTTCGTTGCAACAACCTCTGTGGGAGATTTTAATTTTTTAAATTACACGTCTCTTTGTACTAATTTAAAAAAACAGATCTCCACACATTCAGCATGTGCCAGTATTTAATAATTATTTTTTAAAAATGGAATTCTTTTTAACCTAATCACCTAAAAAATAAACATTACACGCGTAGGAATACGCACTATGATCAATGCCGAGTGCCATTTTGGCCAATCAAAATAAAGAAAACTTCTATCCCCGATCCTTCAATCATGGCGTACACAGTCAACAAGGACACATTTTTCTGGCATTCTGACCAGAAAAATGAAGTGCCTTATTCGTCAGAATGCAACACAGCCCTACAAGTTACTGGTTTTTAACGACAACACCCGGAGGCATTGTGTGGAATATTCAAAAAAGTGGCAGACTTTGGATGGAGAAGAAAAAATTAAAAAACATTGCAATCACGTATCGAGATGTGTTCGAACTCGAAGGTATGTTTGTATGTTATTATTAGTTATTTTATTATTATTATTTTCTTAGTTTTAGTATTTAAATTTTTTCTAGGCTGTGAGTGTTCACGTTGGTTGTTGTTAAGAAATATATAAAGTACTTGTTCACAATACATGGTTTCACGCAAACCAGTGGTGGGCAAACTTTCAAGTTTTAAAACAAAACCGAAGCCTAAACTGGTGAAGGGCAAAACATTTTTATGAAACATAACTAACAAATTACATTAGTCATTAATTACAATGTCAAGGGTTATGAAATATCATTTTCAATAAAGTAATATTAGAAATATGGAGTACAGCACATAATATTTAAAATTACATTCTTATTAGAATCATTTAGTCAGGTTCCATGGAACTTTGTAAAATTTATATTCCGTCGGTGATTGGTCTAAAACAAAACCTGCCGTCTTGTGGGAGCATAGTTTGGAATAGCCTTTACAGAAAAATCAAAGGCAATTAGTCTAAGCCGTGAAAAGATCTGCAAAGATTATTGATCCTACAGGCGGAAATGCTATTTAAATAAGCAATTTCAGATTTTGATTTCATTTAGAGATTGAATTGCTCAAAAAAAATTTAGATGTAGGGATCTAGTGGGCCGGTTAATTGGGCTACGTAGTTTTAGGCGATATATTCTAGTATAAATATCATGCAAGAATTATAGTTTAGAAATTAATATTCACCCAGGAAGTCTGAGCTAAGTTACTATATTACTGGTAATATATTGTTAATTGAGCAAAGATAATTTAATCTATCACACAATTGTATTAATTGTAGATGTTCGTGTAAAGTTGCTGCTCTTTCCTGTACAGATCTATGTGGATGTAAAGACTGTCAAAATTCCACACCTACACCCACAGAGATGGCTATGGATGATAATCATGATGATCATGATGATGAAGAAGAATGTTGAATGTAAAAACTATATATATAAAAAATAAATATATATATTTTCATTATTACATCAACAAATATCTGTTATAAAAGTATTATTATTTTTTCCTTTTCTTTAAAATGATTTTCTATCCCCAATTCTTTGTACATCTTTAACCTGGCATTACTACAATTAAAGCAATATATGGGAGCATGGATTTTATCCTCAGTTGAATGCTACATTCTCACATAGTTTATAACTCTTACTTCAGGGATTTTTTTTGTGTCTGTCCCTTATGATCGGCTGAAGTTTAGTGATTTTTTTTTTCTCTTGATTTCTGATATTTTTAAGATCAAGTTATTCCATCAGATTATAATTTTGTTTTATTTAATAGTAAAACTAATGTTTTAAATCTATATCATTAGTAGAGTTTAAATTTTGAACAGTTTTACAATTCAAGTAATCTTTGTTAATATTGAACCTATCATTGAACTCGCTATAACATATACTAACCATAACAAATTAATTATGCATATTTTTTATACTTTAGTCCATGAATGATTTAGTATAATTATAAAATCAAAATCAACATGTTTTATTAAATTTTAAAATGACTTTGTATATATGTTTTTACATACCTATTATATGCTGATTCAAGCCTATAAATTCATATCTTATCAACAGAGCTTGTACATACTGTTTTTTCCATATTCATTTTCATTAAAATCAGAACTTTTGTCAATTAAAGTCATTACAGTAATATTTAATGTTTAATTTTTGAACTACATGTATTAAAAATCTTAACTATTTCTTTATATATCAGACATGTGCAGCATACATATTTTTTTTAGTCTATTATGGTACATTTTTTCTCAGTTGTTTGATGTTAATTGTCCCCCGCCTTTCGAAGAAAGCAGGGGACTATTAAAATGGGTTCGTCCGTCTGTCTGTCTGTCCGTCTGTCTGTCCGTCTGTCTGTCCGTCCGTCTGTCTGTCCGTCACACTTTTTGGGACACAATAACTCTCTTCCTAATTGAGCTAGAATGTTCAAACTTGGTGTATGTGTTTATTAGGTCAATGCCTTGATGGAGTTCGAAGATGAGCATTTTCCGCTTAGGGTAAGCAGAGATAAGCAATTTGATTGGTTGATGCTTTGGGACACGATAACTCTCTTCCTAATTGGGCTAGAATGTTTAAACTTGGTGTATGTGTTGATTAGGTCAATGCCTTGATGGAGTTCGAAGATGAGCATTTTCCGCTTAGGGTAAGCAGAGATAAGCAATTTGATTGGTTGATGCTTTGGGACACGATAACTTTTAATTGAGCTAGAATGTTCAAACTTGGTGTATGTGTTTATTAGGTCAATGCCTTGATGGAGTTCGAAGATGAGCATTTTCCGCTTAGGGTAAGCAGAGATAAGCAATTTGATTGGTTGATACTTTGGGGCACGATAACTCTCTTCCTAATTGAGCTAGAATGTTCAAACTTGGTGTATGTGTTGATTAGGTCAATGCCTTGATGGAGTTCGAAGATGAGCATTTTCCGCTTAGGGTAAGCAGAGATAAGCAATTTGATTGGTTGATGCTTTGGGACACGATAACTTTAGTTCTAATTAAGTGAGATTGATGAAACTTGGTGTATAGATTTATTATATGAATACCTTAACTAAGTTCGATAATGAACATTTTTTGCTGAGGGTAAGCAGAGTGATAAGCAATTTGATTGGTAGAAACTTTGGAACACAATAACTCTCCTTCTAATTGAGGTAGAATGTTTAAACTTGGCATAGGTGTCTATTAGGTGAATGTTTAAACTTGATGTATATGTAGATGTTCATTAGGTGAATGTCTTGACTGAGTTCAATAATTAACATTTCGAGCTGAAGCTAAGCAGAGCTAATCGATTTCATTTGTCGATGGTTTGGGACAAGATAATCTTGATTCTATCTGATAGAGAGTGATGAAACTTAGTGAAAAAAAAAAATGTGCGATTAATTAATATGTGTCATCTATTTATTTTGCAATTTCGGCGGGGGACATCAGCCTCACTGTTGGCTTGTTATCAATGAATTAGTGTATGTGTAGTGTGTACATGTGTGTGTGAGTGTATGTAATATATATATGTGTATATTTATGTATTATTGTAATTTCATTATGTTGTGATTGTAATATTTATATCTCTTTGTATTTTTTTTTTTTTGGGAGAGTGGGGTTACCTGCTCTATAATCCAATTATTTTTAATTAATAAAGTTAAAAAAAATAATTTATTTTTAAAACTCCCATAGACCGCTCCTTTGAGCAAGACCATGTAGTCTATATATATTTTTTAAAATAGGGGAATGGACAAACAAGGGACATTTTAGCCAGTTATTAGAACACAACCTGTATTATACCTATGCATTAATTTTAAAGAGTCATAATTTAGCAAACACAAATAACTGTCCACAAAACATCAGTTAATGGTTATTACATTGCCAAACCTTATTAGGGGTGCCTTTGGTATGGATGTGGTCGGGCTTTAGGAATTTCCGTTTTGTGGGTATATTGATATTAAAAGGTATTTCCAACCTTATATGGAGGGTGGGGGATTAAGCAGTGAGTGAGGGGGAGGGGGCTGGGCCTTGCATTTGATTTATGCATAGTTATATGGATGCTACAGTGTCAACTTTATTAGAGATGAGGAAGGGTGGGCTTAGGGGATATATTCTAACCAGTTAATATTAGGGTGAACTCGACAATGCAAAGTATGTATGTCTACACACGCAAAGACAAATACAGTAGGAAGAGAGCCTCTAATAAAATATAGCTTCACACACCTTGATTGATTTTGATATTTGGCAATTATCTATATTTATATTCGATTATATATAGGCCTATAGCATTGCTATCAAACAACATTTCCAACCCTTCTCAAATTATCTTAATACTCGGAACTGTGGTGGGACGTTAAACACGATGCATGCAAAAATTAATTCCACAGTGTCGTGTACTTTCTTAAGAATAATAAATTGATTCATCACATTTACACAGGCTACAAACAGCTAAGAATTTGTTGAGAGAGGACAAGCCCGTCAGGTATTACCGACAGCGGCTTCACGGGAGTAAGAGGGGTAAAGCTTGTCTGGCATCGGGGAAAACTGTCCGTCTGATGGGGTGAAGGGTCCGAAAACACGGCACATAATCGCCAAGTGGTAAGCAGCTGTCAGTTGGACACTCTACCCAATGAGTCAATGCTGACCTAAATCTTTCACATTTATGCACTTATTACATGTTAGCCGACACCGGTAAATACCAGTATTAATAGCGCGCACTTTCTTTTCATTAGAAATATGATTTACAACGAGTTTGGCTAAAAAAAATTGACCTAATTATATTATAGCAAAAAAACGACGGTGATCGATTAAATTCTCCTTAAGGTCACGTGTATTTACTGTTATTCGCTATTTACTAGATTTTCATTGGCTGAAAGCTCGCCGTCTCACTACTTTTATTATTGCGAGGACAAAAAATGCTGTCGTTTAGATTATTTGTTTAAAACGTTTCTGGCACATAAATTGGAGTGTGGCAGTTTTGTTTACAACACATTAGGCTTATTTCTCGAGAAATAAATATTAAAACTTTCCACAGCGGTGAGTTGCAACAATTTTTGAAAACTAAGCTAGTTAGAACTTCCCAGTCCTCCGCCTACCAGTTTTTCTGTAATTTAATATAATATCTAAAATACCATGTCGTTGTCAATATCTCGGAAATATCACGAAATACACAGATCCTATTTCGTTTCGTTTTTTATAATTCAAAATTTCGTTTGACTTATCTATTAAACCCCTTTCATTTCATTTCTATCTGTAATTTAATATAATATCTAAAATAATATGTCGTTGTCAATATCTCGGAAATATCTCGAAATGAAGTAGTATTGCAATCTGATTAAAACACAGATCCTATTTCGTTTCGTTTTTTATAGTTTGAAATTTCGTTTTATTTGTCTTCACACCACTAGGATCTGGAAGAGTTGTTATATAACAGGCGTTCTAGTTGATGTGCGGGATTAGCCAGTGAATCGGTCTGTTACGCTGATTGATTAATCAATGTCTGACGTCAGTCTGGCGTCATGGGGTCAAAAGCCGCTCGTATTACCTCTGTCGCGACTTCTCAGTACAACTGGTCAGATCTTCGTGTAGTGTAGCCATCGAAAATATAAAAAAAAACCGAAACGAAATATAGATCTGTATTTTAATCAGATTGGTAGTATTGTTGATCGATGTTAATTTCAAAATTGAAATGAAATGGACTGGGGTTTAACGTCTTACTTTTCTGCACCAACCGGGATATTAGAGAGGTTCAGATGCGTTCATAGAACGAGAGCGAGGACAAGGTGAAGTCGTCGTCGTTCTCTGAAGACCTGACTCACTTTCACGGCCCAGAAAAGTCCGCATTCTTGACAAAATGGGATGGTCAGTTCATCGTGATAACCCAGGCCGAAGGGTGAACAAACAATTAAGGATAGGCCTAGCTAAGTTCTTGTTGTACCGTAACCCAGGCCGAAGGGTGAACAAACAATTAAGGATAGGCCTAGCTAAGTTGTAGTTGTACCGTAACATTATATAAAGTCATCAAAATAAAATTTAGTAGCCATAAACGAAACAAGTACACCTTAAAACACATTTCCTGAAAATTGAATAGAGAAAAAGTGCACTGTTTGAAAGTGTCGATTCGTTCTATCATTTTCGCTTTTATTCGACCTGTCAAACAGTGCCTAACAAAGTCTGGTGTACTTGAAAGGGACGTGTTTCGGTGTAATGATGTAAAGGATTGTCTAAAATAGAATTAAACCACCACGTAATTCACTTACGACTTTAGAGGGCCCAAGACGTTTTCACGAGCGAGTTCTTCTGTCGCCGTGGGGGAAGCCGTGGGGGAAGCCCTCGACGAGAACTGGTGACGTAGCATGCAAAAAGGGAATCACCTCGTTCTTGTTCTCGATTTCGGAGTGCTCCTGAACCTCTCTAATGAAGACGGACATACGCGATGCAAAGTGCTTCGATGGAAAATATATCCGGCAAGTGCGTCATCAAGATTCCTCTACTTGCACACCAACGTGTACACGGAATGTCGGTGTTTCGTCCCCAACGCACGACTAGACGACCGTCCTTGTCCCTCCGTCATGACAAGGAAAACCTCGATGAAAAATCCGTGAAACATTCTCGGCCAATCCCGGGATCGGACCCTGGATCTCCTGGTTAGTGTGCCAGAATCTTACTCACAGAGACACCAAGTAGGACTGTCTGTCAAACCTCGCAGGATTTCTACGTGTCTTTCAGTATAGGAAAAGTATTTCAAAAAATGGGCTTCTGCAAAGTAGAGAAGAATTTTGTAAATTGTAATAAAAATAAAATAAAACCAAGTACGAACAATCCAAACCATTAGACAAAATTCGAAGTCCTAAAAAAAACGGTATAGGCAAAATAGTGTAATAAGGCAAAATAGTGTAATCAGCATATGGACTATTCACCGTGTACAAAATACACGACAAACAGTGGTAACAGGTGTCCTATGTATATTGTATGTATTTCTGTAAATAAAAATTACTGAAAAAATCTAATAGATATTTTTTCTTTTTAGGGAGGCGGAAAAAATATATGGCTAATCAATTAAAATGAAAATTTGGCGGAAAAATATTGGAATCCACAGTGAGCACTGTTCAGTTTCCTACCATGACGAAAGAACCCAGACATGAAGAGTGTCTATATTAGAACGGAAGTTTCTATTGTACACGATAAACACCTTCTAATAGTAAATAAACACAATCTAGAGTGGTTAACAAGTGGATCTCAAAACCATATAGAAAATAAAATGTATACAATACATTGTAGGATTTAAAGTTGGAATTCGTCGTTTCCATCGAACCCGTTTTGGTCAATCTCTCTCATATAAGATGGATGACATCCCTATCATATAAGATAGGATAACATCTTTCTCATATACGATAACATCTTTTTCATATAAGATTAGATAACACCTCTCTCATATAAGATAAGATATAACGTCTATCTCATACAAGATAAGATACAACGTCTATCTCATATAAGATAACACCTCTCTCATATAAGATAAGATATAACGTCTATCTCATACAAGATAAGATATAACGTCTATCTCATATAAGATAACAACTCTCTCATATAAGATAAGATATAACATATATCTCATATAAGATCTCTCTCTCTCTCTCTCTCTCTCTCTCTCTCTCTCTCTCATATATAAGATAAGATAACACCCCACTCTCTCTCATATAAGATAAGATAACATCTCTCATATAAGATAAGATAACACCCTTCTCTCATATACGATAAGATACCATCTCTCTCTCATATACGATTCGATAACACCCCTCTCTCATATAAGATAAGATAACAACACCCCTATCTCATATACGATAAGGTAACACCCCTCTCTCATATACGATAAGATAACACCCCTCTCTCATATACGATAAGATAACACCCCTCTCTCATATACGATAAGATAACATCTCTCTCTCATATAAGATAAGATATAACATATATCTCATATAAGATAACACCCCTCTCTCATATACGACAAGATACCCCCCCCCCTCTCTCTCATATAAGATAAGATAACATCTCTCATATAAGATAAGATAACACCCTTCTCTCATATACGATAAGATACCATCTCTCTCTCATATACGATTCGATAACACCCCTCTCTCATATAAGATAAGATAACAACACCCCTATCTCATATACGATAAGGTAACACCCCTCTCTCATATACGATAAGATAACACCCCTCTCTCATATACGATAACACCTCTCTCTCATATAAGATAAGATAACACCCCTCTCTCATATACGATAAGATAACATCTCTCTCTCATATAAGATAAGATATAACATATATCTCATATAAGATAACACCCCTCTCTCATATACGACAAGAACCCCCCCCCCCCCCCTCTCTCTCTCATATAAGATAAGATAACATCTCTCATATAAGATAAGATAACACCCTTCTCTCATATACGATAAGATACCATCTCTCTCATATACGATTCGATAACACCCCTCTCTCATATAAGATAAGATAACAACACCCCTATCTCATATACGATAAGGTAACACCCCTCTCTCATATACGATAATATAACACCCCTCTCTCATATACGATAAGATAACACCTCTCTCTCATATAAGATAAGATAACACCCCTCTCTCATATAAGATAAGATAACACCCCTCTCTCATATACGATAAGATAACATCTCTCTCTCATATAAGATAAGATATAACATATATCTCATATACGATAAGATAACACCTCTCTCTCATATAAGATAAGATTACACCCCTCTCTCATATACGATAAGATAACATCTCTCTCTCATATAAGATAAGATATAACATATATCTCATATATGATAACACCCCTCTCTCATATACGACAAGACCCCCCTCCCCTCTCTCTCATATAAGATAAGATAACACCCTTCTCTCATATACGATAAGATAACACCTCTCCCTCTCTCTCATATACGATTCGATAACACCTCTCATGTAAGATAAGATAACACCTCTCTCATATACGATAAGATAACACCTCTCGTATAAGATAAGATAACATCTCTCTCTCATATAATATTAACGTGTGGATAACACCTCTCATATAAGATAAGATAATAACACCCCTCTCTCATATACGATAAGATAACACCCCTCTCTCATATAAGATAAGATAAGATAACACCTCTCATATAAGATAAAATAATAACACCCCTCTCTCATATACGATAAGATAACACCCTCTCTCATATACGATAAGATAACACCCCTCTCTCATATACGATAAGATAACATTTCTCTCTCATACACGATAAGATAACATATCTCTCTCTCATATAAGAACGATTAGCCGATCTAAAAGATATTAAATATTTGAATTGTTAGGCCACTGTGTTATTGGCTTGCTATAATAATAAAACTTATCATCTATAGGATCAATTATTCTGACTGTGAAAAAGTCTAATGATACACCTATTTATGAATTATTAAATACAGAACAATATGTTTATATACATACGGGGTGAGTATGTTGGTTCATTCAGTTCATAAGAATAATCAATCGTATAATATATCACGATCGATAGAGTTACTGAATTGAAATAAACGGTATGCATACTTTAAACTGACATGAAATGGTCTTTAGCGTTCTACTGTTCTGGGAGGGGGGGGTCGAATGGTTAGCACGTGCGTGCTGTATCATCAGGCCTGTCACTGAGTCAACTGGCGTGGTTTCGAATCCCCCGTTATAAAGATCCCTACGCGCATTATTGAAATAAAAAATTAAAAACCATATGTTAGTCCCGAAATGACCTAGTTTGTGTCGAGTGGACGTTAAACCCCATTTAGCGGGGGGGGGGGGGGCTGGCAAGGACAGCTGTCTTGTAATTCGAATGAGACGGCAAACCGAGGTACCGTGTATACATTGGCGTGCACGTAAAAGATCCCCGTCATGGTGTTTAACGTTCTACTGTTCTGCTTCGAACTGGGCTAATGAAGACGGACATACGCCATACAGTGTGCTATGAGGGACATTTTGTCCGGACAGTGGCACTATGGCCTACTCTTATATCGATTTCTAACTGCCAAGGATTCTTTTGCGTGTACGCCAATGTGTATGACGGAGGACGGGGGGCCTGGCAAGGACAGCTGTCTAGTCATTCGGATGATACGAAAAACCGAGGCTCCGTGTATACATTGTCGTGCACGTAAAAGATCCCCTGTGATGGTGCCGCTGCCTCGTGGGTTTCCTCCGGGTCCTTCGGTTTCCTCCCACTGCTAAAGATCCCTACGCGCATTATTGAAATAAAAAATTAAAGACCATACGTTAGTCCCGAAATGACCTAGTTTGTGTCGAGTGGACGTTAAACCCCATTTAGCGGGGGGGGGGGGCTGGCAAGGACAGCTGTCTTGTAATTCGAATGAGACGGCAAACCGAGGTACCGTGTATACATTGGCGTGCACGTAAAAGATCCCCTGTCATGGTGTTTAACGTTCTACTGTTCCGCTTCGAACTGGGCTAATGAAGACGGACATAATACAGTGTGCTAGGAGGGACATTTGTCCGGACAGTGGCACTATGGCCTACTCTTATATCGATTTCTAACTGCCAAGGATTCTTTTGCGTGTACGCCAATGTGTATGACGGAGGACGGGGGGCCTGGCAAGGACAGCTGTCTAGTCATTCGGATGATACGAAAAACCGAGGCTCCGTGTATACATTGTCGTGCACGTAAAAGATCCCCTGTGATGGTGCCGCTGCCTCATGGTATATGCCGTCTTCAATAGCCCAGTCGGTCGGAGCGGAACAGTAGGACGTTAAACCCCATTTCATTTAATTTCATTTCGTTTTCTAACCGCAAAGTCACGCCAATTTGAACTTCTTTTCTGCGGGAACAAGGATTAAATTTTTATGTACTTTCTTCAAGGAAATAAATAATTTAAAAACAAAAAATACTTAGTTGCTTTTCCCAAAAGCTTTTAGTTCCAAATTTCTAAGTTTTGAAATTTTATCAAAATGTCGCACACAAGAATTGAGTGGGTTATTCATTGATCAAGACCTCGTTAATTAATAATATTTATGACTTAGTGAACAATATCTCATCTTGGGAGTAAGCAAAATTAAAGTTTTAATAGTTTTTTTTATACTCATTGCTAAACACATCCAATACATGTTAGTCCCGTTACCATGGTATTAGGCGTATGTGTTTCCTCCGAGGATATAAACTGCAATCTTCTTCCCACGTGGCCAAGGCTCCATTGTTAAATTCCAAAGAAACAAAAGAACAAGAGGGTTTATATGGTTAATGACCGGTATATTTCACATGTTTTATTTCTTTAAGAGTGCTCATCGTTTAATAAGGTGTAATTAAAATTTGTCTAGTTCGCAATTAAGGTAAATTGGACCAACACAGGAGAGAGAGAGAGAGAGAGAGAGAGAGAGGGGGGGGAGCGTGTAGTAATGAGCAGTAAGGCGAGTGTCTTATGTATTCCAAGTTCAAAATACAATTCAACGCCATAGAAAACTTTCGTCCACAACGCTAACACGCGCACGATACAACGTGATCCATTCTACGAAAAGTTTCAATCTGATTAAAACACAGATCCTATTTCGTTTCGTATTTTATAGTTCAAAATTTCGTTTTACTTATCTGTACTACACTACTATCTGGAAGATGTGTTATATAACCGGCTTTCTGGTTGATGTAATGGGTAAGCCAATGAAGCGGTCTGTTGCGGTGAGTTCTTGACATGCGGTGCACGGAACTATGGTTATCCCAATAGAAACATCATCGCTGATTTGTCAATCTAATATCTGACGTCATAGGGTCAAAAGTCCCTTGTATGACACCTGACGCGAACTCCCACTAAAGTCGGTCAAATCTTCGTGTAGTAGAGGCCTTCGGAAGTATAAAAAAAAACGAAACGAAATATAGATCTGTATATTATTCAGATTGCGAAAAGTTTAGGACAAAAGTTTCTATTCTACGGGGTCTTGATAAATAATTAATGAATGACTGAAATGAGGTTTAACGTCCCACTTTTTGCCACCCCCACACACCGTTATAATCCTACACGGGAAACGACTAACTATTTGGAATGTTTATACGTGTATAAGTGGTATCCTTTACCGTGTGTTTGATAACGACACACCGTTCTAATCCTACACGGGGAAACGACTAACTATTTGAAATATTTATACGTGTATAAGTGGTATCCTTTACCGTGTGTTTGATAACGACACACCGTTCTAATCCTACACGGGGAAACGACTACCTATTTGGAATGTTTATACGTGTATAAGTGTTATCCTTTACCGTGTGTTTGATAACGACACACCGTTATAATCCTACACGGGGAAACGACTAATTATTTGAAATATTTATACGTGTATAAGTGGTATCCTTTACCGTGTGTTTGATAACGACACACCGTTCTAATCCTACACGGGGAAACGACTAACTATTTGAAATATTTATACGTGTATAAGTGTTATCCTTTACTGTGTGTTTGATAACGACACACCGTTCTAATCCTACACGGGGAAACGACTAACTATTTGAAATATTTATACGTGTATAAGTGTTATCCTTTACCGTGTGTTTGATAACGACACACCGTTATAATCCTACACGGGGAAACAACTACCTATTTGAAATGTTTATACGTGTATAAGTGTTATCCTTTACCGTGTGTTTGATAACAACACACCGTTATAATCCTACACGGGGAAACAACTACCTATTTGGAATGTTTATACGTGTATAAGTGTTATCCTTTAACGTGTGTTTGATAACAACACACCGTTATAATCCTACACGGGAAAACGAATACCTATTTTAGGGTGCCCCGAGCTGAAAAAAATCTCGAAAACTATTTATAGTTATGGCACTATATTTATATAAACAACAACCCTAGATGATCCTTTATTATAAACTGCCAAGAAACTGTACCTGCGTGCTATATTTCACAAGATATATCAACTCGACTGCATTGTAAAATACACTGCTTTTGTGCACCATCCGCGGACATATTTGTTTTGGGTTTTCAATGTTGACGGAGTTATGTTCTCTTGGTTATTTCAAATTATTGATTTATTTTCCGATAAGAATGAACCACCACTACCATTCGGGACTATTCGTTTAAATCGTAATTTGCTATCTGATGAAATGTGCTCCATGCTTCGATTGAATTTAAGATTTCCGAGCAAGCGCAACGCAGCTCAGTTTGGGATCGGCCATTCCGGTGTGCTTAATTTTGATGTGTGCAGTCCAATTTAAATTTATTTAAGTTTTTGTAGATATATTAGACCAATCTATTTATATTTTCTGTATACCCATAGACACATCGGTCTATTTATATTGGTATTTATATGTGAATGTGCCTTTGTAAATTAATATTTGATGTCCCATTTAAGAAATAATGTTCGGAAAGTATGTATATTGACGAAAAGTTTCATGGAGTAATTAGAGTATTAAATAAATAATGACAGACTATTTTAATCAATCTAAATGAAAAATATGCAATAGCTGATCAAGTTATGTACAGATTTGAGATGTACATTGACATTTTGAAGTTGGGTTTGAAAAAGTGAATACAAATTATAAGATACATAATTAAGAACAAATTCAAATTCAGGAGGACGTTCCTTCTTGTATGATAGCATTTACACAAGAATAAATATGCTGATTATTTTAATATGTATTTCCTATAACTTTATAGGGACTGAAAGCGATCGATAACATTAACAAAAACACATCTCATCGTGACCAACGCCCTCTGAATCAACATGCCTGTATGTTAGATCTTCTTTCATAACGGTATGTCGTCTATTACAACACTCTTACATACATTTATATGTACAGTATAACCTCTGTCTTGGCAGATATTTTTTTTTATAAAACAGTCAATATTATCTTGTCAGCTATTATACGAAAGAAATACAGGTTTTCCAAAGATAAATAGGTTAAAAATTAAGGTAATCAGCGCAGGTGTACTCACTTTATCAAACAAAGCGTAACTCAAATCTTACCCCAAAACACGATCTGTTACGACAATTCATAAATCGATTGATAATAAATAATACATAGTCATTATTTACCAAACACAGATATGTAATTTAGAACTAATCTGTAATAAACATATATTCCAAATTGTTCCCCTTGGGACAAAATAAAAAGTTAAGTTTTACTTCGTGTATCTCAAAGGCAACTTTTCAAGCACGATATCAAAGCAGATCTAGTAGTAGGCGTATTTTATAAAATAAATTGCTATCCGAAAATTAACCGATTGGTTTAAAGAAAACAGTTATTAAATAATGAATTGTTAAAATACTGTGAGAAGTGTCGGAATGTCGGTCTGCTGGGACGTCTGGATTGACAAATAAAATGGTTTTAGAAACGAAGAATGGAGAAATTGTATTTTTTATAACCGCTAAAAAGGGGCATTGAAAGTTTCTTCCGGTTAGGTAGGATCAGCCAGGTCAATTAATTTTTGTAAATTTTATTTTAAAACTGAAATATAGACTTATTGGAAACTTGCTGATTTAAAACATACCTACGAAACCGGAGTTATCCCTTCGGTGCCTCTTTCATTTCCCTATCTGTAAGTTGCAAAAGCCCATTTTCCATACCCTCTTTACTTTTCCAAAGACCCACCCCGACAATTTCTGTTGTTAGGCGCTCTTTTTTCCTAATCTCACGTTTCCCCTTTTGTATTAATTCATTCTATTTCGCCAAAAGAACCGACCCCCCGGGGCAGAGCCACGCCCATTTCTAGTATTTGTTTGTTTGTCGTCTACAGGCCACATTTCTTAACTAATAATCTTGAAACTTTGCATACACATTCTTTGTACCCTAAGGAACATCCCTATCGTTTGGGGTGCATGCCCAACCCCCAGGGGCAGAGCCACGCCCATTTTCTTTTCGTGTGTCTTTGTGTCGCCTACAGGGCGCAATTCTTACTGGATTTTCTTCAAACTTGGTATACTTATTCCTTATACCCCAAGGAAGATCCCTATTGTTTTTGGTGCATGCCCGACCCCCAGGGGCAGAGCCACGCCCATTTCTAGTATTTGTTTGTTTGTCGTCTACAGGCCACATTTCTTAACTTATAATCTTGCATACACATTCTTTGTACCCTAAGGAACATCCCTATCGTTTGGGGTACATGCCCAACCCCCAGGGGCAGAGCCACGCCCATTTCCCATTTTCTTTTCGTGTGTCTTTGTGTCGCCTACAGGGCGCAATTCTTACTGGATTTTCTTCAAACTTGGTATACTTATTCCTTATACCCCAAGGAAGATCCCTATTGTTTTTGGTGCATGCCCGACCCCCAGGGGCAGAGCCACGCCCATTTCTAGTATTTGTTTGTTTGTCGTCTACAGGCCACATTTCTTAACTTATAATCTTGCATACACATTCTTTGTACCCTAAGGAACATCCCTATCGTTTGGGGTACATGCCCAACCCCCAGGGGCAGAGCCACACTTTATATACTTATTCTTTGTACCCTAAGGAACATTCCTATCATTTGGAACATCCTTATCATTTGGAGTAGGCCCTACATGCCCAACCCCCAGGGGCAGAGCCATGCCAATTTTCTTTTTGTGTGTCGCCTACAGGCCACAATTCTAAATCGATCATCTTGAAACTTAAAATACATATTCCTTATACCCTGAGGTTGGTCCCTTTTCTTTTTTGTATTTGTTTGGCATGTACAGGCCGCATTTCTTAACGTATCAACGTGAAACTTTGCATACTTATTCTTTGTACGCTAAGGAACACCCCTATCGTTTGAGGTGCATGCCCAACCCCCAGGGGCAGAGCCACACCCCTTTTCTTTTTGTGTGTCTGTGTATCGCCTACAGGCCACAATTCTTAATCGATTGTCTTGAAAAAAAATGCGTATGAATTCCTTATACCCTAAGGATGATCCCTATTTGTTTTGGTGCATGCCCGACCCCCAGTGGAAGAGCCACGCCCATTTCTTGTATTTATTTGTTTGTCATCTACAGACCAAATTCCTTAACATATTACCTTGAAACTTTGCATACTTATTCCTTCTATCCTAAGGAACATCCCTATAGTTTTTGGTGAATGTCCAACCCCCAGGGGCAGAGGCACGCCCATTTTTATTTTGTGTGTCAGTATGTCACTTACAGCATGCAATGCTTAATCAGTCGTCTTGAAAACTTTTTTTATACTTATTCCTTATACTCTAAGGCTGTCCTCTATTATTTTTGGTGCATGCTCGACCCCCTGGGGGTTGAATATGGAACAATATAAATATGCACCACCCTGCTATTGAAATGAAAACATCAATAGTTGTGTGTCTTGTGTTTCGCCTACAGGCCACAATTCTTAACAGATCCTTTTGAAACTTTGCATACCTATTCCTTATACCCTAAGGATGACAACTACATGTGCCGACCCCCAGGGGCAGCGCCACACCCAATTTTTGTGTTTGTCATTTACAGGCCGCAATTCTGAATGGATCAACTTGATACTTGGTATATGTATTCCTTATAGCCTAAGGGCATCAACTATTGATTTTGGTGAATGCCCTGAACCCCAGGGGCGAAGGCCACAATACTGAATGGATTATCTTGGAACTTGGTATACTTATTCCTTATACCCTAAGGATGGCAACTATTGATGTCATTTCAATAACAGGCTGGTGCTTATTTATATTGTTCCATATTCAACCCCCAGGGGCAGAGCCACACCCAATTTTTGTATTTATCATCTACAGGCTGCAATTCTGAATGGATCATCTTGGAACTTTGCATATTTATTCTTTATACTGTAAAGACATCAACTATTTATTTTGGTGCATGCCCCGACCTCCTGAGGCAGTGTCATACCCACTTTTTTGATAATATTTTGTCTGTAAATTTGGCAAAACAAACCCAATGCCTAGCCTTCTTTGCCTCGTGTCATATTACAGCGATTTCATATTTCATTCTCTTCATTTTATAAAGTACCATATCAATCAAAGCTGGAATGTGGACGTATATTGCAGCATTAGCGATGCTCTTGTTAGTTATCGTTTGAGCATCCATTAAGACCAGATTACGTTTATCAGGTGAAAGATTTTTTAGCCATTCATCAGATTTATTCATTTTATATAAAATGGACGCTTCGTTGCCAGAACTCGAACAGGAAGGATTAAAGTCATCTCGATACTCAAGTAAAATTTTTGCAATGTACTTTCTAAACTCGGCAAAGAGGACTTCCAAAACATGGATCAGGGTTGAATTAAAAGTTAAATCAGAATCAAATTTCGTCAGGTTAGCAAGGACCGAATCATTTTCAATTTTGATTAGAGATTCAAATGGGTGTGATTTACCTTCAATAAAGTTTTCAATATTCGGGTTTTCCAAAAAATCATGTAATTTCTGATAAATAGTTTTCATGTCAAGTGCATTAATGCCGCTTTCTAGTATGCGCCACAGTGGAGCTGTAATTAATTTATCTATCAAACCCAAAGCCTGGCATTCAAAATGAAATAACGGAATTTTGATATCTAAAAATATGCTTTGGGTCAATCTATTTTCTGTTCCAAAATCACCAAGAAAATTTTTAATATGCTTGGCCATATAATTTACAATTGCGGCATTGTGGAAAATAATATTAAACCGGTTACCATAAAATGGCGTTAGCGGTAATTTTGAAATCCCAAGGGACTTGAGATACAACTTAAAAGGCAAATAACAACCCGACTTTTCGTCCCCACCCTGTGTAAAGGCTTTACAGATGGTCCGAATCAATCGAACACACCCAGGTTCGTTTCGCAAAAATGAAGAAGCGGTTTTAAACGTTTGGGCCGAATACGTTTTAAAATACATTTCCTCAAATTTCTTCAATTCAGGCGCACTTTTATCGGCCAAACCAGTTAGTAGATGAAGACCGCAAAAGAAATGATTTATATTTAGGTGAATATTTCGCTCTGAATCTGATAAATCTGACCAGTTTTCTACTAATTTAGAACAAATATTGCCTCTGTATTGTGTAAATAAAGTGTTAAAAAGCTTTTCGGTGCTGGCTCTGTCTGACATTGTATTTCTAATTTGGAAAATTACAGATTTACTAATGGGCCCAGCTATATCATCAAGATCTGCCAAAATTTCATTTAAAGTTGTAAGAGTAGTTTGCGCAGATTTATCAGCCATATTTCGAAGACCAATAATAATTGGCGTATGAGTCAAGTCAGCGGTTATTGCATATGTACCGAATTTGGAGCCAAATTTTGTAGTTTCGTCCGTATATAAAGTTGTGTTTTTCGCTGACTTTAGGGTTTCCGAAACATGTTTTAAAGATACACCGACGCGCTCACATGATATTCTCTGAACTGTAGATTTTGTTGGAGTATAATTAGATTTGAGTCCCGCGACAGCCAAACATGCGGTTATAACCGCGTCGACGTTCCTATCGGAATCGTTGAGGTTTTTTAGTTGCATGACCAAATTATGGCATTCTGGAGTGTATATTGATTTTCGACATCATACAAAATTATTTCTTTCCCACGAGGTTGGGACTTACAACCAGTTTTTTTATTTGCCAAAACTTTATTATTATTAGCCTTCACGCGAATCAATTCTTTTGAGGTCTTCCGTAGTCGATTTTTTAAACGGAAAATTGTTTTTGTATACCTATTGATCCTTCTTAATAAATACTTATTTTTCCTATTTAACTTAGTCGTAGTCGCATCGGCAGATGTCTGTGTCCCTCTATTTATTAAATGTATCGTGCTGGTATCTGCCGATGGTGTCTTGTCCACTATCCCGGGGAAAAAGGGGCTGTCGAGATAATCGTCATATAATTTTAAAGATTTATTACAATTCTTTATACGTTTACCCAGCTTTCTAGTCTTTGTCTTCAGTCTGACCAGCCTACTTCGAATACCGTTGTCATCAAACGTCAAGCTGTCGTCATGTAAAGCAGTAATTATAGACTGGTGCTCTGTATTGGTCGGAAATTTATTAATGATGCCTAGTACTAGCCTATTTGTAATACTTGCGAAGGGAAGTTTAGTTATTGTACTGAGATCATAGTCATCGCCCAAACCAATGCTGGATAGTAATTCATCGTTGGACGTCATACCTGCTAACTGAATCGATTGACAACAAATTAAAGAGTCCGTCGGTCAATTCCTAAACAAAATAAAAAGATTTGTTTCCCCTTAACACTAAAAGTCAGTAGTCTCGAACAGTTAATCTGGTCAATCGAGACTAACCTTCGTTTCGATTTATTCCCGGTAGCAAATTTAAAATACGAAACAATTTGTTAAATTTCCTAACTTGGTAAAACTCGTCTTGGGCAATTCAACGATGATTTCACGAACCTTGCAAAATTAAAATCAAAATACCGGTTGTACTCTTATCTTGCCCAACACACGTTATTGGGAGATGTGAAATCGCCGAAACTAAACGACAGCACTCTGTAAATAAACAGCGAATTGAAAAATAAAAACGACAATAATTTTTAGAATTTTTAACGTAGTTAGCGATCCAATAATATTGAAAGACAAACGCGTGATGAAAAGAGTTTTAACATGTCTTTATATACCATTTGATGTTGTGACAATACCACGTGCATGGTCCTGTGAGTGACTATTTGCTCCGAGCACGTGCTCTCAGCGTGCCCGAGCCTGTTTCGTCATCATTGAGAAATTCGTCTTTGCACATTCAACACCTCTCCAGGTAAGACCAAATTTCTTAGAGACTAAATTAGACTGCTCGGGGCACCCTACCTATTTGAAATGGGCGCTATTGCACTTTCGTACCTCTACCAGTTCCCGTGGTCGTAGGAACTTGAAATTATTAGAGGATGTTAAGGGGGACTAGCAATGACCACACACCAAATTTCAGCCGAATCGATCAATAACTTTTTATTTTCAAGTGCCTACGACCACGGGAACTGGTAGAGGTACGAAAGTGCAATAGCGCCAAATAAATGTTTATGCGTGTATAAGTGTTATCGTTTACCATGTGTTTGATAACTACGAGAGAGTATACGTGTTGAAACGTTGCACTGTTAAAGTGACTAGTGATTGTTATCCATAAAGTTGAGTTACTGTCTGATTCATCGTAAATTTTAAACGGATTTCTTCGATTATGAACAAACTACTTAACTTTGGTTATTATAAACTTACCTGTGTGTTTGTAATGAACTCCCGTTCGATAAAATCCATTGCACAACTAATTATCACAACGATGAGAACAATTTCTCTCTTGAAAAATTTGAAAATTTACTTGTAATTTCGACAGAGTCGATGTCAACAATGTCTTCGTGACGTATTGGTCGAATCCAATATACCTGTTGCGGGGGTTGGTTAACATTGAAAGATAGTTTGACAGCGCGATCATTTTGATCGTATATGGGTTTGGGCGACGAAAAATATCAATTGAAGGCAATTACATAGGAGATTTATATGGAAACCATTGATCGCCAGTCTATCAAATTTTCTTCACAATTAAAATATCACTGATTGCTCGGATACTCGTAAAAATAAAGTCATGAATAAACTATAAATATCCTATCTTCTTTATGTTATAAATAATTTAACAAGGATCATGAAGCTTACCTCCGAATTCTCTGAGTGTATTTTTAATTTTATACGCATTCTTTCGATCGAATAATAACCGCTTCAGTAACATCTTTAAGCGTGTTGCGGCAGCCCTCAGCGTGTCTATTGCCGTATTGGGTGCCCGGGTGGGTATATAATGCTACTAAGCCCGTATGACCCCGTAAGAAGCGGAACATTAATTCTCGATTCGACAGTTTTGACAGAAGTGTGATAAAGCCCGTAAAACGAATGTATAGTTGTGTTTGTGCGGCATGCGTGTTCAAAAGTAAATAATCCCATCCGAGTCGCTAATCAAATAATTAGAACAAAATATTTCAAAAAGTAAAGCTATAAAATTTGCAGAGATTTTACTAGAATGTAAAAGACGGTAACTAAATACAGGAATGCGGGTAGTTATGTGTGCGAACGCTCAAACTCAATGCCAATTGTCGTAGGTATCCAGACCACTCGGACCAAAGACTACTCGGACTAAGACCAGTCGGACCAAAACAAGACCAGTCGGACCAATTAAATTATATTATAAGGCTAGACAATATGCTATTTATTTATTATTAAATCACAATACAAAGAAGCAAATAATTCTTATACGGAATTCTTATATTTAGAGTTGTTTGGTTCAATTTTGTGTACGTAAATAAATCAACGATTAGTTTTAAAATTAATTAATAATGGTGCCAAAAAAAAATATCAATCTAATTTTTCTTTACTCTTGCAATGAGACTCGGTATGTCCAGACTTTTGACAGTTTCTACATATACGGGTATACTGTTCTTGTCTGATAGCCTAATTTTACTTTTTCCACATTCGCGGTAACCCCTGGGTTACTATACTATTTAAAAAAAGTAGGGGATATTTGATTTTGGGGGCATAATACTAAAATATGCAAATGACTACGAAAAAAGTCACTATAGAACCTAACAGAAGAATCATTTCCAGTTACATGTGACGCCCAAACGCACCAATAGCTACCGCATGGAATGCAGGTGATGCTTGGGATCATCATGGGGGTCCAACCCAAGATTTGCACGACTCTGACTTTGAATGTTACAGTCATTGTGGCATTGAATTCCAGGGTGGAAACATCAGTTTAATTGTTTTAGTGACCTGAAAACAAATTTTGATATGCGTCGGCTTACCCAAAATGAAAGGTTACGTGCCCTTGGCATGCTACAGATCGGCACAACACAGGTGGTTGTGGCGTGGACGATGAATGTTTCTCAGTCTGTCATAAGCAGGCTATGGTCCAGATACCGTGATACACAATCTGTACAGGACAGACCAAGCTCAGGTCGACCAAGGGCGACAACTCAAGCCCAGGATCGATTTATCCGTACCTTGGCCTTGAGAAATCGTGTCATCACAGCAAATCAGATCAGCGCTCGTCTTCAAACAGACACTGGTGTGAGAGTGAGTGGCCAGACGATTCGGAATCGACTGCATAGGGGTCACCTTCGCGCCCGACGTCCTCGCGTGATCCCTTGTTTGAGAGATCATCACATTCAGGCAAGACGTCGTTGGTGTAGGGATCGTCAACACTGGGATAATCGACGCTGGAGCAATGTGATGTTTTCAGATGAGTCAAGGTTCACTGTTGATTTTTTGGACAGACGTAGGAGGGTGTGGCGTCGTCGAAACGAGCGCTTCCAAGACGTTAACGTCATCAGACATGATCGATTTGGGGGTGGTTCTGTTATGGTGTGGGGAGGCATCACTGTTGCTGGAAGAACGGCTTTACATGTTGTTGCAGGGCGTGTTACAGGCCAGTACTACCGGGACAACATCTTGGCAGTCCATGTTGTGCCGTTTGCACGACGTCATGGCCGCCGTTTCATCTTCCAGGATGACAACGCAAGATGTCACAGGGCCAGGATCGTTACAGGTTACCTCCAACAACAGAACATCACCCCATTTCCTTGGCCAGCACTGAGTCCCGACCTCTCCCCCATCGAGCATGTCTGGGACATGCTTGGACAGAGGTTACGTCAACGTCAACAACGTCCTGCCAATGTCCAAGAACTTGCTGCTGCGTTGCAACAGGAATGGGACAATCTGGACCAAAATGACCTTAGACGTCTCATTAGGAGTATGCCACGTCGGATCAATGCTTGTTTGGCAAACAGAGGAGGATTTACCCGTTACTGACTTGGTTGTGATGCTGTGGTAACTTTGCTGTTTGACCCCGGGTATCATTTTACCCTTATAATGGTCAGTCTGTGCCTTACTTAGTCTAACGATCATTTGGAATAAATCGATGAATGTGAACTTCATTTCATTTTGTCATTTGTTTCTTCGTCAGTTTCATTAGGTGACTTTAATAACACTTAAAAATCAAATATCCCCTACTTTTTTTGAATAGTATATATATGGGGGGGGGGGGGGTGGAGACACGTTTTCAAGTTATCCGCCCTTGATGCGTTAATATAAACAGCACATAATAATACGAAGACCGGACGTTTATATGCCCCTTTTTAAACGTTACTACAAGTGTGGTTCTCGATATTTTGCGATTTGGAATACAATTATCAATTTATTCAAACAACACGTTATTATTAGTTCGAGTAGTCATATTAAAACACACACAATTATCAATTTATTCAAATAACACTTTATTATTGGTTCGAGTAGTCATATTAAAATAAACACAATTATCAATTTATTAAAATAACACTTTATTATTGGTTCGAGTAATTATATTAAAACAAACGCAATTATCAATTTATTAAAACAACATTTTATTATTGGTCCGAGTCGTTTTTCTGTTGGGTCCGAATAGTCTTTTTGTATGGTCCGAGTAGTCTATTTGTTTGGGCTGAGTGGTCTATCACTTGGTCCGACTGGTCTTGAACCGAGTGATCTTTGGTCCAAGTGGTCATGGATTCTTGTCGTTATTGTACTTGAATTTCCTATGCTGTCACCCCTAATACGAAATGATATCTTCCGCAGAGTGACGTAACCATCTTCCATATTGGTATTTTTCTCTGGGAAAAGTTTGTGATACATGTACTTCAATTTTTCAAGAGAGAACTTGTTTTCATCGTTGTGATAATTAGTTGTGCAATGGATTTTATCGAACGGGAGTTCATTACAAACACACAGGTAAGTTTATAATAACCAGCGTTAAGTAGTTTGTTCATAATCGAAGAAATCCGTTTAAAATTTACGATGAATCAGACAGTAGTGATTGTTATCCATAAAGTTGAGTTAGTGTTATTAACAGGTTATACAAGAGTGTGTTAATAGACTACATAATACAGTGAACACGTTAAAATACTCAACTCTACGTCACCCACCCCCTCCCCTCTCCAACATTGTTTATACAAGTGTTATACAAGAGTGTGTTAATAATAGATAGGTTTAAACAATATTATTTATTTCTATTGGAATCCAATATTGACTTGATACTCTATAATAACCCGTATCAATCAATCCGACAATCAATTTAACTTTAATTACTTATAGTTTATTTATGGTGACGTCAATATTGGCTCTTATGTTTGTATATGCTGGGAACATTGTTTTAAATATCAAGTGCTGTTACAAAAGTGACTCGACATAATCGTGTTCGATATAAACAGTTTGCATGTACTGGGTGAGGTCCGTTTCGTTGACGTTATGTTACACTAAAGTGAAAGAATGAATAGGATCGTGGACCCAACCTCGTTGATTTTCCCCAGGTCCTACGGTTTGCACCCACTGATAAATTATTGGAATAGATTTGTACCATATGTTAGTCCTGAAATGACCTGGTTTGTGTGTGTTATGGTCAGTTTTGTTGACGTTATGTTAGGAGTCAGTTTTGCTGACGTTATGTTAGAGTGACTGCTGTTGATGTTATTTGTGACAGCCAAATGAGTCGGAAGTCGGACATGCTCATTTAACGCTCCGATGTAAAATAGCTACTTGAGCTTAACTTTATTTATTTATTTTTTTTTTTTGTGAAATCCGATGCTTTAACTTGTCTATTATTGGAGTAATCCAGACAAATTTAAATATTTAATTAATTTAGTGTATAAATTGGGTGTTATGTAAGTGGTGTCATTAAAATCAATTTTAAAAATAAAAGTATTTTCGTAAAAATTAGCCATTTTCGTCTGCCAAATTTACGATGTTGCCGTTGGAATATTCGCTTCCGGCTATTCATTTTATATATAATTGAAAATCTTATAACATGTACTTTCTGAATATATGCATAACTCAAATATTATTTTTTACCCCAAGTGACTCATTTGGCTGTCACCGGTCACATATTAGGAGTCAGTTTTGTTGACGTTATGTTAGAGTGAGTGCTGTTGACGTTATGTTAGAGTCAGTTTTGTTGCTAGAGTGAGTGCTGTTGACGTTATGTTAGTCAGTTTTGTTGACGTTATGTTAGAGTCAGTGTTGTTGACGTTATGTTAGAGTCAGTGTTGTTGACGTTATGTTAGAGTCAGTGTTGTTGAGGTTGTGTAACACTATCGTAAC
The DNA here is from genome assembly GCF_932274485.2 of Patella vulgata. Taxonomy (NCBI): domain Eukaryota; kingdom Metazoa; phylum Mollusca; class Gastropoda; family Patellidae; genus Patella; species Patella vulgata. The sequence continues at coordinate 84,506,693 of NC_065879.2, forward strand.
TCTATACTCTAACTTTTGATCTCTAAATAAAGTGAAGGAATGATTAGGGTCCCCCGTCTAACCTCGTGGGTTTCTCCCGCGAGACTCCGGTTTCCCACTAGTGCTAAAGATCCCTACAGACTATTGGAATAGGTTTTTTAAACATATTAGTCTCTAGTTGGGGGAAAAAAATTAACATTTTTTGAAAATTACCTAACATTTTGGGAACATTTGCTAACATTTTGACAAAATTCGCTAACATTTTGTCAAAATTTGCCATGGACATTTTGCCAGGACAGCGACAGGACGGTTTACTTCATATTATCTTCACAGCCTTATTTATCACGTGTTTCTTGTATCTTAGTTAATACCCTGGAATAAGACCGATATCGTCTGAAGCACTGAAGAATTACTTAAAATCAATAATTATTTTATGTATTTCAATAACGGCATTAAGTGCAGACTAATTACTATATTAATAAATATTGGATTAAGGAATTCGTATTGGCGATAATAGATGGTATTTGCATTATAAGAAATAGAAAAAAGAAAAAAAGAAAAGGAAAAATAAAAAGTTTAAAAAAATAAAAAGTTTAAAAAATTAATTTCGTTCTCAGTGGATAAAAGTGTTTTTTTTTTTTAAAAAAGAAACGGTCCCAGGTTTCACGGTGAAATAATAGCACACCATTAATTCTCTCATTTTAGAGAGAGAAAGAGAGAAATGGGGTTTAACGTCCACTCGACACAGACTTAGGTCCATTCGGGACTAACATATAGTTTAATTTTATTTCAATAAATCGCTTGCGCGTAGGGGTCTTTAGCAGTGGGAGGAAACCGGAGGACCCGGAGAAAACCCACGAGATTGGATAGTCAACCCTACTCCTTGTCACGTGCAACCGAGGATTCAAAACCACGACAGTTGACTAAATGACAGGCCTTATGATATAGCGCGCACGTGCTAACCATTCGGCCCCCCCCCCTTCTCATTTTAGAAATATATCTGAAGCATATATTGATGAGGCATTTATTAACATGCCAAGCTCATAATCTACTGTCTAGACCACCGGGTGGCCTTGATATCGATTAGATTTAAATTTCGGACCATTTAATAATCAATCGTAAGATGGATAATCGAAACTTTATTTAGTATCGTAGCAATGCTACTGGACAATCAAGACTGTATTGTCAAAATTTCGAACACCATAACTGAACTCATTTTTCATTATCTATTGTGAACTGTTGTAACAAGAACGGACAGCTATTTATCTAAATCTTACTAATGAATCTTTAAATATGGAATTTGACATTTGTTTTGAACATGTGCAGTCAGTCTTATTTATTTAGGTCTTAATGGTTATCTACAGTTTCTTTTAATCGCCGCTGGTTGTTGACATTATCAGAAAAGAGTCATTTTTTCTGAAAATTATTATACATACATTATGCAAGAGCTAAATCTGTCTATTGCAGGTCTTTCTTTTGGCCTGAAATGTTATCTATATTATTAATTAGACATTAATTAAATTATCCAGACCATAATCTACTCTAGATGGCATCGCTAGCCTGCGATCTTAAGTGGATTGTGAGCCGATTTACTGCATACCTTTCCTTCTCGATTAAACGATTAAATGGATGTTTATTGTACTGACTTTAGTAATGATGACCGAGACTAGGCAGAAATTTCATTTGCATATTTCTCGGTTCATAGTAGATCAATTTGAATGAAATTTTCAGCAAATTGCCTTTACGTTATCTAGTTTTTAATTATTATGGTGAGAACTGCCAACTCGTTATCGAATATCCCATAATGTATCTTTAATCTTTCCTCATTTTCTCTTCTTGATAAATTGTTCCCATGTCATTTAGTATGTGATCTAGAAATACACAGGGCACAATTCTATGGATTGTAATAAATCCTAAATTAATTTTGAGCAAACAAATCAACAAAAAATGGACGTGAAAAATAAATAAAGAAAATATTAATTCACAAGAAGAAAATATTTAGTGGTCTGAATCCTGATCAGCCATTGATTACTTCCCTTTATGATTTTTGCCTTATTCCATTGAATCCTGCTATATATAGAAGAATCAGTAGTGTAATTTGGATTATTATACTAACTAAAATATGCACCAATTGCTTAAAATTAAAATTTGTTACTATAATTAGATTTAACGAGGGCCTCATTTTATTTCCCTGTATTTTAACAAATAATCCCCTTGATCTATTTATTTATAAGTTATATATATTCAGATAAGATGCCATGTTTAGTTGTGCCTGATCTCTGAGATGAATTGAAAGTATTACATACTTTCCAAAGATCTCAGAGCTTTGGGAATAGCTTACAATTAAATTAATAGATGATTGATTATATTCATTCTTGGTGTCGAAATTAACAATTTGTGACATGTTTTGGGGTTCGATATATTTCACAAGGCCACTTGTAGATTTCCCCAAGGACTAGGGTTAGGACACGTGATTGTTGCCGAGGATTGTGGGCTAGGTATTGGGTTAGGTTTAGGGATAGCGCTAGCCGTGTTTATAATACCATCATGAATTTCAAGAGCTAAAATTCTACAAAAAGTGTTACGCTAGCTGTGTTTACATCTCGTGAACTAGGACGAAATCTGCAGGTGACCTTGTGAAATAGATCTAACTATGTGTTGGGTTATTAATGATTTAGAAGCGGAAGATTAACAGCTAACAGGTGAATATTATTGATTTGGATACGGAGAGGCTAACAGGGTTACACGTAGGAGGATGATTAGGCTGAAATGTAGGGCGTATAGCTATTATATTTGCTGGTATACGTCACTTCGATTTCTATATCCGTTTATTGCAGCACTTTTATTTGGCTTCAAATGTTATATTAATTATTGATTAAACATTTATTAACATGCCAAGCCCATAATCTACTGTCTAGAACACCAGGTGGCCGTGATATTGATTATATATTAAAAACCGCGCACAATCTAATCGTAAAAATGGATAATCGAGACTTTGCTCAGTATACGAGACTGTATTGTCAAAACTTCAAACATCCGTAACTGAACTTGTTTTTCATTATGCAGGACGGAGGGCCTGACAAGAACAGCTGTCTAGTCGTTCGGATGGGACGGAAAACCGAGGTCCAGTGTACACATTGGCGTGCACGTAAAAGATCCCTTGACAGTTGGAATTCGATATAAGAGTAGACCGTAGTGCCGCTGTCCTGGTAAAATTTCCCTCATAGCACACTGTATGGCGTATGCCCGTCTTCATTAGTCCAGTCGGAGCAGAACAGTAGGACGTTAAACCCTATTTCATTTCATTTTTCATTATCTATTGCAAACTGTTGTAACAAGAACGGACAGCTATTTATCGAAATCTTACTAATGAATCTTTAAATATGGAATTTGACATTTGTTTTGAACATGTGCAGTCAGTCTTATTTATTAAAGTCTTAATATCTATCTACAGTTTATTTTATTCGCAAGGGGGTGGCGTGGATTGCCGAATGGTTAGTGCGTGCGCGTTGATTCATAAGGTCTGTCATTGAGTCAACTAGTGTGGTTTCGATTCCCTGTATGTACGTGACAAGGAGTTGGGTCGCCTGTTCAACCTCGTGGGTTTTCTCCGGGCCCTCCGATTTCCTCCCACTGTTAAATACCCCTGCGAATTATTCCAGTAAAATTGAACCTTGTTAATCCCGAAATGACCTAGTTTGTGTCAAGTGGATGTGAAACCCCATTTATCTTTCTCCCTTTTATTCGCCGCTGGTTGTTGACATTAGAAGGGAAGAGTCATTTTCCTCAAAATTATTAATCTTTCCCCATTTTCTCTTCTTGATAAATTTTTCTAGAAACACACAGGGCACAATATTCTATTGATTACAATTAATCTTAAATAATTTTGGGCAAACAAATCAACAACAAAAATGGACGTGAAAAATGAAGAAAGTAAATATAAATACTTCACAAGAAGAAATGCATTAGTGGTCTGATTCCTGGTCAAATATTGATTACTTCCCTTTATGATTTTTGTGGTATTCCATTAAATTCTAGTATATAGTGAAAAATGAACAGAGTAATTTGAAATATTAGTTAAACTAAAATTTGTACCAATTATTTTAAAATTGAAAATTCTTTCTATAATTAGTTTTAACTAGAATGTTATTTTTATTTAGACGATTTCGTTTCCATTTATTTCAGCAAACAATTCTTGTTTATAACATATTCTAATGAAATCGCTGAGTATCGAAGACATTTTGCAGCGGTTCCCAATGCTAAATGTAACTAAATCCTGATCTTTGAGGTGAACTTCAAGTAATCGCTACTTGACGAAGATCTCAAGGAATGGGTACGTTCACGTCGTAAAAACTTGAAAAGATGCATCCTTAACCAAAGTACACTTAGGTAATACACATAATTAATTGGGTTGATGTCGAAGTAACCATAGAGAAAAAATAAGTTTACTCAGTGAGGTAACCTTAGAAAATGACGTCACGGCGTAGTAAAAAAACAATCAACTCGCGTCAATATTTTTATCTGATGGTTTTGAAACTTTTCGTTTGTATGTCATCAATTTTAAATTGAAAGAGTTAAATAACTTTATTTTATGTCTGAAAATGTTATAATCGTTATGTGGCATTTGGCGATCGGAAACACATTAACAGAACACAGTTTTTATGGGATACAATCACTAGTTTTATTCGATATAAAATTCATAGTGAAACCATCAACCCCCTACTCATGTATTAGAGTTTATTCAGTAAGCTAATTACCTTGTTGTGCTTGTTGTTTTTGTTAAATATCCTTTACCTCTTAGATTATTTCGTGGGTTTTCTCCGGGTCCTCCGGTTTCCTCCCACTGCTAAAAAACCCTACGCGAAAGCGAATTATGGAAATAAAATTGAACCATGTTAGTTCCGAAATGACCTAGTTTGTGTCGAGTGGACGTTAAACCCCATTTCTCTCTCTCTCTCTCTTAGATTATTTTCGTTACTGTTGTTTTAATCCATGTTGATGGTTTCACTATGAATTTTGTATATATTGACCTCAAGTTTACTAAATGACTCTCTCGACGTCCGATGCAACCCCCACCCCTAAAGGTAAAGACAAGAAAAAGAAAGAGAAGAAAACATCTACCAAACGTGTAGAGGTCAAATAGAAGACAAATCCATCCAAGAAGAAAGAAGAGGAACCGAAAACGAAGATTCATGAAGAACACTTCATTCCTAAATTTAAAACGGAAAATGGCTTCATGAACTTGTGTCATGATTAATTCAATCAACACGGTAAAAAAAAGATCAAGAGAAGAAGACAACGACGAAGAAACCACAAAAAGCGATCAAACGGCAAACCTCGCACTCCGTAGAAGGATATCTCATGTTCGTCACTACAGCACTGGCGATATGCCCAGTTGCTTGCCGGTTTTAACACCAAAGACGAACACTAATGAGGTACCTCCTATGGAATGTGAAACGCCAATTGACCAATAAATAGACAAGACAGAGAGGCATCCATCCGGACAGTCATCATGGCGGGCCAGGTAAAAGTTCTACAACTAAACGTTAATGGACTGGCTCCCAGATGTACTGAGCTGAGAAAATACATCACCCGCAACCCGAAAGATGCAATATGCCTCTAAGAAACCAAGCTACTACCAACCAAGAACGACATCTACTTGCCCGGATACACTTGTCAGAGAAGGGACAGACCGGGCAGCACGACACGTGGCGTCGGTCTTGCCATCTACGTCAGTGATAACTTAAATTATATTTCTGTTTCGCTTGACGTAGAGGACCCTCTAGAAGCAATGGGCATAGCCATCACATTGAGCAATAATACAAAATTGACAATAGTGAATGTCTATGTACCCCCAGATGTCACGAGAAAACTAGTTGACTTCCAGTCACTTCTCGACCAGCTTCCTCGGGGCGAATTTGTGTTTTGCGGGGATTTCAACGCAAAACACGTCCTGTGGGGGTCACCGAGGAATGACTGTAGGGATTAGCCTATGCTCAATAATAGAAGAGAACGACCTATGCGTACTGAACGACGAGAGCCCTATTTTTGTTGGAGGAAATGCCCCACCTTCACACCTGGATCTCACGCTCTGTACGCTTGGTATGGCAAACCACTGCGACTGGCAAGTACACGAAGATGAAACACTTGGCAGCGACCATCTACTGATAGAACTCTGCATGATTGGGCTAACTTCCGTGTAGGCTGCCTTGGGTGGAAAGAAGAAGACATCATCGATGCCAACATCACGAGTGCTATTATAGGTGCCGCAGACGACTCCATTCCCAAGACTTCTGGAGGGCAATCAAGGATTAGAAAACCTTTGTGGTCACCAGAATGTCAGAAGGCGGTTAACGAAAGAAAGAAGACACTACGCCTACGGAAACGCCACTACAATGAAGTCAATCACCAAAACTACCTGAAGTTGAAATACGCCACAAGAGACACCATCCGGAAGGCACAAAGCGGACACTGGTTGACATTCTGTAATGCGTTGAATCAAAACACGCAAACAGGTGCCGTCTGGAAGAAGCTGAACGCCATGAACGGGAAGCGCAGATGATTCAACATACCAAACCTAAAGAATGGAGATGAGTACGTTACCAACGGCAATGAAAAGGCAGATCTACTTGCAAAAGCTTTCGCTGACGCAAGCAGGGACGAAAACCAATCACCAGAGTTCCTGAAGAGAAAGGACATCTTTTACTCACAGCACCCTTCATTAGAAATTGAACCTAATGAAGGGGCTAAACCAATCAATCTACCCTTCTCTGAGGAGGAGTTAAATAAGGCTCTTTCCCTCAAGAAGGATAGTGCGGCTGGTGAGGACAAAGTAAAGTACTCGATGCTCAAACATCTGCCTAGAAATGCCAAAAGGATACTACTAAACTTCTTCAACACATCCTGGCTGGCAGGAGAGGTACCTAAAGAATGGCGGAAAGCCAACGTCATCCCTCTTCCAAAACCAGGTAACAATGGTTAACATACGACTAGACTACAGTTCTATCTGGAGAGCAACCGACTGATCGACGAAAATCAAAGCGGGTTCAGGAAAGGGCGTTCAACAACGGACCACTTGGTGAGACTACAGCAAGTCATGTCGCAGGCACTCCTCTCTGGGAACCTGTTATGTGTCGTGTTCGTAGATTTAACTAAGGCTTTCGATTTAGTCTGGCTAGACGGGCTGCTCTTCAAGTTAGGACGTATTGGTATAACGGGCATAATGTTTCGGTGGATCAAACGCTTTCTGAGCGATAGAAGGATGCAGGTGAATGTTGGCAGATTCCTGAGTGCCGTGCAAACATTAGAAAACGGCACGCCTCAGGGGTCGATTATCAGTCCCACTCTCTTCAATATCATGATCAACGACATACAGAAATCTTCCTACCTCGACGCCAAAACTGAGTTAGCTAAATTTGCTGATGACAGTGCCATATGGAGGAAAGGGAGGAACTTCTGTGAACTACAAAAGAACATGCAGAAGGCCTTAGACAAATTCATGGCATGGGCAAACGACTGGGGATTCAAAGTCTCGGAGAAGAAAACAGTCGGCATGCTTGTAAGCAGGGATAGAGGGATAAGCAGAATGACTCTGTGTATGAACGGGAAAACCATCGAGTTTAAAGACCAAACCAAGTTCCTTGGCGTAATCTTTGACCGAAGGCTGACCTGGAAACCGCACATCGACGAGACTGTAGATAGATGCACCAAAATCCTAAACTTAATGAGGAAAATAACGGGCAGCACTTGGGGGCCAACAGAGTCACACTAATGATGGTGTATCGTGCTCTAATACGATCTGTATTAGACTACGGCTCTCTGGCCTTCATGAACTGCGCGCCATTACTCCTCAGGAAGCTTGACACCATCCAATACAAAGCTCTGTGTTTTGCGACTGGCGTAGGGCAAGGGACTGGGAGAGAGGCACTACTGCAAGAAGTCGGGGAGTTTCCCCTATCCCTAAGAAGAAAAGAACTAGCGACAAGGTACTGGGCTAAGATCTCGCAACTGGGCGAAAGATCCCCAACCTTTGTCAGTCTACAAAATACAAGATATGTGAGAGATCCTAGAAAGAAAAGCTTCGGCCAGGGTATCAGGGAAACAATCAAGGAACTGCGACTGGGGGAGCTTGTGATAAATGAACACGACCTTGGTTAATCTAGATCTACTACAGAAAACCGACAAGAAAAACAACCCCACTGCTGCACGTGCTTTCTCTCTAGAACACCTGGAAGACAACTGGCCGTCTGATGACTGGGACCATGTGTACACGGATGGCTCACGCAATCCGGAAAGGGGCACCAGTTCGTTTGGAATATACCTGCCAAACGGGGAACAGGGAATAAGCAGGAAACTGTCCAATAACTGTTCGGTGTACACTGCAGAGCTTGTGGCCATTCGTGATGCTATATCATGGATTTCCCATCAAAAGACTAGTAAGTTCGTCATTCCAAGCGACTCTCTGAGCAGTCTGATTCCAATCCAAAATGACAACTCGGACTCAAGACCAGAAGTCATTTTGGAAATCAGGCAGCTGTACCAGAGGGTTTTAGAGAAGGGAAGCAAAGTAGAACTCGTGTGGATTCCATCACATGTCAACATTAGAGGAAACGAGGAGGCAGATCGACTCGCCAATGAAGGTCTCAAGGACACAGCACCACTCCGCACCATAGACTACAGCACCACGGAAATCTACAGTATGGTCAAAAGACAGGTCATTTCAATCTGGGAATTAAATCTCCTTGAACTTGACACATACAGATTCCGACTGGATGACAAGATCTACACAAAGACAACACTCAATCACCCTAGAAGAGATATTTGTAGACTTATATCGAAGCTAAGGGTGAAAGAGCGGCTGCGAGACTACAAACACCAAGTCATCATCTGTGAGTGCGGAGAAGATTTTACCACCAACCATGTCCTGGTAGACTGCGAGGTATACGGGGAGGAGAGAAGGGAACTAGTGAGAACAATGGAGACCAACAACATACCATTCAACACTAAGAACCTACTCTTCCCGAGACCAGATCTGAAACTGCAAATCTTCGAACAAATCCACGCCCTAATGGACACAGTTGGACTAAGTAGAATAGTGAAGTAAGAGGGGGTCACGGTTAGACGGGCCCGGCATCTAAACACTAAACTACATAGGGGATTTATACCAAACTGGCAGGATAGCGGAGTAAGGGGGAGTCACGATCAGACGGACTCGGCATCTAAACACTATTCCACCAAAAACAGACACCAAACCTACAGAGTGGGATAGTGGAGTAAGGGGAGGTCACGATACGACGGGCCTGGCACCTAAACACAAACCCCACAAAGATGACATCTACCAAACTAGCAGGATAGTGGAGTAAGGGGAAGTTACGGTCAGACAAACTCAGCACCTAAACACTATTCCGCAAATAAAACTGATACCAAACCCAGAGAGTGGGATAGTGGAGTAAGGGGAGGCCACGATAAGACGGGCCTGGCACCTAAACACTAAAACGATGACATCTACCAATCCAGAAGCAGACGAGATCATCTACCAAACGATATATTTTATATTAAATAAAGGGAAGAACTTCCCACTAAACCAAATCCATGGCCTAAGGCCAAATGGAAAGATTGCAAAATCATATTCTAAAAAACAGGAATCAGCTTCGGCTCTCCTGTGTCTTGTCTGCGATATCACTTATGTGGAAGCAGACGTTAAACACCAAGAACGAACGAACTAAATTTCATTGTCTACGATATCACCTTAGGTGGAAGTGGACGTAAAACCCCAGAAACCTACCTACCTACCTTCGGGCCAAGAACCTAGGTCGGACAGGCGGCGGGGCCCTGGGGCCCGGCTGACAGTCTTACCTACCCCTACCTACCCAAACAAAGATCGTAACATTTATGGCCAAGCGGACCAGACTGCGCCCGCTCGCCACTCCTTTTCTACCCAAAAACTTTCTCCTCTCCTTTCGATGAGATTTTTAACTTGGGCATTCCCTGCTAATACACTATGTCTCAAATTAAACTGGACCAAGCCTAATCCGTACGGCTTCCTCCATTAAGTTGCTTAGGAAACATCTTTGTCTACGATATCACCTTAGGTGGAAGTGGACGTAAAACACCAGAAACCTACCTACCTACCTACCTACTAAATGTCATTGTGCTTGATAACGATAAGAGGATACTTGTCGAAACGTCGTGCTTTTAGAATAAAACTAGTGATTGTATCCCATAAAAACTGTGTTCTGTTAATCTGAAAATGTTGATTAAAACTAAAAGTGGCGTGGTTTCGATTCCCTACTTGTGCGTGACACGGAGTAGGGTCGATTGACCGAATTCATGGGTTTTCTCCTTGTCGTCCGGTTTCTTCCCACGCTAAAGACCCCTACGCGCAAACTAATTGTTCAAATAACCCCCATTTTATTTCGCCCCCAACCCCTAGCTCATTCTTAACTCTATAATATCGATGAAGTGCGGACTGCTCTATTTAAACTTCTGATATCTAAGAGTTTGAACTAGATAAGAAACGCTTCATATTTATTTTTTTTAATTCACAATTCGCAATATAAACCCCACTTCTTGGGCATTAAAACAAAACAATCCGGGTCGTTATTAAAACAGCACAGTAAATATATCTCTTTAGCTCTCGCGAATAAACAATACCGCATTTTTTCTTTTTGTTTTTCGTGTAATTGCATCTACTTCCTCGGTAAATAGTTTCCATTTTAGTCACTTAATACCCGTTATACAAAAGTAATGAACTTTAGCATGCAGACAAGAATAATAATTACTGCACTTAAAAATACATTATGTAAGATTTAGTTAAAGAGCTGACGAATTTTGCTATAATAGTTCAGATAAGTAAAGATGAATATATTGAAAATTTCAGTCAAAGTACTCGTTTTTGATCGAAGTTGTCATGATTTGAAGTGGTCACAATATCTATAGTCTCGAATCCCTGGTACCATTGTTATTATAATAAACTACTATAATAAACTACTATTTTAAATGGTAGTACTTAAAGATGTATTATGTAAGATTTAAATAAAGAGCTGACCAATTATGTTATAAAAGTTCAAAAATAGATAATGACAGACTTTATGATCTATGATAGGTGTTGTGACGTAATCAATATATCGAAAGCTATATTTTATGCCTTTATGTACTTTATGATCAGTATTATGGTTCAGTACATGAACAAAATTCCTATTTATATAAATCTGCATTAAAGGGCCAATCCCGATAATATTTAGGAGAATAAAACTGTTTAATTTTGCGTTAAATTTAAACCCGTCAACCGTCATCTGGAAATGGAAACCCGTGTCCTAAGGTGTATTATGCGGTGTCTGGATAAAAACTTCAAACAGGTGAGAAACTGGATACAACTGGATACTAACATCTATTAAGGGGCTGATCTTAAAGGGCAATATTGGTGCCAGTCATTTTCACATATGTGATAGAACTAGTTAAACATGTTCCAAAATACTCAACTCTACGTTACCCACCGCCTCCCCTCTCCAACATTGTTTATACAAGTGTTATATAAGAGTTTGTTAATAATAGAAAGGTTTGAACAATATTATATATTTCTATTGGAATCCAATATTGATTGATACTCTGTAATAACCCGTATCAACCCGACAATCAATTTAACTTTAATTACTTATAGTTTATTTATGGTGACGTCAGTATTGGTTCTTATGTTTGTATATGCTGGGGGGGGGGGGCTGAATGGTTAGCACGTGCGCGCTGTATCATAAAGCCTGTCATTGAGTCTACTGGCGTGTTTCTTTTATTCGCAAGGGGGGGCGGCGTGGATTGAAGAATGGTTAGTGCGTGCGCGTTGATTCATAAGGTCTGTCATTGAGTCAACTAGTGTGGTTTCGATTCCCTGTATGTACGTGACAAGGAGTTGGGTCGCCTCGTGGGTTTTCTCCGGGCCCTCCGATCGATTTCCTCCCACTGTTAAATACCCCTGCGAATTATTCCAGTAAAATTGAACCTTGTTAGTCCCGAAATGACCTAGTTTGTATCAAGTGGACGTGAAACCCCATTTATTCGCCGCTGGTTGTTGACATTAGAAGGGAAGAGTCATTTTCCTTAAAATTATTAATCTTTCCCCATTTTCTCTTCTTGATAAATTGTTCTAGAAACACACAGGGCACAATATTATATTGATTACAATTAATCTTAAATAATTTTGGGCAAACAAATCAACAAAAAAATGGACGTGAAAAATCAAGAAAGTAAATATAAATAATTCACACGAAGAAAATATTTAGTGGTCTGAATCCTGATCTGCCATTAATTACTTCCCTTTATGATTTTGGGGGTATTCCATTGAATTCTGCTATATATAGAAGAATCAACAGAGTAATTTGGATTATTGAACTTACTAAAATATACACCAATTATTTAGAAATTGGAAATTTGACTATAGTTAGCTTTAACAAGAACCTCATTTTATTTAGACGATTTTGTTTCCCTGTATTTTACTAAATAATCCCCGCGATCTATTTATAAGTTATATATATTCAGATAAGATGCTGATAGATGTTGCTACCACTTAAAATTCTTATTGTAAGAATGAATAGGGAAGATGTTATCTCGGATACTCTCTCTGATTGGACTAAGTCTATCAGTCGTTTACTTAAACGAAGAATTTACATGCAACGTTAGTCAGTTGACACTAGGCCTAAGTCTATTTTCAATGATGTTAACACTGTTGAAAATCTCAATGCCTTGCATGACAAGTATGTCATTGTTCCGGCTGACAAGGCGTCCAATAACATAGTGTTTATATGTAAACGACATTATTTTGACTGTCTGTTCAAAGAACTTAATTTCGGGAAACCAATCGACAGTGCTACATATAAACGATCAACTCTTAGTAAGGATGAAATTATATCCAATCACAAATCTGTACTCACTTCATTTGGTACTCCGTGTGGAGATACCTATACAGATTTGCCCTTGTTATATTGGATACCTAAACTACATAAAAATCCCTACAAGCAACGTTTTATAGCAGGTTCATCCCGTTGTTCCACAAAACCACTTTCAAAAGTATTGACATCTATACTAACGGCTGTTAAAGAGGGTATTCAAAAATACTGTGACAAAATATACTCTCGTAGTGGTATAAATCAAATGTGGATATTGAAAAATTCCAAAGAATTACTTGATGGTTTGCAATCTAGATCCCTTGCTTCAGTCTCATCTGTTCAAACGTTTGACTTTTCTACTTTGTACACTGAAATTCCCCATAGTAAATTAAAAGCCCGGTTGAAAGACATTATTCACAGTGTCTTTTCGTCTAAATCAGGTACTGCGAGATATCAATATTTAGTTGTAAATTACAATTCCACATATTTCGTTAAGATTCACAGTGATTCCAAAAACAAATTCATGGCCATCAAGATAATTCAGATGTTGGATTTTTTAATTGACAACATCTTTGTTGAATTTGGAGGGGAAATATATCAGCAAGTGGTTGGCATTCCCATGGGCACCAACTGTGATCTGTTTCTCTATTCGTACGAAGCCGATTACATACAGACGCTCGTAAAAACTAATAAAAGATCAGTCAGACTTTTTAATTTCACTTATCGATATATCGATGACGTTTTATCACTTAATAATCCTAAATTTAGTGATTATGTAGAATTCATATATCCTGATGAGCTCGAAATTAAAAACACCACTGACAGTGACAATTACGCTTCCTACTTGGATCTGCATCTCGATTTTGACAATTGCCATAAACTGAGTGTTAAATTGTACGATAAACGTGATGACTTTGACTTTCCGATTGTTAACTTTCCATTTATTAGTAGTAACAAGTATGGCGGTTGTTTTGGGCGTTACCTTTTTTTTTATTTGATTATTTCTGTAGTTTTGTAATCGGAGTTCAGCTTTAACATCAACCCTATAGAAATAAAATGGCGGTTAACGTCCTAGTGTTCTGCTCCAACTGGTTTAAGGAAGACGGGCATACAGTGTGCTATGAGTGAAATTTGACCGGACAGCGGCGCTAGGGCCTACACTTGTATCGAATTTCAACTGCCAAGGGATCTTTTACGTGCACGCCAGTGGGTATGACGGGGGGACGGATCAGCCCTAGACTATGGTGGCTGATTGGTATCATGTCGTGATGTCGTGGTGTCGCCCTTCATAAGGCGACATCACGACATAACCCGACAACACGACATTTTTAACCCGACACTACGACATTTTCACCCGACACCACGACATTAAGAATGTCGTAATGCCGCGTAAAAATGTCGTATTGTCGCGTAAAAATGTTGTGATGTCGGGTTGTCGTGATGTCAGGTTGTCGACTTTATTTATCAATGTTGAAGCGGCCTCGAGATCAAGTCAGCCCTCACTATCTCATCCTTCACTAAGAATACTTACCCTTCACTAACTGCGAATCAAGCTGGCCCTCACTACCAAATTACGGGTCTTAATACGAAATTCCAGATATCATGCTACATATCAGTAGAAAGCACGTTCACTGTTCTTTTCAAATATATAAATAATTTTCTGGCACATTTATATTTACTTGCCTTGAAAAGTGAAAAGGGGGAGGGGAGGGTATTTTAAATAAAAATGCGGGGCTTCATCCAAAATTCCGTATATCTATACTGAAAAGTAAAGTTAATCCTCTCTTGAAATGTTTTTATTATATTCTCGGCGGAATGCATATATACTTTTTTAAATTAAAATTGATACAAGTTTGGTAGCCTTCACTGGCTGAATTAATGTCGTGATGTCGGGTGAAAAATGTTTGGTTTGTCGGGTTGAAGGGCGACACCACAACATCACGACATGATACCAATCAACCACCATACTAGACCACTGTAATGGGTTTGTAAAAGTATTGCACATTTTTTGTAAAATGTCATAAATATAATGCAGAGAATATTTAGGAGATAAACACTTCCTGTTACGTATTTAGAGGGGGTTTATTGTCCATTTAACCATGCTTGAATCATTAGAACACGAGACGCGATAGCGTCGAGTTGTTCTAATGGATAATTCAAGCATGGTTAAATGGACAATAAACACCCGATAAATACGTAACAGGAATGTGTTTATCGATATTGTAGCACAAATATTTGGAGATTTTCTTCGGAACTATTTAGAAAACATTTTTACACCCATTTTAAAAAGTCGTTATTTGGTCACGCGCTTGCGTTCATTTTTCAAAATATTTTCAATAGACGGTCTCTTGCTTACCTGCAAATCTAAAATGTTTGAGTCTCGAGTTGCTGGTAAATGAATTATGAAAGAAAATGTTATTCGGATATCGACAACAACAAAATATTTTTAACATTTGAAGATCTTTAAAAGAACAAGAAATTAATATTTTTATTGCGGTATATCGAGACGAGTGTCAGCGTGATTGAAATAATTCCGCCCTGCTATCCGAGACTAAAGGAGGAGTAACTCTTGGCAACAAAAATGACTTCGCTTCGGGAGTTTCATGTAAGTTTCCAGCATTTATTATTTTGTTTTGCAGACTGTTATCACAATGTTGTAGCTAGTTCTTCTTTTCACAATTGCAGTTCATACTTACATCCTCTAAAATACCGTATAAACCATGACAATGATGTCTAGTCTAAGATGCCAGTGGTTGCTATGTAGCTGTTCTGACGTGTTGTCAACAAATGATAATTTTGGCATGAATGATAATGATTAGGCCTATATTTCAGCTGCTGTATTCGACTCCCTCATTGTATTTTCAAGCGATTCTTTGTGACCAATGACTTATTATTAGGTAGATCATGCTAGTCAGATTTTAAAAGCATGATTTTTTTTATAAAAAATCCAACAGATTAATAAAAATTGGTGAGTGAAGCTATAAGCCTACCAAAAAAGAAAACATAGGCTACTGTCACTGCCTAGTTACGAATATATTTGGATACCTGAAAACGGTTTTAATTAATTTATGACTGATTTTCTACTGTTTTATGTATTTCAGAAATGTGATTTCATAAAAGATGATGTTTGAAAATGGTGTAATAGTCATGTGTGCAGAATTCCTTGAAGATATTTGCCAATAAAGATTGTAGTTCTTATTTGTTTATTTTTATGGAATTTAATGAGATGAACCATAGAACAATTGGTGGGAAGAAAACAAAATATCAGAAATGAAATAAAATGGGGTTTAACGTTCTCCTGTTCTGATCCGATTGAGCTAATAAAGACGGCAGACGTCATGCATTGTGCTATGAGTATGAGAGAAATTTTGTCCAGACAGCGACACTATACAGCCTACTCGTGTATTAAATTTTCCAGGTGTCAAGGGATCTTTTATTAATACATGCGTGCCAATGTGTACATCCGAACGACTGACTATACTGATCCTTGCCAGGCCCTCTGTTACTGACAAGGAGGACCACTCCGGAAAAATCCTGATAAGGGAATCAGCCTCCTGAGGTGCTAAGTCAACAATAATAAATTGTAGCCCATTGGTCAGTTGTCTACAACAATTGTAGAACTCGTGCGCTGATTGATCGGTTGTCTACAGTGACAGTCTAAACAGTCCTATTGTAGACGGCACAGTATTTTAACTCTGTGTAGACGGTGACCGGGTTAGCCAATCGGCGGGATGAGAGTCATGACGTAAGCTGGAAGGGGGATAACTGGAGCTTCAAACATGGCTGCCAAATGGCGAGAAAGTTTTCGGTAAAGCTAGTTTTTATCGAAGAATGAATGGCTCTCAGGAACTATAGCAACGTGGATATCTTTAGTATTCTGTGAAAGTAGGGCTGGTGTTATCGCGTGTTTATCAAAACAGGTTAGTTTCAAGTTAATTTTATCCAGAATTGACGTTTTTGTCTTCGCATTTTTGTCGTCTGCTGTGAAACTAGGCTAGTTCCTTAAGTTTAGGAACTGTCTCTTTTGTTTTTTTTGCTGTGCATACATGGAATGACATTAAAAAGCTGTTTATTGTTAATTTGTATATTTTGTAGGTACGTGTATTATTTATAAGGGCTGAGAAGATGATGTCTATAGTTGCGCGTCCAGTGGCAGTACTGCTGAAGTTACATGTACCGGTAGTTTTTAATCAAAAATGGACTTCAATCTGGTGTATCGAGTCGCATTCTCCTCTTGAATGAAGGGGGGTTGGATGGCAGAATGGTTAGCGTGCGCGCGCTGTATCATAAAGTCTGTCATTGAGTCAACTGCTGTGGTTTCGAATCCCTGGTTGTACATGACAAGGAGTAGGGTCGCCTGTCAAACCTCGTGGGTTTTCTCTGGGTCCTCCGGTTTCCTCCCACTGCTAAAGACCGCTATGGGCAAGCGAACTATTGAAATAAAATTAAACAATATGTTATTCCCGAAATGAGCTAGTTTGTGTCGAGTAGACATTAAACCCCATTTCTCTCTCTCTTGAATGAAAATCTGTGCAAATCGGAGCATGTGGAATTACTTAGTGGTCAGGATATGACTTCGAGTAAAAATAACAGTGACTCATTCTTTTTCAATTAAATTACCCCCGGAATCGTATTTCAGTTGGCTTAGTATTAATTATATTGCGTATTAGATGTACCGTAACAATATGGTAACAAAATTTAAAACTGTAGCAAAAATACATCATTTATGTTAGTTGCGATCAAAATTAAAAGTTGTGTGGGACATACTGTGTTTCTTTTCTTTAATATTATAATATTACATAAAAGTTCTCTTGCAAAATGAAATGAAATGAAACGAAATGGGGATTAACGTCCTACTGTTCTGCTCCTTACCTGGACTAATGAAGACAGGTTTACACCATACAGTGTGCTATGAGAGAAATTTTGCCCGGGCAGCGGTGCTACGGCCTACTCTTATATCGAATTCCAACTGCTAAGGGATCTTTTACGTGCACGCCAATGTGTACACGGGACCTTGGTTTTTCGTCCTATCCGAACGACTAGACAGCTGTCCTTGTCAGGCCTGCATCACTGACAGGGGGAAACCACGCCGGAAAAAGTTCTCTTGTAACCAACTGTAAAGCTCTGACGTAGTTTAATCAATGGGAAGTGTTATCAGGTGTTCAAGAAAGAGTAAACAAGCACAGTAATATTTTAAAGGATTAAATCACAAGCCAAATTAGGAAGAATTCTTTCGACTTCGTTAGATTAGAATGAAAGAAAAAAAAAAGCAAACAACCCTATGACCTTATGGTTACTATATTTAAATGGCACAACGTGATGTTATGGATCGAATCCTGTCGGGTTGGATGTGCCAATTGCTTTTATTATACTTTATCTTCTTGTTTAGACACAAAAGGACAACAGTCAATTTTTCTTTCCAATTTTCACACAAGGTCCATCAAATAATGAGAGAGGAATGGGGTTTAACATCCACTCAACACATATTAGGTCATTTAAGGACTAACATGGTTCAATTTTATTTCAACAAGTTGTAGGGGGTCTAGGGGTCTTTAGCTGTTGGTAGTCCATCAAATAAGTGGTACCAGGTGTTCCAGAGTCTGCCTCGTCCACAAAAGATAAATAAGAGGTATAGTAGAGTTCTTTTAATTTTGGGGGTTGGATGGCTGAATGGTTAGCACGTGCGGGCTGTATCATAAAGTCTGTCATTGAGTCAACTGGCGTGGTTTCGATTCCCCAGTTGTACGTTACTAGGGGTTGGTCATCTGTTCTACCTCGTGGGTTTTCTCCTGGCCCTCCGGCTTCCTCCCACTGCTAAAGACCCCTATGCGCAAGTGAATTAATGATATAAAATTGAACCATATGCTAGTCCCGAAATGACCTAGTTTGTGTTGAGTGGACGTTGAACAATCTCTCTCTCTCTCCCTCTCCCTCTCTCACTGACAGACTTTGTGATACAACGCGCGCCCATGACTAAAGACCCCTACGCATCAGCGAATTATTGAAATAAAATTATATCGGAATATCAGTGAAATACGGACTATTCTATTCAAACGTCTTATATCTGAGAGTTTGAACTAGATAACAAACTCTTTTAATTCCATGTAATCTTATCAAAGCACTTTAAAACGGCCAATATGAAACCCACTCCTTTGGCATTTAAACTCATCGGCAAATAAAACCCTTTTAGCTCTCGAGAAAGAACAATACAACATTTTTACTTTTGTTTTTCGTGTAATTACATCTACTTCATATGGCAGTGAAGGCGAACAGTTTCCACTTTAATCACACAATACCCGATCTACAAAAATAATACACAATAGTATGAAAGCCCAGAAGGTTCATTCCAAATTCCAAATATTCCAAAATTCCAAAATTTCAAATTCCAAATACATGTCTTACCAATAGAATAGAAAATTGGCAGCCCCCCCACCCCCCAATTAAACAAATTAGAATTCAAATAAATTGTAATTTTACACAACTAATTAGTGCTAATGATCCTTATGAGCTAGAAATATTGAAATAAAATGCAACCAAATCTTAGTCCCAAAATGACATTGTTTGCATCGAGTGGACGTTAGAACTCCATTTCTCGGTAATACTACTCAAATGTAAGTCACTAATGTGAAATGTCAGAATGACATTAAATGTACACAACGTGAGTAATAAGAAATGCATTACCAATACAACCAGAGATAATATTAGACGATCAAGGGCTGTTCCAAAATATATAGTAAGAAAAAAATGCATGGGTCATACGCCGGGTGTGGCGACCGGGTTTTAGTGCACGTCCGTTTTCCACGTCTTACAAAAGACCCATGGTACTACACTGACTTGGCCAATGAAGACGACGACATGCCATACAGCGGGCTGTGAAGGTAAGTCTCCCAGGACAGCGTGGTTTCTGCTTACTCTTTAATGTGTACGTCAACGGATAGATAGACAGACTTCAGTATATCATCTAGTACAAAACAAAAGACCAGATGCCGTGGTTATTCTACACTTAAAAAAGCTTTAAAATATTGTAAATGAAGCAAAGATGCTACAACAACATATTCTTTACGTCCTAATTTTAATCAAAATTTTAAACATCAAGTTATTTCACAGGCGCTTGAAGGGATTTAAATTTCTTACTACAACTTATACAAGGCATATCACGCGCTATAAGCTGGTAATCACAAAGCCGCAGCCTTGAAAGTTGAATTTGTAAATACTATCGCTATGACATGATCGAGTCAGTGACATTTGTAAGAATTAAAGAAAGTACATTTAGTGAGTATTGTGAGATAATCGAGAAAGAAATGTCTTCAACGAGTCAAAAGAATACAGCGCGTGATATACGTTGTTGTATATATGGTGGTATGCTAGACAAGATAGTATAAGAAATTTTAATCGTTTCAAATGCATGTGAATTATATTTAACTAACTTTTCAATTTTAAATCCATGACAAATCTTAAATTTTCTGAACCCAATAAGTCACAATCATCTGATATGAACATTAAAATGAGAGATTTTTATTAGGGCAGCTATCGGGTCTTCTATTTTATTTATTAACTATAACCGAATCTCTGAGATCTTTGACAAGTAAACCTTACTTGTCATTCATCCCAGAGACCAGTTTTGTATTTAATTACTAGGCATTTACTGCCCATTTAAAAATGTTATCTGCATATATATAACCTATAAATAGATTAAGGGGATTATTTGTTAAAATACAGAGAAATAAAATCGTCTGAATAAAAATGAGGTTTTAGTTAAATCTAATTATAGTAAAAATTTTCAATTTCTAAGTATTAAGTACATATTTTAGTTAGTACAATAATCCAAATTACACTATTGATTCTTCTATATATAGCAGGATTCAATGGCACACTGCACAAATTATAAAGGGAAGTAATCAATGGCTGATCAGGTTTCAGACCACTAAGTATAATAAAACTAGTTCTACTCTGTTCTTGGTGATAACAGAGAACAGTTTTGATTGACGTTTTAACGGCCTACACTTCTGCACCAACCAGGCTACTGAATACTTACATACGCCACACAGTTAATTATGATTGTCTGGGCAGCGGTGTGTGTGCTTTCTCTTCGTCCAATTCCACTGTCAAGCCAAAAAATACACGGATGAGCCTATTTGGACGGCTAGATACTTTTCCATCATACTAAACTTAGGCTGCCTGTCTACGGGTAGCCCGCTTCAGAACAGACACTAAACTAGTTGTCCTAAATCGACGATTTTAATCGAAAACACTAAGTATTCTTCGATCAGTTTTGAGAAGTATTTATTCTGCTTTGATTTAATAGAACTGAACAGGTTTATCTAATCTTTGAGTGTATGTCAGATGTGAAACGGAAAAGAACCGCATTGCTATTTGTCCTAAATCGACGATTTTAGTCGAAAACACTAAGTATTCTTCGATAATTTTTGAGAAGTATTTATTCTGCTTCCATTTAATAAAATTGAAAAGGTTTATTTAGTCTTTGTGTGTATGCCAGATGTGAAACGGAGTAGAACCGCATTACAAAACAATATACTAATTTTTGTATATGGTGGTCATTCAGGACAGAGATTTATTCTCGAAGTATGAAGTAAGATGGGTCTCTGTGTGTGCAGAATGACTTTTCCATGTCAAACCCTTCGTCCCGCTCCACTGAGGAGGGTCAAACGGGCTGATCGTTTTTGATGTATTAGTTGTGATTTAGATATAGAATTGGCCGCTTTTTGCTAGAATAACTCAAAAATAAATAATAAAAAATGAATAAATTAAAAAAATAGGTAGAAATGGGCGATTTAATAAATTCAAAAGTTAAAGATGCATTATGTACGTTTTAGATCAGATGGGCTGAAAAATCTAAAGAAACTCTCTCGATAAAATCCAGACTTGAACCCGAGACCTCCTGCTTAGTGATTTAGCGCCATATTTAAATGTTTTGACGAAATTAGTCACAGAAAATTCAAATTCGGAATATTGTGCAAAAATAATTACAAATATTTTTATATTGATGTAGCTTTCTATATTTGTAATCGTATTGACTTAGATAATTTCCACCCATGAAGTTAATGATGTAATATGGCAAAGTCTCTTTCTCAACATAGTAATATAATCACAATTCGGTTGGACAGCTGAATAGTTTAATGCTTGCGCAAGTTTTAGACCATAAGGTCTGTCATTGAATCAAATGAAGTGGTTCCGATTGCCAGCGTGTACTCGACAAAGACTGGCTTCGCATGTCCAACCATGTCCCTCTCCCTCTCTCACTGACAGACCTTGTGATACAACGCGCGCCCATGACTAAAGACCCCTACGCATCAGCGAATTATTGAAATAAAATTATATCGGAATATCAGTGAAATACGGACTATTCTATTCAAACGTCTTATATCTGAGAGTTTGAACTAGATAACAAACTCTTTTAATTCCATGTAATCTTATCAAAGCACTTTAAAACGGCCAATATGAAACCCACTCCTTTGGCATTTAAACTCATCGGCAAATAAAACCCTTTTAGCTCTCGAGAAAGAACAATACAACATTTTTACTTTTGTTTTTCGTGTAATTACATCTACTTCATATGGCAGTGAAGGCGAACAGTTTCCACTTTAATCACTTAATACCTGATCTACAAAAATAATACACAATAGTACGAAAGCCCAGAAGGTTCATTCCAAATTCCAAATTCCAAAATTCCAAAATTTCAAATTCCAAATACATGTCTTACCAATAGAATAGAAAATTGGCAGCCCCCCCCCCCCCCCCAATTAAACAAATTAGAATTCAAATAAATTGTAATTTTACACAACTAATTAGTGCTAATGATCCTTATGAGCTAGAAATATTGAAATAAAATGCAACCAAATCTTAGTCCCAAAATGACTTTGTTTGCATCGAGTGGACGTTAGAACTCCATTTCTCGGTAATACTACTCAAATGTAAGTCACTAATGTGAAATGTCAGAATGACATTAAATGTACACAACGTGAGTAATAAGAAATGCATTACCAATACAACCAGAGATAATATTAGACGATCAAGGGCTGTTCCAAAATATATAGTAAGAAAAAAATGCATGGGTCATACGCCGGGTGTGGCGACCGGGTTTTAGTGCACGTCCGTTTTCCACGTCTTACAAAAGACCCATGGTACTACACCGACTTGGCCAATGAAGACGACGACATGCCATACAGCGGGCTGTGAAGGAAAGTCTCCCAGGACAGCGTGGTTTCTGCTTACTCTTTAATGTGTACGTCAACGGATAGATAGACAGACTTCAGTATATCATCTAGTACAAAACAAAAGACCAGATGCCGTGGTTATTCTACACTTAAAAAAGCTTTAAAATATTGTAAATGGAGCAAAGATACTACAACAACATATTCTTTACGTCCTAATTTTAATCAAAATTTTAAACATCAAGTTATTTCACAGGCGCTTGAAGGGATTTAAATTTCTTACTACAACTTATACAAGGCATATCACGCGCTATAAGCTGGTAATCACAAAGCCGCAGCCTTGAAAGTTGAATTTGTAAATACTATCGCTATGACATGATCGAGTCAGTGACATTTGTAAGAATTAAAGAAAGTACATGTAGTGAGTATTGTGAGATAATCGAGAAAGAAATGTCTTCAACGAGTCAAAAGAATACAGCGCGTGATATACGTTGTTGTATATATGGTGGTATGCTAGACAAGATAGTATAAGAAATTTTAATCGTTTCAAATGCATGTGAATTATATTTAACTAACTTTTCAATTTTAAATCCATGACGAATCTTAAATTTTCTGAACCCAACAAGTCACAATCATCTGATATGAACATGAAAATGAGAGATTTTTATTAGGGCAGCTATCGGGTCTTCTATTTTATTTATTAACGATATCCGAATCTCTGAGATCTTTGACAAGTAAACCTTACTTGTCATTCATCCCAGAGACCAGTTTTATATTAAATTGCATAACACTTACTGCCCGCTTAAAAATGTTATCTGCATATATATAACCTATAAATAGATTAAGGGGATTATTTGTTAAAATACAGAGAAATAAAATCGTCTGAATAAAAATGAGGTTTTAGTTAAATCTAATTATAGTAAAAATTTTCAATTTCTAAGTATTAAGTACATATTTTAGTTAGTACAATAATCCAAATTACACTATTGATTCTTCTATATATAGCAGGATTCAATGGCATACTGCACAAATTATAAAGGGAAGTAATCAATGGCTGATCAGGTTTCAGACCACTAAGTATAATAAAACTAGTTCTACTCTGTTCTTGGTGATAACAGAGAACAGTTTTGATTGACGTTTAACGGCCTACACTTCTGCACCAACCAGGCTACTGAATACTTACATACGCCACACAGTTAATTATGATTGTCTGGGCAGCGGTGTGTGTGCTTTCTCTTCGTCCAATTCCACTGTCACGCCAAAAAATACACGGATGAGCCTATTTCGACGGCTAGATACTTTTCCATCATACTAAACTTAGGCTGCCTGTCTACGGGTAGCCCGCTTCAGAACAGACACTAAACTAGTTGTCCTAAATCGACGATTTTAATCGAAAACACTAAGTATTCTTCGATCAGTTTTGAGAAGTATTTATTCTGCTTCCATTTAATAGAACTGAACAGGTTTATCTAATCTTTGAGTGTATGTCAGATGTGAAACGGAAAAGAACCGCATTGCTATTTGTCCTAAATCGACGATTTTAGTCGAAAACACTAAGTATTCTTCGATAATTTTTTAGAAGTATTTATTCTGCTCCCATTTAATAAAATTGAAAAGGTTTATTTAGTCTTTGTGTGTATGCCAGATGTGAAACGGAGTAGAACAGCATTACAAAACAATATACTAATTTTTGTATATGGCGGTCATTCAGGACAGAGATTTATTCTCGAAGTATGAAGTAAGATGGGTCTCTGTGTGTGCAGAATGACTTTTCCATGTCAAACCCTTCGTCCCGCTCCACTGAGGAGGGTCAAACGGGCTGATCGTTTTTGATGTATTAGTTGTGATTTAGATATAGAATTGGCCGCTTTTTGCTAGAATAACTCAAAAATAGATAATAAAAAATGAATAAATTAAAAAATAGGTAGAAATGGGCGATTTAATAAATTCAAAAGTTAAAGATGCATTATGTACGTTTTAGATCAGATGGGCTGAAAAATCTAAAGAAACTCTCTCGATAAAATCCAGACTTGAACCCGAGACCTCCTGCTTAGTGATTTAGCGCCATATTTAAATGTTTTGACGAAATGAGTCACAGAAAATTCAAATTCGGAATATTGTGCAAAAATAATTACAAACATTTTTATATTGATGTAGCTTTCTATATTTGTAATCGTATTGACTTAGATAATTTCCACCCATGAAGTTAATGATGTAATATGGTAAAGTCTCTTTCTCGACATAGTAATATAATCACAATTCGATTGGCCAGCTGAATAGTTTAATGCTTGCGCAAGTTTTAGACCATAAGGTCTGTCATTGAATCAAATGAAGTGGTTCCGATTGCCAGCGTGTACTCGACAAAGACTGGGGTCGCATGTCCAACCATGTGGGTTTTTTTCTTGGGCCTACGGCTTCCTCCCACTGCTAGAGATTCCTATACACTAACAAATTATTGAAATAAAATGGAACCAAATGTTAGTCCCGAAATGAGCTGGTTTGCGTCGAGTGGATATTAAACCCCATCTCTCGCTTATGCAACTCAAATTTAAGTAGCGGAGATATCCAAGACTAATAATGACACAAAGCTATCTTCGGTACTTCCGTTTTCTTTCAAGATCATAATGGGCATCACTTGTTATGGTAGTTTAGGATAGTAGTTCTTATTTGTTTATTTTTATGGAATTTAATGAGATGAACCATAGAACAATTGGTGGGAAGGAAACAAAATATCAGAAATGAAATAAAATGGGGTTTAACGTTCTCCTGTTCTGATCCGATTGGGCTAATGAAGACGGCAGACGTCATGCATTGTGCTGTGAGTATGAGAGAAATTTTGTCCAGACAGCGACACTATACAGCCTACTCGTGTATTAAATTTTCCAGATGTCAAGGGATCTTTTATACATGCATGCCAATGTATACATCCGAACGACTGACTATACTGATCCTTGCCAGGCCCTCCGTTACTGACAAGGAGGACCACTAGTTAGTGTTAGTTGTATTTTACGTCCGCTTCCACCGAGGTGATATCGCAGACAATGACGTGTTATGTGTGCAAGGTGCATTAATTTACAATGTGATTAGTGAGAATTATTAGGATGGTTAGGTTTTCATATATATGTACATAGGACAATAAACAACAGTAGGATAACATGTGCAAAGGACGAAACGGAACAGACATGGACAAAGACGGACATTTTCACAGACATAGACATATTATGTACATATATATATATTTTGGGTCGATTGGGTTGGTCTGGTCGTTCTGTCCGGTAGAATGGCAGGGCGGTGCAACTCTACCTTGGGGCTTTGTTGGTGAGTTTGAGTCCTGGTCCATTCTTCCTTCCATTTGGGTATGTTGTCCGGTATGGTAGCGTTTTTACATCTTTATTTATGTTATTCATTCCTTTTATTGTTGGTTCTCTGAAGGAAGAATCCAGCACCTGAAAAAGAAAGCTAGAGAAAGGAGAGTATCTGATCTTACTGTGATTTTTTGGTTATTTCGTCTAGTAAGGCTTCGTGGGGGGGGGGGGGGCGGGGAATCATTTTAAACTAATAATAAAAATAATAAGTGAGAGTAAAAGAAAATAGAGTGTTAACTGAATTGCAGATAAATAATAAGAATAATAAATAGATATTAATGGTAATAATGAGAATAATAAATTACTCATGAATTATGTTAATGGTAGATTAGTGGTTTTATTATAAATGAAGGGAGGTTTACGCTTCCTTCTAGAGGACATTTTTGCGCTCCATCCTACTGTTGATTAATTGGTTTTATTAGTTGGTAGATTAATGGTTTTATTATAGATGTAGGGAGGTTTACGCTTCCTTCTAGAGGACATTTTTGCGCTCCACCCTACTGTTAATTGATTGGTTTTATTAGTTGGTAGATTAGTGGTTGTATTATAGATGTAGGGAGGTTTACGCTTCCTTCTAGAGGACATTTTTGCGCTCCACCCTACTGTTAATTGATTGGTTTTAGTTGGTTTATTAATTTTATCGGAGTTATATTAGTTGTGTAAGGCGGTTTACGCTTCCTTCTAGAGGACATTTTTGCGCTCCATCCTACTGTTAGTTGGTTTTATTAGTTGATTTATTAATTATATCGGAGTTATATTAGTTGTGTAGGGCGGTTTACGCTTCCTTCTAGAGGACATTTTTGCGCTCCACCCTACTGTTAAATGATTAAATTCATTATTTTATATATATCGGAGTTATATTAGTTATGTAGGGCGGTTTACGCTTCCTTCTAGAGGACATTTTTGCGCTCCACCCTACTGTTAACTGATTAAATTCAGTATTTTATATATATCGGAGTTATATTAGTTGTGTATGGAGGACCACTCCGGAAAAATCCTGATAAGGGAATCAGCCTCCTGAGGTGCTAAGTCAACAATAATAAATTGTAGCCCATTGGTCAGTTGTCTACAACAATTGTAGAACTCGTGCGCTGATTGATCGGTTGTCTACAGTGACAGTCTAAACAGTCCTATTGTAGACGGCACAGTATTTTAACTCTGTGTAGACGGTTACCGGGTTAGCCAATCGGCGGGATGAGAGTCATGACGTAAGCTGGAAGGGGGATAACTGGAGCTTCAAACATGGCTGCCAAATGGCGAGAAGGTTTTCGGTAAAGCTAGTTTTTATCGAAGAATGGCTCTCAGGAACTATAGCAACGTGGATATCTTTAGTATTCTGTGAAAGTAGGGCTGGTATCATCGCGTGTTTATCAAAACAGGTTAGTTTCAAGTTAATTTTATCCAGAATTGACGTTTTTGTCTTCGCATTTTTGTCGTCTGCTGTGAAACTAGGCTAGTTCCTTAAGTTTAGGAACTGTCTCTTTTGGGTTTTTTTGCTGTGCATACATGGAATGACATTAAAAAGCTGTTTATTGTTAATTTGTATATTTTGTAGGTACGTGTATTATTTATAAGGGCTGAGAAGATGATGTCTATAGTTGCGCGTCCAGTGGCAGTACTGCTGAAGTTACATGTACCGGTAGTTTCTAATCAAAAATGGACTTCAATCTGGTGTATCGAGTCGCATTCTCCTCTTGAATGAAGGGGGGTTGGATGGCTGAATGGTTAGCGTGCGCGCGCTGTATCATAAAGTCTGTCATTGAGTCAACTGCCGTGGTTTCGAATCCCTGGTTGTACATGACAAGGAGTAGGGTCGCCTGTCAAACCTCGTGGGTTTTCTCTGGGTCCTCCGGTTTCCTCCCACTGCTAAAGACATCTATGGGCAAGCGAACTATTGAAATAAAATTAAACAATATGTTATTCCCGAAATGAGCTAGTTTGTGTCGAGTAGACATTAAACCCCATTTCTCTCTCTCTTGAATGAAAATCTGTGCAAATCGGAGCATGTGGAATTATTTAGTGGTCAGGATATGACTTCGAGTAAAAATAACAGTGACTCATTCTTTTTCAATTAAATTACCCCCGGAATCGTATTTCAGTTGGCTTAGTATTAATTATATTGCGTATTAGATGTACCGTAACAATATGGTAACAAAATTTAAAACTGTAGCAAAAATACATCATTTATGTTAGTTGCGATCAAATTAAAAGTTGTGTGGGACATACTGTGTTTCTTTTCTTTAATATTATAATATTACATAAAAGTTCTCTTGCAAAATGAAATGAAATGAAACGAAATGGGGATTAACGTCCTGCTGTTCTGCTCCTTACCTGGACTAATGAAGACAGGTTTACACCATACAGTGTGCTATGAGAGAAATTTTGCCCGGGCTGCGGTGCTACGGCCTACTCTTATATCGAATTCCAACTGCTAAGGGATCTTTTACGTGCACGCCAATGTGTACACGGGACCTTGGTTTTTCGTCCTATCCGAACGACTAGACAGCTGTCCTTGTCAGGCCTGCATCACTGACAGGGGGAAACCACGCCGGAAAAAGTTCTCTTGTAACCAACTGTAAAGCTCTGACGTAGTTTAATCAATGGGAAGTGTTATCAGGTGTTCAAGAAAGAGTAAACAAGCACAGTAATATTTTAAAGGATTAAATCACAAGCCAAATTAGGAAGAATTCTTTCGACTTCGTTAGATTAGAATGAAAGAAAAAAAAAAGCAAACAACCCTATGACCTTATGGTTACTATATTTAAATGGCACAACGTGATGTTATGGATCGAATCCTGTCGGGTTGGATGTGCCAATTGCTTTTATTATACTTTATCTTCTTGTTTAGACACAAAAGGACAACAGTCAATTTTTCTTTCCAATTTTCACACAAGGTCCATCAAATAATGAGAGAGGAATGGGGTTTAACATCCACTCAACACATATTAGGTCATTTAAGGACTAACATGGTTCAATTTTATTTCAACAAGTTGTAGGGGGTCTAGGGGTCTTTAGCTGTTGGTAGTCCATCAAATAAGTGGTACCAGGTGTTCCAGAGTCTGCCTCGTCCACAAAAGATAAATAAGAGGTATAGTAGAGTTCTTTTAATTTTGGGGGTTGGATGGCTGAATGGTTAGCACGTGCGGGCTGTATCATAAAGTCTGTCATTGAGTCAACTGGCGTGGTTTCGATTCCCCAGTTGTACGTTACTAGGGGTTGGTCATCTGTTCTACCTCGTGGGTTTTCTCCTGGCCCTCCGGCTTCCTCCCACTGCTAAAGACCCCTATGCGCAAGTGAATTAATGATATAAAATTGAACCATATGCTAGTCCCGAAATGACCTAGTTTGTGTTGAGTGGACGTTGAACAATCTCTCTCTCTCTCCCTCTCCCTCTCTCACTGACAGACTTTGTGATACAACGCGCGCCCATGACTAAAGACCCCTACGCATCAGCGAATTATTGAAATAAAATTATATCGGAATATCAGTGAAATACGGACTATTCTATTCAAACGTCTTATATCTGAGAGTTTGAACTAGATAACAAACTCTTTTAATTCCATGTAATCTTATCAAAGCACTTTAAAACGGCCAATATGAAACCCACTCCTTTGGCATTTAAACTCATCGGCAAATAAAACCCTTTTAGCTCTCGAGAAAGAACAATACAACATTTTTACTTTTGTTTTTCGTGTAATTACATCTACTTCATATGGCAGTGAAGGCGAACAGTTTCCACTTTAATCACACAATACCCGATCTACAAAAATAATACACAATAGTACGAAAGCCCAGAAGGTTCATTCCAAATTCCAAATATTCCAAAATTCCAAAATTTCAAATTCCAAATACATGTCTTACCAATAGAATAGAAAATTGGCAGCCCCCCCACCCCCCAATTAAACAAATTAGAATTCAAATAAATTGTAATTTTACACAACTAATTAGTGCTAATGATCCTTATGAGCTAGAAATATTGAAATAAAATGCAACCAAATCTTAGTCCCAAAATGACATTGTTTGCATCGAGTGGACGTTAGAACTCCATTTCTCGGTAATACTACTCAAATGTAAGTCACTAATGTGAAATGTCAGAATGACATTAAATGTACACAACGTGAGTAATAAGAAATGCATTACCAATACAACCAGAGATAATATTAGACGATCAAGGGCTGTTCCAAAATATATAGTAAGAAAAAAATGCATGGGTCATACGCCGGGTGTGGCGACCGGGTTTTAGTGCACGTCCGTTTTCCACGTCTTACAAAAGACCCATGGTACTACACCGACTTGGCCAATGAAGACGACGACATGCCATACAGCGGGCTGTGAAGGTAAGTCTCCCAGGACAGCGTGGTTTCTGCTTACTCTTTAATGTGTACGTCAACGGATAGATAGACAGACTTCAGTATATCATCTAGTACAAAACAAAAGACCAGATGCCGTGGTTATTCTACACTTAAAAAAGCTTTAAAATATTGTAAATGAAGCAAAGATGCTACAACAACATATTCTTTACGTCCTAATTTTAATCAAAATTTTAAACATCAAGTTATTTCACAGGCGCTTGAAGGGATTTAAATTTCTTACTACAACTTATACAAGGCATATCACGCGCTATAAGCTGGTAATCACAAAGCCGCAGCCTTGAAAGTTGAATTTGTAAATACTATCGCTATGACATGATCGAGTCAGTGACATTTGTAAGAATTAAAGAAAGTACATTTAGTGAGTATTGTGAGATAATCGAGAAAGAAATGTCTTCAACGAGTCAAAAGAATACAGCGCGTGATATACGTTGTTGTATATATGGTGGTATGCTAGACAAGATAGTATAAGAAATTTTAATCGTTTCAAATGCATGTGAATTATATTTAACTAACTTTTCAATTTTAAATCCATGACAAATCTTAAATTTTCTGAACCCAATAAGTCACAATCATCTGATATGAACATTAAAATGAGAGATTTTTATTAGGGCAGCTATCGGGTCTTCTATTTTATTTATTAACTATAACCGAATCTCTGAGATCTTTGACAAGTAAACCTTACTTGTCATTCATCCCAGAGACCAGTTTTGTATTTAATTACTAGGCATTTACTGCCCATTTAAAAATGTTATCTGCATATATATAACCTATAAATAGATTAAGGGGATTATTTGTTAAAATACAGAGAAATAAAATCGTCTGAATAAAAATGAGGTTTTAGTTAAATCTAATTATAGTAAAAATTTTCAATTTCTAAGTATTAAGTACATATTTTAGTTAGTACAATAATCCAAATTACACTATTGATTCTTCTATATATAGCAGGATTCAATGGCACACTGCACAAATTATAAAGGGAAGTAATCAATGGCTGATCAGGTTTCAGACCACTAAGTATAATAAAACTAGTTCTACTCTGTTCTTGGTGATAACAGAGAACAGTTTTGATTGACGTTTTAACGGCCTACACTTCTGCACCAACCAGGCTACTGAATACTTACATACGCCACACAGTTAATTATGATTGTCTGGGCAGCGGTGTGTGTGCTTTCTCTTCGTCCAATTCCACTGTCAAGCCAAAAAATACACGGATGAGCCTATTTGGACGGCTAGATACTTTTCCATCATACTAAACTTAGGCTGCCTGTCTACGGGTAGCCCGCTTCAGAACAGACACTAAACTAGTTGTCCTAAATCGACGATTTTAATCGAAAACACTAAGTATTCTTCGATCAGTTTTGAGAAGTATTTATTCTGCTTTGATTTAATAGAACTGAACAGGTTTATCTAATCTTTGAGTGTATGTCAGATGTGAAACGGAAAAGAACCGCATTGCTATTTGTCCTAAATCGACGATTTTAGTCGAAAACACTAAGTATTCTTCGATAATTTTTGAGAAGTATTTATTCTGCTTCCATTTAATAAAATTGAAAAGGTTTATTTAGTCTTTGTGTGTATGCCAGATGTGAAACGGAGTAGAACCGCATTACAAAACAATATACTAATTTTTGTATATGGTGGTCATTCAGGACAGAGATTTATTCTCGAAGTATGAAGTAAGATGGGTCTCTGTGTGTGCAGAATGACTTTTCCATGTCAAACCCTTCGTCCCGCTCCACTGAGGAGGGTCAAACGGGCTGATCGTTTTTGATGTATTAGTTGTGATTTAGATATAGAATTGGCCGCTTTTTGCTAGAATAACTCAAAAATAAATAATAAAAAATGAATAAATTAAAAAATAGGTAGAAATGGGCGATTTAATAAATTCAAAAGTTAAAGATGCATTATGTACGTTTTAGATCAGATGGGCTGAAAAATCTAAAGAAACTCTCTCGATAAAATCCAGACTTGAACCCGAGACCTCCTGCTTAGTGATTTAGCGCCATATTTAAATGTTTTGACGAAATTAGTCACAGAAAATTCAAATTCGGAATATTGTGCAAAAATAATTACAAATATTTTTATATTGATGTAGCTTTCTATATTTGTAATCGTATTGACTTAGAT
Source organism: Patella vulgata (assembly GCF_932274485.2). NCBI lineage: Eukaryota > Metazoa > Mollusca > Gastropoda > Patellidae > Patella > Patella vulgata. The sequence goes on from NC_065879.2 coordinate 84,539,584, forward strand.
AATTTCCACCCATGAAGTTAATGATGTAATATGGCAAAGTCTCTTTCTCAACATAGTAATATAATCACAATTCGGTTGGACAGCTGAATAGTTTAATGCTTGCGCAAGTTTTAGACCATAAGGTCTGTCATTGAATCAAATGAAGTGGTTCCGATTGCCAGCGTGTACTCGACAAAGACTGGCTTCGCATGTCCAACCATGTCCCTCTCCCTCTCTCACTGACAGACCTTGTGATACAACGCGCGCCCATGACTAAAGACCCCTACGCATCAGCGAATTATTGAAATAAAATTATATCGGAATATCAGTGAAATACGGACTATTCTATTCAAACGTCTTATATCTGAGAGTTTGAACTAGATAACAAACTCTTTTAATTCCATGTAATCTTATCAAAGCACTTTAAAACGGCCAATATGAAACCCACTCCTTTGGCATTTAAACTCATCGGCAAATAAAACCCTTTTAGCTCTCGAGAAAGAACAATACAACATTTTTACTTTTGTTTTTCGTGTAATTACATCTACTTCATATGGCAGTGAAGGCGAACAGTTTCCACTTTAATCACTTAATACCTGATCTACAAAAATAATACACAATAGTACGAAAGCCCAGAAGGTTCATTCCAAATTCCAAATTCCAAAATTCCAAAATTTCAAATTCCAAATACATGTCTTACCAATAGAATAGAAAATTGGCAGCCCCCCCCCCCCCCAATTAAACAAATTAGAATTCAAATAAATTGTAATTTTACACAACTAATTAGTGCTAATGATCCTTATGAGCTAGAAATATTGAAATAAAATGCAACCAAATCTTAGTCCCAAAATGACTTTGTTTGCATCGAGTGGACGTTAGAACTCCATTTCTCGGTAATACTACTCAAATGTAAGTCACTAATGTGAAATGTCAGAATGACATTAAATGTACACAACGTGAGTAATAAGAAATGCATTACCAATACAACCAGAGATAATATTAGACGATCAAGGGCTGTTCCAAAATATATAGTAAGAAAAAAATGCATGGGTCATACGCCGGGTGTGGCGACCGGGTTTTAGTGCACGTCCGTTTTCCACGTCTTACAAAAGACCCATGGTACTACACCGACTTGGCCAATGAAGACGACGACATGCCATACAGCGGGCTGTGAAGGAAAGTCTCCCAGGACAGCGTGGTTTCTGCTTACTCTTTAATGTGTACGTCAACGGATAGATAGACAGACTTCAGTATATCATCTAGTACAAAACAAAAGACCAGATGCCGTGGTTATTCTACACTTAAAAAAGCTTTAAAATATTGTAAATGGAGCAAAGATACTACAACAACATATTCTTTACGTCCTAATTTTAATCAAAATTTTAAACATCAAGTTATTTCACAGGCGCTTGAAGGGATTTAAATTTCTTACTACAACTTATACAAGGCATATCACGCGCTATAAGCTGGTAATCACAAAGCCGCAGCCTTGAAAGTTGAATTTGTAAATACTATCGCTATGACATGATCGAGTCAGTGACATTTGTAAGAATTAAAGAAAGTACATGTAGTGAGTATTGTGAGATAATCGAGAAAGAAATGTCTTCAACGAGTCAAAAGAATACAGCGCGTGATATACGTTGTTGTATATATGGTGGTATGCTAGACAAGATAGTATAAGAAATTTTAATCGTTTCAAATGCATGTGAATTATATTTAACTAACTTTTCAATTTTAAATCCATGACGAATCTTAAATTTTCTGAACCCAACAAGTCACAATCATCTGATATGAACATGAAAATGAGAGATTTTTATTAGGGCAGCTATCGGGTCTTCTATTTTATTTATTAACGATATCCGAATCTCTGAGATCTTTGACAAGTAAACCTTACTTGTCATTCATCCCAGAGACCAGTTTTATATTAAATTGCATAACACTTACTGCCCGCTTAAAAATGTTATCTGCATATATATAACCTATAAATAGATTAAGGGGATTATTTGTTAAAATACAGAGAAATAAAATCGTCTGAATAAAAATGAGGTTTTAGTTAAATCTAATTATAGTAAAAATTTTCAATTTCTAAGTATTAAGTACATATTTTAGTTAGTACAATAATCCAAATTACACTATTGATTCTTCTATATATAGCAGGATTCAATGGCATACTGCACAAATTATAAAGGGAAGTAATCAATGGCTGATCAGGTTTCAGACCACTAAGTATAATAAAACTAGTTCTACTCTGTTCTTGGTGATAACAGAGAACAGTTTTGATTGACGTTTAACGGCCTACACTTCTGCACCAACCAGGCTACTGAATACTTACATACGCCACACAGTTAATTATGATTGTCTGGGCAGCGGTGTGTGTGCTTTCTCTTCGTCCAATTCCACTGTCACGCCAAAAAATACACGGATGAGCCTATTTCGACGGCTAGATACTTTTCCATCATACTAAACTTAGGCTGCCTGTCTACGGGTAGCCCGCTTCAGAACAGACACTAAACTAGTTGTCCTAAATCGACGATTTTAATCGAAAACACTAAGTATTCTTCGATCAGTTTTGAGAAGTATTTATTCTGCTTTGATTTAATAGAACTGAACAGGTTTATCTAATCTTTGAGTGTATGTCAGATGTGAAACGGAAAAGAACCGCATTGCTATTTGTCCTAAATCGACGATTTTAGTCGAAAACACTAAGTATTCTTCGATAATTTTTTAGAAGTATTTATTCTGCTCCCATTTAATAAAATTGAAAAGGTTTATTTAGTCTTTGTGTGTATGCCAGATGTGAAACGGAGTAGAACAGCATTACAAAACAATATACTAATTTTTGTATATGGCGGTCATTCAGGACAGAGATTTATTCTCGAAGTATGAAGTAAGATGGGTCTCTGTGTGTGCAGAATGACTTTTCCATGTCAAACCCTTCGTCCCGCTCCACTGAGGAGGGTCAAACGGGCTGATCGTTTTTGATGTATTAGTTGTGATTTAGATATAGAATTGGCCGCTTTTTGCTAGAATAACTCAAAAATAGATAATAAAAAATGAATAAATTAAAAAATAGGTAGAAATGGGCGATTTAATAAATTCAAAAGTTAAAGATGCATTATGTACGTTTTAGATCAGATGGGCTGAAAAATCTAAAGAAACTCTCTCGATAAAATCCAGACTTGAACCCGAGACCTCCTGCTTAGTGATTTAGCGCCATATTTAAATGTTTTGACGAAATGAGTCACAGAAAATTCAAATTCGGAATATTGTGCAAAAATAATTACAAACATTTTTATATTGATGTAGCTTTCTATATTTGTAATCGTATTGACTTAGATAATTTCCACCCATGAAGTTAATGATGTAATATGGTAAAGTCTCTTTCTCGACATAGTAATATAATCACAATTCGATTGGCCAGCTGAATAGTTTAATGCTTGCGCAAGTTTTAGACCATAAGGTCTGTCATTGAATCAAATGAAGTGGTTCCGATTGCCAGCGTGTACTCGACAAAGACTGGGGTCGCATGTCCAACCATGTGGGTTTTTTTCTTGGGCCTACGGCTTCCTCCCACTGCTAGAGATTCCTATACACTAACAAATTATTGAAATAAAATGGAACCAAATGTTAGTCCCGAAATGAGCTGGTTTGCGTCGAGTGGATATTAAACCCCATCTCTCGCTTATGCAACTCAAATTTAAGTAGCGGAGATATCCGAGACTAATAATGACACAAAGCTATCTTCGGTACTTCCGTTTTCTTTCAAGATCATAATGGGCATCACTTGTTATGGTAGTTTAGGATAGTAGTTCTTATTTGTTTATTTTTATGGAATTTAATGAGATGAACCATAGAACAATTGGTGGGAAGGAAACAAAATATCAGAAATGAAATAAAATGGGGTTTAACGTTCTCCTGTTCTGATCCGATTGGGCTAATGAAGACGGCAGACGTCATGCATTGTGCTGTGAGTATGAGAGAAATTTTGTCCAGACAGCGACACTATACAGCCTACTCGTGTATTAAATTTTCCAGATGTCAAGGGATCTTTTATACATGCATGCCAATGTATACATCCGAACGACTGACTATACTGATCCTTGCCAGGCCCTCCGTTACTGACAAGGAGGACCACTAGTTAGTGTTAGTTGTATTTTACGTCCGCTTCCACCGAGGTGATATCGCAGACAATGACGTGTTATGTGTGCAAGGTGCATTAATTTACAATGTGATTAGTGAGAATTATTAGGATGGTTAGGTTTTCATATATATGTACATAGGACAATAAACAACAGTAGGATAACATGTGCAAAGGACGAAACGGAACAGACATGGACAAAGACGGACATTTTCACAGACATAGACATATTATGTACATATATATATATTTTGGGTCGATTGGGTTGGTCTGGTCGTTCTGTCCGGTAGAATGGCAGGGCGGTGCAACTCTACCTTGGGGCTTTGTTGGTGAGTTTGAGTCCTGGTCCATTCTTCCTTCCATTTGGGTATGTTGTCCGGTATGGTAGCGTTTTTACATCTTTATTTATGTTATTCATTCCTTTTATTGTTGGTTCTCTGAAGGAAGAATCCAGCACCTGAAAAAGAAAGCTAGAGAAAGGAGAGTATCTGATCTTACTGTGATTTTTTGGTTATTTCGTCTAGTAAGGCTTCGTGGGGGGGGGGGGGGGCGGGGAATCATTTTAAACTAATAATAAAAATAATAAGTGAGAGTAAAAGAAAATAGAGTGTTAACTGAATTGCAGATAAATAATAAGAATAATAAATAGATATTAATGGTAATAATGAGAATAATAAATTACTCATGAATTATGTTAATGGTAGATTAGTGGTTTTATTATAAATGAAGGGAGGTTTACGCTTCCTTCTAGAGGACATTTTTGCGCTCCATCCTACTGTTGATTAATTGGTTTTATTAGTTGGTAGATTAATGGTTTTATTATAGATGTAGGGAGGTTTACGCTTCCTTCTAGAGGACATTTTTGCGCTCCACCCTACTGTTAATTGATTGGTTTTATTAGTTGGTAGATTAGTGGTTGTATTATAGATGTAGGGAGGTTTACGCTTCCTTCTAGAGGACATTTTTGCGCTCCACCCTACTGTTAATTGATTGGTTTTAGTTGGTTTATTAATTTTATCGGAGTTATATTAGTTGTGTAAGGCGGTTTACGCTTCCTTCTAGAGGACATTTTTGCGCTCCATCCTACTGTTAGTTGGTTTTATTAGTTGATTTATTAATTATATCGGAGTTATATTAGTTGTGTAGGGCGGTTTACGCTTCCTTCTAGAGGACATTTTTGCGCTCCACCCTACTGTTAAATGATTAAATTCATTATTTTATATATATCGGAGTTATATTAGTTATGTAGGGCGGTTTACGCTTCCTTCTAGAGGACATTTTTGCGCTCCACCCTACTGTTAACTGATTAAATTCAGTATTTTATATATATCGGAGTTATATTAGTTGTGTATGGAGGACCACTCCGGAAAAATCCTGATAAGGGAATCAGCCTCCTGAGGTGCTAAGTCAACAATAATAAATTGTAGCCCATTGGTCAGTTGTCTACAACAATTGTAGAACTCGTGCGCTGATTGATCGGTTGTCTACAGTGACAGTCTAAACAGTCCTATTGTAGACGGCACAGTATTTTAACTCTGTGTAGACGGTTACCGGGTTAGCCAATCGGCGGGATGAGAGTCATGACGTAAGCTGGAAGGGGGATAACTGGAGCTTCAAACATGGCTGCCAAATGGCGGGAAGGTTTTCGGTAAAGCTAGTTTTTATCGAAGAATGGCTCTCAGGAACTATAGCAACGTGGATATCTTTAGTATTCTGTGAAAGTAGGGCTGGTATCATCGCGTGTTTATCAAAACAGGTTAGTTTCAAGTTAATTTTATCCAGAATTGACGTTTTTGTCTTCGCATTTTTGTCGTCTGCTGTGAAACTAGGCTAGTTCCTTAAGTTTAGGAACTGTCTCTTTTGGGTTTTTTTGCTGTGCATACATGGAATGACATTAAAAAGCTGTTTATTGTTAATTTGTATATTTTGTAGGTACGTGTATTATTTATAAGGGCTGAGAAGATGATGTCTATAGTTGCGCGTCCAGTGGCAGTACTGCTGAAGTTACATGTACCGGTAGTTTCTAATCAAAAATGGACTTCAATCTGGTGTATCGAGTCGCATTCTCCTCTTGAATGAAGGGGGGTTGGATGGCTGAATGGTTAGCGTGCGCGCGCTGTATCATAAAGTCTGTCATTGAGTCAACTGCCGTGGTTTCGAATCCCTGGTTGTACATGACAAGGAGTAGGGTCGCCTGTCAAACCTCGTGGGTTTTCTCTGGGTCCTCCGGTTTCCTCCCACTGCTAAAGACATCTATGGGCAAGCGAACTATTGAAATAAAATTAAACAATATGTTATTCCCGAAATGAGCTAGTTTGTGTCGAGTAGACATTAAACCCCATTTCTCTCTCTCTTGAATGAAAATCTGTGCAAATCGGAGCATGTGGAATTATTTAGTGGTCAGGATATGACTTCGAGTAAAAATAACAGTGACTCATTCTTTTTCAATTAAATTACCCCCGGAATCGTATTTCAGTTGGCTTAGTATTAATTATATTGCGTATTAGATGTACCGTAACAATATGGTAACAAAATTTAAAACTGTAGCAAAAATACATCATTTATGTTAGTTGCGATCAAAATTAAAAGTTGTGTGGGACATACTGTGTTTCTTTTCTTTAATATTATAATATTACATAAAAGTTCTCTTGCAAAATGAAATGAAATGAAACGAAATGGGGATTAACGTCCTACTGTTCTGCTCCTTACCTGGACTAATAAAGACAGGTTTACACCATAAAGTGTGCTATGAGAGAAATTTTGCCCGGGCAGCGGTGCTACGACCTACTCTTATATCGAATTCCAACTGCTAAGGGATCTTTTACGTGCACGCCAATGTGTACACGGGACCTTGGTTTTTCGTCCTATCCGAACGACTAGACAGCTGTCCTTGTCAGGCCTGCATCACTGACAGGGGGAAACCACGCCGGAAAAAGTTCTCTTGTAACCAACTGTAAAGCTCTGACGTAGTTTAATCAATGGGAAGTGTTATCAGGTGTTCAGTAAAGAGTAAACAAGCACAGTAATATTTTAAAGGATTAAATCACAAGCCAAATTAGGAAGAATTCTTTCGACTTCGTTAGATTAGAATGAAAGAAAAAAAAAAGCAAACAACCCTATGACCTTATGGTTACTATATTTAAATGGCACAACGTGATGTTATGGATCGAATCCTGTCGGGTTGGATGTGCCAATTGCTTTTATTATACTTTATCTTCTTGTTTAGACACAAAAGGACAACAGTCAATTTTTCTTTCCAATTTTCACACAAGGTCCATCAAATAATGAGAGAGGAATGGGGTTTAACATCCACTCAACACATATTAGGTCATTTAAGGACTAACATGGTTCAATTTTATTTCAACAAGTTGTAGGGGGTCTAGGGGTCTTTAGCTGTTGGTAGTCCATCAAATAAGTGGTACCAGGTGTTCCAGAGTCTGCCTCGTCCACAAAAGATAAATAAGAGGTATAGTAGAGTTCTTTTAATTTTGGGGGTTGGATGGCTGAATGGTTAGCACGTGCGGGCTGTATCATAAAGTCTGTCATTGAGTCAACTGGTGTGGTTTCGATTCCCCAGTTGTACGTTACTAGGGGTTGGTCATCTGTTCTACCTCGTGGGTTTTCTCCTGGCCCTCCGGCTTCCTCCCACTGCTAAAGACCCCTATGCGCAAGTGAATTAATGATATAAAATTGAACCATATGCTAGTCCCGAAATGACCTAGTTTGTGTTGAGTGGACGTTGAACAATCTCTCTCTCTCTCCCTCTCCCTCTCTCACTGACAGACCTTGTGATACAACGCACGCCCATGACTAAAGACCCCTACGCATCAGCGAATTATTGAAATAAAATTATATCGGAATATCAGTGAAATACGGACTATTCTATTCAAACGTCTTATATCTGAGAGTTTGAACTAGATAACAAACTCTTTTAATTCAATGTAATCTTATCAAAGCACTTTAAAACGGCCAATATGAAACCCACTCCTTTGGCATTTAAACTCATCGGCAAATAAAACCCTTTTAGCTCTCGAGAAAGAAAAATACAACATTTTTACTTTTGTTTTTCGTGTAATTACATCTACTTCATATGGCAGTGAAGGCGAACAGTTTCCACTTTAATCACTTAATACCCGATCTACAAAAATAATACACAATAGTACGAAAGCCCAGAAGGTTCATTCCAAATTCAAAATTCCAAAATTCCAAAATTTCAAATTCCAAATACATGTCTTACCAATAGAATAGAAAATTGGCAGCCCCCCCCCCCCAATTAAACAAATTAGAATTCAAATAAATTGTAATTTTACACAACTAATTAGTGCTAATGATCCTTATGAGCTAGAAATATTGAAATAAAATGCAACCAAATCTTAGTCCCAAAATGACATTGTTTGCATCGAGTGGACGTTAGAACTCCATTTCTCGGTAATACTACTCAAATGTAAGTCACTAATGTGAAATGTCAGAATGACATTAAATGTACACAACGTGAGTAATAAGAAATGCATTACCAATACAACCAGAGATAATATTAGACGATCAAGGGCTGTTCCAAAATATATAGTAAGAAAAAAATGCATGGGTCATACGCCGGGTGTGGCGACCGGGTTTTAGTGCACGTCCGTTTTCCACGTCTTACAAAAGACCCATGGTACTACATCGACTTGGCCAATGAAGACGACGACATGCCATACAGGAAAGTCTCCCAGGACAGCGTGGTTTCTGCTTACTCTTTAATGTGTACGTCAACGGATAGATAGACAGACTTCAGTATATCATCTAGTACAAAACAAAAGACCAGATGCCGTGGTTATTCTACACTTAAAAAAGCTTTAAAATATTGTAAATGAAGCAAAGATGCTACAACAACATATTCTTTACGTCCTAATTTTAATCAAAATTTTAAACATCAAGTTATTTCACAGGCGCTTGAAGGGATTTAAATTTCTTACTACAACTTATACAAGGCATATCACGCGCTATAAGCTGGTAATCACAAAGCCGCAGCCTTGAAAGTTGAATTTGTAAATACTATCGCTATGACATGATCGAGTCAGTGACATTTGTAAGAATTAAAGAAAGTACATGTAGTGAGTATTGTGAAATAATCGAGAAAGAAATGTCTTCAACGAGTCAAAAGAATACAGCGCGTGATATACGTTGTTGTATATATGGTGGTATGCTAGACAAGATAGTATAAGAAATTTTAATCGTTTCAAATGCATGTGAATTATATTTAACTAACTTTTCAATTTTAAATCCATGACGAATCTTAAATTTTCTGAACCCAATAAGTCACAATCATCTGATATGAACAATAAAATGAGAGATTTTTATTAGGGCAGCGTTTCAAATGCATGTGAATTATATTTAACTAACTTTTCAATTTTAAATCCATGACGAATCTTAAATTTTCTGAAACAAATAAGTCACAATCATCTGATATGAACAATAAAATGAGAGATTTTTTATTAGGGCAGCTATCGGGTCTTCTATTATATTTATTAACTAAAACCGAATCTCTGAGATCTTTGACAAGTAAACCTTACTTGTCATTCATCCCAGAGACCAGTTATGTATTAATTTACTTAACGTTTACTTCCCGCTTAAAAATGTTATCTGCATATATATATCCTATAAATAGATTAAGGGGATTATTTGTTAAAATACAGAGAAATAAAATCGTCTGAATAAAAATGAGGTTTTAGTTAAATCAAATTATAGTAAAATTTTTCAATTTCTAAGTATTAAGTACATATTTTAGTTAGTACAATAATCCAAATTACACTATTGATTCTTCTATATATAGCAGAATTCAATGGCATACTGCACAAATTATAAAGGGAAGTAATCAATGGCTGATCAGGTTTCAGACCACTAAGTATAATAAAACTAGTTCTACTCTGTTCTTGGTGATAACAGAGAACAGTTTTGATTGACGTTTAACGGCCTACACTTCTGCACCAACCAGGCTACTGAATACTTACATACGCCACACAGTTAATTATGATTGTCTGGGCAGCGGTGTGTGTGCTTTCTCTTCGTCCAATTCCACTGTCACGCCAAAAAATACACGGATGAGCCTATTTGGACGGCTAGATACTTTTCCATCATACTAAACTTAGGCTGCCTGTCTACGGGTAGCCCGCTTCAGAACAGACACTAAACTAGTTGTCCTAAATCGACGATTTTAATCGAAAACACTAAGTATTCTTCGATAAGTTTTGAGAAGTATTTATTCTGCTTCCATTTAATAGAACTGAACAGGTTTATCTAATCTTTGAGTGTATGTCAGATGTGAAACGGAAAAGAACCGCATTGCTATTTGTCCTAAATCGACGATTTTAGTCGAAAACACTAAGTATTCTTCGATAATTTTTGAGAAGTATTTATTCTGCTCCCATTTAATAAAATTGAAAAGGTTTATTTAGTCTTTGTGTGTATGCCAGATGTGAAACGGAGTAGAACCGCATTACAAAACAATATACTAATTTTTGTATATGGCGGTCATTCAGGACAGAGATTTATTCTCGAAGTATGAAGTAAGATGGGTCTCTGTGTGTGCAGAATGACTTTTCCATGTCAAACCCTTCGTCCCGCTCCACTGAGGAGGGTCAAACGGGCTGATCGTTTTTGATGTATTAGTTGTGATTTAGATATAGAATTGGCCGCTTTTTGCTAGAATAACTCAAAAATAGATAATAAAAAATGAATAAATTAAAAAATAGGTAGAAATGGGCGATTTAATAAATTCAAAAGTTAAAGATGCATTATGTACGTTTTAGATCAGATGGGCTGAAAAATCTAAAGAAACTCTCTCGATAAAATCCAGACTTGAACCCGAGACCTCCTGCTTAGTGATTTAGCGCCATATTTAAATGTTTTGACGAAATTAGTCACAGAAAATTCAAATTCGGAATATTGTGCAAAAATAATTACAAATATTTTTATATTGATGTAGCTTTCTATATTTGTAATCGTATTGACTTAGATAATTTCCACCCATGAAGTTAATGATGATTTTATAGGGCAAAGTCTCTTTCTCAACATAGTAATATAATCACAATTCGGTTGGACAGCTGAATAGTTTAATGCTTGCGCAAGTTTTAGACCATAAGGTCTGTCATTGAATCAAATGAAGTGGTTCCGATTGCCAGCGTGTACTCGACAAAGACTGGGGTCGCATGTCCAACCATGTGGGTTTTTTTCTTGGGCCTACGGCTTCCTCCCACTGCTAAAGATTCCTATACACTAACAAATTATTGAAATAAAATGGAACCAAATGTTAGTCCTGAAATGAGCTGGTTTGCGTCGAGTGGACATTAAACCCCATCTTTCGCTTATACAACTCAAATCTAAGTAGTGGAGATTTCCGAGACTACCGAGTGACACAACGCTATCTTTGAGAAGTATTTATTCTGCTTTGATTTAATAGAACTGAACAGGTTTATCTAATCTTTGAGTGTATGTCAGATGTGAAACGGAAAAGAACCGCATTGCTATTTGTCCTAAATCGACGATTTTAGTCGAAAACACTAAGTATTCTTCGATAAATTTTGAGAAGTATTTATTCTGCTCCCATTTAATAAAATTGAAAAGTTTTATTTAGTCTTTGTGTGTATGCCAGATGTGAAACGGAGTAGAACCGCATTACAAAACAATATACTAATTTTTTTGGATATGGCGGCCATTCAGGAGAGAGAGAGAGAGAGAGAGAGAGAGAGAGAGAGAGAGAGAGAATGGGGTTTCACGTCCACTCGACACAAACTAGGTCACTTCAGAACTAACATAATATGGTTTAATTTTATTTCAATAAATCGCTTGCGCGTAGGGGTCTTTAGCAGTGGGAGGAAACCGGAGGTCCCGGAGAAAACCCACGAGGTTGGACAGGCGACCATAATCCTTGTCACGTACAACCGGGGATTCGAAACCACGCCAGTTGACTCAATGACAGGCCCTATGATACAGCGCGCACATCCAAAACCCCTATGTAATATAGGGGGTGCTATGTAATATGGAACTGACTTATGGATCACAATAACGTTCGGCAGCCGAAGGATTTAACGCTTGCGCTTTAGGTCATAAAGTCTGTCATTTTGTCAGGTGGCGTCATTCCGATTCCCAGCTTGTACGCGACAATGATTAGGGTCGCTTGTCCAACCATGTGGGTTTTTTTCGGGCCTCCGGATTCCTCCCACTGCTAAAGATATCTGTATGCTAGCAAATTATTGATATAAAATGGAATTAAAATGTATATCCCGAAATGACATGGTTTGCTTCGACTGGGCGTTAAATCCCATCTCTCGTTTATACATCTCAAATGTAAGTAGCGGAGATTGCCGAGGCTACAGCGTGACAAAACGCTATCTACGATACTTGGGTTTTCTTTTAAGATCTCAATGAGCATCACTTATAAAAATTGTAATGGTAGATTAGAACAGTAGTTATTACTTGTTTATTGGTATGGTAGTTTAGAACAGTAGTAATTATTTATATATTGTTACCCAATTTAATGAGATCAACATCGGAAATGAAATGAAATAAGGTTTAATGGTCTACATTTCTGCATTGACTTGGCTAACGCAATCTCCCAAACAGAGTTGTCTTCCCTTGCAGTCCAAACTATCTGGATAGTGAGACTTGTGTGGAGAGTGTGGCCAATGAAGACGACCATACGCCATAACAGTGGACTTCGTTTCGCTGACTCGTCCTAGAATTCCAACTGTCAATGGTTTTTTAACGTGCACGTCAATGACTAGATGGACAGACCTCAGTTTTTCGTCCAATACAAAAGACTAGATGCTGCGGGACATCTCTTTTTAAATATATAATAGATTATAAATTATTAAAGTACATGTATATATATATACAGAGAATATAAAAAAAATGTTTATCACTCAACCCTTTATTACACGCACAAATAAATAAATATAATTCTTTAGTATAGATTTTATTTCATGTAAGGAGATATCGCACAGTAGATTATGAATGTTATCACACACGCTATATCTACTGTAGTATGTGTTGTTGGGTGTTAAAATACAGATGTGACGTCACCCTTTTATGTTGGCGTACCATAATTTCAAATAATCGTACGAGCAACTTGCCAATCGCACATTATTTATACTAGTGAAATATTGGACTCACGTGGTGTATTTCACTGTAAAAGCAGGTGCGGAGTGTCTGTATTTTAAGTCGTTTAATGGTCTCGAGCTTTTAAGACATTGCGTAACACTCGGGCCTATGACCCTCTTGTTGTTATAATATATTACTTAAACATACATTATGCAAGAGCAAAATCTGCCTATGTTAGGTCTTTCTTTAGGCCTGAAATGTTATAAAAACTATTAATTAGACATTAATTAACTTATCCAGACAATAATCAGCTCTCGATGTCAAGGTTAGCCTGCAATATTTGTTGGATTATAGTCCGATTTGATGCAAAACTTTCCTTCGTGATTAACGATTAAATGGATAATCGAGACTATTAGTTTTGTCTTACTGACTTCAGTAATGATGATCGAGACTAAGCGGAACTTTCATCCGCTTAGTTCTCGTTTCATAGTGGATCAATTTGACTGAAATTTTCAGCAAATTGCCTTTACATTATGTAGTTTTTAACTATTATAATGAGAACTGTCAACTCATTATCTCATCTCCCATAATGTATCTTTAATGTCTCGCTCTCGACCATTAAACAATACATAAAATCCGAATATGTTATTTTACAGAATATAGTTGTCTGAAGATTGTGTTTTACCATCTTGGTTCTCCTCTTTAAAAAAACCCCAACCTTCTTTGGGTATGTGAACTGTTACTCATGTAATACATATAATATAAACTTAAGGCATATTTAATATATTTGTAAATTATTGGTATATTTTATTATTAAATATGCATGTTGTATTGTATTTTATATTACTCCAAGTATATGTAAATATCTTCAGGGGTTTTTCTAATAAAGGTGGTTTAAAAACTAAACACATTAGTTTTTATTGTGAAATTACCCCCCCCCCCCCCACCATTGATCGGCAATACCATTTTGTCTAATAAAGGTGGTTTAAAAACTAATCACATTTAGTTTTACACTTTGCAATTTCCATTGCTCCACAATACCATTACCACAGTGTTAAAATGCAGAGTACACTTTTCATTAACACAAAATACAGTATAATAGTTATTTTGCACATTACACTTCTCCATTCTGCATTTTGCATAATATAACTTAGCATATTAGAACGTATACCTTATATGGGATCTACGACAAAGCTCATTTGCATACGGAAAAAAGTCCGGACTAGGACAGAAATTATTAATTTACGCGATTGACCTTGTCAGTAGAAGGGGGCGGTACTCATATTTAAAGACCTTCGGAAAATGATCAATGAAATGAAATTAAATGGGGTTTAACGTACTTCTGTTCTGTCATGACTGGGCTAATGAAATCGGGCATACGTCATGCAGTGTACTATGAAGGAAAATTTGTCCGCACAGCGGGGATGTATACGGCCTACTCTTGTATCGAATTCCATCAGCTAAGAGATCCTTTACGTGCACGCTAATGTGTACACGGGACCTCGTTTTTTCGTCCCATACGAACGATTAAACAGTTGTCCTCGTCAGGCACTTCTGCATCACTGACAAGAGAAAAGAAAAATGATCATAGTTGGGTGGTACAAAACTATTAAATGACGGGGGTGAGGGTATTTTAAGTAAACATAGGCATACCTGTCTTAATATGAATTCCAGATATCATGTTCATTTCTCTTTTCAAATATTTAAATAATTTTCTGGCACATTTATATTTACATACTTTGAAAAAATGAAATGAAATGAAATGGGGTTTAACGTAAAAGATCCCTTGACAGTTGGAATTCGATATAAGAGTAGGCCGTAGTGCCACTGTCCGGGCAAAATTTCCCTCATAGCACACTGTATGGCATATGCCCGTCTTCATTAGCCCAGTTGCTTGGTAAGCCGACTTATTGTATGGTGACTTATTGAATGATAGCTTGATCTAGGCTCTGCCCTTTCTACTAACGGGTAAATTATTAATTTCCGTCCTAGTCCGGATTTGTTTATGCATTTGTCTATTGTGCAAAATGCAGAAATGCAATATAACTATGATACTATATTTTGTATTATTGAAAAGCGTATAACACCGTGACATTGGTATTGCGGAAATTGTTTACCTAAATTACGTACAGAATTTTGGCAACGTTATCCTTCCATACCAGCCTTCTTTTCCATTAAGTGTATAATGCCCGAAGCTCTAGGGTCTTTTACAAGTACTAAGTACTTGTAATGCCTGTCTGTTTCTGATTCTCTCCATCACAAGGCCCATCATGTCTCCCATTTTCATCATAATTTGATCTGCTTTCTTTTGGTCTAACTTCATTAGTTTTGTCATGATTCACTCTGTTTTCGCCATTTCTGTCTTCTTCATGATTCACTCTGTTTTCGCCATTTCTGTCTTCTTCATGATTAACTCTGTTTTCATCATTTCTGTCTTCTTCATTATTAACTCTGTTTTCGCCATTTCTGTCTTCTTCATGATTAACTCTGTTTTCGCCATTTCTGTCTTCTTCATTATTAACTCTGTTTTCATCATTTCTGTCTTCTTCATTATTAACTCTGTTTTTGCCATTTCTGTCTTCTTCATGATTAACTCTGTTTTCGCCATTTCTGTCTTCTTCATTATTAACTCTGTTTTCGTCATTTCTGTCTTCTTCATTATTAACTCTGTTTTCATCATTTCTGTCTTCTTCATGATTAACTCTGTTTTCATCATTTCTGTCTTCTTCATTATTAACTCTGTTTTCATCATTTCTGTCTTCTTCATTATTAACTCTGTTTTCGTCATTTCTGTCTCCTTCATTATTAACTCTGTTTTCATCATTTCTGTCTTCTTCAGTCTCATCAAGATGAGCACTATCTGCATTCTTACTCTTGCCTTCACTGAATTTTTTCATAGCTAGCCATTCTGTAACATGTTTTCGAGCTTCACTATCTTCAACAGGTCGTCTATCACCAGCTGCATTAGTTGAAGGTTCAATGTCTGTGGTCCTGTCATCCTTGCGCAATCGACAGGAATGGACTCGTACCTATAATCCACCGTGACGGACAAACACTACAACTCCATCTTGACCAATGACCCATCCTGGGCCCTTCCACTCATTATCACGCATGTAATAAACTTTATCACCAGTTAAAAATTCTCCCCCCCGTGGGTCTGGTTTGTTTCTGTAAGTCACGTTTAATTTTCTCAGATGATTCTGTCTTTATAAAAACTTGCCGTGCTTTATGAAGAGCAGTTAAATGTTCATGCATCACCTTTGACATAGGTTGTTGTTGTGTTAAAGCTGGCGGCTGGTCAGTCCAGACTGATGGCAACTTGGGGTGTTGACCAAACACAATTTGATAAGAGCTGTATCCGTGAACATTGTTAAAACAGTTTTCTTGCCGATACAGCCCAACATAAGGCAGTCTCCCATGACAAAGATGTGTCTTCTTTAATTTTTAATAATGTTTCCGTCAACACAGCATTATGGCGTTCTAACACTCCGTTTGACCACGGGCTATAGGCTGCTGTAGTTTTCACGGTAATATTAAGTCTCTCTGCCATTTCTCGAAACTCCGCATTATTAAATTCCCCACCGTTATCACTGAATACACCTTTGGATGGGGTTCCATAAATACTGACCCAATGATGCATGAATTTGTCAATGATTACTTTGGGATCTTTTCGTTTTATAATGGCTGTAGCACTTAATCTACTAAAGACATCTATTATATGAAGATACCAAAGGTTATTGTCAAGTTGGTGAAGATCTAGTGATACAACTTCATTAAAATTAGACGCTAATGAAAAGGCAACAATAGGTTTATGAGGTGGGCGTTTGTGGTTCTGACAGATTGGACATTCCTTACACACTTTAGATAAAGTGTGCTTCATATTACTTGATACAAAACCAGCACTTTTTAATAAACATAACAGTTTGTCATATGAGGCATGGCCAAATTGTTTGTGCAATTTACTAATAACCCTTTCCTGTTCTATATATGACAAACTTTCAGTTACAATCAAAACAACATCTTCACTAATATCAACATTGTTTACAGCATTACAATTCAACACTTGATTATAAGAATTAGTACTACATTGTTGCAACTGTTGTCTAGGTACAGTAATATCTATGCAATAATTCCCACTTGAAGTTAAATTGACATTAACTGGTTTACCTAACATAAAAACCTGGTCATTATTAAGGTCAATAACAGTATTTGCTTTTTTTAAAGATGCTTTACTGAGTAACAAAGGAAGGTTTTTATCAACAACTTCAATATCAATGGATATACGAGTATTATTAATTTGAGCTGGAATTTTAACTAACTGGTATGAATATGCACCCCATCTCCAAATTTAAAAGCAGTATGACTTGGCTTATAAACAATATCATTTTTAAGAGTGTCATCTAAATTTGCCAAGTAATTGTCTAACCAAGGCCTGCCACAAACAGTTTTTGTACAGGCAGTATCAATGACTGCAGCATTGAATGCCTCCATTGTCAATATTTCACTTGCAGTATACTCGGAAGTTAAAAGGGTTAAATGTACGTTGGCTTCATCATTAGTACACATGTTAACACTACCAGAATGTCTACTTGGACAATTCTTATACCAATGACATCTTGAGTCACAGAGTCTACATCTACTTAATACACCATTGAACATTGGATTTAACTTCTGGTCGCGAAAATTATTAGCTTGTCCTAAACGATCACCACGCTGATCTACATTAAGACGATTAAATGTGTTGCGTCCACTGCGTCTGTTGGTTACAGTCCTAGTATCAAATGCTTGTTCCTGGCTAACGTTCGTATCAACATCACCGATTTTTGATTCACTACATCCAGTTTTACTAAATATTCGACTTAAAGCTGATTTCATGTTGTCATATTTAATATCATTACAGGCTGTCAGTGCTAACTGGCGTTCTTTAACTGACAGATTTGCATTATCTAACAGTTTGAAAGCTAACACAGCTTCTGGAAGAGTCATATCATATTTCTTAATACAATTATATTTTTGCTCAAATTCAACAATGTAATCAGACATCAACATGTCTTTCCTATTAAATTTATCAAAGTCACAATATGCACTGTAGGCCATATCAATTTTGTCCTTTTCAAATAATTTATCTAGTTCAATCACAAGAACACCAACACCATTATCTACATTTAAATCAGCAGCAGCAATATTTAAGGCTATCTCTCTGGGTTTACCATCCAAGGAAAGTGCCACAATAAGCCCCCTTTTTTTCTTATCTACATCACATACAATCTGCCACATATCAACTTCATTTTTCCATTGGCTGTATGTCTTCCCAGCCATAGTTAGAGGATTCTTATAACTACTGGCCATCCTTAAAAATGTCCAGCTCTGCTACCAATGTTTCAAGATATTT
The DNA here is from genome assembly GCF_932274485.2 of Patella vulgata. Classification (NCBI taxonomy): domain Eukaryota; kingdom Metazoa; phylum Mollusca; class Gastropoda; family Patellidae; genus Patella; species Patella vulgata. The sequence goes on from NC_065879.2 coordinate 84,558,171, forward strand.
ATTCAGTTTACATAGACAAACCAAAGCACATGTTCATGGATCAGACATACAAGATGGCAGACCTCACCTCCAGGTGACCTCCTACTCAGCAGGCTTACCAAAGACTTCCAGTCAAGGGAAGTAACCTACATGTACATATGAGCAAGGGTTCAGACCACAAATATCATACTTAACATTCGTCACTGACACGGGGGACCACTCCGGAAAAATCCTGATGAACTTTGTCGGCCAACACGGGACCGTCGATTTTTCCGGAGTGGTCCTCCTTGTCAGTGACGGAGGGCCTGGCAAGGATCAATGTATAGTCAGTCGTTCGGATGGTACGAAAAATGGATGTCCTTGTACACATTGGCACGCATGTATAAAAGATCCCTTGACACCTGGAAAATTTAATACACGAGTAGGCTGTATAGTGTCGCTGTCTGGACAAAATTTCTCTCATACTCACAGCACAATGCATGACGTCTGCCGTCTTCATTAGCCCGTCTTTATTAGCCCAATCGGATCAGAACAGGAGAACGTTAAACCCCATTTTATTTCATTTCTGAAATTTTTTTGTTTCCTTCCCACCAATTGTTCTATGGTTCATCTCATTGAATTCCATAAAAATAAACAAATAAGAACCACTGTCCTAAACTACCATAACAAGTGATGCCCATTATGATCTTGAAAGAAAACGGAAGTACCGAAGATAGCGTTGTGTCACTCGGTAGTCTCGGAAATCTCCACTACTTAGATTTGAGTTGTATAAGCGAAAGATGGGGTTTAATGTCCACTCGACGCAAACCAGCTCATTTCGGGACTAACATATGGTTCCATTTTATTTCAATAAATTGTTAGTGTATAGGAATCTTTAGCAGTGGGAGGAAGCCGTAGGCCCCAGAAAAAAACCCACATGGTTGGACATGCGACCCCACTCTTTGTCGATTACACGCTGGCAATCGGAACCACTTCATTTGATTCAATGACAGACCTTATGGTCTAAAACTTGTGCAAGCATTAAACTATTCAGCTGTCCAACCGAATTGTGATTATATTACTATGTCGAGAAAGAGACTTTACCATATTACATCATTAACTTAATGGTTGGAAATAATCTAAGTCAATACGATTACAAATATAGAAAGCTACATCAATATAAAAATATTTGTAATTATTTTTGCACAATATTCGGAATTTGAATTTTCCGTGACTAATTTCGTCAAAACATTTAAATATGGCGCTAAATCACTAAGCAGGAGGTCTCGGATTCAGGTCTGGATTATACGAGAGAGTTTCTTTACATTATTTAGCCTGTCTGATCCTTTTCATACATAATGCATCTTTAACTTTTGAATTTATTCATTTTTTATTATCTATTTTTGAGTTATTCTAGCAAAAAGCGGCCAATTCTATATCTAACCCACTCAAGTTTTAAACTAATACATCAAAAACTAATACATCAGTCCATTTGACCCTTGAGAGTGGAGCAGGACGAAAGAGAAAGAGAAATGGGGTTTAACATTCGCTTGACACAAACTAGGTCATTTCAGGACTAACATATGTTTCAATCTTATTTCAATAATTGGCTTGCGCGTAGGTGTCTTTAGCAGTGGGGGCAAATTGGAGGACCCGGAGAAAACACACGAGGTTGGACAAGCGACCCTACCCCTTGTCACGTACAAGCTGGGAATCGAAACCACGCCATTTGACTCTATGACACACCTTATGATACAGCGCGCATGTGCTAACCATTCGGCCATCCAACCGCTCATCCCTGTGTTTTTTGGCGTGACATGGAATTGGACTATGAGAAAGCACACACACGGCTATCCAGGCACATTAACTGTGTGGCGTATGCATGTTTTCATTAACCTGGTTGGCGCAGAAAAGTAGGACGTTTACCATCAATCAAAACTGTTCTCTGTTATCACCAAGAACAGAGTAGAACTATTTTTATTAATACTTAGTGGTCTGAAACCTGATCAGCCATTGATTACTTCCCTTTATAAATTTAGTGGTATTCCATTAAATCCTGCCATTCATTGAAGAAACAACAGATTAATGTGGAGTATTATATTAACTAAAATATGTCACCAATACTCAGAAATTGAAAATTATTACTATAATTTGCTATAAGCAAAACTTTTGTTTTATTTAGACAATTTTGTTTCCATATATTTTAAAAAATATTCCCCTTAATTTATTTAGAAGCTATATATATTCAGACAAGAACTTATTTCGGTTTGGCTACTTTGCCTTTAAATCTGTGGGGTGCGTTACAAGTACTTAGTACTTGTAAAAGACCCCCCCCCCCCCCAGCTTCGGGCATTATACACTAAATTGAAAAGAAGGCTGGTATAGAAGAATAACGTTGCCAAAATTCTGTACGTAATTTAGGTAAACAATTTCCGCTATGCCAATGTCACGGTGTTATACGCTTTTCAATAATACAAAATATAGTATCATAGTTATATTGCACTTCTGCATTTTGCACAATAGACAAATGCATAAACAAATCCGGACTAGGACGGAAATTAATAATTTACCCGTTAGTAGAAAGGGCAGAGCCGAGACCAAGCTATCATTCAATAAGTCACCATACAATAAGTCGGCTTACCAAGCAACTGGGCTAATGAAGACGGGCATATGCCATACAGTGTGCTATGAGGGAAATTTTGCCCGGACAGTGGCACTACGGCCTACTCTTATATCGAATTCCAACTGTCAAGGGATCTTTTACGTTAAACCCCATTTCATTTCATTTCATTTTTTCAAAGTATGTAAATATAAATGTGCCAGAAAATTATTTAAATATTTGAAAAGAGAAATGAACATGATATCTGGAATTCATATTAAGACAGGTATGCCTATGTTTACTTAAAATACCCTCACCCCCGTCATTTAATAGTTTTGTACCACCCAACTATGATCATTTTTCTTTTCTCTTGTCAGTGATGCAGAAGTGCCTGACGAGGACAACTGTTTAATCGTTCGTATGGGACGAAAAAACGAGGTCCCGTGTACACATTAGCGTGCACGTAAAAGATCTCTTGGCTGATGGAATTCGAGTAGGCCGTATACAGCCCCGCTGTGCGGACAAATTTTCCTTCATAGTACACTGCATGACGTATGCCCGATTTCATTAGCCCAGTCATGACAGAACAGAAGTACGTTAAACCCCATTTAATTTCATTTCATTGATCATTTTCCGAAGGTCTTTAAATATGAGTACCGCCCCCTTCTACTGACAAGGTCAATCGCGTAAATTATTAATTTCTGTCCTAGTCCGGACTTTTTTCCGTATGCAAATGAGCTTTGTCGTAGATCCCATATAAGGTATACGTTCTAATATGCTAAGTTCTATTATGCAAAATGCAGAATGGAGAAGTGTAATGTGCAAAATAACTATTATACTGTATTTTGTGTTATTGAAAAGTGTACTCTGCATTTTAACACTGTGGTAATGGTATTGTGGAGCAATGGAAATTGCAAAGTGTAAAACTAAATGTGATTAGTTTTTAAACCACCTTTATTAGACAAAATGGTATTGCCGATCAATGGTGGGGGGGGGGGGAATTTCACAATAAAAACTAATGTGTTTAGTTTTTAAACCACCTTTATTAGAAAAAACCCTGAAGATATTTACATATACTTGGAGTAATATAAAATACAATACAACATGCATATTTAATAATAAAATATACCAATAATTTACAAATATATTAAATATGCCTTAAGTTTATATTATATGTATTACATGAGTAACAGTTCACATACCCAAAGAAGGTTGTTGTTTTTTTTTAAAGAGGAGAACCAAGATGGTAAAACACAATCTTCAAACAACTATATTCTGTAAAATAACATATTCGGATTGTATGTATTGTTTAATAGTCGAGAGCGAGATATTAAAGATACATTTTGGGAGATGAAATAACGAGTTGGCAGTTCTCATAATAGTTAAAAATTACATAATGTAAAGGCAATTTGCTGAAAATTTCAGTCAAATTGATCCACTATGAAACGAGAACTAAGCGGATGAAAGTTCTGCTTAGTCTCGATCATCATTACTGAAGTCAGTAAGACAAAACTAATAGTCTCGATTATCCATTTAATCGTTAATCACGAAGGAAAGTTTTGCAGCAAATCGGACTATAATCCAACAAATATCGCAGGCTTACCTTGACATCGAGAGCTGATTATGGTCTGGATAAGTTAATTAATGTCTAATTAATAGTTTTTATAACATTTCAGGCCTAAAGAAAGACCTAACATAGGCAGATTTTGCTCTTGCATAATGTATGTGTAAGTAATATATTATAACAACAAGAGGGTCATAGGCCCGAGTGTTACGCAATGTCTTAAAAGCTCGAGACCATTAAACGACTTAAAATACAGACACTCCGCACCTGCTTTTATAGTGAAATGCACCACGCGAGTCCAATATTTCACTAGTATAAATAATGTGCGATTGGCAAGTTGCTCGTACGATTATTTGAAATTATGGTACGCCAACATAAAAGGGTGACGTCACATCTGTATTTTAACACCCAACAACACATACTACAGTAGATATAGCGTGTGTGATAACATTCATAATCTACTGTGCGATATCTCCTTACATGAAATAAAATCTATACTAAAGAATTATATTTATTTATTTGTGCGTGTTATAAAGGGTTGAGTGATAAACATTTTTTTTATATTCTCTGTATATATATATATATACATGTACTTTAATAATTTATAATCTATTATATATTTAAAAAGAGATGTCCCGCAGCATCTAGTCTTTTGTATTGGACGAAAAACTGAGGTCTGTCCATCTAGTCATTGACGTGCACGTTAAAGAACCATTGACAGTTGGAATTCTAGGACGAGTCAGCGAAACGAAGTCCACTGTTATGGCGTATGGTCGTCTTCATTGGCCACACTCTCCACACAAGTCTCACTATCCAGATAGTTTGGACTGCAAGGGAAGACAACTCTCTTTGGGAGATTGCGTTAACCTAGTCGGTGCAGAGATGTAGACCATTAAACCTTATTTCATTTCATTTCCGATGTTGATCTCATTAAATTGGGTAACAATATATAAATAATTACTACTGTTCTAAACTATCATACCAATAAACAAGTAATAACTACTGTTCTAATCTACCATTACAATTTTTATAAGTGATGCTCATTGAGATCTTAAAAGAAAACCCAAGTATCGTAGATAGCGTTTTGTCACGCTGTAGTCTCGGCAATCTCCGCTACTTACATTTGAGATGTATAAACGAGAGATGGGATTTAACGCCCAGTCGAAGCAAACCATGTCATTTCGGGATATACATTTTAATTCCATTTTATATCAATAATTTGCTAGCATATAGATATCTTTAGCAGTGGGAGGAATCCGGAGGCCCGAAAAAAACCCACATGGTTGGACAAGCGACCCTAATCATTGTCGCGTACAAGCTGGGAATCGGAATGACGCCACCTGACAAAATGACAGACTTTATGACCTAAAGCGCAAGCGTTAAATCCTTCGGCTGCCGAACGTTATTGTGATCCATAAGTCAGTTCCATATTACATAGCACCCCCTATATTACATAGGGGTTTTGAATGGCCAAATGGTTAGCATGTGCGCGCTGTATCATAGGGCCTGTCATTGAGTCAACTGGCGTGGTTTCGAATCCCCGGTTGTACGTGACAAGGATTATGGTCGCCTGTCCAACCTCGTGGGTTTTCTCCGGGCCCTCCGGTTTCCTCCCACTGCTAAAGACCCCTACGCGCAAGCGAATTATTGAAATAAAATTAAACCATATTATGTTAGTTCTGAAGTGACCTAGTTTGTGTCGAGTGGACGTGAAACCCCATTCCTCTCTCTCTCTCTCTCTCTCTCTCTCCTGAATGGCCGCCATATCCAAAAAAATTAGTATATTGTTTTGTAATGCGGTTCTACTCCGTTTCACATCTGGCATACACACAAAGACTAAATAAACCTTTTCAATTTTATTAAATGGGAGCAGAATAAATACTTCTCAAAATTTATCGAAGAATACTTAGTGTTTTCGACTAAAATCGTCGATTTAGGACAAATAGCAATGCGGTTCTTTTCCGTTTCACATCTGACATACACTCAAAGATTAGATAAACCTGTTCAGTTCTATTAAATCGAAGCAGAATAAATACTTCTCAAAACTTATCGAAGAATACTTAGTGTTTTCGATTAAAATCGTCGATTTAGGACAACTAGTTTAGTGTCTGTTCTGAAGCGGGGCTACCCGTAGACAGGCAGCCTAAGTTGAGTATGATGGAAAAGTATCTAGCCGTCCAAATAGGCTCATCCGTGTATTTTTTGGCGTGACAGTGTAATTGGACGAAGAGAAAGCACACACACCGCTGCCCAGACAATCATAATTAACTGTGTGGCGTATGTAAGTATTCAGTAGCCTGGTTGGTGCAGAAGTGTAGGCCGTTAAACGTCAATCAAAACTGTTCTCTGTTATCACCAAGAACAGAGTAGAACTAGTTTTATTATACTTAGTGGTCTGAAACCTGACCAGCCATTGATTACTTACCTTTATAATTTGTGCAGTATGCCATTGAATCCTGCTATATATAGAAGAATCAATAGTGTAATTTGGATTATTGTACTAACTAAAATATGTACTTAATACTTAGAAATTGAAAAAATTTACTACAATTAGATTTAACTAAAACCTCATTTTTATTCAGACGATTTTATTTCTCTGTATTTTAACAAATAATCCCCTTAATCTATTTATAGGTTATATATATGCAGATGACATATATAACGCGGATAGCTGTCGCTAAAAATTTAAAATAAAACTGGTCTCTGGGACGAATAACAAGTAAGGTTTACTTGTCAAAGATCTCAGAGATTCGGTTAAACTTTAATAAATAAAATAGAAGACCCGATAGCTGCCCTAATAAAAATCTCTCATTTCAACGTTCACATCAAATGATTGTGACATATTGGGTTCAGATAATTTAAGATTCGTCATGGATTTAAAATTGAAAAGTTAGTTAAATATAATTCACATGCATTTGAAACGATTAAAATTTCTTATACTATCTTGTCTAGCATACCACCATATATACAACAACGTATATCACGCGCTGTATTCTTTTGACTCGTTGAAGACATTTCTTTCTCGATTATCTCACAATACTCACTACATGTACTTTCTTTAATTCTTACAAATGTCACTGACTCGATCATGTCATAGCGATAGTATTTACAAATTCAACTTTCAGCGCTGCAGCTTTGTGATTACCAGCTTATAGCGCGTGATATGCCTTGTATATGTTGTAGTAAGAAATTTTAATCCCTTCAAGCGCCTGTGAAATAACTTGATGTTTAAAATTTTATTTAAAATTATGATGTTGTTGTAGCATTTATGCGTCATTTACAATATACTATTCAAAAAAAGTAGGGGATATTTGATTTTGGGGGCATAATACTAAAATATGCAAATGACTACGAAAAAAGTCACTATAGAACCTAACAGAAGAAACATTTCCAGTTACATGTGACGCCCAAACGCACCAATAGCTACCGCATGGAATGCAGGTGATGCTTGGGATCATCATGGGGGTCCAACCCAAGATTTGCACGACTCTGACTTTGAATGTTACAGTCATTGTGGCATTGAATTCCAGGGTGGAAACATCAGTTTAATTGTTTTAGTGACCAGAAAACAAATTTTGATATGCGTCGGCTTACCCAAAATGAAAGGTTACTTGCCCTTGGCATGCTACAGATCGGCACAACACAGGCGGTTGTGGCGCGGACGATGAATGTTTCTCAGTCTGTCATAAGCAGGCTATGGTCCAGATACCGTGATACACAATCTGTACAGGACAGACCACGCTCAGGTCGACCAAGGGCGACAACTCAAGCCCAGGATCGATTTATCCGTACCTTGGCCTTGAGAAATCGTGTCATCACAGCAAATCAGATCAGCGCTCGTCTTCAAACAGACACTGGTGTGAGAGTGAGTGGCCAGACGATTCGGAATCGACTGCATAGGGGTCACCTTCGCGCCCGACGTCCTCGCGTGATCCCTTGTTTGAGAGATCATCACATTCAGGCAAGACGTCGTTGGTGTAAGGATCGTCAACACTGGGATAATCGACGCTGGAGCAATGTGATGTTTTCAGATGAGTCAAGGTTCACTGTTGATTTTTTGGACAGACGTAGGAGTGTGTGGCGTTGTCGAAACGAGCGCTTCCAAGACGTTAACGTCATCAGACATGATCGATTTGGGGGTGGTTCTGTTATGGTGTGGGGAGGCATCACTGTTGCTGGAAGAACGGCTTTACATGTTGTTGCAGGGCGTGTTACAGGCCAGTACTACCGGGACAACATCTTGGCAGTCCATGTTGTGCCGTTCGCACGACGTCATGGCCTCCGTTTCATCTTCCAGGATGACAACGCAAGATGTCACAGGGCCAGGATCGTTACAGGTTACCTCCAACAACAACATCACCACATTACCTTGGCCAGCACTGAGTCCCGACCTCTCCCCCATCGAGCATGTCTGGGACATGCTTGGACAGAGGTTACGTCAACGTCAACAACGTCCTGCCAATGTCCAAGAACTTGCTGCTGCGTTGCAACAGGAATGGGACAATCTGGACCAAAATGACCTTAGACGTCTCATTAGGAGTATGCCACGTCGGATCAATGCTTGTTTGGCAAACAGAGGAGGATTTACCCGTTACTGACTTGGTTGTGATGCTGTGGTAACTTTGCTGTTTGACCCCGGGTATCATTTTACCCTTATAATGGTCAGTCTGTGCCTTACTTAATCTAACGATCATTTGGAATAAATCGATGAATGTGAACTTCATTTCATTTTGTCATTTGTTTCTTCGTCAGTTTCATTAGGTGACTTTAATAACACTTAAAAATCAAATATCCCCTACTTTTTTTTAATAGTATATTTTTAAAGCTTTTAAAACTGGAGATGTTCCACGGCATCTAGTCTTTTGTTTTGTATTAGGGGATATACTGAAGTCTGTCTATCTATCCGTTGACGCTCACAATAAAGAGTAAGCAGAAACCACGCTGTCCTGGGAGACTTTCGATCCTCACGTGACATTTCCGATGATGACGTAGTATGATGTATTCAATTCATTCTTCATTAAGACAGCGAGAGCGGTAGTCAGTTGTACGGGTGGACATGAGATATGCACACTATGTCCCTCTTTTTAGTCGATTTTTCTCACCCACGGTCTTTCAGTTGTTTTGATCCTCTTGCATTCAGAATTATCGCATTATTGCTCCCCAATACTTAATACTTCTGGAAGCTGGAGGAATTGACATGCTGAGGATTGGTGTACTTCACAGCCCATGCACTGTATGCCACGTGGTCGTCTTCATTGGCCAGGTTGGTGTAGTACCATGGGACGCGGACATTTGGATTTTATCTTAGTTAAAATTTCGTGAAACAGGCCCGAGTTTCATATTAAGCTCCGATACATAGGATACAAGCATAGATTAAAATAAAGTCATTTTCTCTATCCCGCTCCCATACAGACTCGGCGAGTCTGCTGGTGGAAATTGCTACATCTTCTCCCTTTAAGAACAACATGGTTGTCTAACAATCGCGCATATCTCGGAGTGTTTTTGTATTTTCGCTACCCATATTTTAATTGGTTAAATTTGACGTAATTTTAATCGTGTGGTTGGTCATGCCTCGTGCCTTGCATACCAGCAGGGACTCATTACCAAATTTGGTCAACAGACACATTCCATTCTTGACCATCAAGATGGCATATGACAAATGTGTTTATTAAAGGACAATATTGGTTCCAGTCATTATCATATATGTGATAGAACTGTTTAAACACGTTCCAAATATTATTGTATCACAGAGATCATTGCTACGATAGATGAATAACGTATCTTTAAAAGAAATGAAATTAAATGTATCTTTAAGCGAAGTAATTATCATTGTTGTCTTATGCTATTGTGTATTATTTTTGTAGATCGGGTATTAAGTGATGAAAGGTGAAACGGTTCGGCTTCACTGCCGTATGAAGTAGATGTAATTACACGAAAAACAAAAATAAAAATGTTGTATTATTTTTTCTCGAGAGCTAAAGGGTTTTATTTGCCGATGAGTTTAAATGCCAAAGGAGTGGGTTTCATATTGGCCGTTTTAAAGTGCTTTGTTAAGATTACATGAAATTTAAAGAGTTTCTTATCTAGTTCAAACTCTCAGATATCAGAAGTTTGAATAGAATTGTCCATACTTCACCGATATTCCGATATAATTTTATTTCAATAATTCGCTGGTGCGTTGGGGTCTTTAGTCATTGTTGAAACTTAAGGCCACACAGAAACGCTACGAGGTTAGACTGGCGACCCTACTCCTTGGCTCATCACTAATGGATGTGTTTAGCAATGTGTTTAAAAACAGTTATAAAACATTAACCATACCACTAGACTCAATGACAAACATTATGATGCAAAGCGCATGCAAATTACTGCGGTCCTCAAATAAATCGAATCTAAGACTCCAAATCGATGAGAGAGAGAGAGAGAGAGATAACGTCCATTCGACATAGATTAGGTCATTTCGGGACTAACATATTGTTAAATTTTATTTCAATAATTCGCTTGTGCGTAGGGGTCTTTAGCAGTGGGAGGAAGCCGGAGAACCCAGACAAAACCCACGAGATTGGACAGGCGACCCTACTCCTTGTAACATACAACCGGGGAATCGAAACCACGCCAGTTGACTCAATGACAGACCTTATGATACAGCGCGCACACGCTAATCATTCGGCCATCCAACACACCTCGATGATGGTGAAAACATTGTTGAATTCTTTCACAATGATGCATTTGTACATTTCAAAACTGGATGATCAATCAAAATTCTAACATTTAAAATTGCTGAATAAATTAAAATATTAAATACATATTCGTGATCAATATTATTTTAATATATTTTTTTATATAAACATTTATCAATTGGATGCTAGGATTGGGAATTGAATTAATATTAAGGCATTAAATCTTTTAATTCATCAACAGAAATATTTCCCCCGGAAACAATTATAGCAACTTTCTTATCCGTGACATCCGGGATCTTGTTGCTAAGGAGAGCGGCCATTGCAGCACAACCGGAAGGTTCAACTACTAGTCCAGCATGAAACATTTTTTTCATAGTATCCAGAATTTCAGCATCTGTAACTAATATCACTTTATCAAGGAATTTCCTGCAATAGTCAAAGGTCATTTTTCCGGCGTATGGGGGTGATAACCCAGAAGCGACAGATTTCACGGTAGGAATCGACACCGCTTTGTTGCTCTTAAAACTTTCGTACATGGTGGGAGAACCTTCAGGCTCCACGGTATAGATTCTACACGCCATGCCGAGCTTTGCACGAACGGCGGCGGAAATACCCGATGACAGTCCACCTCCACCGCAACAAATGACCAAAATATCCAAATCCGGAACTTTATCTAAAATCTCCATGCCGATGCTTCCATAACCGGCAATTAGGTCGCGATCATCAAAGGAATGACAAAAGTGAAATCCCTGTTCCCGGACATATTTATCAACTGCTGGTTGTAATTCAGATACGGGCACTTGCTCCACCGTAATTCCATACCCTTTAATGATTTCTACTTTACTTTGCTGCGCAGAATCGGGCATGATGCACAAACCGGTAAGCCCTTCCTGGTGAAGAAAATAAGCAAAGGCCCGTCCGTAGTTCCCTGCTGACATTGTTATCAACTTTGTCTCCCGATTTCGCTGTATTATTTTACTAATTTGATTCACAACACCACGAATTTTAAAAGACCCAGTGTTCTGCATGCTCTCCAATTTAAGATAAAGATCGACGCCACTGGCTGCTACGTCATCAAATAGATACTGCATGTGGCTGAGTAATGGAGTCTCTCCGACCAGCCCACTCTTCATTATTTCTGTTTTAGCCGATGCCATTTCCTCTAAGGTGAGGTATGCTGCTTGTGCTTCCATCTTATTCTTCTGCAAAATTAGAACAACATTTAAGGGCCTCAACGCGTCAAACGATAGGTGGCTATACCTCTGGCAGTATTTATCAGAAATCGCTGAAAATCAATAGGCTTCTTCGTCTCATGAACATAAATTTACAGTCAATCGAATAGTAACTTTAGCCTCTAGAGGGTTCACAGCCAATTGTTGACGCCGGACTCACGGACGGATCGGCGGACATGGAGATACGGCACAGTTACCCAACTGAAACAGAAAAGTGTGTTCTAAACGTCAGTGGGGGGGGGGGGTGATCGAATGGTTAGCGTATGCGCGCTGTATCACAAGGTCTGTCATTGGGTCATTGGTTTCGATTCCTCAGTTGTAGTGACAAGGAGAAGGGTCGCTTGTCCAACCTCGTGGGTTTTACCCGGGTCCTCCGGTTTCCTCCCACTGCTAAAGACCCCTACGCGCAAGCGAATTATTGAAATAAAACTGAACCATATGTTAGTCCCGAAATGACCTAGTTTGTGTTGAGTGGACCATAAACTCCATTTGTGTCCAGTGGACGTTAAACTCTAAACACCAACACTCAAGTCAAACATCAAAGCAATGAAATGTATTAGATAGTTTATTTAAGAAAGAACTTCCAAGTATTACATGTGGGTACCAGGGCAAGTGATATCAGTTGTTCCGAACCCGATGCACTAGCCTATTCACCACAAAATCTATGTAATAAAATTCAATTCCCGTACTAGGCATAGTAGTAGAGAACAGCGAGGTAAGGGCTGATTGCTGTAGAGGTAAATGTAAGGGCAGGTGTGGAGTTGGGGGGGGGGGCTAGATCTATTTGTTAAGGCCAACTCAAGGTCGCTGAGATGTAAATAAAGTTAGGGCACGTGATTGCTGGCAAGATTGTAAGTTAGGGTTAGGGTATGCATTGGGGCTAGGTCAAGGGTTAATGGAGAGATGAACATGTGTTCATTTCTAGGCGCTGTTCTATGACAGGTACGAAGACATACTAACACACTGTGTTTTTATAAAATTATCATAACATATAGTTCTGACTTGTTTTGCTACCCGTACAACCCAATCTTGACACCGTTTTATTTAGGATCTAATTAGCACAGTAACCTACATAGCATAGGGCCTATACACAAGTAACACTGTAATATACATCCAATACAAAACCTGAGAATAATCAATTTATGTTCACAGAGATCGGTAGAAACATACCTTTTTGAGGATACAAGCATCGAAATATTATAGCAATACCCTCAATATATACCACAACTATACCTACATGTAAATGATATATGATCAGATAACAGTAATACATGTGTGTCCTATATAAGCAAATCTTATATACGCTATACTATACAGTACACATGTGTGTATGTACACAACACAACCTACTTGTTCACTGTGTGGTACAGTCGCTGTGCTGATCAGGTGACAGTCATGTGATCGTAAATATCAGGAGTCAGACCAGGGCCTTTATTCACGAAAACAGAAACTAAGTTACAACCGAAATTTTAAGAAATACTGCAACTTCATTGGATATATGCAAATTGATTTTACTGGTCAGCCAATCGAATTGCAGTATTTCTTAAAATTTCGATTGTATCTTAGTTTAAGTTTTCGTGAATAAGGGCCCAGTACTTTGAATCAATTTTAAATCTATGACAGTTGTTGACCTATAACATTTTATTGAACATTCCGCGATAATCCTAATGGTTATGGCTGATAACAATATTAAAGGGATTATTGTTTCGATGTTTTTCTACGCCTAGTTAAAGCATCCATAGGAGGTTGTGACGGTGTGGCGCAGTTTCCCCTTGTCAGTGGTGCAGGGTGGTGGGGCTGACAAGGATGACAACGGACGAAAATCCGAGGTCCCGTTTTCTCATATGAGTGCATGTAACAGAACCCTTGTCCGGGAAAAAATTCCCTCATAGCACACCGCATGGCGTATGCCCATCTTTATTTTCCCAGTCGGTGCAGAAAAGTAGGACGTTAAACCCTATTTCATTGCATTTTATTTCTGTGACGGTAGTAAATTGATTTTGTAAGAAGATTTAAGAACCCAATATTAAGAATAAAGGAATATACGATGGGCGGGAGGGGTGGAAGTACGTAATAACCCCGAATAGAATTTTGCACAACAGAGAAGGAACTGCGCATTCGTTTTTATACATCCACGCATACGCCTCTGTTTCACCTTTCCTTGTCTTGGAGATACGTCAGCGTGGGGGAGGGGGCGAATGGTTAGCGCGTGCGCGCTGTATCATAAGGTCTGTCATTGAGTCAACTGGCGTGGTTTCGATCCCGCGGTTGGACGTAGGGTTGCCTGTCTGACCTCGTGGGTTTTCTCCGTGTGCTCCGGTTTCCTCTCACTGCTAGCGACCCCTACGCGGTTGCGAATTATTGAAATAAAATTGAACCATATGTTAGTCCCGAAATGACCTAGTTTGTGACGAGAGGATGTTAAAATCTCCCCTCTCCCTCTCTCTCTCTCTCTCTCTCTCTCTCGCTCTCTTTGCACACAATTGTTTGTCTACAGTTTAAAGACGTCATTCATGAAATATAAAATATAAGTCCGTTGACTTTCAGTGACAATTATTGCCCTTTGTGTTAATTTGATCTCTTTGAAATTTACATCTCTTAAAGTCCTGTTAATGGTACTTGCTATTCTAGACTAGTTAAACTCTTCAATGTACGTCCGATCCGAAAATACACTTCTGGAGATTTGCTTGGTATAATCGAGATTATTTGCGAAGCACTTCGAATATGTGTGTTCTTTAGTTCAAAGTAGTGGTTCCCCCTCTTTTGTTTGTGTTCGATCCCTGCATTGGCCTAGAAAATTCATCCAAATTTTCCGGCGTGGTTCTCTCTTGTCAGTGATGCAGGGCGGAGGGCCTGACAAGGACAGCTATCTAGTCGTTCGGATGGGTCGAAAAACCGAGGTCCCGTGTACACATTGGCGTGCACGTAAAAGATCCCTTGACAGTTGGAATTCGATATAAGAGTAGGCCGCTGTCCGGGCAAAATGTCCCTGATAGCACACTGTATGGCGTATGCCCGTCTTCATTAGCCCAGTCGGAGCAGAACAGTAGGACGTTAAACCCCATTTCATTTCATTTATTTCCTTTTGATAGTTGCGACCCCATTCCAGAAATCAGCATCTGATCGCGACCCCTCGAAGAACAAAGTTTTACTATGAAACATCATCATTATTTACATTTATTTTTGTTTTACTTATTTGACAACTTATTGTTCACATTTTTACACCTTTATAAAAGATTGGCATTTTGGCAAGAGGTGTTAGATTCATATGATTTTCATGAAACCCAGGGTTTAAAGTATCTATATCAGCTATAGTTACTATTGAATCGAATCGGATTTAAGTCAGAGGGGACCTGTGTAGTGAGAGAGAGAGAGAGAGAGAAATGGGGTTTAACGTCCACTCGACACAAACTAGGTCAATTCGGCACTAACATTGGGGTTTAACGTCCACTCGACACAAACTAGGTCATTTCGGGACTAACATATGGTTTAATTTTATTTCAATAATTCGCTTGCGCGTAGGGGTCTTTAGCAGTGGGAGGAAACCGGAGGTTGGACAGGCGACCCTACTCCTTGCCACGTAAACCGGGGATTCGAAACCACGCCAGTTGACTCAATGACAGGCCTTATGACACAGGGCGCATTGCGCACGTGCTAACCATTCGGCCATCCACCCCCAACCTGTTTAGTGTAGTGGAGACGCGAGTGGAAGAGCTTAATTGGAATTGTCTCCCCTTATTCGTTTTGGACGGTATTATCTTTAGTCTGTGTTTCTGTTCAAGGTGACCATTCTTTTGAATTGTCTGTATATTGTGTCCTGTCCGTAGGTTTGTCTTGCGTAATTGTTTGTGTGTGGTGCCCCCCCCCCCTGCACTTACTATACACGTGTTTCAACAACTGAGTACCCTATATATCCTGTCATAAGCAAATCCAAACGTACCCTTCCATGCATATTATATAATGTTTGGTAGCATTCGGCTATACGTCATTTGGCAAGCTTGTATTTACAATACTGGGCTATTTGAGTGGTTTCGCTCATTTTATATATTTATTATAACTATGTGTACATTGTGACGGAGGTGGATACTTCGTTTTTGTCGTGACAGTGGAAGTTCCGCGTTCGCTTCTTTTATTAAAGGATGCTATATACAAGCAACGTGTACACAGAGGTGGACAAACCGTTATTGTCCAGTGGATGTTCCCCGACGTCGTCCTCTAATAAATGATGCTATATATAAGCAACGTGCACACGGAGGTCGACAATCCGTTTTTGTCCTGATAGTGGAAGTTCCGCGTTCACTTCTTCTAATAAAGGATGCGCTATACATTACAAGCAAACGTGTACACCTGTGAGTCTCCCTTTTTGCCATATCTGAATGACTAGGAATACTTGCACAATTTTGAGGGAGTTCCTCGGGCTCGGGAATGGAATGCATAGTAACGCTTCCCCAATAATGGGAATGATCGCCGGCGATGAGGTTGAAACTAGATGGTCGCTGTTGCCTCCCCGAGAAGAGCTTGCATGTGATTGGTGTCGTATACGGTGCATGATGAGTATTATTTATGAACACTTCATACCTCCTTACCACGATATCATCACAAAACGTAAAATAAGTTATTGGGAGTAGTATTTGGTATATGCATTTTCAATAATTTTGTTGTGGGGACTTTAGTAGTGAGAGGAAAAGGAGGGCTGACTTATCAGCTGATTGAATTATGTTTATAAAACGAAGGACCTTATTAAAAGTTTTCACCTGATTTCAGGTATTATTGTTTTGTTTATGTCCGCTTTAAAATCAAAACTCTTAAGTGTTAATTACAGTGTGGGTTGTTGCCCTTGGTCATATAATCTCACAAATATACAGCAGCCAATTTAAACGACTATTATTATTGCAAATTCGGGGGTTAAACCCATTTCATTCTATTCTGCTAGTATCTCTTTGAAACAACCTTTAACCTTTACTGCTGACGAACTGAAATCTCAAATATGCACCTTATGAATTAAGCTACATCAATTCTGGCAAAGTATGCGTTAAACACGGTGGATTCTATCAATCTGTTCTGTATCTTTTTAAAAACCTTCACATTGGAACCGGAACATGTGGACAGAGTAAATATTGGCGGATGAATGTATACCCGGTGATGAGTCTATTTAACCATCAACCAGGATATGCAGTCACCACATATATTCCTCCTTTCTTCATCAGCTTCATCTTCTCTCCAGACCACAGAATGTGCTTCCTCGGCACCTTTACCCAGGATATACAATACCTTTTAATTTCGTCAGCTTGATCTACTCTTCAGACCAGACAATGTGCTTCTTCAGCACCGCTACCCAGGATATACAATACCTTCTATCTTCATCAGCTTTATCTTCTCTTCAGACCAGAGAATGTGCTTCCTCAGCACCGCTACCCAGGATATACAATACCTTCTATCCTCATCAGCTTTATCTTCACTTCAGACCAGAGAATGTGCTTCTTCAGCACCGCTACCCAGGATATGCAGTACCTGTACCTCTTATCTTCATCAGCTTTATCGTCTCTTCAGACCAGACAATGTGCTTCGTAAGCCCCCTCTACTTGGGAAAATGTTGTACATTGATATTAATATTAGATTTGACGTAAATTTGGTTTAAAAATCATCAAACTGATGATAATACATTTTAATGACATTGATAACTCCCCAAGAAAGAAAATATATACTGAATGTCACTGAACAGGGTCGAGGACAATAGGGTGGAGTACGTTTATAAATAAGTGATGGGAATTTTGTTTCAAGGTAGTTGGAAGACATGATTCCCTGACTACGGTATCTTTCAATCTGGAACCCTTGATCCTGTCATTGGTGTACACGTTAAAGAATCCTTGACAGTTGGAATTGGAACCGCATGCCGCATAAGGCTCTTAGTGGGGACAAAATTGAGAACCCCTATAAACTATTTTGGGTAGGAATAGTGGTAATCGCACTATGAAACCCTAGTTGGAACCGCATGCCGCGTTAGGCTGTTAGTGGGGAGAAAATTGAGGACCCTATAAACTATTTGGAGTAGGAATAGTGATAATCGCAACACGAATCCCTAGTTGTGATATTTCGAACTGTATTTTTTGGCTTACTTATGGATAAGGAGAACCTGATATGGTGTTATCCAAATTCTTGCTATGTTCCCAGACGGCAGACATACATGTGTTTAATTATTACTCTTCGGGTTAATTTTCAAAAGTAATAATAATGCCGTGCATTGCTTATGCCAGGTTCTCACTGCCGTGCAATGCGTTATAATAGCATTGTCCCTATTGAGTCCACGATCTGCTACGTGCAGATGCGTTCGGATACGTTTCGATACGATCAACCCGATTACTACGACTGACCTCAATATATGATAAGACTTGATAGGATCATCAAGATTACTCCACGATTTTAATCTTAGCGTGAATCGTGATATTGGGAACCTAGCATTAATGGAATAGTCATAGAATATAATATGTTTTCAAATGTACGTTTTTCTTTTTTTGATATATCTACTCTTTGTTGATTCCTCGGGTAAATGGGAATCATTTGTCTGGTGGGGTTACGAGCAGACGGAAGTTTTATTGTTAACATTTTCAGCCAGAAGTGTTTGATTTCAGTTCAAGTGACTTACATAAAACTACAAATAATGTCCCTTTAATGGGTACATGATTCATGCATTCGGATAACTCTATTTTTTTCGCGGGTAATTACGTTTCACTTCACCAACGAAAAGCGAAACATGTATTATAAAGAATTATCGGAGCAAATCAGTGATAAATAGAAAACAGCGATGGTCTTTAAAAGAGCATCTCCAACGCTCTCATAAATATTCTTTATTTCTTTGATGAAACCGGCCGGATGAATTAATTATTTTATTTTTTTTTTTAAAATAGTCCGACCCTTCATTTTGTTTGAAACTAGGCGAGTACATATAACGTCAATTTGTCTGAAATTAGATGAGTCCATAACGTCAATTTGTCTGAAAGTAGATGAGTCCATAACGTCAATTTGTTTGGAACTAGCCGAGTCCATAACGTAAATTTGTCTGAAACTAGCCGAGTCCGCAACGTAAATTTGTTTGTAACTAGTCGAGTCCATAACGTAAAGGTTTTTGAAACTAACCGAGTACGTAACGTAAAAGTTTCTAAAACTAGCCGGGTCCATATCTTAAATTTATTTGAAAGTAGCCGAGTTCATAAAGTAATTTTGTTTGAAACAAGTCGAGTCCATTTTATTGATAACTATCAAGATTTTTATCCTCTACGTCCCGAATGTTGTTGGTCTCGTGATTCCCCACTATATTTTTTTGTTTTTTTTTTGGTTATGTTTTTCTTTTATAACCTGATCGTAAAGCTCTTAAATTCCGCTTACTGAAGCATATAAAGTCCCATCATTGAAAGGCCTGGCTTTGTGTAGGTTTTTATACGGTAAATAATGTAATCATAATAACAAAGAATGGCCGTTAACCTTCAGTTGACAAGTCTTTTCTGTATCGACAAGACGACACCCGAAATTCAGTGAGGTTCCGCTTGGAGAGTTCCTTTCACGGATCGTGAGAACCAAATAACGTTTTGAGGGTTTGTAGCCTTGTCACGGGTGAAATACGTGCAAGGGGAATCGTCTTTCTTACATGTATTAGTGTTTTTTTCTTGTTTTGTCCTGTTCAACCTCGTGGGTTTTCACCGGGTCTTCCGGTTTCCTCCACCAGCTAAAGACCCCTATGCGCAAGCAAATTAGTGAAATAAAATTGAACCAGATGTTAGTCCCAAAATGACCTAGTCTGTGTCCTGGTTATTAAACCCTCTCTCTGTCTCGCTCTCTCTCTCCGCCTCTCTGTCTAGCTATCTCTCTCTCTTGTCTGATCTTGTGTCCGCATGTTTGTTTTTCGTGTAGTGCGGTTCTCCTGCACTTACTATTATGGCTTCCAACCCCGAAACAAGATTTGCAAACATCCATTAATGCCACAAATTCGCGATAAACGATGACTACCTGTCGATCTGTGCACAAAAATTGCCAAACGCAAGGTCGCCAAAGGCTACGCTACGTGGTGATGGGTAGCATCCCTCGATCTACAGAGCCCTGGGATATTATGCATGGGTGCACGTTAATTATAGGTAGCCTAATAATAAAGTTACGGCTGCAGCAAATTGTAGTGTCGCGTTACAAAGCTATAGCAAACTTGATTCTGCGTTTTAAAAGATGGCCCAAAAATATCTTATGCAATATCCGAGAGACAGAGAGAGAGGGAGAGAGAGAGAGAGACAGAGAGAAGGGTAACGTCCACTCGACACAAACTAGGTCATTTCGGGACTAACATATGGTTTAATTTTATTTCAACAATTCGCTTGCGCGTAGGGGTCTTTAGCAGTGGGAGGAAACCGGAGGAAACCCATGAGGTTGGGCATGCGACCCTACTCCTTGTCACGTACAACTGGGGAATCGAAACCAAGCCAGTTATTTGTTTGGGCTGTGAATGTCGTTATGCTATAACCGAGACCCATATTTACATTGCATGGGTAAGGCTATAGATTTTGGGGTATTTTTTGGTGTTGTTAATTTAAACACGTTGGCTCTTGATATTATTCAAGAAAACGACCTCTGGGGGCGGCATTGGTGATATTAAACAGATCAGTTATCTGCTCTTGAAACCAGTTTTTTTAAAGGGGTGTTGCGACCCCAAGCTAGTTCTTCAAGGGAAATAAAAATAGGCGAGATTAACACCTTGTCGTGGTATTGAAGTGGGCGAAACTTGTGCATAATATGATCTTAATGCATTTTTACAGACCGCGATAATATACAAACCTTATTGTATTTTGTAGGTGGCGAGTTTACGCCCATTATGGACATACCGATAAACGTCACGCCCACTATTCAAAACAGCCGCATCTTCGTATTGTGTATAAGGTGAGTCGGGTACAATGCCTGAAAAGGAAAGATGACCCACGTGAGCTTTTAACAGAATATCGATATCAACAAAATATTACATTAAGAGGCGAATATTTATAATGGGAGAGAGAGAGAGACAGAGAGAGAGAGAGAGAGATGGGGTTTAACGTCCACTCGACACAAACTAGGTCATTTCGGGACTAACATTAGGTTTAATTTTATTTCAATTATTCGCTTGCGCGTAGGGGTCTTTAGAAGTGGGAGGAAACCAGAGAAAACCCACGAGGTTGGATTTATAATGGGACATGTATAGAAACACAACTGACAAAATTCCGGCCAACTTAATAAAATACAGATCTATATTTCGTTCCGTTTTAACTTTCATACTGTCCATGGATGGCCCTACATAATGTGACGAAGGTCAAGACAAGTAAAACGAAATTTTGAACTATAAAAAACGAAACGAAATTGGATCATGTTTTAATCAGATTGACATTCCAGTATTTATTTTGTTTGTTTGTGTGTTTGTTCTTTATTTTATTTTTTTATTTTTTGCTGTGCGTGCAAAAGACATCAAAACAAAAGGCAGGTATTAAATGTCGTCTGAACACGAAGATAAGTCAACCAAAGAAAATGCCAAACTACGGCTTATCGCTTGACAATAATACCAATCTATAAAATGTATATAATAACTCAATCGCAATTTAATGTGTCTAAATGACTATATGGTAGCTCAAATATTTCGTCTGGGGTTTACGTTCCAGACATGATTACACACGCAACCCTTGTATTGAATAAAACGAGCTACCAAGGTAACGTTGTAGTTGTTTCGAGTATGCGATTCAAAACGAAGTATTAATTTGAGAATGTATTAAATACTAACCTTACACACACACAACACAATAAGCCCAAGGGCAAATTAAATAGGCATAGTGCAAATCATTCGAAAACACAATAAGGATTAGCGGTCATAGGATTGTTTTGCGGGGACTATATAATTTATTCTTGAATTGCTATAAAATATATTATTGCTATGTGTACAATAGTAAAATTTCTATTAAATGTAGGTTGTCCATTGAGAACAAAGGTGTTTAATACATGGAGCCTTGTATTTACTTGGTTATGTTGGTTTAGTATAAGAGGGCAAACAATTCAGTAGAAATAAAGAAGAATAGTCGCTTTTTTATTTTTATAAAGCCGTCAACATACTCCTACGGTCCTCCTTCAATAGGGTGACATGCTTTTAAATATGAGCATATTCATACAGAAGATGTTTTAATAAGGAGTCATGAGAATTGAGTGTGTTTAATAATAGATCAATGCGATATATGAGGAAATTTCCACTCTACTGCATTTATGTGTGTTGGTTTAGTTGGGTAGTAGATAGGTCTTAACAGATCCCCTTAATTTTAGATAATTTCCCCTCTTTAATATTTAACGGCTTCTTCCTTTATGTGTGCTGGATTGTTTGGTAGTAGATATAGGTCTTAACAGATCCCCTTATTTTTAGGTACCCTTATTTTTTAACACTACTAAGTTAAGTGGATAATTGTGGTCTTAAATATTGGACGAATTTCCCCGCATACGTTTTAACAATAACTTCCATTACAGTTGCTTGCTGTAAATAGGTCCTAATAGATCCCCTTATTTTAAACACCACTGAGTGGCTAATTATGGCCTAATAAATAGATCAGTGTGGTAAACGAGGAAATTTCCCCTCATAATATGCAACAGGTGCTTGTTTGCTTTGCTAGTCTGGTAATAGGTCCCTTTATTTTAAAACCCTATTGAGTGGTTAATTATGACCAGTTATACCCACTTGTGTATATGCCATTACCTGCTAATACCGTTTGGGCCTCGATACCATCTCGTGAACCTTTGTTACGCCATAGTGAGTTATAGAGTAGGGAAATGGTTAATTGAGGGATTTTAGATCCCTTACAAACCGACGATATATAGGATAGGGTTCAAATCAGCCAGTGGTTAACTGATGAACTCGCGAAAGCGTCAACTGTGGGGACAACATGAAGACTTAAAGTCGTATTTTATTGGAATGGGCAAAAGACTCCCATTGGAATAGCAACCGTAAACGTAGTTAACTGATGAACTCTCGGAGGCATCAACTGTAGGGACAACATGAAGACTTAAAGACGTATTTTATTGGAATAGACAAGGGACTCGCATTAAAAACCTTACACCATAAACGTGGTTAACTGATGAACTCTCGAAAGCGTCAACTGTAAGGACAACATCTTATAGATGTATTATATTGCATGTATCGTGTATATATACTAATACTTACGATAGCACGATAACCCTATAGTCTTACTACACATATCTCTTTGTTTACATTTACTCTAAAAATTAGGTTACTTCAATATTGAAACTGTCCTCCTTAAATTGTGAGAAATGATAACGAAATAAGAAGGTTTTACACGTGGTTATATCTTCATTTAAAACTCTTACCGATATCTGTCTGGAGTCACATTCCGTTCAAATATACAGGTTTGAGGGGTTATTTCAATGCAAATAGTACTAAAATGGGACGAATTTGATGTCTATTCTCCATGGAAATGAAATGAAATGGGGTTTAAGTACTACGGTTCTGCTCGTATTGGGCTAATGAAGACCGGACTCTCCATGAACATGAATACAAAAGCTCTGGTATTTTCAATATCCTGCTTGGTTGTTTATAATGAAATAGAATATGACTTGGATTTATATTCTCACATGTCTATATGCAAGACTGTGAGAATTTGGCCCTGGGCAGCAGGGATATCCGCGAATATCATAATATACAGTCCCAATGGCTTTCCAAAAATTCATCCATATTTTACGAGAAACTTGATCTAGGTTTTTCGTTTTATTTCATTTTTGCTATCGAAAATGACCTGAATTATCCGAAACCTATGACACGGAATCACGGAGCTGTTTCTCTTTACTTCTGAAATGATGGATCTGTAATCATGTTTTTCTTCCTGTGGGTCGTCGGGCTATCACAATCGAATATGCCTAAAAAAATAATTTCCGTGTGGGAGTTAAAAAGGGTCATTAAAGGTTGCCTTTTTTGTGGGCGCGACATTAGATTTATAAGCTTGTGAACGTAAGTCAATATATCGGGGTATTATGTAAAGTATTCCAAATCATATCGGGTTTTAGGGTGTGTGTGTGTGTGTGTGTGGAGGTGAGAGGCGGATCTATTGAAATAGGTGAACTCAAAATAATAAATGTGGGTGTGTAAGCATTGGACTTACTATTATGTATTACGGCCAATAAGATATTATTCAACTACTTAAAGTCTCTAGGCGTGAGATTTGATCGATATTGTAAAAGTTGAATCCAGATATCTGCTCCCAATGTATGCTGCTCCCAATGTAAACAAGACCACCGCCATCTTTTTCTCGGGAAATGTAATTGATGGACTTGTTTTTAATTCGATTGAATCCATGTGTTTAAAAAAAAACAGTTATAAAACATTAACCATGCCACTAGACTCAATGACAAACGTTATGATGCAATGCGCATGCCAATTACTGCGGTCCTCAAATAAATCGAATCTAAGACTCCAAATCGATGAGAGAGAGAGAGAGAGAGAGAGAGATATTTAACGTCCACCCGACACAAACTAGGTCATTTCGGGACTAACATATGGTCAATTTTATTATAAGAATTCGCTTGTCCGTAGGTTAGACAGGCGACCCTACTTCTTGTCACGTACAGCAGGGTAATCGAAACCACCCCAGCTGACTCAATGACAGACCTTATGATACAACGCGAACGCGCTTATCAACTGAATAGATATTAGCATGGGTCAAGCAGTAAGAAGTTTGATGTTTCCAGCAAAATGCAATTCACGCACAGTTACTTTAAAAAAAGCCCCTGCAAATTATACACTTTAAGGTCTGATTCATAATCACACGATACTTCAGTCTCCTGGGTATTTTGTCGGTTTAAGCATCAATAAGCTTATCCAATAATGCTAGGGTCCCACTATCACGATTCACGCTAAGATTAAAATCGTGGTTTTAATCGTGGAGTAATCGTGGGGATCCTATCAGGGTCTTATATATTGTGGTCAGTGGTAGCAATCGTGTTGATCGTATCGAAACGTATCCGAACGTATCTACACTTACCAGATAATCGACTCAATGGGGACAATCCTATCGTAACGCATCGCACAACAGTGAGACCTTAGCATAAAGAGAACACAAAATTGTGTTTACTGCTCGAAACTGTCCCAGGGCCGTTAATTTTATTAAACATACAAGATGATATAAATATACGTGTTTATCTAAAAGAATTTCGGTGTTGCACGCTTGCTCGCATTTTCTAAATAGCACGTTTGCAATAAATGTCATAATCAAAAAAACTAAATGTTTGCTCTTACGCTTCAATAAGAGTTTACAAAAGCCGTTTTAAATACACTGTCGTGCTATTTCGGTCTTTCTTAAATATGCATTTAGAAGTTTCTAGACGGACAGTCATATTGCAGCTTTTAATATTTCATACACGTATGTAACGTGCGTAATAGAAATTCGACAAAATGCGTGGGAAGTCAAGGCGTTTGATAGCCTAATATATATAGCTAAATATTTATATTAATCTTTGCGGATCTTAAAAAGACAAAAGCGTCACAGCACAAAAATGCAGGATAGGTTTCTCCAGAAAAAAAACAAGCATTACGTCCACGTCTATTTATGTTTAATCTTGTTGGTTCAATCCTACTCCAGAGAACTAAAAGATTAAGGAAATGAAAGGAAGTGAAATGGGGTTTAACGTCCTACTGTTCTGCTCCGATTTGGCGAATGAAGACGGGCATACGCCATACAATAGGCTATGGGAGAAATTTTGCCCAGGACAACTCTTATATCGAATTCCAACTGCCAAGGGATATTTTACGTGCACGCCAATGTATACAAAGAACCTCGGTTTTTCGCCCCATCTGAGCGACTAGACATCTGTCCTTGTCAAGCCCTGAAAGGGGAAACCACGCCGGAAAATCCCGATGAATTTTCGAGGCCAATGCAGGGATCGTACACCCGACCTCCAGGCTAGCGAGATTAAGGGCTGATAAGAAAATAAACAGGACGCAAATGCTTCCCCGGTTTCTTATTTAGTACCAGTTCCTCCTTGTACATTTGAAACGCGTTAATCTGATAATTCCCGATGAAACTGGATAGATCAATACCTTTATTGATATTATTTTGTTCGGTGGTGTTGGACTTAAGAGTCTAAAAAGGAACGACGTCTATTCATTCAGATGGGCCGAAAACCCGAGGTCCCGTGTGTGCATTGGCGTGCACGTAAAAGAACCCTTGACAGTTGAAGATTAGGCGGGAAGAAAGTTGTTCGCCCATAGCATACTGCATGGTGTATATGCTGTTCTTCATTAGCCCGGTTGATGCAGAAAATAGGACGTTAAACCCCATTCCATTTCATGTGTATTTTAATGTTAAATTATTGGAGGGGATAGGACGCGACACACCTTTGTAATACTACTATTATTCATTGATTAATCTGTCACCCGCGTGATTCGATGACGTTAATTTGATCATCATGCCTGATTAGCCATACGACACCAGCACTATGTGACATCAGCAATTCTTGCGTACGTTATGTCTGAATGCCAGTTATAACATTACGTCAGAAGGACATGACACCTGGTGAGGCTTTGATCAGTTTATTTTCATAGTGTTGTTATTCGTCGAGACTTCAAGGGACAATTGTGTCAGCTTATTGCACTTTTATTGGCATCTACCCCATACTAAACTCAGGCTTGAGAACAGACACTAAGCTAGTTGACCGACATTTTAAGTCCTAAATCGACGATTTTAATCGGAAACACTAAGTATACTTCGAGAATTTTGTTTGAGTATTTATTCGTCTTCCATTTAAAAAATTGTGTGTATGACAGGTGTGGCGCGGAGTAGAGAGAGAGAGAGAGAGAGAGAGAGAGAGAGAGAGAGAGATGGGGTTTAACGTCCACTCGACTAGGTCATTTCGGGACTAACATATGGTTTAATTTTATTTCAATAATTCGCTTGCGCGTAGGGGTCTTTTAGCAGTGTGAGGAAACAGGAGGACCCGGAGAAAAGCCACGAGGTTGGACAGGCGACCCTACTCCTTGTCACGTACAACCGGGGATTCGAAACCACGCCAGTTGACTCAATAACAGGCCTTATGATACAGTGCGCACGTGCTAATCATTCGGCATCCAACCCCCCACACGGAGTAGAAACGCATTACAAAATAGTATACTAATTTATAGATATGTCGGCCTTTTAGGGCAGGGGTCTGTTCGCGAAGAATGACGTAGATGGATCTCTGTGTGCAGAATACATCTACCCCTGTTTTCCTAGAACAATACTGCTATTGCTGACCATTTCCTCGTTTTGTCTTAAAGCCCAATAATCTATCGTATGTGTTCCACCTCAGTTCTAATCGCTCACCCCTCTGTCCATTGATCAAAATTCTGACATCCTTCTCACCCATTAACCCAACATTTTGTAGACCCACATGCGCAAATCACAATCTAACATGCGCCTATCAATTATCAGTGGGTCTTCAAAAGACTTCAAGCATTGTCGAAACGCATGTTGGTCTTAATTATGGGCAATTGCAGTTTTAGCCACATGGTTTGGTCTGGGCAACCGTGACCCTACAAACGGATAATCACAGGGTTCGGAGATAAAACTACAACAATTAGCCATAAAGTAAGGGTGAGTAAATATCCTAATGGAGGGCACCTGACAAGCGGAAAGGTGTAATTCCGCTTTGAAGTTCATAGAATAATTACACAAGTGTGATCTCGAAGGTCGATTGAAATTACCCTGGCGCTTAATGTTGGAATTAGATCACGGATAAGATTATATTAGACGAGTGATGACCATATGCTGCTTTCTCAATCTTATTCCCCAACTTTAAATGCAATGGGATTAAACGTCCAAACGTTCTGCACCGATTGGGATAATGAAATGAAATGTTGTTTATCGTCCTACTGTTCTGCACCGAACTGGGCTAATGAAGACAGGCATACGCCATACAGTGTGCTATGAGGAAAATTTTGCCTGGACAGCGGCACTACGACCTACTCCTATATCGAATTCCAACTGTCAAGGGATCGTATACGTGCACGCCAATATGTACACGGGATCTCGGTTTTTCGTCCTATCCGAACGACTAGACATCTGTCCTGGTCAGGCATCCGTAATGCATCACTGACAAGGGGAAACCACGCCGGAAAATCTGGATGAACTTTCTAGGCCAATGCAGGGATCGAACACCCGACCTCCAGGCTAGCGAGCCAGCGCCTTACCCACTTAGCCACCTAGATCCCCTAAATGCAATGGGATTAAACGTCCAAACGTTCTGCACCGACTGGGATAATGATAACGGACATACGCCAGACAGTGTTTTTAGGGACATTTTGCCAAGACAACATCTTACTCGCTGAGCCACAGGGCAAATTTCATTTTACTTTATCGTACAGGAGATGTGTTCTCAATGAACAAAAGATTGTCGCTACCTATTGTTTAAGACAATCTCTTCCTATTACGGGGGTGTGACCTCTGATGTAAAAACCTTACAGTTCTGAGTGTAATCTAAGTATAACTATCTATTCTTCTAACAAGCTATTATCGAAGACCCTAGGGGCTAATTACTAAGGGTTGTATTAGAGAAGTGTCGAGCCTCTAAGCAGCTTGCAATGTTCGTTTATCCATGGTTGTTGTGTAAGAAATGTAACATAACCCTTGCGGCTGGTGCAAAAACATGAATTGTTCGTCGTAAATGTGACACCTTGGGGATACTGTACAAGATACCCTTAGGGGATTTTGTTTGGAAATAAAAATCATCTTAACAGAGAAATGAAATGAAATGAAATGGGAGTTTAACGTCCTACTGTTCTGCCCCGAACTGGGCTAATGAAGACGGGGATACGCCATACAGTGTGCGATGAGGGAAAATTTGCCCGGACAGCGGCACTACGGCCTACTTTTCCATCGAATTCCATCTGCCAAGGAATCTTTTACGTACACGCCAATGTGAACACGGGACCTCGGTTTTTGTCCCATCCGAACGACTAGACAACTGTCCCTTTCAGGCCTCCCGTCCTGCATCACCGACAAGGGGAAACCACGCCGGAAAATCTGGATGAACTTTCTCGGCCAATGCAGGGATCGAACACCCGACCTCCAGGCTAGCGAGCCAGCGCAGTGTCTTACCCACTTATGACACCGTGATCCCCACCTTAACTGAGACTGTCGCTACTTTACGTGATACAAAATATATTGCCTTATACCTCACGTGAGTGAATGCTTAATTAACAAGTTAGTGATTCTAGTTTTACGATTAAAGTTACGCGTGTGGCCCTATATTCCCAGTAAGGTTACGTTGCTAATTCATTATTTGATATTGTCAAAGGAAATTTGAATTTTGAAGTAGGTTATCTCATAAAATTACTTGAAAAATTATAATAAATTGTGAAGATATTAGAACAATAAACAATACTTTAATGGTTTCGTGAATAAACATTAATATAAGACCAAGACTGTTGTTTAATAACGTGTGATACCTTATATATTTTATCTCGTATCATAAAATCTTAAGTTAACGTTTATTTAAGCAAACAAGCAAGCGACTTTTTATTCTTCTTTTGTATATGGTATTCATGTATGACACACATACCACAAAAAATAAACTTCTTTTATATCAAGTTTCTATGCTCCAGTAAGAAGGTTGAATTTACCCCCCAAATATCCTACGAGTCAGTAATCAGTATATGATAAAAGCCTGTAGCGATTCCCCATTGTTCAAGAGAATATAAGGTTTCCTGTGTATCCATTCAAAATCGGCAGTGCGAGACGAAGTCCCTAACATATAATACAATGTTAATCGTACACTACCAAACTTGTTTGACAAGCTTGTGTATAGGTCTCGGGTTGTAATCACCAATGATCTACCAAGGTATATTCAACAATCATCTTCGTAAGCCTATTTCTTGTTGTCTTATACAAGACAGCTGACTTGCAGTTTAGATTTCCAGTAGACTAGATTTTCAGACGATGCATTGCTGAGTAAATAAAACATCAACAATTGCGATTTTTTTTTTAAAAATAATAATCTCGAGTTTTTGTGTGTTAGGCCATTTACCCAATTTCCGAAAAGATTTCGCAATATTAAAATGTGATAATCCAACACTAGAGCGTTAGAATGTTAATTGTTGTTGAGAAATTTAAGACGCGTTATATTGGTAACTTGAACACGTTTGTATTAAAGAATTATAATTATAAACTATAAAAACGTTACATGTGCATTACATAAACCAAATGGGGGTGCCTAATATTTTTTCCAGCTATTAACCCTGAATATTATCTCTTGTGAATACCCCATAGAAACTGTATCTTGTTGCGTTCGCGTCTTTTGAATTTTAAAATAAACGGGCCATTGTGCAGATACATCCTGGATTCATTGATGCAAGTTATTTGAAACTTCATCATTAGTGAAGTTTCTCATGCAGAGGTTCTTGCTTTTAATTTTCTAAAAGTTAGTTCAGAGCAAAGGACCGTTGAAACTTTTTTTCTCTCTCTTTGTCAAGTAATAGCTTTTGTTGATTTGCATTCATTTTGAGAGCTATATTTCTAATCTGTATATATTTCCAAAAGATATCAAGTTCAATAAGTACCTCACGATGGTATATTTTAAAGTATTTAATATGCATTTGTATACATACCAAGTTTTGGGATCTTTGATATTCCGGTGATAAAACTGATAAAGGTGTTATTTAAATCATACAATAATCTTTATGCTTAGATGTCTAACAAATAAGTTTTCAACTTGAATTAAACAAGCCATTTTGGGGTCTACGTTCTTTTTCAATAAAGGATGACCTCTGTTGCTGAGATATGTCTTATTTCACGATCAGATAGGGTTATGCAAATTGTAGCCGAGATAATACAAATTCATTTTATTTTTATATCGCACTAGATATTACCGGATGTCTCGTGTTCTTGACGTCCACTTTCATGAATATCAAGCAATCAATTTCAAAACCAGATTCCAAAAACCTCAGTTCGGGGCATACGTATTTATCGTTTGAAAATTTAGCCCTCGGTCGCCTTAGATATCTTTTTGGGTCGGAATAAATATATTTAATATTCCGATATTCGCATTATCTTCCATTATATTTTATTGATTACCACAAGAATATCTCATTTTTTGAACAATAGTCTTAGAATAATGCTATAAATTCGCTTGGTAAATTTTGTCCGCGGTCGCTTTAGATATCGTTTTGTACATTGCAAGGAAAGTTAGTTAAAACCAGGAAAGTCATTTAATACAACACACCTGTATTCGCATTATCGTCCATTAGATACCACAATAATAGCCTATCTTTTGAACAGTAATCATATGATATAAATTTATTGTGGAAATACCCCTGTAGTGCACTGAAAGACATACGTCTATAACTTCATGTCCCTGACATCCTGGTTTCGATTCCCCGGTTGTACGTGACAAGGAGAAGGGTCGCCTGTCCAACCCCGTGGGTTTTCTCCGGGTCCTTCGGTTTCCTCCCAGTGCTAAAGACCCCTATGCGCAAGCGAATTATTGAAATGAAATTGAACCATGTGTTAGTCCCGAAATGGCCTAGTTAAGTACCACTGTACTGCACTGAAAGGCATAAGTCTAGGGCTTCATGTCCATGACATCCGTTAACGATTGTCGTCCATTTTGAATGTGTGTTTAAAAATGGGCTTGATCTTTAATCATAGATTATCATAAATAAGTACAATATTTATCTCAGTGGTACTGGATTCTTTTTCAGTGATTTACTAGTGTTCTGTTCATAAATTTAAATTTTATGGCATTAATCGACCATGTGGCAGTGGCATGAATATATGAATAACGCTGGGTATCCGGCGTAGTAACGGTGTCACCTAAAGTTTAACAACATTCTAAAAGTAATAAAGCTCCATGATGTAGGACTATAATATAGCAGTTAAAACTCCTCACTATACCCTCTACTTCACTTATTTCAATATTTACCTTGCTGTATACTCAATTTATGGCCCGACCTTTTAGAGCTAGGGGTCACGGCATAATAAAAGGACTGCGTTTCATAAATATTATATCGAATGAGCGTGGCTGTACAGCAGTAGTGATTTGAATACCTTAAGTAAAGTTCAATGTTCATTTATCAAGTTTAAGATGGTGAAATATCCTGACTAAGAATATCTCGTGTTAAAGGGAAGGTGCATTGATTCGAAACCCGAACATAATATTCTGGTCATGTTTTTGAATCAGATGATAAATATAAAAATTTTCAAAAATTATTCCTGATCGATCAATGAGACACAGAAATATTTTAATAGTAAGTTGAAATATCCTGACTAAGAATAACTCGTGTTAAAGGGAAGGTGTCTTGATTCGAAACCTGAAAAGAATTTTCTAGTAATATTTCCTGATCACCTGTTAAGAAAAACAAATAGCATCTGTTACAGACAAGAATAAATATATGAGGCTTCTCTTCACCTGTTAAGAAAAATAAAATTCTTCCTGGACAATCAAACACTCAAATATTTAATAGTTAATAAATTGGTTATTAGTAAAAAAAAATATATATATTAATAGTTCCTCTTAACAGTACAAAGATATGAAGCTTCTCTTTAAGGTGACACACCTGTTAAGAAAGAATCATCCTGGACAATAAAGCACTGAAATATTTAATAGTAAATTGGTTATAAGTAAGAAAAATATTAATAATATTTGTTAACAGTACGAAGATATGAAGCTTCTTTTTAAGGTGACACACCTGTTAAGAAACATTCTTCCTGGACAATGAAACTCTGAAATATTTAATAGTAAATTGGTTATAAGTAAGAAAAATATTATTAGTATTTGTTAAAAGTAAGAAATAAAGATACGAAGCGTCTCTTTAAAGTGACACACCTGCAATATATCAATAAATAAGGCAGATAAGAAGAGTTATAGGGATTAATAAGATACACTATTTAGGCTAAAAGGCGTTATTACTGATAATTTAAATAATTTTAAAGGTATCTTCGAACTCCTTGGAACACAGTTGTCTTTAACATTACGCAATTATATTTGATGAATTTTCCCGTCTCGGTGGATGAGTGTGGATCTAGTCATGACGTCATTAGAACATGCACCAGACACCACAATCACCCATTTATCGGGTTAACCTCCGCCATATTAGTTTTCAATCGAGAAGTCAAATTGGATGCTTTCTCGATTGTCTTTACAAGTAAACCACAGCTGATATTGTCAATGTTTGTGTATAGTGTTTTATATTGTTATTTTCATCGGTCCCGTCTTCATTGGTCCAGGCGGTGCAGAACAGTAGGACGTTAAGCCCTATTTCATTTTATATTTACATCGGTTTGATGTAAAAGTGATTCCCTGTAGCGTCATTTAAGAAAATGGATACTATAGTTTTTGTGGCGATAACGTCAGATATTAGAACATGAACTGAATGACTGACAAATGGGATATATATGGCCATGTCTATCCTATAACTGACATCCTGGTCTGGTTTTATTGTCGCATATCCATCAGTTTCATATCAACACATCTCTGAATTAACTATATGACTTTCCCACTAGAAAGCACCCTCTTCTTTTTATACAGGATTTATTTGTCCTGGGAGTGATAACCAATTGCCAAACATAACGAGTATATTTATGAGTGTCCAATACAATTCTAGTTATTAGACACGGATATAGATCTGCCATCAACTGGTGCTTCATCTGAATGGTTCTTCGGTACTTCTGCCGTCGTGTGCTACCAACACATCCAATAGTAGTAACATCTTCTATGGATAACAGCAATTCTTCTTTCGCATTCGTCGACTTTTATTTTACACGTTTGTTTTCGATAATAGATTGATTTCCTTCGGTGATAACGGTTAAGTGCTTTGAAAGTTTTTGCTGTGGTACATTGGTGATGTAGAAGTAGATTTCATAGTCGGGTGATTCGCCTGGGGCTAAACCTTCTTAGCTTATCTTGTGTCGAGAAGATGATGTTTTCAGATAAACCACAGGGCGAATAGTCGTTGTAATTCACATACCTTAGTTGTTAGTTATGAAAACGTACCATTTCGATTTTATCAAAAGTTGAATTTAAGTTTCAGTAAAGAATTAGTTATGGTGTTTATTGATGTTTCCGGGGAACAATGTATTTATTTTAATCACCAAAAGGCAATAAGGAAGAAATTTTTATTCTATTCATATTTTACAAACGGCTCAACTTCCTTGATCATGTATCATACACCGTGCGATAATAAATATATTTATAAATATATTTCTAATTATTGCAATAAAAAGACATTTCAATCGATGCCCGTCAACTTTTGTGGATAGTATACTATATAACGCATGATAATAAATTTAATTTTAGATCTTAAATCGTACGAAAATAAATATGAATTTATAAATATAGTTCTTATTAATGCACTAGACAGACATTTCAAGTTATGCTCGTCAACACATGTGGATAGTATACTATATATCGCATGATAATAAATTTAATTTTAGATCTTAAATAGTTCTAATTATCTTTGGGGTAATATTAATATATTATATATATATCGTTTGGGAGCATAGTTGCATATCGATTAAACGTCTAAAGATGTCAATATAATATTTTCAGAACAAATATTGTTGATACTAATAATATAAAATCTTAAAAACATAGTTCCAAATACAGTGAACTGATCTCTCAAAAGGAAAGGACATGTTCGATGCCTATTAAACTTTCTAAACCTGCCAATGCTTTTAGAATAAAGTTTGTTGATATGCCTTCTCATATTATTAATTAAAATCTTAAAAGCATAGTTGCAAATTGATTTTATCTTTCTCTCAAAGGACATGTTCGGTGCCTATTAAACTTTCTAAACCTGTCAGTGCTTTTAGAATAAAGTTTGTTGATATGCCTGCTCATACCATTAATTTAAAATCTTAAA
Source organism: Patella vulgata (assembly GCF_932274485.2). Taxonomy (NCBI): domain Eukaryota; kingdom Metazoa; phylum Mollusca; class Gastropoda; family Patellidae; genus Patella; species Patella vulgata. Next base: position 84,593,080 of record NC_065879.2, read on the forward strand.
AGCATAGTTGTATATTGATTTAGTTCATCTCTTGGTGAACATGTCCGATACCTATTATATTTTTGAAAATGACAATACTTTAAGATACAATTTTTAAATTTTTAATGTTAAGTGACTCCCGGGTTAACAACAAAGGTATGTGAAATATACTGATAGGCAATACCTGGTGGTTGATAAGTGCGAAATGAGGTCTTCGTACATATCAATATCTTAGTTTCAATAAATATGCATGACTAATCGGGCTGACTGTGGTCAAAGAAAGTAAAGCGATGAAAGTTTTACAAGTTCCAACACGTACCCATAGACGAATTTGTGTCCCTGGGCTAACCAGTTTCTCAATACGATTGAAAACGTCTGGCGAAAATCCTCAATCACAGATGGATCCGGTACCATTTTAAGTCAAAATAGAGTTCACCTACCATGGCTAATTAAATCCATCAATGATACGTAAAGTTCTTCGTTATACATACAAGTATTCGGTGTTTTTAAAAGTTTCCTCTTGTTCGTTAAATGAATATAAGTTGGAATCCATAAGTAGTTGGTTGAGAGTCCTCAATATCGTTGATAGCAACTGCAGAGATATATAGGCTAAGAGCGTCTCCCTGTCCTACGCCGCCTGCGTTATACTGCGAACTCCCTGCCCACGCTACTGTCTCGTGGAGGAATGCTGGCCACTACCCGCTTATATCCTATCTGACATAAAAGGCTTTAGAATACCCCCATTCTATTCTCAATGGATTAAGAGTGGCTCGACAGCGCATGCGTCAGCTGATTGAATAGAGGTAAAGCTATTGAAATCTTGTCGACAAGCAAGTCGTCGCTGTCATTGGTGATTATATCGCTAAGTTATTCATTACTTACTGAATTGTTGGTAGACATATTTTGTTTGCATTTTAGGTTACCAAAAGATTATAGTTTTACCTAATAATTTTTGATTGCCTTTGTTGTAACCTAGGCCTATAACTTATTTGTTAAATGCGATTATTTTCCATTGGTAACATGGACAAATTTAATCTTAGCTTCCGTGAATCATAATCTAATAGAATATAGGAACGCGACCTACAAAAATCTATCTTTGTCATTATAACTGATAATACATTAAAAGGGCCGTCAACGTGATAAAGTGGTCATATATTTAGTTCACAATATAGCGAAGATATCTTGTGTGGTTTGTTCAAAAAATTTAAAGTTTAATTCACAATTTTTAGATATTAAGATTCTTCGGGTAAAAGTAGCGTAACAAATATGACTACAAATTTTATTAATTAATATCCGAATATGTAGGGCTAACTTTACAGGAGAAATACCATCACGGTTTTGAGTCATCCAGATAAATGTTTATCAGATCCTTGCATCTATGCGTAATTCATAAATGTATACATTTTGAGAATGCCCTAGTACGGACTATGTGTAACAATTCACACTTATGTCAGTCGGGAAGCCAAGAAAAGAGACGAATGAGACAATAAAAGTGCTCAACTCGGTGACCTACGGCGTCAATCAAAGTAACAAAGTAGAGCTAAACTCTGTATATTTGTACATTTATCTATTTAGAGAATATATTTAGAATATGGAATTTTATCCGAATAAAAGCATTTGGTCTTGTATTACATATGAATAATCTGGTGGGATAACTTAACAGCATTGATCTTATTCTTGAATAACAGATGAAGGTAAAAGCGTCTAATTAAACAGGAAATTCACTATTTCTTATCGAGAATATTACATTATATGGCCAAACTATCGGTAAATTTATCTTTTAAAGAAATAAGTTGATGTATTTCGTTTAGATTTATCTTCAATTGTTCGAATTAATCAGTAAGCAAATGATAAACTTAAATTGACTCAAGCCTTACTCTGTATTTAATGCTTACTTACTGCAAAATCATCTAAGATACAATTTTTAAAATCATATTTCATAACTTGAGACCTCTTTCCCATTAACATATTCACAATCCAAATTGTGTAGAATACAATCAACTAGCGTGTAGAAATCACAGTATGAATACTATCGTGTTTAATATCTTCCACAGCGTTACTTCAAGGTGGGTGACAATAGGACAAATAGTCTCTGTCATCAAGACAGCTCACACCTCATCAACAATTACATTCCCATTTAAAATTCTGGTTGTCCGAGGTAAGTTCGCTTCACCGCTTCTGTACAATGGCGCCAAAAATAGTAGTTATCTCGACTGTCCAGTTTCAATACGGTTGACCGATCTCATCTATTAACTTGTCACTGGATGATCTGGACACTGCATACCGATAAGGTAGGGGTACAGTTGTTAAGACCGGTTTCCAATGAAATAGGACTAGGTGTGCTGGATTTCTATTGAATTTGGGAACAAAGGAATGCGAGCTGAACAAAGGAATGTACCAGATCTCATATTTCCATATATTTAAAAGCTGATTTAGCCCGTACAATAGAACCCGTCGCATTCAAACACAGGGGTCGAGAACTATACATAGTAGAAGTGAGATCTACCGAAAGAGCCGTTGCCGCGTTGCAAACAAGTCATGGGAACTGGTTAGACTCAGTCACCGAAGACATAATAACTCTGTGTTCAAGCAGGTAGATCGGGGCCATAAGGTTCTCCTATCAAAATCTGCACAAATATACGTTTGCAAATATTTTAATTCTGATTTTCAAAATCACTACATATCATAAAACAGTATAGGCAATAGCCCCATTAGCTACTCATTTCTTATTCATAATCTGTGTGGCCTTTTGGGTTGAAATAACTACTGAATCTCGCTGTGATTCGGGCAACGTGTTCATACCACGTGATGAAGACGTATTTTCTTGGAGTGGATCAAATTATCCCAATGTGCCCACCATATATACAAACGAAGAGGTTGACAGAAGTGTCATCGTTACGGTTGGTGGTTTCTAACTGTATAAATGTAAACCAGAGGACATTGTCTTCGCTTCATGTCACCTATTCAATATCAGTTATAATCAACCCTCGTCTAAATTGTTGACGTGGCTTACTGTATATCTGATATTATATACGGACGAATAACCACCACTTATTCGACTAGCTTGTCGCGATCGGGGTCAGATTTCTGTATACAACCATTAATTTGCATATATTAAGCTCAAAACTATCTTTGACATGTAGATCTTCGACTCTTTCGGGCAAAATCCAGAATAGTCTATCCTTTGTCGTACAATATTTCGTCTTACTCAACCAAATTTGAGTCATTCATTATATGCATCATAGTATGTTCCGTTTAATATCCCTCTTCTCTGCTTCTTCTGAAACTAATTCCAGCCCATGCTCACATTTCACGTTTCAGAAAATCAAGGAAACGCCCTTCTTTTAATATTATCACTGTCTTATTTGTACACATATTCTCGTGTCGACGTGTATCTGAGTAGATCTCTGCATCTATATAAATCACAGTAATTCAAATGGACTCAGACATACTGTTTTGAATTTAAATCAACTGGCGTGGGAGTATATTGGCCTTTGAAGAATCGTGATGTGCAGGCGAACGTGTGTTTTCACACATCCAACCTCCATGCCTCCCGTTATCAAAGCTCGAAATCACATCAAACTAATGCATACTTTGTTTATTGCATCAGTCATTCAATATCGTCCGGTCTCTTATCTGAATTTGTTGGTTTTCACGTTTCAACCAGGATCTTAAAACATTATCCAAAAATACGCTCTAAAAGTGCATGTGTAAATAAATATGTGTGTCCTCGTGTTTGGTGTTTGGTCATTGTATAAAAGCTATGGTTTACTCATAAATTACATTTGACTCATTGAGAAACAATCGCTATGACTGTTTCCAACGAGTATAACATGGCGGGGTTTATTCATTAAATGCATAAATTACATTTTACTCACTGAGAAACGATCCCTATGACTGTTTCCAATGAGTATAACATGGCGGGTTTTTTCATTATATGCATAAATTTACATTTTACTCACTGAGAAACATTTCCTATGACTGTTTCCAATGAGTATAAAGTGGCGGGGTTTATTCATTGAATGCATAAATTACATTTTACTCATTAAGCAACAAACCCTATGAATATGGTGGAGGTTATAAATTAAATGCATAAATTACATTTTACTCATCGAGAAACAATCGCTATGACTGTTTCCAATGAGTATAACATGGCGGGGTTTATTCATTAAATGCATAAATTACATTTTACTCACCGAGAAACAATCGCTATGACTGCTTCCAATAAGTACAATATGACGGGGTTTATTCATTAAATGCATAAATTACATTTTACTCATTGAGTTTCAATTCCCATGAACATGGTGGGGGTTATTCATTACATGGATTAAATTTTCACGACATAAAAAAATATATATATATATATTGATATGACAAAATATACAAAGAAAAAAATAATATAATGTATGGACTAAATAATATTTAAAAATGATAATCATATTAAGAATAATATATGTATTTAGGCAATTTGTATTATTTCAGCCTTATTTGATATCAGTCATTCTATCCAACAGTCAAGCATTGGAAGGGGGGGGGGGGTAAATATTTGGATATGATATCACTATCAGAGGTAAATAAAAATTCTCACTTAAAACATTTGTAAGTACACGCCTTTTCAGAATTGTGTCGAAACCATACTCATATCTTAAGTATACCAATACTTTATTTGAGTAAAATGTAAAAAGTTGAAAAATATATATTAAAAGACGAATAACTTTAAATTCCCTACACTTCATTAACCGAGTCGTAGCTGAACATTGGGGCGTTAAACCCCATTTCATTCCACCTTTATTGTTTTAAGCGTTCTATTCATGTCGGATCCTTTGCGTTCTGACCTGTCTTCATTAGCCCTGTTGAGCAGAAAAGTAGGATGTTAAACCCTATTTCATTCATTCAATCGGCTTCTGACAGGTTCGAGTGGCCGATCAGTGTCAAAAACTAACAAGACGTCCTAAAATTTCAAAAGTGATCCGATGATTAAGGTGGCTAGCGAGAAAATAAGATTGCCTTAATCATGACTCCGGGAGCATTGTTTTGGTAGCTGGAATTTGAAGGCTTTCCGTGAACAAGAAGAGTGTTAATTACATCGCTAATTACCCCTTGTAAAGTCTTCAATTGATGAAATTAACAAATTAGAATCAAATTAGTCTGCCATTGTTCGTTTTTGTGAGTGTTGATAGAGGGATTACGTTGTTTGCACGCGGAATGTCGACATTATATAAGTGTTTTAAATTTCGAAAGGGAAGTAAAACGGATGTTTTTTTTTTTTAATTTGTATGCTGTATTTTTAGAATTTAACAAAAAAATGATTTCATGAAGCCATTTAAATAAATGAGCCCCCACCCCACCGCCACCAATCGTTCGTGGATATGCTCTCGTTTGAAAATTTAAAAAAGACTTTGTTCGCAATTGAAGGAAATGGTTTAATCAAAACAGACATAAAGGTTTAAGTAAATGATATTTAGAAACTTAATGTGAACAATATTTGTGGCCTCTGGGTAATGCATGTATTGACATGCTTGTCTTTCGCTTATTTGACTTTTGTGTTAGATTTGTTAATTCATAAGTAGCCCCATTCTTACCCCCCTACAAAAAGATTATCAGCTTTATCGCTTTAGCCAGAAGATAATCTTCGCATTAACGATATTATCCAATTTGTAGAGAAATTTACGTATTCTCTTTTGGGGTAATTTGTCGAAATTACTTCATTTTATAAAGGCCTCATTACAAGCCCAAACTAACTATTTGTAAATCATAAAAGCCATAGGAAAATGGTGGAAATTTCAATAGACGTGCAAATTACTTTCAACTTCAAAGGGTTAATAGCTAATTTTAGTTTCAGTGTTGTAAGGATGGAAAACCATGCTATGAATGATCAAAGATCAGGTCCAGTGATATTGCATGGGAGTTGTCCTAAAATTATTCGCATCGATTACGTAATTAACAAATTAATGTCCCTGAAAACAAGAACGAATTCCTTTGGGAGTACAATGTCTAGAAATTAGGTTTAGATTTACATTTGTTTCAGCCTATTTTAAAACATATCATTGTGCTGAAATTATGTCCTACTTTTCTGCTCTGACTGGGTTAAAAGGAAGACGGGTATACGCCATGCAGTGTGCTAAGACGAAAATTTTGCTCGGACAGCGGTGCTAAGACCTACTCTTATATCGAATTCCAACTGTCAAAGGTTCTTTTACGCGCACCAATGTGTACACGGGACCTCGGTTTTTCGTACAGTCCGAATGAAGAGAGAGAGAGAGTTAGAGAGAGAGAGAGAGAGAGAGGAGAGGGAGAGAGATATTGGGTTTAACGTCCACTCGACACAGACTAGGTCATTTCGGGACTAACATATGGTTTAATTTTATTTCAATAATTCGCTTGCGCGTAGGGGTCTTTAGCAGTGGGAGGAAACCGGTGATATAATATCCGAACTACGATTGAGAGAGGGAGAGAGAGAGATGGGGTTTAACGTCCACTCGACACAGACTAGGTCATTTCGGGACTAACATAGGGTTTAATTTTATTTCAATAATTCGCTTGCGCGTAGGGGTCTTTAGCAGTGGGAGGAAACCGGTGATATAATATCCAAACTACGATTGAGAGAGAGAGAGAGATGGGGGTTTAACGTCCACTCGACACAGACTAGGTCATTTCGGGACTAACATATGGTTTAATTTTATTTCAATAATTCGCTTGCGCGTAGGGGTCTTTAGCAGTGGGAGGAAACCGGTGATATAATATAAGGGCTGAATAAGACGCTACCTGCCACCCATAGAAAGTTATATGATATGATATTATATAAAAAGATGCATAATACACTTTACATAACACAACTTCACACCCATCCTCCATGTGAATTTTTTCTGTATCTAATTTAAATAATAAAGGTGTTAATAAAAGGGTTCATATTTCAACCATAATACATCATGAATCACAGTTTGCAGTGTATAGTTTTTTGCATGACATACATTCAGTGCATACTTTGATTTAAAATTTAATTTGAATGCTAGAGGGATATAATGACATTACAAATTTTAATTGAATTTATATGTTAGAGTGTATAATGATTTTAAAATTTAAATTGAATTTAAATGTTCGAGTACATGAATACCTTTAGAATATAAATTGAATTTAAATGTTAGAGGGTACAATGATTTTAAAATTTAAATTCAATTTAACCTAGTGATATTAAATCATAAATTGTTCAATTTAAAAGTCATTAATATTTACACCAAATCGTGAAGGCCCCAAACGTTCTCCCTGCATACCACCCCATTTGAATATCGACTGATTTTTGTAATAAGCCAAAATATTGACATATTCTCCCCCTTTCATTTAGAAAGCACATAGCCACTTCTTGAATATAAACTTATTTTTTGTAATAAGCCAAAGAATTGACATATTCTCACTCTTTTATTTAGAAAGCACATAGCTATTTCCTAAGGTACTACCCAGATTTCGGAATTACCATTAATATATACATTGTTTTATTTCAAAGTTATTCATCTTAAAGGCCCCGGACATTCTCCCTGCATAACCCTCTGTTTGAAATTCTTTTATTGTTGTTGCATGCTAAAACCTGACACTGTTCTTCATTTGTGGATTTTTGAAAAGACATTATTAATATCGGTTTTATCAACAATAAATAGCCATCATATAATATGCAGCTTAAACATGTACTTGAAAGCACGGTTCAGATTGTCGATTTTCGTTGTATGACAAGTGCCTAACAACAGTGAATAGGGTTTTTCATGAAAGAAATGATCTACATTCACTTTTTAAAGGAGAAATTCTATAACTTCAAAGGTTTTGTATAAGACGACCACTGTGCTAAATGTACGTTGTGTATTTACTAACATTAACTTAATATGGTAACCATTGATACAAAGTTTGACACGTCTAGGCATATTAGGATTACTTTATTTATGGTCTTGTATTATATTAACTAAAATATTGTCTTAATGTCGTAAGGTATAAAGCAGTTATTCAATAACATAACCGACAAGCTTGATTAAATAATATCAATTGAGCTCGAATAAATGATTCTATTAAACTTGACAAAGTTTTGTATTCAGCGCATTGACCCATTTTGGATACGAAAATAGCGCAAAAGTTTGTTTGCCATGTCAAGGGATTATATTCAGTACTGAAGAAACCATAATATTCAATCTACATATATATCTAAATTGCTACTGCATTCTATCTTATTTTGTTTATGAATTATTCTTCTTCTATTTTACATGTATATCTATTTTGTAGTTTAACAGGGACTTATTAACCCAAACTTCCCTCTTTAAAATGTTATTGCAATTCAAATGGTTTTATTTATAAATGATTATACTAATCCCTAAAATTACATGCATATATGTTTTGTAGCTTTGGAGTGACTTATGGAAGATTATTAATTATTGCAAACTAAATAAATTGACTCATTAAATACAGTTTTTTTTATTATTATTATTATTATAAGAAGTAGTAGGGGCACGTCGTATCAAATTCTTAAAGAATGGATATGACAGAGAAGCGAATCTTATTTACATTTTTGACATTTATATTTTTGCGTGGTATAGTTCAATCTCCGCCAACCCCCAGTCCCTGGCAAGGGACAATGTATAGTCGATCGGATGGGACAAAAAATGGAGGTCACAGGTAGAAATTGGCGGGCACGTTTAAGAACCCTTGATAGTTGGAATTCGATATAAGAGTAGGCAGTAGAGTCGCTATCCTGTCAATAATTCTCTTGCAGCACACTATATGGCGTATGTCCGTCTTCATTAGCCCAGTCGGAGCAGAACAATAGGACGTTAAACCCCATTTAATTACATTTCCAAATCTCCACAAATACTATATTTAATGGTGTTCTATTAAATCTGAGATATATCAAGGTACAACTAGGAATTTGTTTCGCATTAATATCGACGCCCATATTTTTTGCATTCAACCGTCTAATAATGGGAGTGTCAATACAGAAGCAGACGACACGCTTGATGGATTCTATTGACAAAACTTGGCAATATCATTGAAAGGAAGCCATTACTTTATTTTGACACTTAAAGAAGATGTTGATGGCAAACTAAGCGAAACGATGATGGGAACAAAACATCGAAAAGTTATAATAGGTCTTTTCAATATTACCGACCCGTCAAAGCTTCGTTTAATAAAAGATTTTAGCCCACGCTAATTCTACGTGGTCGCCAAAAATTTCAATTTCTAAACTTCATTTTAAATTGTGGGTTAGACTTAAATATGGTTCCGAAATTCATAAAAGACGTGCTAAACAATTGATAATTTATGTATGAGAAATATAGTTTCTCGGTTGACCGAGTAGAAAAATAACTGCGACACGGAGTGATGAGTACCGAATGAATAACAATTGACGAACTTGATTGTTATTTGGTTTTTATGGCAGCCATATTTATTTCGTCCATTTCAGAAGTTAATCACATTTTTAATGTTTGTCAGGTTAAAGAAGGATATGTTTATTGTGTGCAGTAACCGTGTACTTCAATAGTGATGCATGAGTGCTTTACTCATTGTATGTATATATGTAAAGACGAGGTATAATGGATAGAGAATTTTTTTTATTTTGCTTGAGAAAGATATTAACACAATAGTTGTTAATATGTTTATACTGCGTAAAACCAAACACATATATTTTACTGGCGCTAAGCCATTTTTGGTGGGTTTTTTTAAAAATAGTTCTCTCTCAACTAATAGATTTTTCGCTGTTACCAGATAAATGTTGATTTATTTTAATGTCGAAGTAAATCGCTCAAAACGCTTATCTCCCCTTATAAAGTATGACACAAGATTTGCGAGCACAAAACATATTATACAATATATAAAATATATTCTTGCAAAACCGGTGTTCTTAAACATATTTATCTTTGAAATATATCTATAACTACGCCTTAATGGATTCAAATTTAAGACTCGAAGAAAGTTCTGAGTTAAATTATCACTAAGCTCTGACGAGTTATCTCCCTTTATTTCACAACCTTGAAATTCATCAGTTGACAAACATTGATGGATCATTTTACGCTTAGTTGGAAATTTCGCTCGGCAAACAAATCTTTGTCACCATATTACATATCCTTTTGTATTTCTTCGAAAGGCGAGATTTTAAATTTATTTCTTCTGTACATGTCCCTGGTCTAGAGCATTCTAGTCTATGTTATCTCTGCTTGGACATCAAGGAATACAGTCTGGACGAAATTTGAAATATGCAGAATGCATTGGTAACTGGGTGACAGAGAAACATTTTCTATATGTCTATCAGAGCCATATATAATGTTCTGTATATGGCCGTGATGTGTATCTAAAAGGCAAGTTACCTTGCAGAAACAACGGTTTCTAATTTTCCGGACTAATATTCAATTCAATGTTCTCCAAGCGGAGAACAATATAGACTGGATTGGTCAAGACTTTGTATTTTAATAACTATAGCATGTCCGATAATGCGCATCAATCGCATTTTAATATATTTAATAAACTACAGCATGTCCGATAATGCGCATGCATTTGTAGTTTAATGCATATAATAGATTAGCATGTCCGATAATGCATACGCATTTGTATTTTAATATCTTTAAAAGACTAGCATGTCCGATAATTCACACGTATTTGTATTTAATACATTTAACAGACTAAAGCATGTCCTATAATACATATGTATTTGTATTAATTATTCAATATATTTAAAAGACTTGGTTGTGATGTGGAAAACATATTTTTTGTTTCTAAGTTAGAGAAAATATATTTTAGATTACTTACCTACCTGTGTAAACGTCTTTTTATATCTTTTAAGTCGAATCTGAAAAAAGATAAACAAAAATCGTATTAAGATTTAATCGACGTGATGGAAGTATGTTTTTTTTTATGTAAACAATATTTTATTCTCAGAAAATGATTCAGGAAAAGGTCACTACTATGTTACGTCTCTCGTAAATGAAATCTGAATTATAAATGATTTAATTGGAAATTAAGATTTAAGAAATTATTCCATGGAAAAAACGAATAGCCGATTGGACGGGATGAAGAAAACAGTTAAAGGGAGATTACCCACCTTTAGCAAAATGGAGTTACTTCCCCTCCCCTACACCATGTCATTCGCTATGGGACGTTCTTATGTTTTGTCAACTTCTCTGCTGTGGTTGTTTGTTCGCCATATTCTGCAGAAATAAAACAAAAACATAAGCTTTTAAAATAAAAGATACAGATAGGATGGTTAAGCCTAAGCCACACGCCATACAGTCTAACGGTGGCCATACCACAACGACTTTTAAATAACACTGGTTATTGCAGTCAGTCCAAATAAAAATGGACATAACCATAAAAGCCGTCTAACAGGTAATCGGATCATCAAAAGAGAAAAGAGAAAAAAAACTCACATTCAAAAGGGTATAAATCTTTGATGAACCCTTCGTGAACTATATGTTTTTTCTTTAATAAAGACAGCCATAGAAGGGTTATTATTAATCACATCAATTTTATGAAACAATTTGTTAAATTGTTGGCGTTGTTATGTTGGTACGACATATCATTTTTTAAAACTTTATGCAAGATATATTGCCAGGCAACGAACGAATCATACACACACAGTTCAGCCAAATAGCCCGATGTTTCATGAAGTTTGTCGCATTGTGGTTCGTTGGGAAAATAAAACTAGCATTACATGTATGGCCGTCTTTCCCGTCTTCATTAAACCCCATTTCATTTCATGCCCGTCTTTAATAGCCAAGTTGGCACAGAAAAGTAGGACGTTTCATTTTATTTCCATAACTCTTGAAGAAATTAACGGAAATTGTGAACAGAAACGACAGCAATATACGACTACATTGCACGGCGGACGTATAAACACCGAATCCTTTCTCCTATATGGCGCGGTACTATCCTGCATAAGGTTGTAATAGTTCAACCCAGGCCCTACTTTCACAAATCATTCTCAGACATAAGTTAAGCATTTACTCAACTTTCAAGTCACTGTTTATAAGAAATATCTTTGATCTAGGAACACATATTCTTATTGATGTATTTGCTACATTAAAACAACATAAGTTTTATAAAGGGCTATATTTTAGTTAAAATAAGGCAAAAAAGTTTGAGTAAATTCTTAACTGAAGTCTGAAAATACTTTGTGAACTCGAGGCCAGGTCTCGAGCCGTTGACGGTTTTGGCCGAGAAAGTTCCGGCATTGTCCCCCCCCCCCCTTGTCAGTGCCCAGGAAGGAGGTCCTAGCAAGAATAGCGTCTAGTTGTTCAGATGGTATGAAAAACCAAAGTCCCGTGACGTGCAGTTGACAGTTGGAATTGAAAATAAAAGTAGGCCGTAGTGCTGCTGTCTGGGTAAATGGCACAACGTATGCACAAAAGTAAGACATTAAATCCCATTCCATTTCATTGTATTAATTGTAAATCAATTTCTGGGAATGTTTTGTGAAACCGGGTCCTGGTCGACGATTTTAAAATATTAAAATTCATGTTTTTAACACTGTTTACTAACAATTTTTAGTATTTCTAATTATTAACCTTTATACCCCTCGAAATAACTTTGGCCATAAAATCACAGCTCATTAGCTTCGTCCAGAGGGTATTATTATATAGTCTCAATTCAGATCATAATTTTTTTTTCTCTTTCCTATTTATAATAACAAAACACGACGCTTAACGACAGTGGCGTGAACTACGATATAGATTATTATACCGTGAATAGGTTTCTAAAGGCCGTGAACTCTGTGTGAACTTGACGCTGTTGAGGTCTATTTCAATAGTAGCACGAATGTACATTCATACATTCAACTGATTATTTTTGTATATATTATTATATCGTCGTGTTTCCGGAGAACCGACGAATCTGACCCCGAGTTCACAAAGTATTCTCAGACTTAAATCTAAGAATTTACTCAACTTTCAATCACTGGTTATAAGAAATATCTTTGATGTAGAATCACAAAACTTTGCACATAGTTTCTTATTGATGTATTTGATACATTAAAACAACAAAAGTTTTATATTAGTTAAAATAAAGCGAACAATTTTGAGTAAATTCTTAACTTAAGTCTGAGAATTCTTTGTGAATTTGGGGCCAAATATATTTAAGTATTGAGAATTATGCGTTTGAAATTTGCTTTCTGTTGTTATATCTGTGCACATAAAATAATATCATCGGTTCGCCAGAAACGCGAACATAGTAGCTGCGCAAGGCTGTGGGTCTCCAGTTCGCTCCCGGTGTTGACCGACAACGTTCCTGGGGATTTTCAGGAGTTGTTTCGCCTTCGTTTATATTATTGTATAGGAGCCACGGTGACTCAGTGAGAAAGACACTGACTCGCTAGTCCGGAGGTCTCGGGTGTTGCCCGAGAAAATTCTTCTGGATTTCCCTTGTGTCAGTGGTACAGGGCGAATGAGGAGAGGTGTGTTTGGGATGAGTCTCAAAGTCAAATATCATTTTACCGTTATCAATTAAAAAATCGCCACAAAATATATATTTATTTTCTAGACTTTCGGTCGCTCTGATTTCGCTTTCTAAATCTTATATATCTACCCACGTGTACATAATACCGAGACTTAGAACACGGGATGGTTGCCATTTGTTATAAATATTAACAGTTAACGAGTAAAATGAAACAGAGAGATTTAAATACACTTATATTGCAGCCATCCGAGGGCATCAAGAGTTGATTATGGTCTTGGTAAGTTAGAAAATGTCTAATGAATAGTTTATATAACATTTAAGTTCTAAAGAAAGACCTGCAATAGAGAGATTGAGATCTTGCATAATGCATGTTTAACATAATTATGATGCTGGTCAATCGAATTTGAATGATTGTTAAGACCAAATAAGAATTTGAAAGTTAACTGGAGAGAATACGACCAGAGGAGAGAGAGAGAGAGAGAGATAGAGAGGGGGAGGGAGGGGTTAACGTCCACTCGACACCCTCAATGAAACAGGATTCCTCAGAAAGATACAGACAGCAATGTCCCGCTGGTAGATCTATTTCTTAAGGCCAACTCAAGATTTCGTCAAGGTCGTTGAAATATAATAAGGTTAGAGCACGTGATTTTTGGCGAGATTGTTCGTTACGGTTACTGTAAGCGTTAGGGCTAGGTCCAGGGTTAGTGTTGGGCTTAGCGCTAGCCTTGTTTACATATCGGGACCTTTGACCAAACTTGAAGCTGGCCTTATGAAATAGATCTATCCGAGTAAAATGGTGTATCGAGAAAAAGACAAAATTGAAAAAACATGGCGAAACATCATCTGGGTTGGGTGTTATTTATTCTCTGGCCCACCCTGGTCACGTGGTCTCCAACATAAAATGCCACGGCATCTTCGAACCCAGAAAACAAAGAAATTAATGTACTTTTAAATTTTAAAATAAAGAGTATTCTTTTCCTCTTACTAAAACCAAGATCACGAGATTTTTTAAAAGTACAAAGTTCTTATTTCCGTTAAAACGCGTGTCAACATTTATTGCTAAGAGGTCAAAGTATATGGGCTGTTTTTGTTTGCATTAATTATACGTGTCTGTAGGCGAGAATTTGTTACATTTTGATGAATTGGTAATCGCCCCGTGACACTTTCCTGCTTTAAGATCGAGGTTACGGGTACGTTTGGAACATCTGAAATCGTGTTCTTGACTCCTATACGAGGTATTTTCCAACCGGAACTACGTTTATATTAGGAAAATATTTTGTCTTGCGTTCTCGTGATCCGAAACGTAACAAGGAGAACACATTATTTAAGATTTCGTTAACAACAGTTGCAATCTATTTAAAGACTGACCGAATATAAAATATCTATTCATTTTTTAAACATAAATGTAAATACGTGCAAAACTATGATATCTTACATCATAGGAGGCCATATTTGGATTTCATAACGTGATAGGAAGCCATATTTGGAATTCATAACGTAATAGGAGACCATATTTGGATTTTTAGTGTAGACGCTAAATATTAAATTTAAAGATATATTACAAAATGTACCTTTAGCGTACTTATTGCATCTTATTTTTTTGTAACGTCATTTCTTAACGTTATAGGAGGCCATATTTGGATTTTTATTGTGAACACTATTGTTTATATTATATTTAAAGATATATTACCCTAAGCGTAGTTAGAGTTTTAATTGCATCTTATTCGTAACATCATTTCTAAGCTCTTAGCGTTATAGGAGACCATATTTGGATGTTTATTATGGACACTGTTATTTATAATATATTTAAAGATATATTACATTAAGCGTAGTTAGAGTATTAATTGCATCTTATTCGTAACATCATTTCTAAGCTCTTAGCGTTATAGGAGACCATATTTAGATTTTTATTTGGAACACTATTGTTTATATTATATTTAAAGATATATTACCTTAAGCGTAGTTAGCGCATTAATTGCATCTTATATGTAACATCATTTCTAAGCGTTATAGGAGACCATATTTGGATGTTTATTATGGACACTGTTGTTTATATTATGTTTAAATATATATTACCTTAACAGTTAAGCGTAGTTAGAGCACTGATTGCATCATTTCTAAGGTCTTAACGTAACATGAGGCCATATTTGGATTTTTAACATTATTGTATATATAATATTTAAAGATGTATTACCTGGTGCTTATTTATGTTGCAACTTATTTTAGACTGAAATATCCCTTTTATACACGAAGACTACATCTTAAAGCGATTCATAAGCTTATAATAAACGCAAACAAGTTGTCCCGCTTGACGTGCCATCGTTTTAATCACTGAGCCCAAGTCGACCCGATATGTCGGAGGTGAAAATACTAATCTTTAAAAGTTCACGACTCGTTACAAATAGATTTTAAAGTCACCCAACCCCAGTTAGAATTACCTATTGTACTAATTTATCTACAAGATCGACAATAAATATGACGTACGTGACCCTTAACCCCGACTTAACTCGTCCTTATATTTCAAAGTAGATCACTCGGAACGAATCGCCAGTAAGGATGCATTAAGCCGTGACATCGTACGGTGTCCGAAAGTGGAACCACATAATATCGTTTTTACGGCTTAACGTTTAGGTTCCTTGGTGTCATTTTACATGATCACGTGATTAATAAAACCTTCTTAACGACAGAACTCTATTATCAATGCGTTAGTAACCCCCCTTCTTCTACTTGTGTCGAAGCGCTTTAAAATGGAGTCAAATTCCGCACCAATTAAAGTACGGTCGACATGGAAGTTTGCAAATTATTCTTTTGAGTCTTTAAGATATATATTCCCCACTATTAAATTCGTGAGTTTTAAAGCCCAAGTTATATTTAGCGTCACAGTTTTATTTTTCTCTCAGACGTAAAGTGGTAATATAGCTGTAAAGTCAACTCAGATGTATCACATAAGATAACTGACTTTGACTCTGAAATTTGTTAAGATATATTACTCACTATATTAAAGGAATCCCGAGTTGAAGCTCTAATAGAAGGATGGGTTTGGGGCTGAATGGCCGAATGAGTCAACTGACGTGGTTTCGATTCATCGGTTGTACGTGACAAGAAGTAGGATCGCCTGTCCAACCTCGTGGGTTTTCTCCGGGTCCCCCGTTTCCTCCCACTGCCAAAGACCCCTACACGCAAACGAATTTTTGAAGTAAAATTGAACCCTATATTGTATTCCAGAAATGACCTAGTTGTGTCGAGTGGGGAGAGAGAGAGAGAGAGAGAGAGAGAGAGAGATGAACACAAATAAGATGAACTGAAATTCCATCGATCCGCGCTGCTCCTTATGTCAACAAGGCCACCGCCATCTTTATTTTTCCGGAAAATCTATTTGATGAACCTGATTGAATCCATGTTGGAAGATAACGTTGCTTTTTTGATTTTGTTTTCTGAATTAAATGTTAAATAAACAATGTGAGTGTACGTACATATTAGCGCGAAATAACCCAATTGGAATCTGATAATTTCTGGAAAATGCAGATCATTTTTAAATACTTCTAAAATCCAATTTCTCAGTATTTTATTTTCCGCTCTGACTGAACGGGTACTATATGTTAAACATCCATCGAAATATATCATAATAAATGCCGACTTTACACCTTTGATAAGACACATTCGTTTCCATAACAAAGGTGTGTTGACCCCTCCTTGACCCGTGGTTCAAGAATACACATGGCTGACTTTATACCCATTTGCCGCCATGCGTAAGATATATCATTCCGCACGGTGCACCTTTCTGTTCGGCAACCTCCTGATCTGGCCACGTGGCTCATAGTTCAAGAATACACATTGTAGGTTACGACTGACTTTATGCCAATTTGCCGCCATACGTAAGATATATCATTCCGCAGGGTGCACTTTCCGTTCGGCACCCCCCTGATCTAGCCACGTGGCTCATAGTTCAAGAATACACATACCCATTTGCCGCCGTGTGTAAGATATATCATTCCGCGCGATGCACCTTTTTGTCTTGTAACCTCCTGACCTGGTCATGTGACTCATCTATCTCTGGAGATGAAAGGCTTACTGTATTAAAATGCCACACCGCGAACCGGTATACAGATTAGCTTACTGATACATCAATCAGAGCTGCTATTTTTAAATCTCTCATCTATCATCTGTTTACGTCTTCATTCCGAATACACTCTCAAGGCCAAACGAATGAAATATGTATTAACCCTTTGCGACCCGACACCAGCCCACCATATTGGATATTGGCGACAATATGGGCATTTACCTTTCTACTCTTCTTTCTACACCAATCGGGAATTACGATGAAATAATAATATACTAACTTTTTGCAACCCGATCAGCACAAGATATTGGAAATGAAATTATGGCTTATCAACCCAATGATCATGCGCCAACCTGGATAATGAAGGTCGTCTCTTCTTTCGAATTGTTACTGCTGAGGGATCTTTTACGTGCACGCCAACGTGCATATGGGGTCTCTGTTTTTCCGTCCCATCCGTACTACCAGAAACTGTCCATTGCCAGGTCCTTCATCCTACACCACTGACCAGGGGCAATATCATATTGGACATTTGAATGCAATTGAAAGTAAACAACACATGCACCTATAATTTTATTTTAATATGAATTTTGTATTGCTTGCGGCGGAATATTCTACTCAATTTTTATTGATCGCGGAATATTCTACTCAATTTTTATTGATTGTGGAATATTCTACTCAATTTTCTGTTCACTGTATTTACAGCAAATTAAAATATATTTATCCTCACTGAACGACAGCTCTTAGATATTTCATGTGAACTCTGAATGTATTAGGCAGATGTCCATTACAAAGGAATTGGGCATTGAAAAGACAGGAAATAGTCATCCAAACACAATATTTCAAAATGGCCACAGTACACCAATAATTTCCCCATTTACTCTTAATGTTAATTCTCTTCTCTTTGACCGACTAACTTTTTCTCAAATTTTCGTGGGGTTGAACGCTTTCTACCACAGATGGAGCAACACGTGGCATGTATTAGATTCATCTTGGGAATCTTTAGATACACAAACTGGAAGTAGCATACTTATAAATATACAACTGTCTGCCCTACATTTGAACCTAACCAACCTCTTATCCTTCCACATAAAAATCATGAATATTCACCAAAAACTGTCAGAAAATATATTTGTCAACCCGTTTCTTTGATTCTACACCAAACTGTCAACAAAAATCACAATGCAAAATGTTGGGGATGGGGGTGATAGACTATTAATTTTGCACTACTATATCTAGAATATACGCGAAATCTTCAATTAAAATCATTACATGAACACTATCGCGAATTTTAAAACTAAATACTGTTATAGTTATCTCTGTTTTCACTAGGCCGGGTTCAGAATAGTCCTAAGTTAAGGCATTGTTATCCACCGGTTTCCTTCCACTGCTAAAGACCGCTACGCGTAAGCGAATTATTGAAATAAAATTGAACCATATTATGTTAGTCCCGAACCCCATTTCTCTCTCTCTCTCTTGTTTTCCAAACAATTCTTTTGGCCGTTTTAGACACCCGTCTTTTGCCTCGTATACAATTTCTCCTTGATTTCCAATATAGTTTAAATGATGATTATTCTGCATTTTTCATTTTAATAAATGAGCTATTTCTAATCATCTTGGTGTTTGTACGCCATTTGGGCATACAAGTATATTAATCGCAAAAGATATTTTTTATCATAAATGTTGCTGTTCACATAAATACCCTTGGGGGTATCGAGAATCGATAAACCACGAAAACACAGCAACTGGATAAACATGTCTAAAACAGTGCAGTCGCTCGAGCATCAAAACATTGCACCTGGATAATCGTGTCTAAAACTGTGCAGTTGCCAGAGCGTTGAACTTTTGCTACCCCTATTGATAATGAACGTCAATAAAGGAAGCAGGTATGCAAATGAAAATACAGGGTTTCAACCAGCGGTCAAGTTTGACAAACCGTCTTTTAAACTGTCTTAAAACAACGCAGACTTCTTTTTATTAGTTGTTGTTCACTGGCTGGCGTTTAGCGGTCTTAATATAACATAGATTGTGTTTTTTTAGTTTTTATTCATTGACGTTTAGCTCTCTTGAAAAAAAAATGGTCATTGTTTTTTGGGGGGTTTTCTTTTCTTTTTTTGGTTCACAAAATTTTATGGAATTTCAAGAAATATCAATTCTATTCACTGACGTTTAGCTCTCTTGGGGTTTACGAGAACGATAATGGTTCACGATTTTAAATGGACATATCTTTGAATTGGGTTAAAAGTAAAATTCGATAAATTTTATATTATGACGATGTAACAGCTTCTAGTCATTCGGATGGTACGTTAACCAGGCCCCGAGTTCACAAAGCATTCGCAGACTTCAATTAAGAATTTGCTCAACTTTCTATCACTGTTTATGAGAAATATCTTTGATCCAGAAACACAAAACTTTGCACATATTTTCTTATTGATGTATTTGATACATTAAAACAATAAACGTTTTATAAAGGACTACATATTAGTTAAAATAAGGCGGACAATTTTGAGTAAATTCTTAACTTAAGTCTGAAAATTTTTTGTGAACATGGGGCCAGGTTGAATTAATCTTAAAATAACCTTTGTCAATTTGAATTCAATTGCCATCCGTGCAAAAAAATGTCTTCATAAGACACTATCTGGCGGATGCCCGTCTTCCTTATCCTGTCATTGAATCAACTGGAAGGGTTTCGATTCCCCTCTTGTACGTGACAAGGAATAGGATCGCTTGTCCAACTTCATGGGTTTGTTCCGGGTCCCCCGGTTTCCTCATACTGCTAAAAAAAACCTACGCGCAAGCGAATTATTGAAATTAAATTGAACCATGTGTTAGTCCCGAAATGACCTAGTCTATGTCGAGTGGACGTTAAACCCCATTCTCTCTCTCTCCTTAGCCCGGTTAGGACGTTAAACCCCATTCCATTTTGTTTCATTCATTCTGTCAATTTTTGAAAAGCTGTACATAAATCCATTCTTTTGCGTGTACTTCAACACTGGACCTCGTTTTTTTGTCCCAACCGAACGACTAGACAGCTGACCTTGTCATGCCCCCTTTCCTGTACCACTGCCAAGGTTACCCCCCCGCCGGAAAACCCCAATAAACTTTCTCGGCCAACACCGGGATCGTTCTCACACGTGTACCCCGGATTTTCGTCCGATCCGAACGACTAGGCATTGTCCCTGCAAAGGAAACAGGTCCTTAACAGTCTTTTGATTCATTGATTTTTTACCACAAATGAACCAATATATTTGAGCTAATTAGCAACAACAATACAACTGACAGTGACCGATAATAATACCCCTTCTTCATCAAAACATTAATATTAATGATAACCATGCGCTGTGAGGATCTGTGTTATTGATTAGTTCAAGGTCATATCCAACGGGAAGATTCGCTTACTTCCTGGATGATTTCAACATAATGGCGTGACGTCCTTATTCATCTCGAATAATATCGCAGATTACAGGGCCTTGTTTCTCGAAATCTTAACTAAAGA
Source organism: Patella vulgata (assembly GCF_932274485.2). Taxonomy (NCBI): domain Eukaryota; kingdom Metazoa; phylum Mollusca; class Gastropoda; family Patellidae; genus Patella; species Patella vulgata. Next base: position 84,614,028 of record NC_065879.2, read on the forward strand.
TAAAATCCAAATTTTAGTACATACTTTAATTTTGATTGGTTAAGCTCTAAAATCAATCTAATATTATCCAATCAAATTACAAAAATTTGGATTTTATCTTAGTAAAAATTTCGTGAAACAGGCGCTTTAAACGATCTGCAATACTTGTCAGTTTCAAGTGGATGAACAGTCCACACTTAACTACAACGGAAGAACGGGGCTTAATAATATCTTTAGCCAAGAAATATGCAAAGATTACACCACAGAAGTTTATATCCCATATAATATTCTAGCATCGGTAAAGGAGAATTCAAAATGTTTTCTGAAATTACTGATTTTTTTCTCTCTTTAGTTTATATCCCATATAATATTCTGGCATCGGTGAAGGAGAATGCACAATATTTTCTTAAATTCTTGATTGATTATATTTCATATAATATTCTGCCATCGGTGAAGGAGAATTCAAATTTTCTTAAATTTTTGACTTATGTTTTCTCTCTTCAGTTTATATTTCATATAATATTCTGGCATCGGTGAAGGAGAATTCAAAATGTATTCTTAAATTCTTGATTGATTATATTTCATATAATATTCTGGCATCGGTAAATGAGAATTCAAATTTTCTTAAATTTTTGACTGATGGTTTTTCTCTTCAGTTTATATCCCATATAATATTCTGGCATCGGTGAAGGACAATGCAAAATGTTTTCTTAAATTCTTAATATTCTGGTATCGGTGAAGGAGAATTCAAGTTTTTGATTGTTTTTTTCGTCAGTGTATCTTAACTTGCAACAATCTATAAACGGTTAAATACGCATCAGACAGGTTTTTTTTAGCATTTTGTTCCTATTTATTTATTTTGCCTAAATTTTTGATTGAATTTTCTCCGTTTATCTTAACAATCGACCAGATTGTTTTTAATAGTTTTCTTCCTATTTATTTATTTTGCCTAAATTTTTGATTGAATTTTCTCCGTTTATCTTAACAATCGACCAGATTGTTTTTAATAGTTTTCTTCCTATTTATTTATTTTGCCTAAATTCTTGATTGAATTTTCTCCGTTTATCTTAACAATCGACCAGATTGTTTTTAATAGTTTTCTTCCTATTTATTTATTTTGCCTAAATTCTTGATTGAATTTTCTCCGTTTATCTTAACAATCGATCAGATTGATTTTAATAGTTTTCTTCCTATTTATTTATTTTGCCTAAATTCTTGATTAAATTTTCTTCAGTTTATCTTAACAATCGATCACATGGCGAGTTGAGTTAATAATTAATTATAGATGAATCGATTATAACGTTTCCTGAACTATTGAACTATTGAACTATGACCTATTCTTATATCTATATTTGGGTATGGAGTTACACAGGGGTCTTATATAATTCGGTTATTTGAATATGAACTATGCATAGTTTATGTTAATCATTACTAGTATTTTGTCACTCAACTGATTTTTTTCCTAAGACTTTAATTATCTTCCAACCTAGTGGGTTTTCTCCGGGTCCTCCGGTTTTCTCCCACTGCAAAATAACCCTACATGCAAGCGAGTTATTGAAATATAATTGAACCGTATGTTAGTCCCGAAATAACCTGGTCCTCCCCCCCACCTCTCTCTCTTTAGTTTTTGTTTTACTTATACACAAAATGTTAAAGTTTGCATTAACACCTTCTTGGTGTATTTTGTAACTTCTCTGGTTTTAAACTTGGTCTTGGTCGCATTAATTTATGTCGTAATTTGTTACTTGGACTTTAGTCGCAATAATTTATGTCGTAATTGGACTTAATCGCATTAATTTATGTCGTAATTTGTTACTTGGACCTGGTCGCATTAATTTATGTCGTAATTTGTAACTGGAAATGTTTTTAACATGATCGCATTAACTTGGACACATACTGAATTGTTCTAATATTAGTCCATGTACGAATCGCAATTATTTCATAATATGTAAAAAATTGTGCCTTAGAGTATAATGTGATATGTTTTGCGAATAAATAATCAATATACAAACATCTATTGATTTTAGTAATAACAACTAATGGTATTAATAAATGCTGCCATATTATTTATTCACGGCCATAAACCTAAGGCTTCACAAACCTCGTACGCTACGGTCACGTTAAATCGATTGAGATATGGCTACTGAACTTTTCACCCCAACTCTCTGGGCATTATAAAGCCATAATTCAAAGAAATTTCCGTTCGGGCTATATGTGAAGTTCATTGTTCACTAACATAGAACAAAAAAACCTGATATCCAAGGCTACCACTCCCAAGCTCAGTTTACATAGAAAGATGGAAAATTCGATAAATGGATTTTATTTGAAGATCGCTTTTCTGACGTGAAATTGAAATGTCTGAAACTTTTTCGCACAGTGTTAAAATATTCCCCCACATCTACCTAACCACCCCACCCTATTCTAATAAAGGGTTATATTTCAATTTTGCCGAGAAAAATTATTTGGGTTTATTAAAGTTAAAATTAAACAAATTTAAAATTTTCATAATAACACAACTTTATGGATTTACTACTTCTTGGCTTATTACATGCAACGTTTCAATACTCTTACAGGTATCTTTATCAAGCAATGATCAATAATAAATAACAACCTTACATTTGTTTAAATCAAGGAAATAATCTAATGTTTAAGACTCTTCTCTTGGTTCGCCATTGAATTTCAGTGGTGGGTTTCGATTTCCCAGTTCTACGTGACAAGGACTAGGGTTGCCTGTCCAACCTCGTGGGTTTTCTGCGGGTCCCCCGGATTCCCCCACTGCTAAAACGACCTCTACGCGCAAGCGAATTATTGATATAAAATTGAACCATATGTTAGTCCCGAAATGACTTAGTTTGTGTCGAGTGGACATTAACACACACACCCCTCTCTCTCTATCAGAAGAAAGAAGTCCACGACAGCAAGTCCAAATTTGGACGGTAGAAACAATTATTTTGTTACGCAAGAGTAATATATAGTATGTGGAATCAGACAACCAATGAGGTAGGGCCATCAAATGCCGTTTAATGGCACGTCAGCACCATCCGGGCAACATCGTGCCGAACATATGGTCATATCTACAAGACTGAACATATTGATAACTGCATTACCGATATTAAATTTTTCAGCAGATCCACGTATAAAAAATACCAACATGACGTCTTAATTAATTCAAATATATGGTTTGTTGATGACAAACACTTATTCACAAAAAAAATGTTTCAACTTCATTAAAAGTACCACTAAAAGTTATGAAAATACATCTCAGATAAGTTTTCTTTCATTCTGTAACGCAAATAGAAATTATTCAAAATTTATTATCAAACTAATTTATACGCAAACGCAATTTGTTATTATTAATTAATAATTGGATTTAAAAATCCATTTTTGGTATTTGGATTATCGTCCATTTGAATTTGTCACCATTACATAAATCAATATGTTAAAAGTTTTCAAACAAATATGTTAAAAGTTTTTGTAAGTCTTTAGATTAAATAAAATGTTACTTACGTTTTTCTCTGGTGAAATGAAACATGCATCTACACTGACTGTTGCAAACTGTCTTGTTCTCGTACTCAGCTTTGACCAACGGCCGTGACCAGATTTGACCCCGCGCGCAAACCACGCGCAAACTGGCGGGTGAAATAAGACAACAGATCTTGGCTTTTTATAATTTTGCAAAGCTTTGCAATTTTTGTCCAGAATTTTGTGTTTTGCTTAAGTGCATATTCATGTTCCGTAGTCATTTTCCATTTTTGAAAACTGTTCTCCATAAATTATGCAGTGTGTCCAAAGTCTTGCGGGGTATAGTGTCCACTGACCGTTTCGTGCCCATTTGTGATTCATTCTTTCCCGGCAGCCTCTATTATAGACTGGACCTCTGAATGACCCTAAGAACTCCGTTTCACCATATCCACAGTTCAAATATTATCCGCTCCGTAATTTGGAGCAACCTGATATTCTGACTGGTCGGCTACAGTTTATCAAGAGCTGCTAGATTTTTAGTCACCATATTCTTACACCTAGGTTTCCGGGTTAAATTTTTAAAAGTGACGAAAAAAAACGTGCTTTAATAGGATTTTTGTCTGTAGTTAGTTTCGTTTTGTATCGAACACACGGACAAAATTTCGCTAAATGGCATATCATGTTAATTGTCTATACGACACGTTCATGCATCTGAACTTTTGAACCCGGCATCAATCTAAATCACGTGACATGGTCAGTCTGACGTAATGACCGAATGGAGTAGATTTTACGCCATGGAAACCGCGGAATCACGTTTGGTTACATGGGGTCAAAGGGGATTCCTTCTCGTTCATGTTTTATGCATGGTGACCTGCGCATTTGTTGAGCATTTACCGTTAAGTTATTATTAGCCAGCGGCCATGTTAATCGATGACTTACACGAGGCCGTCTGCTTCAGACATCAGACGGGGGTCATGAACTTAGCGTTGTTGTGATAGTCATTATCAAGAGGTTAGATAATACCAAAACTATTAATGTAACACAGATTTTGATTGGATAACAAGGGGCACCCGTGTGTCAAAAAGATTAAGAGAGTGGTTTTATTCTAAGTCATCTAAAATGAGATCAAATTTCAGATGTAAACAGTTTTGTTATTTGAAACGGTTAGTAGTTACGCCATATTGCGTAATACGTCATCAGTATGTGAGCATTCCCAATCTGGAACAAAATCTCCAACGAAAGCAAGCAAAGAGAGTGCCAGAAATAAGTTGAACGTATATCTGTAATATCATGATATTTATTTGTTCTTCAATATCGATCGTCAAATTTACCTGTCTAGGCCGCGGTCAAATGGTTGTTGTTAACTATTGTAGGGACTGGTTACAAATTAAGAGACGAGAAGAGAGGTGGAATGAAATGAAATAGGGTATTATGTCCTACTGTTCTGCCCCGACTGGGCTAATGAAGACGTGCATACGCCATACAGAGTGCTATGCAGGAATCGAACACGCGACCCCAGGCTAGCGAGCCAGCTTAAATAATAATTTATATAAGATTTGAAGCCATACGATTGTATAAGAGCATCTAAATATCAGAGAAATAGTGTCAATTAAGGGTGAACGCTAGCTAACTTGCGACATGGCGACAGACGGGTGTATTGGGGTCATGAGTTTACAGTCCTGGTTGTTTCTCAGTGTATGCGACTAGACATTTAGCATTAATTTAGCCCCAAGTAGCTATTTACATGACGTAATATAACGAACAGCCTCTATTCAAAGGAGAGAACAAATCTCAGAACTAACAGCTGTTTTGAAAAATTAATGAACATTTTAGTATGTAATTAGTAAATATTTTAAGTCAAATAGAAATAAAATGAAGTGCAGGGCCGGTTTTTGGCACATTTTGACCAATTTCCACGCAATAAAAAGGGGACCCTCCAAGTCACCAACTTAAAAGTTTTCCAGGCAATCTGGCAGCAGGGCTACCGGGTGGTGTATTAATCAATTCCTAATTGTGATGTAAAGCACAGTTGGCCTAAAATATGAATGAATATATAGGCCTAGTTAAAGTTATTCGTATCCTGCAATGTATTCATATCCTCTGACTTCGAGCCTCCTAAATTGGGCCCCGAATTTTCTATATAACCGGCCATGGGGTTTCCTGCACCAGGCCCTCTGTCCTGCACAACCGGCAAGGGGAAACCTAGGATAAAAAATTCCAATGAATATAGCCACATTCCTTTATTCACAGGAAAAAAAGAAATCCTAAAATTAACAGCAACATTTAATTATATTTTTGTTTGCAATTGGCGAATTCTTTAGGCCAAATAAAAATAAAAAGACGTAAAATCAGATTTAACGTCTTGCTCTTCTGAACCAGCTGCACCCAGCCTTTTTCCGGCTTAGTTTTCTCTTGTCAGTGGTGCAGGATGGAGGGACTGACAAGGACAAAAACAGAGGTCCCGTGTAGTCATTTGCGTGCACATAAAAGATCCCTTGGCAGTTGGAAATCGATATAATAATAGGCCGTAGCGCCGATGTCCGGCCAAAATTTCCCTTATAGCACAGTATATGGTGTATGCCCGTCTTCATCAGCCCAGCAGGAGCGGAAAAGTAGGACGTTAAACACCATTTCATTTCATTTCCGCTCGGCATAACTGACAAGGGAAGGGGAAATCCAGCATAAAAAATCCCGAGGAATTTTCTCCACCAACACCAGGATACCCTGGTTAATGAGCATGCGCAACACACCCTTTGTTAGCGTGGCTCCTGCTAAGGACAGCTTGGTTAATGTGGATATTGGCATTGGTCGTGATAATAATTAAATGCACATTCTGATGGATGGCAATTAAGTGCAAATACATTTATCATCCTTTATTTCCCTTTGAACGGTTGGCACTAACTGGTATTGCGTGCCGACCTGTCTGTGTCGATCTAGTGTTTTAACGTCTGCTTTCACAGGAAAGATATCGCAAACAAGAAATGAAATGAAATGGGGTTTAACGTCCTACTGTTCTGCTCCTATGCTGGGCTAATGAAGACGGGCATACGCCATACAGTGTGCTATGAGGGAAATTTTGCCCGGGCATCGGCACTATCGCCTACTCTTATATCGAATTACAACTGCCAAGGGATCTTTTACGTGCATTCTAATGTATACACTGACAAGAGGGAACCACGCCGGAAAATCTCGATGAACTTTCTCGGCCAAAGCAGGGTTCGAATACCCGACCTCCATGCTAGCGAGCCAGCGTCTTACCCACTTAGCCACGTGATCCCCTCGCAGAACTAGAAGAAACTGATACTCCTTCCTGTATGTTAGAATATGATTTTGCAATATGTCCATTTGTGGTTAATGGCCAATGGATTGCTTTAGTGGAGATTTCTTTCATTGACCGAGTGTCGATCGGTCGTCAAATGCCCTTTTAAGTGATGTGATTCGTTAACCGGATTAGTTACGTAACGTCGGACGTCATCGCAGACGACAGCTATATTTAAACAAGCTTGATTAGTAATAAGTGGTGACATCAGATGATGACGTAACGCTACCATAAAGGGAAATGACGTCGTAATATGGTAATTAGCGATGGTTTTCCTGGCGTAGTTACAGAACGGCGCTACCTATAACAATTAAGATTTTCAAATAGCACCGGTATTATGATAGAAATTAGACGTGGCAACTCAGTTGGCTGCCATGTGGCAATTAGGCCTTTCATACCGTCAATACAAACCAACAAGTTATCACTAAGACAATATCTGAAATGAAATGCCTTTTAACGTCCTACTGTTCTGCTTCGATTAGCCTAAAGAAGACAGGCATATACGCCATACAGTGTGCTATGAGAGTAATTTTTCTCGGACAGCGGCACTACGGCTTACTGTTATATGAAATTCCCACTGCCAACGTGCACGAAAATCTATACATTGGGCCTCGGTTTTTTTCTTATCCGAACGACTAGACAGCTGTCTGTGCCATGCTTTCCGTCATGCACCACTGACAAGGGTAAACCACGCTGCAAAATGCCACAATCTGATTAAAATACAGATCTATATTTCGTTTCGTTTTTTTATACTTTCGATGGCCTACACTACATAAAGATCTGACCGGTTGTAGTAAAAGGTCGCCTCAGAGGTCGTACGAACGGCTTTTGACCCTATGACGTCAGACTTTGATTAATCAATCAGCGTTGACGTGTTTAGTGGTTTACCCACAGTTCCGTATATCACACGCCAAGAAGTCGCCGTAACACACCTTTCATTGGCTAATCCCTCACATCATCCAGAACGCAGGTTACATAACAGGTCTTTAAGATCCTAGTGTAGTACAGACAAAAAACCCGAAATTTTAAACTATAAAAAAACGAAACGAAATGGGATCTGTGTTTTAATCAGATTGGAAAATGCCGATGAACTCTTTCGGGAAACCCCAAAGAGAATATCAACAAAGGTTGTAACGACTACATTATTTACTAACACGTATTGATTGATTTGTAACAACGCTGTTATTGATGTGTCAGATGCAGTGAACAACCCGCATTCAGTAAATTCAACCAGCGAGGTCGTCGTGCTCTCATTTATGGCCATCCCTTGGCAGTATGAAGGTGATTAGCATATTAAACTGACATATTAACCAATAATGTTAAATCGGATTCTTTTATAACAAAACTGCTGCCCGGCCATAATATGGGTGGCCGAATGGTCAACGGAAGGTCTGTTATTGAGTCAAAGGCCTGGTTTCGATTCACCGCTTGTACGTGACAAGGAGTAGTGTCGCCTGACCAGCCTCGTGGGTTTTCTTCAGGCCCTCCGGTTTCCTCCCACTGCTAGGAATAAAATTGAACCATATGTTAGTCCCGAAATGACTTATTTTGTGCCGAGTGGACGTTAAACTCCATTTCTCTCTCTAATAGATGGACTTAGTTCGTGTCGAGTGGACGTTAAATCCCATCCCTCTCTCTCCCAATAATATTAAGTGTTGTGTTTCTCCCGTTAATCCTGTTTATTGCCATCGATTCCCTTCACGCTGGTTTAAACGACTCTCTCATATTACTGTGAGTGTATCAACCAGCCATTAAAATGTGCGCAACATTGCCGAGAACAAATCGTTGTTTCCTGAGACGTTGAGGTTCGTGGTACCAACATTTAATAATGTGTAGGATAAATCGAAGCAGAAACACAAACGCCCCCCTAACCGAAACGAAATACGGTTTTGATGCAACAGCTGGAACGTTGAAGATGGCATATTATGCTATGCGGAGTAGTATGGAGAGAGAGAGAGAGAGAGAGGATGAGAATTTCGGTTAGGCTATATTTCAACCATTATGGAATGTCTCGTGCATGTTCAGACATGGCCAATAGCCTCTGCAAATTTTCAATAAATACGAACAGACGGCTAAATCAACACGTGTAGTGACCATATGAGAAAGGTCATCTGCGGTCAACCATGCCAACTGGAGAATCTGACCTTTGATGGTGGCCAGCCTATGTTTAGTGTACATGTTTGTTTGGCCAACATGCCATGCTCCTTAACAGTCAGCATGTCTCGTTGTAGCCAAACTAAGCCGGTTGACCGACATTTTTAGTTCTAAATCGACGATAAAGTATACTTCGAGATGTCCTTGAAATATTTATTCCTCTTCCATTTAATAAATCTGAGAATGTTTATTTAGTAGAACTGCATTACAAAAAAGTATACCAATTTTTGAATATGGTGGCCATTCATCGCTCTCTCTCTCTCTCTCTCTCTCTCTCTCTCCATTCGACACAAACTAGGTCATTTCGGGACTAACATATGCTTCAACAATTTTATTTCAATGATTCACTTGCGCGTAGGCGTCTTTAGCAGTGGGAGGAAAACGGAGAAAACCCACGAGGTTGGACAGGCGACCCTACTCCTTGTCACGTACAACCGGGGAATGTGGCCATTCAGAATATCCGTGTTTTGCTAGAAATTTCCGCAAGCACGTCATACCTCATCCTCCTCTTCGAATTCCAACTGCCAAGGATAAGAATAGGTCGTAGCGCCACTGTACGAGCAAAATTTCCCTCATATGTATGGCGTATTCTCGTCTTCATTAGCCCAGTCGGAGTAGGACGAAAAACCCCATTTCAATTCATTTCATTTCCAGACCTGTCGTTCCGCACCACTGACAAAGGATAGTCGCCCTAGTAGCATGCTTGTCCAACACTGGGATCGAACCCGGGCCAAAGTTTATGAAATATTAATTACTCCAAATCATTTATTCTCACGACAAAACACATACCAAGGAATCAGCCGTGGGAGACCGTATTGAAATGACAAAAGATTCTAACAGTTCAAGACCTTGTCTTGTTGCGTGGGTAACAGTTCAAGGCTCTGTCTTAAGGCGTTGGGCAACAGTTCAAGACCTTGTCTTGTTGCGTGGGTAACAGTTCAAGGCTCTGTCTTGTGGCGTGGGTAACAGTTCAAGGCTCTGTCTTAAGGCGTTGGATAACAGTTCAAGACCTTGTCTTGTGGCGTGGGTATCAGTTCAAAACATTGCCATGGCTAACAGTTCAAAACATTGCCATGGCTAACAGTCCAATTCGATGTCGTCTAGTGTGACTAAGTCCTATTCGCTGTTTTGTGGCGTACATGCTAACAGTCCAAAACATTGTCTTGTGGTGAGGCTAACAGTATAAGTTCTTGTCATCTCGCATTACAGTCGATTCGTCTTGGTTTTCAGAGTCGACATCATGTGCATAATTGTGGTTCACATTTGCAGTGTCAAGACAGTATCCATGCATTGTTTGTTTATTCGGATGTCCATGCCAAATGTATTTACTCTACAGAGGAGATTGGGTGGCCGAATGATTAACACGTGGAGTCAGGTGGTGTGGCTTGATTTTGCGCGTGTACGTGACCAGAATTAGGATCGCCTGTCCAACATCGCGTGTTTTCTCTGGGTCCCCCAGTTTCCTCCCACTGCCAAAGACCTCTACGCGCAAGTAAATTATTGAAATGAAATTGAACCATATGTTAGACACAAAATGACGATGTCAGGTAACGGGATTAATTAACAGTTACATGGGATAGCTTATTGCAATAAAACACAGACAGTGATTGCGTGCGCTGTACGGAGTTCAAATTGCCATTGAAATCAGGTTGCCCGCTGTACGCCCTCGCATTAACTGAGCAAGAGTGGCCTTCATTGTTGTCTAAGGATTCACCTTTCAAACGGCTATTTATGTATTTTTGGTGATCAAGATATCTAAACGAACAATGCTTTAAAATCACACTAGCTATTTGTTTTATTGTCATGGAGACGAATAAGCGAAACCCATAGATACAAGATTTTCATATTATGCATATTTATAGCGGTCGCACATACTGGGAAATTTGAGGATGGTCATGAAATGTGTCACTAATTCAAGGATAAAGCTGAACCTCTTGAATTAGGTCAGAACCTCTTGAATTAGGTCAAAATAAAGTATTTGTCCACAGTACACAACTGATTTCTCCATTGACTTTAATGTAAATTCGCGTCTCTATGACTGGCTTGGACAGGCAACCCCACTCCTTGTCACGTACAACCGGGGATTCGAAACCACGGCAGTTAACTCAATGACCGGCCATCAAGCCCCCCTTTTTGTCCGGGTCCTCCGGTTTCATCCCACTGCTAAAGATCCCAACGCGCAAGTGACTTATTGAAATTCAATTGAACTTTATGTTAGTCCCGAAATGACCTAGTTTGTGTCGGGTGGACGTTAAACTCTCAAATTTGTAGGAAATGAAATGAAATGGGACTTAACGTCCTACTGTTCTGCTCCTACTGGGCTAATGAAGACGGGCATACGCCATGCAGTGTGCAATGATGGCATTTTTGTCAGGACAACGGCGCTATGCCCTACTCTTATTTCGAATACCAACTGTCAAGGGCTCTTTGACGTACACACTAATGTGTACACAGAACCTCGATATTGTGTCCCATCCGAACGACTATACTGACAAGTGGACACAGCGCCGAAAAGCCCGATGAACTTTCTCGGCCAACGCAGGGATAGGAACACGGGATCTTCAAGTCCTACTCACTGAGCCAACGTGGCTCCCCAAATTTGTAGGAATTAATGGTGTCCTGTGTTGATCTGATGATGTATTATTACTTCCGGTGATGATGACATGGGCCCTGAATGATAAAAGTTTTCCAGAATGTGATGAGGTCTTGGTAATGCATCGAAATATATCGTTTATTACCCTTTTAGATGGACGAACTTTCTAGAATCGTCATTTGAAAACTTCTTTCACGAAACTTTCTGGAAACCGTGTTCAGAAATAATTGGAAGGTTCTGGAGGGTTCCAGAAAAATTTTCTTTTTTTTAAAAAAAAAGATGAAGATAAAGTCCTTGTTTAATAATCAATAAAACGACATAGTACATGGTTCACATTACATTCACAGCGTGTAACATCATATCTTAGCATTACATTCAAAGTGTGTAACATCATATCTTAGAATCACATTAAAATTTCAAAACAATTATCATACAAAACACTGATTTAATATTGAAAGTTGTACTATATTTTTTTCTATAATTCATTTAGTATAACAAACGGAAACACAAAAAAGTAAAAGCAAAAAAAAAAAAAAAACCCCAAAAAACTAAACAAAAACAAAACAAAGCATTAAGATAGCTAGAGGTATGAAAGGAATACAAGAGGTATGCATACAATAATCATATTGTATAATCCCATTTATTTACTAAGGTTTCGTTTAATTCATTTTCTATCTTGGAATGTCTTAGAATTTCCTAAAACTATAAAAGTCGGACAGACCTTTCTCGGTACTTTGTACAGAATTCAAGGTTTGTCGTAAGTTTCTATTTGACCAACATGGTCTATGTTCCAGATAAACTGCACGTGTGAGTAAGGCGGTGGTTGTTCACTATCTAGGGCATTGGTTCTCAACCCTTTTTTGCCAACGGCACACCTTGGAACACATGACAAAATAGAGGCACACCTGGCTAAATATATATGAAAAATATTTGAATTTTGCAAAATTAAAACATGGCAAGTCATAGACGGCATACAACCGTAGACACAGACTAGTCATAAACACATAGAATGACTCAAACTGAATAAAGAAAAACACAGCTATGAACTGATCAGTAGACACCAGTGAATACTCAATTAGGATCACCTGGTTTTTCGCATTTTCTTAGTGTGCCATTAAACATTTCGCGGCATACTTAGGAAGATCTCGCGGCACATCTGCACACAGGTTGAGAATCACTGATCAAGGGTGTCCATAGTGAGATCCCCGTGTTGGCCCAGAAAGTTCATCGGGGTACTTCTTGTAACTGGTGCAGGATAGACTGAGGGGCTGCCAAGAAACAACGTCTAGTCGTTCGGATGGTTAAAGAACTTTGCAGCAGGAAATCAACGAAGAGAAGGCTGTCCGGGCAAAATGTTCCTCATAGCACATTTCTGTATGGCGTATCCGCGACATCATTAGTCCGCAAACCGCAATGCATTTCCTATCCTGGGAGTCGCTGGTTCGATCCCGGTGTTGGCTGTGAAAGCTGAGGGGCCTGACAAGGACAGCTGTCTAGTTGTTCGGATGGGACGAAACACCGAGATAACAATGTACACATTGGCGTGCACGTAAAAGATCTCTTGGAAATTGAAACTCAACATAAGAGTAGACCATGGCCGTCTTCGGCACCCACTAAACATTTCTTCAAAAAGATTCTCCCTGCTCAAACTTTCCTACAGAACCATAGTCAGATTCTGGATTAATTCAAATCGACAATTTTATTTTTGATCCAATGTAAAGAATTCCTGTCATAATAGATGTAAACGGATTAAAATACGATAATCATTTAATGATTTAATTTGAAAATGGAGAAGCTAGGCTGATTCTTGATTAACAAGTAACATTGCTGCCGTCAATACAAACCAACCTTACCACTAAAAGAACTGAAAAGATTCGGCTAATCAACTGACACAATTTGGAATCACCTAGTCACAAAACTCGATCAGTATATAGCTATGAAATCAAACGAACATATCGGTGGAAATGGTCTCTCAGGAAAGACAGTCGTAAACCGAAGTTGTTTCCAGCGCGGTTTCCTTCTTGTCATTCGTGTGGTAAGGAAGCCGGGCAAGGCACGGTGTCCAGTCGCATAGATATAATGAGAGAGAGAGAGAGAGAGATGAGGTTTAACGTACACTCGACACAAACATCATTTCGGAACTTACATATGGTTTAGTTTTATTTCGATAATCTACTTGAGCGTACTGGTCTTTAACAGTGAGAGGAAACCGGACGACCGTAGAAGCAGGGAATCGAAGCCATGCCACTTGACTCAATTGGACCTTATGATGCAACGCGCACACGTTTACCATTCGCCCACGTAGATTTAAACGGAAAGATGAAATGAAATGGAGTTTAACGTCCTACTGTTCTGCTCCGACCTGGACGAAAATAGGATCACGTTTGTTAAGCTGCTGGCTATGGAAGACAAAACAGCTCTTTATTCAGTGTTCTTATTGTGAAAAGTATATCGGTTAAATGTTTACCATTCTGCTCAATACGCACAAAGATTGAAAGTTCTTCATCATTATTATCTATACTAAATTTCAGCCTCGGGACAGCCCTAGTGTAGCCGCCAACCCTGGGCAGACTGACAGACAGACAAACAAACGATAGTGGCGATGGACTATCACTTCCGGTTTCGGAGTTATGCTGCTTCCGGTTCATGTCTATACACGTGCTACGCCGGGTCAACCGTTAGTATAAACATGTAATCAAATCATTTGATGGGCCTCTTTTTAATCCGATTGAATTCAAACAGGAAAACTATCTACTAAAATTTTATTTTATTTTCTTATTAAAGATACGGTGTTCGATCCCTGCATTGGCCGAGAAAGTTCATCCAGATTTTCCGGCGTGGTTCCCCCTTGTCAGTGTTGCAGGACGGAGGGCCTGACAATGACAGCTGTCTAGTCATTCGGATGAGACGAAAAACCGAGGTCCCGTGTACACATTGGCGTGCACGTAAAAGATCCCTTGACGGTTGGTATTCGATTTAAGAGTAGGCCGTAGTGCCGCTGTCCGGGCATAATTTCCCTCATAGCACACTGTATGGTGTATGCCCGTCTTCATTAGCCCAGTTCGGAGCAAAACAGTAGGACGTTAAACCCTATTTCATTTTATTTCATTTATTAAAGATACATTATAGAAGATAAGATAAAGAGCTGGAAGTTCTCACTATAATAGCTAAAAACTAGATAATGTAAAGGCAATTTGCTGAAAAAAATTCAGTCAAATATATCCACTATGAACCGAGAATTAAGCGATTGAAATTTCGACCTAGACTTGATCATCATTACTAAAGTCTCGGTCATCCATTTCATGATTAAATTATCAATGGAAGTCAAGCAGCAAATGGGATCATAATCCAGTAAATATCACAGGCTAGCGATGCCATCGAGAGTTGATTATGGTCTGGAAAAGTTAATTAAGGTCTAATTAATAATTTAGATAACATTTCAGGCTTAGAGAAAGACCTGCAATTGGCAGATTTAGCTCTTGCATAATGTATGTTTAAATAATCAGTTTCGGTACATTTTTGAGTGGATAAAGACATTAGATATTTGATATGACCAGGATCGTTGAAATCAAATAATATATTGTGCTATTTACGTTAACATTCCTGCACCAAATTATAGAGTTATGTGTTTGATGCACAGCTGTTGCGATTTATCAATATCATATTATCATATTCGACCAACAGGTCTAACAAATACAAAGGCCTAGAAAAATATACCTGTGTTTATGGTTACATGTAGGTCTATTTGGCCAGGCAAAATGGTGCCGTTCGGTCGGAATTTATTTGTATCTTTTTTTTTGTGACGTTTGTATTACGTATTATTGGTATTTTGGGCTTAATTACTGAGTACGGTTCTTCAATATAATACAGAAATGTCAGTGTTGAAATTAGTCGTAGGGTTGGGAATTGTGGAAACAAAGTTTACGGTCGGCGATGTCTGCTAAAAAATATGGTCGCCCTGGTAACCGTAAGCATGGGTATGTTTTATTGTGGCCTAATATTTCTCAAGCTCTATCGAACAGAAGACTTGGATTCCTTCATGGTAGGTTACATAAGAATACAGCTAATTCACACAGGACACGTAACGTATAATATTAGCAGTAATAAGCACTGTATTTCCACCATGGATTTAGGAGTTGATTTGTGAAACAAGCATCATCCAGTTGCAATATAATTAAGTATATATTCCTTCTCTTTTCCGTATTTGACCGATGAGTTTAACTGCCACATCTCCATACGGGGGCCTGTTTCACGAAATTTTAACTAAGATAAAATCCAAATTTTAGTAATTTGATTGGATAATATTAGATTGATATTAGTCCTTAGCCAATCAAAATTGAAGTATCTACTAAAATTTGGATTTTATCTTTAGTTAAAATTTCGTGAAACAGGGCCCTGATGTCTTATAAATTGTT
Source organism: Patella vulgata (assembly GCF_932274485.2). Lineage (NCBI taxonomy): Eukaryota > Metazoa > Mollusca > Gastropoda > Patellidae > Patella > Patella vulgata. Next base: position 84,629,950 of record NC_065879.2, read on the forward strand.
TGAATGGCATTAAGTAATTGAACTGGAATATACGGGTCACAATTCTATGGAATATACTGTAATTACTGCTTAATTATTAATGCATCGCCATACAGTGTGCTATGATGGAAATTTTGCCCGGACAGCGGCGCTATGACCGATTTTTATATCGAATTCCAACTGCAAAGAGATCTTTTGCGTACACGCCAGTATTTACTCAGGACCTCGGCTGTTCGTACAATCCGAACGACTAGAATGCTGTCCTTGCCAGGCCCTTCATCCTGCACCACTGATAAGTGGAAACCACGCCGGAAAATCCCGATGATAATTGTCAAATGAACATCACCCTGTTTCAATATGATTAAGCTGTTAAAGAAAGGGTTAGGAAATGTGGACGGCCTACTGTTTTGATTGATTCCAATTATCTTGTTCGTCAATAAGAGTGGCTAATTGGGCAAGGCGCTGGCTCGCTAGACTGGAGGTCGGGTGTTCGATCCATGCATTGGCTGAGAAAGTTCATCCAGATTTTCCGGCGTGGCTCCCCCTTGTCAGTGATGTAGGACGGAGGGCCTGACAAGGACAGCTATTTAGTCGTTCGGATGGGACGAAAAACCGATGTCAGGTGTACACATTGGCGTGCACGTAAAAGATCCATTGGCAGTTGGAATTCGACATAAGAGTAAGTAGTGCCGCTGTCCGGGCAAAATTTCCCCGATAGCACACTATGGCAGATGCCCGTCTTTATTAACCCAGTTCGGAGCAGAACAGTAGGACGTTAAACCCCATTTCATTTCATTTATTTCGCCAATAAGGGAAATGATGTTAATTAATATGAAAAAACTTCATGTGTTCCATTATTACTTTTACACCAAAGTCACATTATCGTCATCTGGTACCGCCTCTACGACAACTATAGTATAGTATAGGCTATGATAAAGGTCCCACTATCCTACACCGAGACGGGCGTATGTCATTCAGTGCTATAGGGGATATTGTGTCTGGGCAGCAGATTCGAGGCCTATATCGAATTCCAACTGTCACGGATTTTTTTTACGTGCACGTTAACGGTGCACTTGACCTCCATATAGTGTTGTTCTGAATATGGTATCATTACTAAAATTAAGCTGCAGTTGCCGAGTGTTGTCAGTGGTAAAGGGTTGACGTATAGTCGTTCGGATGGGACGTAAACCCGAGGTTCCATATAAACATTGACAGTTAGAATTCGAAACAGGCCTCATTTCCCCAGTCGGTTAACAAAAGTAGGGCGTTAAACCTCGTTTCATTTAAACAGAAGATTGTGCATCCAGGGCCATAACTAGCTCAGAGCAACGAGGAGGGCGGGAGGTGTTCTCAGGGGTGCCGTAAACTTGACGGACAATGTATATCTATTGTTTTTATGGTCGACGATATTTTAACAAGGAGGAGGGGGATCATAATTTGTACATGGGGGGTGGGGGGGGGTTCGCCCACCCTGCGCCCCCACCCCACCCCTAGTTACTGGCCTGTGTGCATTACTTGACTTACAAAATTCAGTTCCGACAATGCCGTGTAGAATAATATTACAGACTGTGGAAAACATCTAACGTTTGCCTAAATGAGCGAAATGTAGCTTATGCTATACAGAAATGAAATGAAATGGGGTTTAACGTCCTACTGTTCTGTTCCTAACCTGGGCTAATGAAGACGGGAATACACCATACAGTGAGCTATGAGGGAAATTTTGCCCGGGCAGCGGCGCTACGGCCTACTCTTTTAAGTCTTATATCGAATTCCAACTGCCAAGGGATCTTTTACGTGCACGCCAATGTGTTCACGGGACCTCGGTTTTTCGTCCCATCCGAACGACTAGACAGCTGTCCTTGTCAGGCCCTCAACCCTGCATCACTGACAAGGGGGAACCACGCCGGAAAATCTGGATGAACTTTCTCGGTCAATGCAGGGATCGAACTTATGCTATACGCTTGTCTTGTGTAATTGTTTGTGTGTGGTGTGGCCCCCTGCACTTGCTATATAATATGTAATGAATTTGAATATCATTATGTTTCATTAATTTATTTTACAGAAACTCGTTACAGAATAAGAAAAAAAAATGAAAGAAAAAAAAAAAAAAATTCCGACGAGACGGATTTGAACCATCGACCTAAGGATGACAGATTTCGATAACCACTACAGTCCTCCGCTCTACCAACTGAGCTATCGTCGGGTTACATCAGCTGGAAAATTTATCGAGCCATTCCTTGATGTAGTATTATTAGTTGCATTTTCACAAAATACAAGTTGTTTTGTCACTGAACAGCGATCTTAAATTATACTTATAATATCCATGACATTCAAAACCCATTTGGCTCAACACGGTAACAGAATGTTTACAAATATTATTAACACATCAATGCTAGTGCGCATGTCTGAGTTAGAGCAGCGTGTGTGTTGTCTCGAGACGATAATCAAAGTGTAGGCTATTATTGCTCGAGGTTAAATATACGTAAATAATTTTCTTAAACATGCCAATAACTTAGGAAACAAGGGTATTATACACAGAAATGTATCTTAAAAGTATGACGATAAATAAATGCACACACAGCCTTTTTAAGTCTATACTAATACTATAGCTTAATCACTTAATGAAATTCTAACAATTATAACACACTCGTGGCTATTGTCACCTTTAAGCTTTTTTAAAATACAGATAAATCTTTAGTTGGAGAAATCATTTCAATTAGTGGTTTAGAATTGTGAATTTAAACCGTCAATTGTTCTCAGTTTTACTGATACTCGTACAGTAACTGTTCGTGTACTATAAGGGACTCAAGGGAGACAACTCTTAATATCTTACTACTAACAGGGATCAGACCAGTAAATGTATCCCTATTGAATCAATTCCATGAACTGTTTTGGCCTATAGAAATTTTATTTAACATTTCATAACCACAAAGAGCTCAATGTGACAATCACTTATTACAAATATTGATGGAGGTTAGCATTTTCGATTTTTTTTTAACGCAGTAGCTCTTTCCGACAAAATTTCTCTTTTAGTACACTGTATGGCGTATGTCCGTGACTGTTTACGTTTAATTCCAGACCGAAAAGTCAACACAAATTGTGATTGCAGAGTGGGTATCGGGCGAGGGGTGGGTGCGAGTGGTGGACAGGGATATAGGCTTGCTCTAAAGAGAGGGATTAATCTGTCATGGAGCCCAAGTCCAAATGGCATAGTAGAATATTCAGCTCCTATACCGGACCATCCATCCGTAGCCATTATTCAATATCTTAAAGTGGCTAGATCCCACATCTACCACTGAAACATCAAATCGGGTTGCTGACAATTTCAAAATAAATTTGCTACTCGTAAATGAAGAAAGATACACCATCCTCAACATGCCAGTGACACTCAAGGATTGAAATTTGCAATACATCGATAAAGCTATAAACGTACTGCCTTTTAATATCTTGTGGCATATCCATTGGGTAAGAACATTGTCACTTTAAAATTTTACATAAAATGAAATAGAATTTAACTGTTCAAATTTGGGGTAATTTCTAGACTGTAGAATAATCACTGATTTGCTGAATAAGACATTACACCAATTCATACAGAATTAATGAAATCATTACCATGGCATATCGCATATAAAGTTACGTGGCGAGCTTTAATGAAGGGTTCATTCAAATAGTGACAAACTGAGCAATATTCGTTATCAAGTCGTGCATTTAGAAATACCAGATATTCGCAGAGGGGTTTTCTGTCTGTAGCCTCGCTTGAAACACCTTTTTTGTCGCGATTGTCATTTATACATTCAGTTACAGAGCGAAATGTTCTCGCTATAATAGTTACAAAATAGATACTGGCAAGAGAATATACTGAAAATTTCCGTGTCAAATTACCTCCCTATCTGTGATAAAATTATAGTCTAGCCTCGGTTATCATTACTACCATTGTTACAATAAGAAACAAAGTCTTGATTATCCAACCCATTTATACAGTAACCGAATCGACCACAAAAAGTATTTAAATATACTTATCTCGCAGACATCCGATGGCATCAATAAACGATTATAGTCATGGTAAGTTAATTAATGTCTGAATAATAGTTTATATAAAATTTAAGGTCTAAAGAAAGACCTGCAATGGGCAGATTTAGCTCTTACATAATGTATGTTTAAAATAATTATGATGTTGGTTAATCGAGGGATTTGAATGATTGTTTAGACCAAATAAGAATTTGAAAGTAAACTGGAGAGAATATGACCAGAGGTTAGAGAGAGAGAGAGAGAGAGAGAGAGAGAGAGAGAAATCGGGTTTAACATCCAAAAACTAGGTCATTTCGGGACTAACATATGGTTTAATTTTATTTCAATAATTCGCTTGCGCGTAGGGTCTTTAGCAGTGGGAGGAAACCGGTGGATGGGTAGAGGTACGAGGTTGTCACGTACAACCGGGGATTCGAAACCACGCCAGTTGACTCAATGACAGGCCTTATGATACAGCACGCACGTGCTAACCATTCGGCCATCCATTCCCCCCCCCCCCCCGAGGTTAGAGAGTAAAATAACCTATAATTTAACGTATACCATATGGTATGAGTATATTGCTTAATACCACGTTAGTAATTACTACACGTACTAAAAGCTTTGTTTATATTTGTATAAGTATTTGTAATAGGTTGTAGGTTATTAGTCAGTGGTCTGTTTCCAATAAATACAAGGGGGTGGTCTTATTCTGACTGAGATGGGGTAATTAACATTTAGAATGCATGTATAAATTATCTTGTAGAACTCTATACTACCAGCAGAAATTTCCGTTCTCAGAGAAAAATATCTTCTAAAATCTCCAGTTATTAACTTACAACTTTGAAAACATGCCCTTTCTTATATTGGTCTTTTACTGTGGAATGGACTACCACAGTCAATTTTACCAACTGTGGGCCATTTTAAATCCCAAGACATTCTTGTTTCACAACCCTGATCTGTGAATATGAATATTAAAACCATCAGCGCCTTAGAAACTGTTTTTTAGTATTAACGCGCTATATCAATAACGATATTATTATTATTATTATTATAAAACATACATTATGCAAGAGCTAAATCTGCCTTTTGTAGGTCTTTCTTTAGGCATGAAATGTTATATAAACTATTAATTAGACATTAATTAACGTATCCAGACCATAATCAACTCTCGATGTCAACGCTAGCCTGCGATAATTGTTGGATTATGATCCGATTTGCTGCATAACTTTCCTTCTCGATTTAACGATTAAATGGATAATCGAGACTATGATTTTTGTCGTACCGACTTTAGTAATGATGACCGAGGCTATGCGGAACTTTCGATCACTTATTTCTCGGTTCATAGTGGATCAATTTGACTGAAATTTTCAGCAAATTGCCTTTACATTATCTAGTTTTGAACTATTATAGTGAGCTCTGCCAATTCGTTATCGAATCTCCCATAATGTATCTTTAAGTAAAATATAATGGGATTTAACGTACTACTTCCGCAGAGACTGGTTTTATGAGGACGAACATACGCCATACAGTGTGCTATTAGGTAAATTTGGTCCGGATATCGGCACTACGGTCTACTCTTATTAAGAATTCCAACTATCAAGGGTTCTTTTACGTGCACGCGGACGTGCACAGGGGAGCTCGGGTTTTGGTCCCATCCTAACGACTAGACACTTTTCAAGGTGAAACCACGCCTTTCACTCTATGGGGGTATTATAAATATTTGGGTATTAAATCATTTAAAATACATAAGTGAATTAATGGACCCACCCCAGTAAAACTACGATCCGGACTTGTCGCTCCTATTTGGCATTAGATACGAGGTTGACATTAATTCCATGCAAATGACATTTGTAGCTATATATACTTTTCACACATAACTTGATTATTTTATTATTCCAACATGTCTATTGATGAAAGAAAAACAGTTTTTTTTATTGAAGTAAAGAAAGCGAATAGAGTTGAATGAAGGCGGGTATAAGTCAATTCGTCTGCGGTTGGGGAAGGGGGGTGGATGGCCGAATGGTTAGCACCTACGCGCTGTATCATAAGGTCTGTCATTGGGTCGAGTATAGTCGCCTGTCCAACCTCGTGTCCTCCGGTTTCCCCCCACTGCTAAAGACCCCTACGCACAATCGAATTATTGAAATAAAATTAAACCATATGTTAGTCCCGAAATAACCTGGTTTGTGTCGCGTGGACGTTAAACCCCATTTCTCTCGTGTCCTCCGGTTTCCTCCCACTGCTAAAGACCCCTACGCACAATCGAATTATTGAAATAAAATTGAACCATATGTTAGTCCCGAAATGACCTAGTTTGTGTCGAGTGGACGTTAAACCCCATTTCTCTCCCCCCTCTCTCTCTCTCTCCATTTTTTCACATCTGTGCCGATATGTCATATCTACCCAAATACACCTGATTAGTACTAATGATATTAACATCTGTACCGAAACGCACTCAAAGTTAATTTCAATAATTATTGTTAATTACTTAAGCAACCTATGAGATTGACTGTACAAGTAATTGAGGATTTTAACATGAGAGTTAATAGTTATTATAATTATGTAGTCTACTGTATAATATTTTTTTCTTTAGTATTATCCATAGCGCTATTAACATTTAAAGTAGCTAGGTCTCTAACTCATTATCGTCCAAAGTCTTCGACATTGAAAACACGAATTATTTGTCATTTTAAATCAACATTGATGCCTTGATCTTTCCGGAAAATGATGGGCTTCTGATATCCAATATTTAAGACAAAATAAACATTTTACCACTGGTACACGATATGCGTTTCTGCGCCATTTGTAATAAGGGACTCTAAGAAAGAGGCTAGACATATTCCACAAGTCATGTTAAACGGTGGCGCGATATTCTTATCTGGAGAAAATGCGCAATAAATACTAAAGGTGTAGACTTGAATATCCGGACGTTAGAGATTACCATTCAATTGAGACTTCTCGCGTATTTCGCCGAACATAACTGATTTGAAATTAAAGTGAAAACAGAAACCATTGAATGTAAATCAATTTATATATATTCATATTACATTATTATTATATGCGTAGCGACCCATTAGTGTCAATTTCTAGGTCCCAAATATTAGTGATTTAGCTCCTTTAAACTGTACAGAGGACAGATTTTACAAGGGTTGGGCTGGTTAAACTTTCACAAATAAATTTTAATTCGTGTTATATAATATCAAAATTAACCTTAAATTAACCAGGACCCGCCTTTTGAACGGAATCTAAAACCGCCCAATTCAGATATTTTAGTTCACAAACTGATGAGGTGCTCCCACCTCCAAGGTACGTTTGGAGTATGGCTATTACTCATCACAAAGCAACAGGGGTCTCGAAAATGAATGTATGACGTCTCATTTTTTTTTAAAACCATAACCCTAAATCCGCCCAGTTCAGACCCTTTACTTTGACAAATAATTAGGTGATTGATCCCCTCCGCCATTCTTCGTTTGGATTATGGCCACTACTGATTAAGAAGCAGCAGAGGTCACGAAAACAAAAGTATGACGTCTAGATCATATCTGTTTTTAACCTTAATCCCCAAACCGCCCAATTCAGAATTTGAGTTCCCTAAGCGACGGATTGTTGTTGTTCTTCTTCTACTTGGTATTTAACGTCCGCTTCCACCGAAGGTGAGATATCGCAGACACTTGTTCTCATCTTAGCGCATGTACAGTGGTTGAGAAGGCTCTTTCCTGTGGGAGAAAACCGGTGTAAGCCCAGATGTTGAGAAGGCACCTCTATCTCCAAGCCACATACGCTCACACCAGGCATCGAAACAACGAACGCAAGCCAGAGGTTACGGGCCACCTAGAGCTTGAAGCGCTAAACTCTAGACTACTAGGCTATCCTAACCAATGAGTTGATCGACCCCCTCCCAATATATGTTTGAACTATGAACACTAGGGATTACGAAGCGGTAGAAGTCCCAAAATGGAATTTCGGAAGTCTCGATATACTTTTTCGACATGCTAACCCTAACCAGTTAGTCCCTGTTAGTTCTCTCGGTGATGCCCCCCCCCCTCCAATGTACGTTTGGAGCAGTGGTTCTCAACCCTTTTTTGCCAACGGCACACATTGGAACGCATGAAAAAATAGCGGCACACCTGGATAAATATATATGAAAAATATTTTAATTTTGCAAAATAAAAACATGGTAAGTCATTAGGTATACAACTGTAGACACAGACTAGTGATAGACACATAGAATAACTCAAACTAAATAAAGAAAAACACAGCTATGAACTTACAAGTAGTCACCAATGAATACTCAATTGGGATCACGTGGTTTTTCGCATTTTCTTAGTGTGCCGTTCATAATTTCGTGGAACACTAAGTAAGATCTCGCGGCACACTTGGTTAAGAATCACCGGTTTGGAGTATGGCCACTAATAGTTACGAAGCAGCAGGGGTCTCGAAATCGATGTCGTAGCTCTTATTGGCGTTTACTGACCAATATTAGATTATGAATTGTGTTTTTAACTTCGACAATTATGGATATGTATATTGTAATTCCTAAAGATTGGATATGAGGAACCCATATTTTCACGATAAGATAACATCATCAAATATTAATAGAAATAGACGAAAGTTAAATTCTAATTAATGTCGACGATTATGGATACTATTGAATTAGAGATTTAGTCAATTTAAACATACATTATGCAAGAGCTAAATCTGCCTATTGCAGGTCTTTCTTTAGGTCTGACATGTTATCTAAATTATTAATTAGACATTAATTAACTTATCCAGACCATAATCAACTCTCGATGGCATCGCTAGCCTGCAATGTTTATTGGATTAGGTTCCGATTTGCTGTTCGACTTCCATTCATAATTTAATCATTAAATGGATAATCGAGACTATGTTTTTTTTATCCTACCGACTTAAGAACTGATGATCGAGGCTAGGCGGAAAATTCAATCGCTAAAATCGCGGTTCATAGTGGATCAATTTGATTGAAATTTTCAGCAAATTCCCTTTACAGTATCTTGTTTTTAACTATTATAGTGAGAAATGCCACCTCTTTATCTAATCTACCATAATGTGTCTTTAACCGTACATCCATGTCGTAATTACGGCATTCAATTTTATATAAGTTCTTTATATAACAGTTAAATGTACTGTGATACGTTCAACAGATAAGTAAGATACGTCATCAAAAAGAACGGTGTCACATCTCTAGAGTATAGCCTGCCTGATAAACGTAGTCTGTAAAACTCATTTAAGTAGAACACTCTCCCCAGTCTGCAAGAAAAAATTATATGAGGTTTGAATTAGAACAATTATTACATATAAGTAAGTACATAGAAAAATTAAAGGTCCAACTACACATGAGGTTTTAATTAGGATAGATAGAACGCTTAAAGGTCCCACTATACATCACTGTTTCCTCAGAGGTAGCCAGCAGATAAGAACGGCTACCAAGACCATATAAAAAAATACATAAAACCAAATAAAACCAAACCAAACAATATTAATAATGTGGTTGAACTGTCACCGCACGATTGAATGAGAGGGTTGATTGTGGAAAAGGTGGCACTTATTAAAGATGTGCTCGGCGGGGGGTGACATTGCTCACCTCCTCTGCGTTTTCTTGTGAATGTAGAGGGATGTAATACGTCTGATTCTGTCCGACTTACCGCTTGACTTCCTATGAACACTAGACCAAGATCAACGTCCACAAGTTGATGAATAAATAGTCAACTAGACTGGCTTAAGGATACACTATAGGAGATTCGATAACTAGTTGACAGTTCTCACTATAATAGTTTAAAAACTAGATAATGTTAAGGCAATTTGCTGTAAATTTCATTCAAATTTATCCACTATGAACCGAGAACTAAGCGGTTGAAATTTCCGCCTAGCCTCGATCATCATTACTAAAGTCAGTACGACGAAAAGCATAGTCTCGATTATCCATTTAATCGTTAAATCGTGAACGAAAGTTATGCAGTAAATCGGCTCACAATCCACTAAAGATCGCAGGCTAGTGATGCCATCTAGAGTTGATCATGTTCTGGATAGGTTAATTAATGTCTAATTAATAATTTAGATAACATTCCAGGCCCTAAGAAAGACCGGCAATAGACAGATTTAGCTCTTGCATAATGTATGTTTAACTAACTGATATACCAGAATGGTTAACGCATGCGGTTTGCATCATAAGGTCTGTCATTGAGTCCAGTGGCGTGGTTTCGATTCCCCGGTTGTATGTGACAAGGAGTAGGGTCGCGTGTCCAACCCCGTGAGTTTTCTCCGGGTCCTCAGGTTTCCTCCCACTGCTAAAGACCCGTACGCGCAAGCGAATTGTTGAAATAATATTGAACCATATGTAAGTCTCTCTCTTTCTCTCTCAAATATTTATCGAAGCGATAACAAACAGGTGATTGTTTTCCTATAAATGGTTGTTTTTAGTGACAGACACGTATAAAGTACTTGCGATATATCGGAAACATTATAGGAAATGATAGGATATAATACTTAAACTTTATATAAAATAAGTCAAGCATCAAAATAAAAGGTGACGCCTCATAGAAATGAAATGAAATGGGGCTTAACTTCTTACTGTCCTACTCCGAACTGGGATAATGAAGACGGGCATACGCCATACAGTGTGACGGATAGCGGCACTACGGCCTACTCTTTATCGGATTCGAACTGCCAAGGGATCTTTTACGTGAACGCCAATGTGTACACGGGACCTCGGTTTTTCGTACCATCCGAAAGATTAGACAGCTGGCCTTCTCAGGCCCTCCGTCCTGCATCGCTGACAAGGGGGAACCACGTGGGTAAATCTGGATAAACATTCTCGGCCAATGCAAGGATCGAACAGCGTCTTACCCACTTAGCCAACGTGACCCCCTCTCATAGAAATGCAAACATAACAGGTTTAAAATATTCTGCTTTCGTTTCATAGTGGCTAAGCATGCTTAACTCCAGCACTTTAACACATCCAATATACAAAACAATCCCCAGAAATGTCCTGATCTAAAACAATAATGAATATCTACAGCATTTAAAACAAAAATCAAAAACAAGAACAGTCTAACTTTAACTTCATCTAGTTCTTTTTTTTTCTAGTGGCAGATCGTTCCACTCTGTTGGGGCTGAAAAGTAAAAGGGGATTTGATCTAATGTACCTTTAAGGACTTTGTTATTTACAGACCTGAAGTCACTCACAGGAATATAAGATAGTTAGAGCACACTTATATGGTGTCGTGATGTCGAGTTGTCGGGTTGTCGTAGTTTCGGGTTAAAATGTCGTGATGTCGGATTGTCGCCTTATGAAGGGCGACACCACGACATCACGACATGATACCAATCAGCCACCATACATTTAAGTATGCCAAGGCCACTAAAACACTGGAATGTATAGCACCAAAATGGATTCTATAACTAACAGGTAGAAATTCAAGTTCTTTAAAAGTTGGTGTTATGTAACTGTAACGATGACCAATAGATACTATATACTTGCTCTTGTGATCTGGATCAGTTACGAAGTTAAAAAGGCACAGGCTCACTGGCCAAGTGGTTCGAACGGGTCCCTAGTTCAAGTCTGGTATTGGTCGAGAAAGTTCATCGGGATGTTACAGCGCTACCCCCGTCCCCGACCCCACCCCATCCAATCCATCCAGTGACACAGAACGTTAAAGAACGGCGTCTATTATTTGTTCGAATTGGGGGAAATACCGATGTCCTATGTACACCTACTCGGGCACTGAAAAGAACCCTTGGTTGTGGGAATCCGACAAAGATTATAGGCGAAACGCCACTGTCCAGGCAACAATCTCGTTGCAGTTGAGAAACAAGAGCAGGTGGTGAACCAGCTAGTAATGTATTACTCGAGTCTATTCTGGAATAAAGACAAGGAAGTAGGATCGTCTGTCCCACCTCATGAGTTTTCTCCAGGCCCCCCGCTTTCCTCCCACTGCTAAAGACCCCTACGCGCAAGCGAATTATGTAAGTAACATTGAACTATATGTTAGTCCCGAAATGGCCAGTTTGTAACGAGTGGACGTTAAATTATTGAAGTAAAATTGAACTTCTGGTATAAAATAAAACCAAGTCCGAACAATCCAAACCATTAGACAAAATTCGAAGTCCTAAAAAAAACAGTAAAGGCAAAATAGTGTAATCAGCAAATGGACTGTTCACCGTGTGCAAAATACACGACAAACAGTGGTAACAGGTGTCCGGAAGAGTAAGGTTACCCTGCCTGGCTCCACACCCCATGTTCTATATACGTAACTAACTGAGGAAGTTGACCTTTAAAGAATGACTGAAAGTAACTAGTATAAAATCTATAATGTCAACCAGTGTAAAGAATTTTAATATTCAGGTTATCTTTGCCAAAATGTTGGAGTTATTCTATGTTAATATATTAATCATGTTAATTATTATTGCTGATTAATCTATTTAAATAGCCTGTTATTCAGTTTGATATATAATACACGTTGTAGTTTTATCATAAAACATGCCGATAGAGGGGGCAATAAACGAGGAGCAAGGTCATCAAAGGTCGACCGTTCGCTAGGTCGAGATAAAGACTGTGCTCTGATTGGGAACATTGGGTATCAAGCTAAATGAAGGAAATGAAATGAAATGGGGTTTAACGCCCGACTGTTCTGCTCCTTTACTGAGCTAATGAAGACGTGCATACGCAATACAGTTTCCAATGAGTGAAATTTTGCCCGGGCAGCGGCACTATGGCCTACTCTTATATCGAATTCCAACTTACATCTTTTACGTTCACGCCAATATATACATGGAGTCTCGGTTTTCGTCCGATCCGAACGATTAGACAACTCTCCTTGTCAGACCCCCGTCCTGCACCATTGACAAGGGGAAAATACGTCGGAAAGTCCCGATGAACTTTCTCGGCCAATGCAGGGATCGAGCGCGCGAACTCCAGGTTAGCGAGCCACTTAGCCACCGTGGCTCCCAGCAAAACGATGGAAATAATTCGAAGTTTCAATGAATTATATAGTCAATATATTCCAATCCTGTAAAATTAAATGATTTGGTGTTTAACGTCCCTCATTTCTGCACGGAGCCACGGTGGCTAAGTGAGTAAGACGCTGGCTCGCTGGTCTGGAGGTCGCGTTTTGCTCACGGTATTAGCCGAAAAGGTTCATCGGAATTTCCCGGCGTGCTTTCCCCTTGCCAATGGCGCAGGATGGGGACCTGACAAGGACAGGCTGTCTAGTCGTTCGGATTGGACAAAAAAACACTTAGTTACTCACGTAGCCACGGCGGCTCCTCAATGAACAAAGTAAAATTCAAATGAAGTGAACATGCACTATATGACGTCACGACGATAAATTTAAATATTATATTTGTTTTCTTAATTCAAAAACCGGTTTGTATATTTAAAATACGGATTAGTTTTTAATTTTAAGCCACTTCTCGTTTTATTTTTTTTAATGTAAAATCTGTAAATGCTTTCAGCCAAGTATGATACAGCATGCTGTTATTAAGTAGAAAGACAACCAGAGTGCGATACGTAATGATATTACAGAGAACAAAATACCGCTATAGACTGCGATGCTTTTCTTTCAATGATACGATATCTGAAAGCTTATATATCGCGAAATTTGTCTACAGGCGATACTAACTTCTGAGTTCTGTCCAATCTGATTAAAAAACAGCTCCTATTTCGTTTCGTTATTTATAGTTCAAAATTTCGTTTTACTTGTCTTACTACACTTGAGTTGACCCACGTTAAGATGTAAGGGAGTAACCAATAAAACAGACTGTTACGGCGCGTTTTGGTGTGAGGTGCACGGAACTGTGGGTAACCCACTAGAGACAGCAACGCTGACTGGTTAATCAAATGTCTGGCGTCATAGGGTGAAACCCCGCTTGTATGACCTCTGACGCGACCTTCCGCTACAACTGGTCAGATCTTCATGTAGAAATTCAATAGGCATTTTCCTTTACTGATCTAAATGATTCATATAAATGATAAAGCGTTCACAAGGCTCAACAAAGTGAAACAATGAGCCATAACTCTAGAAGTAATTCATGGAAACCGTTGAAATTCAATAACCACTATATATAGCCATTAATATTATATATTTATACGTCGCAGGTTACATCCAAAAGTGCATGTGTCATAGCGCTATATAATGGGTTTTTTTTCCTTCTTGGAAAAATAAATTTGACCTTATATTACCGTCTTAAAAAAAAAATACATTCCCATATGACATTTTAGACGACATATGGAACGTCTCCCTAATTTAAATTTTAAAAGGGGCATTAGAGCATTTCAACAGAAATAAATAAATTTGAAATTATTCCTCTTCTTAGCAAAAACAAAATAAATAAATTCCCATATGTTATATCAGACGTCATATGGCACGATTCCATATTTAAACACTTTAAAGAGACATTAGTGCTCGTTCCTCCACGTTAATTTCCCACGTAATACATTAGAAACTATACGGTCCGTCTCCACGTTTTACAATTTCAAAGCGAAACTAGTTCTTTTCGACAGAAATAAATAAATTTGTGATTGTTTCTTTTCTTAACAAAAATTAATTTCCCACATGATATTAGAAGCCATACATCCCACCTCCACATTTTAAAATTTTAAAGAGACATTATTGCTTTTCAAAGACGAATTTAATATCATTTTTTCCTTCATGATTGAGTTGTTTAAAATAATCATGTGATGCATATCAACTATTAAAATATCTATTTGACACAGATGGCTGAACTTCTAGAGCTAAATTGCGACCAGGTTCTATCATAAAAGTTCTAAGGTATCTCTTCTTTTTATTTTTTGAGTGTAAACAAATTTATCTTTAACTGACATATCCAGTTTTCTCTCCATGCCATGCGCTAGGTATCTCCACGACAGGGCCTACAACATCCAACAGTCTATCAGCCTCATCGCAAATACCAATGATGTCATTGCCCGTTTCCAGACTGGTCATTGACGTTGCGTAAATCATCGATGATGCTGTGGCGTACAGAAACTCTCGAACTTGGGCAATATTCCTGAATAAAATAAAAGATGCATGATAATCACTAAAAATTTGTCGATATATAAGATCTTATAAATTATAATATTGTTGAAATAATTGTCGTAGATTAATAAACTTCTTTTTTTTTGTAGATTAATATAGCTTACTTTTATTTTTCGTAGATTAATATAACTTACATTTTTTTTCGTAGATTGATATAACTTACATTTTTTTCGTAGATTAATATAACTTATATTTTATTGTCGTATTTTTAACTTGACTAAAATGATCTTAACTTCTAGCTGGTTCGTAGATTATTATAACTTACATTTTCTTTTCGTAGATTAATATAGTTTACTTTTATTTTTCGTAGATTAATATAACTTACATTTTTTTGTTCGTAGATTAATATAGTTTACTTTTATTTTTCGTAGATTAATATAACTTACATTTTTTTGTTCGTAGATTAATATAGCTTACTTTTATTTTTCGTAGATTAATATAACTTACATTTTTTTTCGTAGATTAATATAGTTTACTTTTATTTTCGTAGATTAATATAGTTTACTTTTATTTTTCGTAGATTAATGTAACTTACAGTTTTTTCGTAGATTAATATAACTTACATTTTTTTTCGTAGATTAATGTAACTTCCTTTTTTTTCGTAGATTAATATAACTTATATTTTTTTGTCGTATTTTTAACTTGACTAAAATGATCTTAACTGCTAGCTGGTTCGTAGATTATTCTAACTTACATTTTCTTTTCGTAGATTAATATAGTTTACTTTTATTTTTCGTAGATTAATATAACTTACATTTTTTTGTTCGTAGATTAATATAGTTTACTTTTATTTTTCGTAGATTAATATAACTTATATTTTTTTGTTCGTAGATTAATATAGCTTACTTTTAATTTTCGTAGATTAATGTAACTTACAGTTTTTTCGTAGATTAATATAACTTACATTTTTTTTCGTAGATTAATGTAACTTCCTTTTTTTTCGTAGATTAATATAACTTATATTTTTTTGTCGTATTTTTAACTTGACTAAAAGGATCTTAACTGCTAGCTGGTTCGAAGCCAGTGAATATTCTTAGTTTTAACCAATCAAAAAGTGAGACAGAGCGTGAGAAAGAGACATGTCAATGACATTGGGAAAATCAAGATAACAGATTTTTTTTTTTTTTTTTAATTTTTTTTGCTGACTTAGAATTATTAAAAGATTAAAACTGTATGTATTAAAAAAAATGACCAGATACTATTAGTAATTATCGTTTTAAACATGCATTAAAAATGCGAGAACTAAATCTGCCTATTGCAGGTCTTTCTTTAGGCCTAAAATGTTATCTAAATTATTAATTAGACATTAATTAGTGGATTATGAGCCGATTTACTGCATAACTTTCCTTCACGATTAAATGGATAATTGAGACTATGCTGTTTATCTTACTGACTTTAGTAATGATGATCAAGGCTAGTCGGAAATTTCAACAGCTTAGTTCTCGGTTCATAGTGGATCAATTTGAATGATATTTTCAGCAAATTCCCTTTACATTATCTAGTTTTTAACTATTATAATGAGAACTGCCAACTCGTTATCGAATCTCCCATAATGTATCTTTAATTAGTATACTTGAATAACGATATCTTTATTCCAGCAATTGGAATATATCTTTAAAAAAATAAATAAATAAAAGGGGTTACCCCTTTAAAAAAAGCGGTTGTTAACATTGCATTATGTACTTAACAGATGTTTTTTTTATCTAGTTTTAAAATCTAAAGGGTAGGTTTTGTTCATTCAAGGAAGGGAAATATTACTTTAAAAAAAATGGTGAGATAATAGTAATTATTGTAATAATTGTTTTATTAATTGTTTATATTAATTGTTTATATTAATTGGCGGTGAATTACACCAAAACATTTAAAAAAAATCCAACTATACTTAAAGAAGAAATAAGATGAAGGAAACGACACTTAAAAATAGAATCTGTTTAACAGAGAGAGAGAGCGAGAGAGAGAGAGAGAGAGAGAGAGAGAGAGAGGGATTACGGGACTAACATATGGTTCAATTTTATTTCAATAATTCGCTTGCATGTAGTGACCTTTAGCAGTGGGTGGAAACCGGAGGACCCGGAGTAAACCCACGAGGTTGGACACGCGAACCTGCTTCTTGTCACGTACAAACGGGAAAGACCAGCGACCCTACTGTTTGCCACGTTCAAGCAGGGAATCGAAACCCCGCTACCTGACTCAATGACAGATCTTATGATTGCACGCGCGCGCGTTAAACCATTCGACCACCCAACCCCCCGTTTCCTGTTTTAGTTAATGAAGTTTGACAGCAACAAACTATATTCTAATTACAGAAATTAAAACCTCATATTACGACTGCTAGCTTTTTCTGATAAAACTCTGTTTAAGTAGTGTGAGTGTTGCATCATTGTAAAGCTTCTTCTATAATTTGAAGGAGCCACACTGGCTCGGTGAGTAAGACGGTTTCGATTCCACTATTGACTGGCACAGTTCCTCGGGATTTTCCGTCGTTTTCCCCTTGTATGCCTACACATTGACGTGAAGGTAAAAGAAACCTTGACGGTTGGAATTCTAAATAAGTGTCGTTGTCCGGACAACATTTCTCTCATAGCACACTCTTTGGCATAGGACGTTAGACCCCATTGCATTTCATTAGGGCGCTAAGGACTGTTATCAAAAGTTGGCCGAGAAAATTCGTCGGGAATTTTCAGATGTGACTTCCCGTTGTCATTTGTGGAAGACGGAGGGCATGACAGAGACAGCTGTCTAGTCGTTCGGATGGGACCAAAAAACCGAGGTCCTGTGTATACATTGGCGTGCACGTAAAAAACCCCTTGGCAGTTGGAATTCGATATAACTAAGAGTAGGCCATAGTGCCGCTGCCCGGGCAAAATTTATCTCATAGCAAAATGTATGTCGTATGCTCACCTCCAATAGCTTAGTCCGAGCAGAACGGTAGGACGTTAAACCACAGTTCATTTCATTTCATTTCTGTCAGCAGTACGGTTGGAAACAGTTTACGTGTCAAGTATGAGACGGTCCAGAGAAATATTGAAAATTCTTCTCTGAACACGTCGGGATCCAAACCCCTGATATTCCGGCTCTTGTCAATACCCAAGAATATAATATGATAATAATATAATACAATGATGAAAGCAAATGAGATCCAGTTTGATAGCTGTCATAATTATTACATCAATCGACAAACCGAGGCCATATTTGCCTTGGCGAGTTAGCAACCATGAATTAATGGAATGGGGTTTAATGCCCTACTGTTATAACGCCCTAAAACCCCCGTCAGACCGGGGTGGCGTCCTTCCTGCGCTGGTACGACGACAGAAAATGGTCTCAGAGCGCGTCAAGATCGTCATAAGCGTGGTAAAAGCGTAGTGGAAACGCCAGATATCGTGCTGTGGTCTCCATGGTCGCCAATGATCGCCGAGTCATGGCGTTTGTTTTGAGCATATTCAAAACAAACGCCAAGGTTCTGCGATATGACCTGGAAAGCTGTGAGAATGCGACTTTTTTCAAGTTTGTAATTTTTGCGGACATTTTCTTGCGTTGTGTTCACGTTTGCCGGCGACCTTACGCATTTTCTGGTCGTCGTACGCTCGCAGCAGCGCAGTAAGGGCGCCACCCCGGTCTGACGGTGGTTTAAGACAGATATATGCCATATTGTATGCTAAGAGGGACGTATTTCCTGGACATCATTACTAACGCCTACTCTTATTTCGAGTTGGTTACCATGTAGTATCCATCAGTAGGTATAATAAATCATTAACACAGCTTTTATTATGTCAAAAATAAAATTTGTCGATTTTATTGGGCTTTATGCGTTGGTTTGTTTTGTGGGATGGTAGACGCCGTGGCCCAATGAGTAAGACGGTTGCTTACTAACCAGGGTGACTCATGTTCACCCTCGTTGTTGGCCCACACACTTCTCAAGATTATACGGCGTGACTTCCCTTGTCAGTATGTGTGTGTGTGGGGGGTTACTGAATGGTTAGCGTGTGCGCGCTGTATCATAAAGTCTGTCATTGAGTCAACTGGCGTGGTTTCGATTCCCCAGTTGTTCGTGACAAGGAGTAGGGTTGCCTGTCCAACCTCGTGGTTTTTCTCCGGGTCCTCCTGAAACCTTCCACTGCTAAAGACACCCACGCTCAAGCGATTTACTGAAATAACCTAGTTTGTGTTGAGTGGACGTTAAACCCCATTTCTCTCTCTCCCCCCCCCCCCCCCTTGCCAGTGGCGCAGGACGGTGAGCTTGTCAAAGACCGGCTTCCGGATACATTCACATGGTTTGATAGGTTAATTTTGTTGTGGCTTGCAATACCCCTGTGTTTGTCTCGCTGTGCATTCGTTTGTTTGGCTGGGCTTTAGTTGAGGTTTGTTGCTATCACGTTTCAAAATTGTGACAAATATTCCAGAATTATATAGATCATTTTAATAAAATGTTAGCCATGTTGTCTTCCCAAATAGAAAGAGAGATGGGGTTTAACGTCCACTCGGCACAAACTATAGATAGGTCATTTCGGGACTAGAATGGTTCAATTTAATTATGGGTCTTTAGCAGTGGGAGGAAACCCTAGGAAACTGTGTTGGACAGGTGAGCCTACTGATTGTCACTTACAAGCGGGAAATCGAAACTACACCCAAGGACTAAACCACAAGACCCCCCCCCCCCCCCCGACTTCCGAAATAATTAGTATGAGGTTATTCTTGAAACTTACAGTTTAAATGCCAAGTTGTCTGTGGTAATGTTTGGAGCAAAAATATCTTCTTCATCTGATCATAAATACTAACCCTTTTTAATTATAATTTTAAAAGTTAAAACAGCTTACCCACACAACAGGTATACGTAATCGAATCTTTGACCGTTGCAATGCGAGGAAGAGTATGCAGGAAACAAAACTATCAGAGCTCCGTACAGCACATGTAAACAGTCAAGTGAAAAATGACCGGAGTATTGTATAGCCCCAAATCACATTACATTCAAAAGCTGGGCAAGACGCTGGCTCGCTAGCCTGGAGGTCGCGGGTTCGAGATACCTTTGCAGATGGAATTCGATATAAAAGTAGTAGGCCGTAGTGCCGCTGTCTGGGCAAAATTTCCCTCCTAGTACACTGCATGGCGTATGGTCGTCTTCCTTATCCAAGTCGGAGCAGTTGGACGTTAAATGTCATCTCATTTCATTTCATTTCCATTCAAAAGCTTATACATTACAAAATTATAACAAATAGTTGTATTAGCTGCATGAACTTCTGGAACACAAATCTACTTAGGGCTAAATTAAGCGTGAGTTTGGCCTCGGAACCCTGTGGATTAACGTTTCTATTTTTGAACAGTTGCGAGAAGACTCATCTTCCACACGTGTACGTCCAGTTTCCTTTTTTTCGTGTTGAATGTTTTATCGAGTATCTATTTCCTCTGTATTATACACATTAGCGATATTTCTTGATACAGGACCAATGCTGACCAAACGATTTCTTAGAACGTTGAAAAACAAAGTTCCAACCCATAAAAACGAAAGAAATTTAAGTACGCATGGTTCAGTACCGCATATAGCTGAACAAAATATTGAATTTCGTAAATAGACGAAGTTAGCCGGTTGATAATTGGGGGGCCTCCGCGAATGATTATGAATGTGTTGAGTGTATATACTTGAAATCTGTACATTCATTCGGCTAGTTATATAGGCAGGCAGATGGTGTGTACGACTTGATACAAATATATGTACATATATACATCGGAGACTTCGGAGTGATATATATGTATGTATATACGTAAAAGACGTAAGCTGGAATATATAATAGAACTACTATAGGATTTATAGCACAGAACCCATAAACAGTATTTATATTCACAATGTTACAAGGAATTATTTTATTGTGTTTTTTCAATATATTAGCTAGGTAAGTACTCTTTTTTACTTATATCTTTTGGTCTATTGAACAGTTATACCAGGTGTTGTGTAGAATGTTATACCGTTTGGTCTTTTAGTATACCCTGCTACGTTTTTTTTATATAACTTAACAGTGTTGGATTTTATAAAGGCTTTATTGGTGTTCTTCAAATAATCGATGATAAAGAAAATATTACCTGAATACAAACTAGTATTCCAATAATTATAAGATTATTGTATTTTATAAGTGAATTTATGAAAAGAAATGCTACTCAATCTTCTCAGGAAGATATGCCAATCATAATTTCGACGTTTCGTTAAAATCTTAATTATTTTATAAGAACTGTATTGGTGTTTTCAAAATCGTCTATGCTAAAAACAGTACTACATATATGCGAGGGCATGACAAGGGTTAAAGTATAGTCGTTTGGGTGGGACGAAAAACTAGGTCCCGTGTACACATTGGTGTGCACGTACAAGAACATTTGAAAGTTTGAATTCAAAATAAAAGAAGATCGTGATCCTTATCTAATCTCCCATTATGTATCTTTAAATAAATAATTAAATATATGCAAACTAATCTTCCCGTGAAGAAGTTTAGATTATAATTACGGCCTTTTGATTAAATCGGAGTTATTTTCTGGTTAAAGAATCATGTATCAATGAATGTACTGGATTTTATAAAGAGCTGTGTTGATGTTCTCAAAATCTTCTGTAATAAGGAAACTAATCTTCTCATGGCAATGTTTAAATTATAATTAAAACCGTAGTTATTTGTTGGTTGTAGATAGTTTTATATAACATAATAGTATACAGATTGTGGATTTTAATGAACTTTGTTGGTGTTCCAGAAATCATCTAGAATAACGAAATCACTACCTTGTGTAAGCTAATCTTTAAATTATAACAGAGAACTTATTTCTAAACGTAGTCTGCATTATGATGACGACTTTTCGATAAAAGTTTAATTATATTCTGGTTGTAGAAAAGGGTATGGATGGGTATAATAAATTTAAATTTATCTTTCACTGAAATTTTGATTATTATTATTACGACTTCTTGGTAAATTTTTAGTTATTTTCTTGTCATGTCTGAATTATTTTTTATAATATACGAAATAACAGTATTGAATTATTATTGTTTTCAAAATCATCTATAATGTGGTTTTATGGCACGTCAGCTCCAGCCGGGCTATTTTGCGCCAAATATATAAAATAACAATTTTGAATTCTGTAAGTGCTTTATTGGTATTTTCAAAAACATCTATACTGTGGTTTTATGACACGTCAGCTCCACCCGGGATATAATGCGTCCAATATATAAAATAACAATTTTAAATTCTGTAAGTGCTTTATTGGTGCCCGGTAAAGAAAGCATTACATAAATGAAAACTAATTTTCCCATGATGAAGTTTCAGTTATATTAACGACTTCTTGATAAAATCTTGATTATTTTCTGGTGATAGATTTATAACGTCTGGCATTCCATGGATTGTCAGGAATTACTGAGGAATAAATTTCAAAACAATTCGTCATGATTTTGATTCTTTCTTAACCTCTCTGTTTTAAGTCAAAACAATGTATTCGGTTGATTTCATGTCTTATTTCGAATAACGGGTGTCGCGGTGGCTCAGTAAATGAGGCGCTAGTTCAATAATCATGATGTCCCGGGTTCGAAATGAAATGAAATTACCCCCCCCCCTTACTGCTCTGCTCCGGCAGTGTGCTATGAGGGGAATCTTGCCCGGGCAGCGGCACTATGGCCTACTCTTATATCGAATTCCAATTGCCAGGGATCTTTCACGTGCACGCCAATGTATACACGGGTCCTCGGCTTTCCGTCCCATCTGAACGACTAAACAGCTGTTCTTATTAGGCCCCGTTCTGCACCACTGACAAGGAGAAACCACACCGGAAAATCCCGATCCCGTTGTTGGTCGAGAACGTTCCTGGAGATATTTCGCGACGGAGAGCTTTGTAAGGAACAGCTTGAAGTCGTTAGGACATTATGAAATAACCGAGATCCTGCGTAGCCTACATGTTGGTGGTGAAAAGGGTTTTTTTTTTGCGTAGTCCTTCGGGTGGAACAAAATCCCGAGGCATGCTTGGAAAATAACCCTTGACAGTTGGAATTCAATGAAGAGTATGAGTACAACTTTTCCACTAGTACATTACTTGGTGGCGTGGGATGGAGGTAGAGGAGAGGTGAGGCTTTATTAGTTGGTGAAGGAAAGCTATATACGATTAAATCGTTTTGTTTCAAAGTATTAGGGTTTATCGTTCACTCAACTCAAACAGGGTCATTTGGGGACTAACACATTTTTCAGTTGTATTTCAACTGGCTTGCGCGTAGGGATCTTTAGAGAGGGAGAGGGATTGGTTGGTGCTTCATTATGCCAAACATCTGGTGATCTTCATAAAATAAACTAGATTACATGATGGTAAACATATCACAGCTTATGGTAAAAACAAGTACAAGGGTGGGTGGGGAGGTAGCGTCAGGGGTCATACGAACGTCTTTTAGCCGATGAGGTCAAACATTTGATTAACCAATCAGCGTTGATGTTTCAAAAGAATATTTGGAAATCCAACCTTTGCTTCGTTCGCTGTGAATGGCTGCACCGCACACCAAGAACTGTATCTTTAGCTAATCCCTCACATCAACCAGTACGCGGGTTAAATAACAACTGTTCCAGATCCTTGAGTAGTGAAGGCAAGTAAAACGAAATTTTGAACTATAAAAAACGAAATAAAACGGGATCTGTGTTTTAATCAGATTGAATCGACATGGTTTAAAATTCAAATGTGAATGACAGTTCCTAACATTTTCATCTTCAAGCGTCACAATTAGTCGACAAAACACTCCGCATTTATTTATTTTAAAAACTAAAAGTAAGGCATGGCCTCCGTTCAAATCGATATCACTTCCGCTTGAAAACATTGTAATTATTCCATAAGACGGAGAATTAGCGGCGATTAGCTTACCAGTTATTTATTTTAAGAGTTAAAACGTGCGAGGAAGCCACATAGAGGAGTATAAAAAATACGCTGTTATACGGCTGACGTGTTTTGACTGAAAACAAACAGCAATATATGTGGGTTAAAATACAGGGTTGAATAAAGATGTTAAGACTATTAAGCATCAAAGACCGTGCCGTATCTTTTTGTTACTGGAGTCAGACCAGTGTTCCATTAAATTGCAGTAATAAATACTACTAAGCATCAAAGACCGTGGCGTATCTTTGATTGCTGGAGTCAGACCAGTGTTTAAAATTATAGCATTACAATTATTTTATTAAAATGTATGGGAAGTGAAGTAATAAAGACGGTTAAGCACCTGGGCCCCGTTTCTCGAAGTCTTAACCAAAGATAAAATCAAATTTTAGTAAATATACTGAGCGCTATGGAAAACGCATCACTTTTTTTCCCAAATATTTTATTACTAGGTGGTTTTGTATGTATAATATTATGCAATACTATGAACTATTGTTTCACACAATGCTCCCAAACGCAAAAAATATCAGCCCGTGTCCAAAAAAAAAAGATTGCACGAGATGCACATGAAAAACCCAATATTCACGTGCAGCATTGTGTGTGAGCCCTTTAAAAGCATGTTTTCAACTTAATGTGCAGTACATGAACTGTGAAACGTCAATCTGTCGTAATTTGTTGTTGGACGTGTGAAGGAATCGTGCCGAGACTAACTGAAAATCAACGGAATGAAGCCATGGGAATGTCCAGGGCTGGCATGTCTACACGTGCTATTGCCAGACACTTCAATTGTCATCAGTCCACTATTGTAAGGTTGGTGGAACGTGGTCGAGTTTCTGGATCAACACGTGACCGTCAACGTCCTGGTCCACAACGCGTTACAACCCAGGCTCAAGACCGCTACATCCGGGTCACTCATCAGCGTGACAGATTCCGCCCAGCGACTCGAACAGGTACAGCAGTCGTCGGAAGACAAGGACCAGTAAGTGCCAACACCGTAAGACGTCGTTTAAGAGAAGTAGGACTCCGTGCACGACGACCTTATATTGGAGCTATCCTCAGGGATCATCACCGTCAGCGGCGTTTGATATGGGCTTAAGGACACCAGACATGGAGAAGAGTAGACTTTCATCTTTTTCACGCTGATGGCCATCAACGGGTGTGGAGACGTCTTGGGGAACGTCTTGCAGACTGCTGCGTCTTCGAAACGAATCCATGGGGTGGGGGAAGTGTAATGGTGTGGGGAGGCTTCACATTTCATCACCGGACCGCCCTACACATTTGCAGGGGTCGCGTTAATGCTGTAGCCTACCGTGATGATGGCCCGTGGAGGACACACGCGCTACTGACATCTGTGTCGTACTTTTGGTTTTGACCCCTCTGACTTTGTAGCCTTGATTACAGATTAAACATCCGTAAGTGTACAAATGTGTTGTTATTGATGTGTTCCCATTTGAATATTGTTCACAATAAGAAGCAAAATAAATAAGATATGTTTACAGGATCATTTTGTTATACGAAAAACTAAGTGATGCGTTTTCCATGGCGCTCAGTATATTTCAATTTTGATTGGCTAAGCACTAAAATCAATCTAATATTATCCAATCAAATTACTAAAAATTGGATTTTATCTTAGTTAAAATTTCGTGAAACAGGCGCCATAAACCATGTCGTATCTTTGGTTGCTTGAGCCAAGGCAGTGTTTAAGATTACATGTATAGCATTACAATTTTATTAAAATACAGTAAAGGTGTAAATTCTATTACCACCAGAAATCGTGCTTTATCTTTAATTGCTGGGGTCAGACCAGTATTTTAGACTATTGCATAAATATTTTAAAACCCAGGCTCAAATGCAGTGAAGCAATAAAGACTATTAAGCACTAGAAACCACGCCGTATCTTTAGTTGCTGGAGTTCAGTGTTTAAGACTTTTCTGTAAGACGTTAATCAAAGAAACGACCCGACATTGGTCGACTAAACTACAAGTTTTAAAGAATGCAGCCTTTATATTGGCTTAGAGCTCAAATTTGTATTAGGATTTTAAACTCCAACCAATGAAAAGGTTGCACCCTTCAAATATTTTAGTTTTAAGTTTTCATGAATATGGCCGCTGGTGTTGGCACAAAAGCACCTTCGGGATGATTAGATATTCCCAGTTCGGGGGGTCACGATGAGTAAGACGCTGGCTCGCTAGCCTGGAGGTCGGGTGATCCATCCCTGCATTGGCCGAGAAACTGCATCCAGATTTTCCGAAGTGGTTCAGTCTTCGTTCGGATGAGACGAAAAACCGAAATACCGTGTACATATTGACGTTACGTAAAGATCCCTTAACAGTTGGAAATTCGATATAACAGTAGGCCGTAGTGCCGCTGCAAGGGCAAAATTTTCCTCATTGCACACTGTATGGCGTATGCCCGTCTTCATTAGCCCAGTTCGGAACAAAACAGTAGGACGTTAAAACCCATTTCATTTCATTTCATTTTCCCAGTTCTCCCTTGTGAGGCTGACAAAGAAAGTTGGCTCGTTGTCCTTTGTATTGTTCACGTCAATGAACCATTGACAGTTGGAATTCGATGAAGAGTAGGCAGAAACGGCGCTGTCCGGGCCAAATCCTTCTTCTCACATTCCACACGTAACTATTGACATGACACAACCGTAAAGCTGTACTACTTTGTTGCATGAGAAACGATAAAAAGATAAAAAAGGTATGCCGAGACAAACTGATTTCAACACTGGTTTAATAACATTTTAAAGTACTTTTCGTCCGTCTTGGGACTATTCATAAATAATGTCATTCCATAGAGATGGGAGAGAGAGAGAGAGAGAGAGAAATGGGGTTTAACGTCCACTCGACACAAACTAGGTCATTTCGGGACTAACATATGGTTTAATTTTATTTCAATAATTCGCTTGCGCGTAGGGGTCTTTAGCAGTGGGAGGAAACCGGAGGACCCGGAGAAAACCCACGAGGTTGGACAGGCGACCCTACTCCTTGTCACGTACAACCAGGGATTCGAAACCACGCCAGTCGACTCAATGACAGACTTTATGATACAACGCGCACACGCTAACCATTCAGCCATCTCCCCCCTCCCCATAGAGATGGACAACATAGAATAATTTATATATATTAATATAGTAAAACCTTGGTTTTAATTGTCTATAGTCTATAGTTATCATTGTTTTCATCGTCTATGACTACATAGGCAACTAACAGAAAGCATGTATATACGTGTGTTAATCTGTTGTATATGGGTACAATTTAGAATATATATATATATAACAAAGTTCGGTTAAATAACATTTATACCATTAATGTATTTAAAAGTTGAAAAGAGACTCTTTAAGTAAATAGGAAAACTGATCGGGTAATCAATGCAAGTTGATTAACTTAAATCGTTTAGTAGCTGTAGCCGTATCTGGAGATTCCACGCCTGCTTTCACAGTAGTGATATCACATGAACTTTTATTCAAAAATAGCCTAAATCGTGGTGGATTATTTCGGCACCCTGTTAACATCAAGTTGGTCGCAAATGCCGAGATTTCAAGAAGAGGGGTACTTAGAGGATTCTCGTCTGCTTCCCCAGTTTTGATATGCCAGATTTTACGACGTAGTTGTGAACTTTTATTTAAAAAAAAATAGAAAATATCGTAACGAAATTTTTTGGCGCGCTGTTGAAATCAAGTTGACCGCAGGCTGCGCGTATATATGGCACTATAGAAGCAATTTGGCACGGATGAGGTGAAGAAACCACTACAGATCTGATAGTAGTAAGTTCAAAATCGTGATTTAGTTGTAAATACACTCACCAGGTAATTTATCATCGCTAACTGGGGCAGCACAACTTTTTCCCATTCGGTTTAACATAGCGTTTGGCAACGTTTCAGCACGCCTGCTTACATCATCGCGCTACTTACGGTTCGTATGAAACATACATCAAATGATAACAAGAGCATCGCTAACGCAGCAATATACGTCCACATTCCTGTTTTGTTTGATATGGTCCAGTTTGCATTGAGGGTCTGTGAAATAAAACTGGGTTGTAGGACTGCTATCAGTTTAACGTTTCGTTCACATTAACAGAACACAATTTTTATTTTAAAACAATCGATGTCTTTATTCTAAAAGCATGACGTTTAGAATAGGTATCCCCATTTCAAAAGGATCGGTTAAGAATTGCGGCCTGTAGGCAAAACACAAGACACACAAACATTAGGCGTGACTCTGTCCCAAGGGGTTGAGCATGCACCAAAAATAATAATAGAGGCCAGCCTTAGGATTAAGGAATAAGTGTAAAAACGTAGCCTTAGGCTATAAGGAATAAGTCTAAAAAAAATTTCAAGATGATCGATTAAGAAATGCGGTCTGCAAGTGACACACAGACATAAAAAAAGAAAATGGGCGTAGCTCTGCCCCTGGGGGTTGGGTATTCACCACAACTAATAGGGATGTTCCTTAGGATAGAAGGAATATGTATGCTAAGTTTCAAGGTGATACGATAAGAAATGCGATCTGTAGATGACAAACAAATAAATAAATATAAGGGATGGGCGTGGCTCTACCCCTGGTGGTCGGGCATGCACCAAAAACAATAGGGATCATACTTAGGGTATAAGCAATTCATATGAACAATTTTCAAGACGATTGATTAAGAATTGTGGCCTGTAGGTGACACACAGACATAAAAAGAAAAGAAAATGGGCGTGGCTCTGCCCCTGGGGGTAAAAAAACAATAGGGGTCATCGTTAGGGTATAAGCAATTCATATGAAAAAATTTCAAGACAATTGATTAAGAATTGTGGTCTGTAGGCGACACACACACATAGAAAAAGAAAATGGGCGTGGCTTTGCCCCTGGGGGGTGGGCATGCACCCAAAACGATAGGGATGTTCCTGAGGGTACAAAGAATAAGTATGCAAAGTTTCAAGATGATACGTTAAGAAATGCGGCCTGTAGACGACAAACAAACAAATACAAAAATGGGCGTGGCTCTGCCCCGGGGAGGCGAGCATGCACTAAAAACAATAGGGATCATCCTTAGGGTATAAGGAATAAATATGTAAAGTTGATACGTTAAGAAATGCGGTCTGTAGATGACAAACAAATAAATAAATATAAGGAATGGGCGTGGCTCTGCCCCTGGGGGTCGGGCATGCACCAAAAACAATAGGGATCTTCCTTGGGGTATAAGGAATAAGTATACCAAGTTTGAAGAAAATCCAGTAAGAATTGCGCCCTGTAGGCGACACAAAGACACACGAAAAGAAAATGGGAAATGGGCGTGGCTCTGCCCCTGGGGGTTGGGCATGTACCCCAAACGATAGGGATGTTCCTTAGGGTACAAAGAATGTGTATGCAAGATTATAAGTTAAGAAATGTGGCCTGTAGACGACAAACAAACAAATACTAGAAATGGGCGTGACTCTGCCCCTGGGGGTCGGGCATGCACCAAAAACAATGGGGATCTTCCTTGGGGTATAAGGAATAAGTATACCAAGTTTGAAGAAAATCCAGTAAGAATTGCGCCCTGTAGGCGACACAAAGACACACGAAAAGAAAATGGGCGTGGCTCTGCCCCTGGGGGTTGGGCATGCACCCCAAACGATAGGGATGTTCCTTAGGGTACAAAGAATGTGTATGCAAAGTTTCAAGATTATTAGTTAAGAAATGTGGCCTGTAGACGACAAACAAACAAATACTAGAAATGGGCGTGGCTCTGCCCCGGGGGGTCGGGCATGCACCAAAAACAATAGGGATCTTCCTTGGGGTATAAGGAATAAGTATACCAAGTTTGAAGAAAATCCATGAAGAATTGCGCCCTGTAGGCGAACCACAGACACACACACATACATACATACACACACACACACACACACACAGACAGGGGCGACGGCATAATACGTTCACATTATGAATGTGGACGTATAAAAAGGCCCATAAAAAGTGCAATTGAATAAGTGGCTTATGAAGTGCTATCTTAAGAGTTAATCTCGATATTTCAGTGCGCCATGTTGCTGGTTGTATATCACGCGGCTTATCTGTAGTACTATCTTACCGCCGTAAATAACTACTGTTATAGACGCATAAATAGAAACCCAGAAAAAAAACAAATATATCTTATGGTGCGTTTGTCTATATTCGTCGAAGGGAGTCACGGTGACTCAGTGAATAGGGTGCTGGCTCAATAACCACCTAGTGCCGGGCGTTGTTCCAGTGGGTTCTCCCGGATTTTTCGGCGTGGTTGACACAGCTCACTAATTATTGCTACGCCGTCACCCACGAAACAAGGGGTTGAATATACATTTCCTGCCAGGTTTTGGTGAATATTTATGATTTTGAGGCAGAAGGATACAGGAGTTCAGAGGTTGGTTAGGTTGAAATGTAGGGCGGAAAATTGCCTCTACATCCAGTTTCTGTATCTCGGGTCGTTCTAGGTGAACCTCATACGTCCTTTTGGGCAAGAGGTTGCCACATGTTGCTCCATCTGTGGTAGAAGGCGCTCTTGCCAACGAAAATTTGGGAAAAAGTTAGAGTAGGGTCTATGAGACGATATTGAACATTACAGTCAATAGGAAAATCATTGGTGATCTGTGGCCTTATGAAGTACTAACTCAGACTTTCACTTCAGGGCGCCTTGTTGCTGGTTGTATATCATGCGGCTTGTCTGTAGTACTATTATAGACGCATAAATAGAAACTCAGAAAAAAACAAATATATTTTATGGCACGTTTGTCTATATTCGTCGAAGGGAGTCACGGTGACTCAGTGAACGGGGCGCTGGCTCAACAAACCACGTAGTGCCGGATGTTTTTCGAGTGGGTTGTCCCGGAGTTTTCGGCGTTATTTCACCTTGTAGCTTATACAATGGTAACTACAAAGTTTATCTCGGGGTTTCATGTTGCTGGTTGCACATCATGCGGCTTATCTGTAGCACTATCTTAAAGGACATTATTGGTGTTAGCCATTATCACATATGTGATAGAACTGGTTTTAAATACATTCCAAATATAATTTTAACACATTAACACAGAGATCATTGCTATAATTTTAAGAAACGGAACCTGGAGGTCACGGGTTTGATCCCGGTGTTGGCCGAGCTAGTTCTTTCAGACTTTTCAGCATTCATCATGAGTTCAGTGGTTAAGGACGCGAGGTCTGACAAGAACCCGCGTCTAATCGTTTGGATGGGACGACAAACCGAAGAACCCTGTACACGTTTTCGATTGAATGACTTGATTATAGCTAGGGAATGCTCACTAATCCGTGGGTTCATTAGTCCACCGATATATATTATTAGGGTTTGGGTTAGGGTTAGGGTTCATTAGTCCACCGATATCTATTATTAGGGTTGGGGTTAGGCTTAGGTTTATTGATACCCATATTTATAGTATTTCTGATAGTGGCGGACTAGTGAACCCGCGGACTAATGAACCCCTCTCGATTAGCTAGCGTAGAATTGCTACCACCGTGGGTTGTTTGCAGCTAATTAGAGGCAGCCTTTACCTGTTTATACAGCAGTGCAGATTGTTGATTTATTAAAGGAAACGCCAAAAAGTGTGTTTGTCCCATTATGGTAATGTCAGAATAAATCTATCTTGCTACCCGGTGCAATTCCATTGCAAAGAAAATTGACAGCTTTGATCGTGAAAAGGTCACTTTTAGCTAAACGAGGTTTGGACAATTCTTTTGGCCGTGAATCTATTTTTGTAGTTGTTTTAAAATCCTGATATGCATATCAAAGTGTCTTAGAATAGAACAAGGTTGGGACAATTCTTTTGGTCGTGAATCTAGTTTGTGGTGGTTTTATGTCTCTAAGTTCTCGTCCGTCTAAATAACAGGAAAAAAAAGCGATTTAATGTTTACCAGACAAAAAGTTCTTTTATTCATAATATTTCAAAATCCTGATATGCATATCAAAGTGTCTTAGAATAGAACTGAAAGGGTGTGGTTAAACTACTTGGCAACATGGTTCTTTGGTTATCGGTTGTTTTGGAGGTATCCATTTACGTGCGCCGTTTAGATAGACTGACTGCTTTTTGGGTGAGATTTACACAACTTTATGTTCTGTTTGGGATCCTCTTTTACCCGCGCCTTGTAGATAGACTGATCCTCTTTTACCCGCGCCTTGTAGATAGACTGACTGCTTTTTGGGTGGAAATTACACCACATTATGTTCTGTCTGGGACCCCCTTATCATAGTAATAAATAAAAGTAAACTGAAATAAAATGAATGATCTGTTCGAAGAAAATATGGTTATATTTGTCACAATTTTATTGACTAAGAATAAATTCGACTACATTTTTTAGTCTGTCTTATGGTCCAAAGTGGATTAAAGTATTGGTGATCAGAATAGGGAACCTGAATGTTGATGAATCCCGTGACCAATACAAACAACGGTTCACAGATTAGAAAATAAAATACGATAGAAATGTATCATAATATAAGATATAACAGTAGGCCGTAGTGCCGCTGTCCAGGCACAATTTCCCTCATGGCACACTGTATGACCTATTCCCGTCTTAAACCCTATTTCATGTATTGAAATGAGTAGGCACGATCAAGAGTCATAAATTGTACAATATGTTATCAGTCCATATAATACGAATTCTTGGTTGTCCGTAAACCAATCTGATGAAAATATAGATCTATATTTCGTTTCGGTTTTTTTATACTTTCGATGGCCTACACTACCTAGTGTAGTAAAGACAAGTAAAACGAAATTTTTAACT
Source organism: Patella vulgata (assembly GCF_932274485.2). Classification (NCBI taxonomy): domain Eukaryota; kingdom Metazoa; phylum Mollusca; class Gastropoda; family Patellidae; genus Patella; species Patella vulgata. The sequence continues at coordinate 84,662,588 of NC_065879.2, forward strand.
ATAAAAACGAAACGAAATTGGATCTGTGTTTTAATCAGATTGTCTGTAAACCGATATTGTTTGTGGATAATACCCAGAAAGTTAGAACATTTTTCTATACACGGTGGTCCATATACTTAGTACAATTTGAACAATGCAATATTTGGTAATCCTATATAGATATACACGGGGAAAAAGGTTTGATCTTAGCACGTACGCCATGATACCTGAACAATACACAAGGATTCAGACCACCAAATATTCCACTCAATTGATAATATTCTTTTCAGCTCTTTCCTAATTTTTTCTGGAGGTCGGGTTCATTGGCCGAGAAAGTTCATCCAGATTTTCCGGCGTGGTTTCCCCTTGTCAGTGATGCAGGACGGAGGGCCTGACAAGGACAGCTGTCTAATCTTTCCGATGGGACGAAAAACCGAGGTCCCGCTGTCCTGGCAAAATTTCCATCATTGCACACTGTATGGCTGCGTTTGCCCGTCTTCATTAGCCCAGTCGGAGCAGAACAGTAGGACGTTAAACCCCATTCATTTTATTTCATTTATTACAATTCTTAGCTTATAGATTAGTGTTTATTATTTTAGAAGCAATTACACATGGTGTGTCTGGTGATACTAAATATTGCGATAATCTGAAAGAAACCCCTTGAATAAACCGCACGTTTGACTGTTAAAACATCAAATTTCTGTTCATCTTGAAAGACTTTTTGTGTTGTTTGTTTTAGAAGTTATCAGTTTACCGGTAACATTTATATCAACGAATCTAAAGATGATAAATATAAATCATAAAACTGCTGCATCTTTTTGTAAGCAAACAACTAGGCTAGATTATGTAATATTTATTGTAGATATGTTTGGGTATAGGGTGTACTATAGACCCATATTATATAATATATACTAAACAGCAAAAACAAACGTCAGTACGATTTCAAAATCAGAGAGGCACTTTAATCAAATCTTTCTAGAAAACGACTTACTAAATGGATCAACGCAATTTTTTGTGAACAGTATGTTGACACATTAGTGATTAGTTCATCACAATTCCAAGACATTACGAGAAGGTTTATAATCTTTGCACAATCTATACATCAGTATCTGGTGTGTCAATAACAACAGCAGCGTAGCGTCTGTACATGGAGTGGACTAGACGATTGATGAACGCAATTGGCACCGGGAACCACACTCTCAGAAATGCCTAACGCAATCCATCGGCTGTTTTTGGTCTCCGTACGTTCCATGACATGACACATTGGTCAGAATAACGCTGGCCACGTCGACGCCATATTCTGGTCCTGCCATCTACAGTTGATACGCAATGCCGACTCTCATCTGTGAACAGAAAGTTCTCCATTGCCCGTGTCGCCAGTTCTGGTGTTGTTGGGCAAACTGTAGACGTTCACGTCGATGGTGAGGGGAGAGGATCGGTCCACGGTAATGGATGTTCTCTCTGGTGAGACGTTGGCGCACTGTATCGGTACTGATGGGTCTTCTGTGTGTTCCCACTGTCTGACGTGCTATCTCAGATGCCTGTGTGAAGGGATTCTGCATGTGCTGTTGCACAACATGGCGGTCTTGTCGCCTTGTGGTAACCCTTTGGTCTACCAGTTCCGGGTCGATCGTCTGTGGTGTTGGTGGCCCGAACGCGTTGCTGAAGCCTGTAGATGATCCGAATATTGACCTGGAAGTGATTGGCAACGGCATGGGCAGTGTGGCCAGTGTCGAGTCTTCCAAGCGCCTGGTTCCTTTAAGCTGTCGTGAGTCGTGGTATGCTGCTGACGTTGAAGTGTGAATGATTCAACCAGGTATGGGGTTGCATTTGATAGGACTGGTCCCGGTGAACAGCACGTGCAGCATAAGTTACATGAAAATCATGGAGAACACATTACCATCTCAAAAGTCAGGTTGCGTTTTTGAGAACATTTCCTGAGTTCCATTCTGTGTTTGGGAAGGAGCCTTATTGCTCAGGTAACGTTGGAGATGTGGTCACAAATATACAATAAAAACATTTGGCTAGTATTATACAATGCATCTATTCAGAGTAATCTACCAACTTGACATTTCTTTTGCTGCTTAGTGTATATATATATATGTGTGTGTGTGTGTAATTGCGGTGCATTGGACGTGCAGTTTTCAAATATATTCATTTTGCATTATCTATTTTTGAAATATAATAACGAGAACGGCCAGCTCTTTATCTAAATCATACATAATGATACTTGATTGACCCCTAATTTTTATAGAAGGGTAATTATACATATTTACTCGTGAACGGCATACGCACCGCTACTATTTAGATGTCATTTAAAACATGCCATAGAAACACCTAGAGCTATTGGGTACAAAAATAAAGTTTAAATGGCATTAACAAGCTCGGGGTTGATATTTCTTTCACCGATTGGTTAGCGCATGTCTGCCATTGAGTCAACTGGCGTGGTTTCGATTCCCCGGTTTTACGTGACAAGGCGTCGGGTCGCCTGTCCAACCTCGTGGGTTTCCTCCGGTTTCCTCCCACTGCTAAAGACCCCTACGCTCAAGCGAATTATTGAAATGAAATTGAATCATATGTTAGTATTACCTAGTTTGTGTCGAGTGGGCGTTAAAGTCTCTCGCTCTGTCTCTCTCTCTACGGTGTTCCCCATTGCTAAAGACCCCTACGCGCAAGCGAATTATTGAAATAAAATTGAACCATCTGTTAGTTCCGAAATGACCTAGTTTGTGTCGAGTGGACGTTAGCCCCACCTCTCTCTCTCTCTCTTTCTCTCTCTCTCACTCTCCAACATGTATCAATCTTGGAACGCCCATGCCATTCTAACCCCCGAATGTCACACACAACACAATGAGAGCTATGTTCAAATTAGAAGTATCTAAATATCTATTAACCCTTTCAGTCTTCTACAAATCAGTCTATCCGTGGTTTATACAAGGATGTCTTGTGTTGTTTATCGTAATAAACATTAACACTTTAACTTTTATAAAAAAACCTTTTATTCTCGATCTATGTTGGCAATCTGTTTCACAGAGTGTTGAGTGTTACGAAAGTCTTCTAATATATCTGTAAAAGATGACTGCCTGCGGTCATATCACGCGGCGTCAATCATTATTTCAATGGCGCAAATATTCACTGCAGATCAGTGTGCTATTGGTGGCACTGTTATATTCTCTATGCCGTTATCTTATCGTAAAGTTTCTGGTTTAATTCCTGCAACTTGTTTTAATGCAGTAGTTTATCTATGAGGAGGTAGAACGGGTTGAAAATGGAGGAATTATCTGTTGAAAGAGGTGTCTGGTTTTGATATCGTTCAAACTTAGTTCACGATTATCCTTATTATCTGTTGGGACTTTCTTTTCAGTGAACTCTGCCCATTTTATATAATTTTCTTCATATAAATCGTGGATTTTGTAATTGAATTATAAATTATATCATTTAGTCTATCTATCTATCTACCTACTTGGTTTTTTTTATAATTGTCTTCATATGTAACCTGGATTTGGTTATGGACTTTATTTTCAGTGAACTCTGCTTATTTTATATAATTTTCTTCATATAAACCGTGGATTTCGTAACTTAATTATAAATTATATCATTTAGTCTATCTATCTTTATATCTACCCTACTTGGTTTTGTTTTCATCTTCCAGCGAACTCTGCCCATTTTCTATGGACAGAGTTCGCTGGAGAATACTACCAGCGTAGACTGGATTAACCAAACGCCAAACTTTAGAATGTAAATCAGTTTATATACATTTATATTACATTACTATATGAGTTGCGAGCCAATTGTGTCCATTTCTAGGTGCAAACAAATAGAGATTTAGCTCCTTTGATATAATAATCAAGACAATTGAATGTACTTTACATTAGTGTATTAATCTCTATTGGTTATTCGCCATTTCTAGGTGCCAAAAATAGAGATTTAGCTCCTTTAATATAAGGATCGAGACAATTGAATGTACTTTACATTAGTGTATTAATCTCTATTGGTTATTCGCCATTTCTAGGTGCCAAAAAATAGAGATTTAGCTCCTTTAATTTAAGGATCGAGACAACTATCAATTGAATGTACTTTACAATAGTGTATTAGGGCTATTGGTTTTTGACCCCACATTGACCTAGGTATTAACCCTGCCTCATTACTCAATATTTATGTCATGGAAATTGAGTCAATGATAATAACCATATCATTATAAAAAGGTGTTAATACGCCTATCATGATCCTTAATTCGCCATTTCATCCCTCAGTATTCATATATACGTATATATATCTTCGCTAATATTTAAATGTCAACACATCAGCAGGACTTCGTTTGATGCTAAACATAACGGAAGTCGCCATCAAAAAGTTTCACGATATGAAAAATAATAAATCATTATGAAATTTAATAGGATAGAGAAAAAGTAGTCCGGCGTCATCAATATGTGAAATACATGCAATAGAAGATGGTATCACGTGATTAAGTTATCAAGTAGGAATGTTGCTCTTTAATCAAATATATTAGATGACGTTGGGAAAACGGAAGTCAGAGATGTATAAAAACGATCAGGGTGTTTTGGCTGTTGAAAAAATGAACAATCACACCCATTCAAAAATTAATGAATATACTTTCATTCGAAGCTAGCCATATGCATGCTCCATGGGCCAATTTGCGTGTTTTCTGATCAATGTTAAGGTGCAATTACTTCTGCTGATTCCTCACACAGGACACAGAGAGAGCGGGAGAGAGAGAGAGAGAGAGAGTGTGGTTTAGAGATATACAAATACATGCATAATATTAACTTTTGGTTGTCCAATTAATTATAAAGGGGTCAAATGATTCCCATAGAACTTCCAATCATCATGATGTATCCACTAAGGTATCACCAGACCACGCATTTTCATGAGCTACGTTTGTGTAACTACATAAATGAATAATTTAATAAAAATAAATAGTTTGATATTGTTAATGAGAAGTTCCTTGTTCACGCAGATCTTTTTGTCTAACTCACTTTATGAATCTCTTTGTCAATCACTTTCACGTGAAATGAAATGTAATGGAATGGGGTTTAACGTCCGTTTGGGCTAATGAAGACGGGGATGCGTCAAACAATGTGCTATGAGTATAATTGTTCCCGGACAGCGGTGCTACGACCCACTTTTCTATCGAATTCCAACTGTCAAGGGATCTTTAACATACACGGGACCTCATTTTTTTGTCCCAACCCAACAGCTAAACTTTAACATAATGAATAATTTGTGTTGTTCTGCGTGTTTGTTTGACAGTGTTTCACTCTCTATTAGTTAGCCGCGGTGGCTAGGTGAGTGGACGCTGTCTCGCTATCCTGGAGATCGCGGGTCCGATCCCGGTAATGGCCGAGAAAGTTCATCGCGATTTTCCGGTGTGGTTTCCCCTTGTCAGTGATGCAGGACGGAGGGCCTGACAAGGACAGCTGTCTAGTCGTTCGGATGTACACATTGGCGTGCACGTAAAAGATCCCTGGCAGTTGGAATTTTATATAAGAGTAGGCTGTAGTCTGGGCAAAATTGCCCTCGTAGTACACTGTATGGCGTATTCCCGTCTTCACTAGTCCAGTCGGAGCAGAACAGTAAGACATAAAACCCCATTTTATTTCATTTCATTTCAATTTCAATTAGTTTTGAGAACACCACTCCATGTACGATTCATTAGATATACCCATGACCAGAGGCGGTGGTAGGCCAATTCAGCCGGGGTTGCACTTTTGGTCTACTTCATAGAAGAAAAGGTTGTTTTTCTGTATGGACTGTAAAATGTTTGTTTCATAAGTATGTTTACCGTGTAGTACCCCAAGCAGCAAATAATTTGATAAACCGTATCATCTTCTAACTAATACAAACTGAAATGTATCAAATGTCGTTGTCTGAGTCATTTTGAGAATAACAAAGTTTAAAATATACTAAATGTTTCAACACTTTCACGTGTGCCATAAATGATAATTATTTTCTACACCTGTACATCGAAGAGGGATACACAAAACGCCCGACAGAAAGAAGAAATTAGTAATCATTATTTATAACAACTTGGTGAAAGATTGTGTTACCGATAGTTTGTGGCTTGGATTCTTCAGGGTATCAACTACAGGACTGCTGTAATCCATCATCTCATGAAGCGTGGTAGTTTTAAAGAAGCAGTCCTCAATTACACATGATGAAATGAATGGGATTTAACGTCCCAATTTTATGCACCAACCAGATTGATGAAGACGGATATACGCAATACACTGTGTTATAGTGGACATTTAGCGTTTCCGTCTATTCGTCATCGAATTCCAACTGCTAAGGGGTCTTTTACGTGCACGCTAATGTGTACAAGGGACTTCGGTTTTACATTCCAATATTCGCCATTGAATTCCAACTGCTAAGGGTTCTTTTACGTCCACGCCAACGAATTCCATCGACTCTTCGTGGAATTCCTTCATGGGTACGTTTACGTTCACACTAAAGCGTACACTGGAGAACTAGACACTGTGCCTGTCCAGCAAGCCCCTTCATCCGGCACCACTGACAATGAGAAGCCCCTTTGTGAGCCAGCGCCATACTCCATGAGCCCCCCAAAGTATGTTGTTGATCTTGGTGTTTAACGTCCGCTTCAACCGAGGGTGATATCGCAGACACGTTGTGGGAGATAACTGGAGTCCCCGAAGTAAACCGCGAGGTTGAGAAATCGCCACAATCTCCAAACCACGACCTCAAGCCAGAGATGAATGACCAGCTTGAGCTCGAAGCTCGACACTCTAGATCACTGGGCCATCCCAAAACTATCTGAGACGGCACCTTTAAATGTAACTGACGAATTCTGCTTGCAGGATGCTAAATCAAAAACAGCGTTAACGGGGTGAGGATGGTAGTAGTTATCATGGCTAATAGCCTTGTACCTGCTATCATTGGGCCACGAGAGGTTAAATATAGCCACTAGAATTTAACTCGATACAGTGTTTCTATCGGTGTATCAACTAACAAGCCACTGAGTCAAAACAATAATTGGCGTCTTCTTCACTAAATTAGCATCCGCGAGTAAATAAAACAATGGTCGGTTTATAATTTGTTTACCATTCTCCGATAAACCGTCGACTCTTTTCATTTCTCTCATCGCCTCTGGGGTAAGCTGAACTATATAGATCGGTTCATTGAAACCAGACAGAAGTCACTGTGTACGTTGATTGGCGAATGATGAAGTCTCGGAACCAGGGGGTTGGGTGGCCGACTGAGTTAACGCGTACGATCTGCATCATAAGGTTTGTCATTGAGTCAAGGTACAGGCTGGGAATCGAAACCACTCCACCTATGATCATACACGTACGCTTTAACCATTCGGCCAACGACGAAGAAGGAGTACGGGATCATTTGATGTATTATGCGTTGGCCAAGAAATTTCCAAGGGATTTTCCAGCATGGGTCCCCCTTGTCAGTATTGTCGTTCGGATGGGACGAAAACCCAAGGTCCCGTGTACGTAAAGAACCCTCATACACTGCATGGCGTATGCCCCTCTTCATTAGCCCAGTAGGAGCAGAACAGTAAAGGACGTTAACCCCGTTCCATTTTATTTCATTTCAATCCCCTAACCAGTTAATTCTAGGCGTATGCCCGTCTCCATTAGCCCAGTAGGAGCAGAACAGTATAGGACGTTAAACCCCATTTCATTTCATTTCATTTCAATCCCCTAACCAGTTTATTCTAGGTTTCCACACACTTGGTGCAGACATAAAGTTGTAAATTATAAGGTATGCTGTAAATTATGAGTCGTGTCCCATGCCAATTCTTGGTGCAGAATTTTACTAGGTGCCGCGTAGTAATAAAAAGTAATATTTTACGTCATCGTCGTTTAATCTTGTTTTGTTAATTATATTCATGTTTAGTGGTCATAAAAAGTTCAGTATTCTGATTATCAGACATTCTTGTTGCCGGAACAGATTGTTTTTATATGCCCGCATTGAAATATGGCCGTATATTGCCGTCGCCCCCGTCCGACAGTCTGCCAGGATGTCCGTCTATCAGTCTGGCTTGTGGACGCTCTAGAGGCTAAAGTTAATATCCGATTGACTGTAAATTTATGCACAGTGTTAAGGTCATAAGACAAAGAAGCCTTTTGATTTTCAACAGTTTCTGATAATTACTGTCAGAATTATGGTCCTTGGTCACTTTGAAAAATCTTGTGGGTGGTCTAAACGCTAAAGTTGACATCAGATTGACTAAAGTTAAATGTATACACGGAGTTTACGGTCATGAGACACAGAAGCCGATTGACTTTAAATTTATACACACTGTTTCCGATAATTACTACCAGAGTTATGGCCCTTGATCACTTGAGAAATCTTGTGAATTTAGGTGATGGAATTCGACGTGTAGGCTGAAATGTACACCAACGTATGCGCGTTCAGTTGGTTCCGGAAAGAAGGAATATACATTCCATTTCATTTACATACCGCACCAATTGTATGTAGAACAAACACTCCACTAATAAGAAACAATTCTTGCACTCGTTGATAAATAAAAATAGGGTGTTACACCCCGCACCAATCGTATGCAGAACAAAAACCACCTACATAAAGAAAAATGGGATATTGCATCACACTTCATTTACATGCCGCACCAATCGTGTTTAGAATAAAAACTTCACTAATAAGTAACATCTCTTTAATGACTTATCAGTGTTGATTGTTTTCATTAGCAGAATATCGAGTAACGATAACATTAGCTATGTAATTTGCCACTGCTGGTATAAAAGATTTCATGCTTATTATGTTATTTAAATAGGCTTTTATGTTATTTAAATAGGATATCAACTTATTAGTCTCTCATTACCAAAACATTTTAGCTCTTCCAAAAGTAAAGAGAATTGTAAATGAAATGAAACGGGGCTTAACGCCTTACTGTTGTGCTTCGACTCGGCTAATGAAGATGGGCACACGTCATACAGTGCGCTTTTCACAGGAAACAGCGCCACGGCCTTGTAGCGCTTTCATAAATAAAGAGAAATATATGATATAAATACTTTATGATACTGGGTACCGATGTTACAATAACTATTCTAGCGTTACAGAAGCCTTATAGCTTTTCCACATATAAAGAAATGAAATGAAATGGGGTTTAACGTCCTACTGTTCTGCTCCTAACCTGGGTTAATGAAGACGGGCATACGCCATACAGTGTGCTATGAGGGAAATTTTGCCCGGTCAGCGGCACTACGGCCATCTCTTACAATAGATCATTTAGCATATAATATCCGCTAATAAAAAATATCAGATAAATAAAAAAAAACATGCATGTTGCCGGTGAAGTGTCAAAAGGGTGTATCTAAGAATTGCTAAAGATTAAGAAATAGAACCTTTTGCATTTCAAAATTTCCACAAATCAAGATACAACATTTGGACACATGATACCCAGGACAATTCTAATTGGGGTAGAGATATACAGCTTAGACAGAAATGTGCATATTAATTGGGAAATTTTAAAAATGCCAAATTTCCCGAGATACACCCTTTTGACACTTCGCCGACGACGTGTGTTTTCTAAATTAAAAGGAATGAAATGGGATCTAACATCCCACATTTCCTGACCTACTCGGTTACATTAGGTACCAATGTTGCCAAAACTATCCTCTCATTACCGATGCCTTTAGCTCTTCCGTAAATAAAGAGAAAATAGATCATTTATGATATTGTGTACCGATGTTACAGAAAGGAATATGTTAATATTAGGGAACGGTTGAAAGGTAATTTGGCATTAGAAAATGGCCCAGTAGTACATTATATTATCAGTTAATAACAAATAAATAAGAAACATGCACGTGTAGTTTTCAAATAAATAAAATGCTTTTAAGGTTCTTCTTATTGCACCATTCTATGAGGGAAACTTTGTCAAGGGTTCCTTTACGTGCATCTCACTTTATACACAGGACCTCGGGTTTTCGTTGCGACTAGACGATTTTTCTACAGGAAACTGGACTGGGAAATCCACAGGAACACCAGTCCCTGAGTTCACAAAGCATTTACAGATTTACGTTAAAAGATTTACTCAACTTTCAATCACTGTTTATGAGAAATGTCTTTGCATAGGGTTTCTTATTGGTGTACTTGATACATTATAATAACAAAAAGTTTAATAAAAGGTCTATATTTTAGTTTAAATAAGTCGAACAAATTTGAGTAAAATCTGAGAATGGTTTGTGAACTCGGCGCCGGGATTTAATCCGGGACATTCTGGTGAATAAGTCAGGGCCACACCCACCTGGTTTTCCTCAAATATAAAATTAATATTATACAACCACCATCTTCACGTACCACCTTATCGTCGCAAACTTTGGTTAATTATATCATCGCAAACTCTACCATAAATAACAATATATTTTTCAATATCAAATGAATAACCACCAAGCATCAGGTCCATAAACCTCTATGTGTTCAACAAAGAAACCTCCACTTGAATGTGGGTGATTGGATGGCCTAATGGTTAGCGCGTGCGCGCGCTGTATTACAAGGTTTGTCATTGAGTCAACTGGCGTGGTGTCGATTCCCTGGTTGTACGTGACAAGGAGTAAGGTCGCCTGTCTAACCTCGTGGGTTTTCTCCTGGTCGTCCGGTTTCCTCCCAATGCTAAAGACCCCGAATTATTGAAATAAAATTGAACCATAATTTAGTCCCGAAATGACCTAATTTGTGTCGATTGCGCGTTAAACCCCAGTTCTCTCTCTCACTCGAAATATGTTCGACATATTAAAATGTCTGATACCAATTTTGTATGTTAATAATAACTATAACTGTCTGACTATTTCAATGCCATGAAACTAAAGTGAACTAAAAGCACTCGAGATTGTGTAGCTATTTTGAGCAAACATTAATGTATTAATTCTCTTTTTAACTATGTGGTATTCTTTAATTAAAATGCTCAAGAGTAAAATGAAAGGAAAGTACTTGAAAACCTTTCTTTCTTGTAAACTGGAGCGAGGTACAATGTCTTACTTTTTTGTACACCAAATCGAGCTATCAAAGATCTGCATACGTGTTTAATGCCCGCTTCCACCAAGGGTGATATCGCAGGCAAGTTGTCTTATTTTACTATGCTCAGCGCACGAGTTGGGCTCTTTCCTATTATAGGAAACCGGAGTACCCAGAGTAAACCCATGAGGTTGAGAAGGCGCCCCTATCTCCAAGCCACATACGCTTACACCAAGGATCGAAACCACGACCGCAAGCCAGAGTTGACCAGTCAGCTAGAGGTCAATGCTCAACACTCTAGACTACTAGGCCACCCCATCCCTCCTGTAGTATGCTGTGATGGACAGTTTGCCTGTACGGTGAAACAGTGGCGCCATGTCCTACTTATTATCTGCCATGGATTCTTTTATGTGCGCGGTCATGTGTACAAGTAAGTCTGTTTTTCGTCCCATCCGAACGATTAGAGATTCTTCGTTGCCAGGTTCTCCGTCCCGCACCCCTGACAAGAGGAATCTTGGTTAAAAAAACCCTAAGAAAGTTTCTCGGCCAACGTTTTGGTCAATGAGATGCCAAACTCTAAGCGTTATACCTGTCCTTGACAGATTTATCTTTTATTGCAAACCTTCTTTTCGGGCCATACTGCACGCAGCGATCCATCTACGTCATACTTCGAGAATAACATCACTACCCTAAATGACGTCCATTTAAAACGCTCACGTGATCATTTTGGGGCGGGACTTTGTACACCCGAAGCACATGGTTTATGTAAACAAATGTCAAGTTAGCGAAAATGTCAACTTTTGCCACTCCGGTAAAAGCGATATATAATATGTGCTAGTGAGTAATATTGCAATACATTCTTTGCCATTGTAAACTGTCTTTACAGTTTCAATCTGTTTATCTTTCAAAACATGGTAAGATACTCCTAAATTTGACTTCGCAAACAAAACCGCTTCTGTGAAATTATCTTTCATGGGCGCCGCCATATTGAATAATTAGTGGACTATTTCGTGATTCCGCTCTGATCAGTTTGCCGTCTATCATACACACAACGGCTAAATAATCATATTTAATTTCATTCAGTATGAAAATAGAAGAGAAATAATTACTTCTAAAAATTTCTAAAACCATACTCAGTGTTTTCGACTAAAATCGTCGATGTAGGAATTAAAATGTCGGTTAATTAGCTTAGGGCCTGTTCTCAGGCGGAGCTAGCTGTAGACAGACAGCCTAAGTTTGGGATGTTTTCGGGCTAGACGATAATCTTGGTTTTATAAAATTCATCTATTCAAAACAAAAATTCAACCTCGCCAAACTAGAGACCACTTTTTTTCACACTTTTTTTGCAGAATTTCAAAGTCGAATTTATATCCAGTTACATCTAAATACCTGAGGTGGACCATGCAGGTTTGTTCCAAATCAAGTATCTGAATACACGTAATCATTTGAATCTGCCACTTTTCTATTAGACACAATTAACTAACTGTTCGTGATACGCCACGTATCACCATCATTCACTCTTCGGCCAGATAGATAACACACCTTTCCATAAACCAATTGCTTAGCATTTTTCAATGGTTTTACTTTACTTTTTGTACAATATTAACAAGGACCCTTTGTCACCAAAAGTGTTGATTCTATTTTAGTACGTGTTCAAGGACGATGTAAAGATCCACATCATATATTCTCAGCATTGTTTGAAGACATTAATCACGGGGAAAAATGAATGTTGTTTAGAGTTACGTCGACAATTTATCTAGGTTGCACTTATACAGGATGTATCGTGACAGAGTACGTCCCTCACGTTGACCATGTTTTATGTTTAGAGTTCCGGGCCTTGTTTCTCGAAATCTTAATTAAATATAAAATCCAAATTTTAGTAGATACTAATCTATCTATTATTATCCAATCAAATAACTAAAATTTGGATTTTATCTTAGTTAAAATTTCGTGAAACAGGCCCCTGGAATCAGTAAATGAAATGGGGTTTAACGTGGTAATATTCCCAACCGGCTGGGCTAATAAACACGGGCATACGACATGCAGTGTGCTATGAGGGAAATTTTTCCCAGACAGTGGCAATTATCGAATTACAACTGCCAATGGATGTTTTACGTGCACGCCAATATGTACACAGGACCTCGGTTTTTGTCCCATCCGAGCGACTAGACAGCTGTCCTTGTCAGTCCCCCACCCTGCACCACTGATAAGGGGAAACTACGCCGGAAAATCATGGTAGCTCGTCTGGAATTAGTGCGTTGGAGTCGTTTGGTGTTTGGCGTGGTTTCGATTCCACGGTTGTACATGACAAGGATTAGGATCACCTGTCCAACCTCGTGGATTTTCTCGGTGTCCTCCGGTTTCCTTCGACTACTAAAGACCCCTACTTGCATGCGAATTAAAGAAATAAAATTGAAGCATATATTTTAGTCCCGAAATGACATAGTTTGTGTCGAGTGGACGTTACCCCCCCTCCCCCTCTCTCTTTCTCGATCTCTCTCTCTCTCTGTCATTGGGAGTATGAGGTTTTGATGCATCACTAATCTATGGTAGTGATTGTCAGCTACATTTGTTATCCAACTCCGTTAAAGCCAAACAGAGAGTTTAAAGTAAGATTAAGCAAAGAGCTGGCAGTTCTCGCTATAATTGTTAAAAATAGACAATGAAAACAAAATATGCTGAAAATTGCTTCATTCTGAACCGAGATATTAGCCATTCAAATTTAAGCTAGTCTCGGTCGTCATTACTAACGTTGGTATGATAACAAAGTCTCGATTATCCATTTTTATTTCACATTATCCTTCTCAAAATGTATTCAAATCCAGTAAATATCACAGGCTAATGATGCCATCGAGAGTTGATTATGGTCTGGATAAGTTAAGTAATGTCCAATTAATAATTTAGATAACATTTCAGGCCTAAAGAAAAGACCTGCATTGAGCAGATTTAGCTCTTGCATAATATATGTTTAATCGGTCGGCTAGGATAGCCTCCAATTTTTAATAATGAAATAACTAGCATAAAAGGTCACAATTTCGAGATAATGTAATGATTTTTCTAAATCATTTTACACGATGACGTGTTTAACCTAAAGGAACATTTTCATTAAGTTACTTTGTCTTCTCTGTGTGCATCAATATTTACGACACCTTCAGAAAGGTCGTTTCCACCTTTCAATATGGCGCCGAATTAATCATCAGGTAGTTAGCAATTAACTCGTCAATTCATTGATTGTGGATGAGATAATGGCTCATCTGACCTTTGTGTACCCTGGTGAAACAATTATAAATTTATATAGATTAAATCCATTAATTTTTTATAAATGTATGACTAAAGGGCGTTGAATTATCGAAAGGGATTTATAGTTTTTCAGTTACATGCGAGGTTTGGGTTTTTGGGGCCATTGAGGCTCAATGTGTGGGGCACCTGCCAGTGGTGTAGTAAAGAGGGTCTGACCTACAGTTTCTCAATTACATATGGGGTTAGGGTTTTTGGAGCCATTGAGTCTCAGTGTGCAGGGCACCTGCCAATGGTGTAGTAAAGAGGGTCTGACCTACAGTTTCTCAATTACATACGAGGGGTTAGGTGTTTTGGCTCCATTATTGCTCTGCCTGTGTAGGGCATCTGTCAGTGGTGTAGTAAAGAGGGTCTGGCCTACAGTTTCTAAATTACATACGAGGGGTAAGGGGTTTTGGCGCCATTATTGCTCTGCCTGTGTGTGGGGCGCTGGCACAATAACAAGGAGTTATATGTTCTTGTCAGCGCCGTAGTAAGGAGGACGTGGCAAGGAATGGTGTCTAGGCGTGCAGGTAGTACGAAATCTAGTGTACACGTTGGCATACACGTAAGAGAAACCTTGGCAGTTGTTATTCGGTGAAAAGTCGATGGAAATACCGGTATCCAGGAAAAAATCCACCCAGTAGCACGTGGCGTATAAAATAAAATGAAATGGGGTCTAACGTCCTTCTATTCTGCTTCGACTGGGTTAATGAAGACGGGCATACGCCATGCAGTGTGCTATGAGGGAAATTTTGCCCGGATTTCAACTGCCAAGAGATCTTTTACGTACACGGGACCTCGGTTTTTCGTCCGATCCGAATGACTAGACAGCTTTACTAGTCAGGCCGTCTGTCCTGCACCACTGACAAGTGGGAGCCACGATGAACTTTCTTTGCTAATACCGGAATCGAACCCGCGACGTCCCAACTAGTGAGCCAACGTCTAACTCAGGTAGCCACCGTGGCTCCCACATGGCGTATGTCCATCTTCATTAGTTTATTTGATGTATTTCATTTCTCTATTACAGTCAAAACGATATTAATTCCACAGTCATCCTATAAACTCTCGTGTATAAACTTTTCGTAGTTCCAAACGCGCCAGGTATGAGATATTAATGTCGATGCCTCCCACTGGGTTTCAAATTTATCAGTCAAATTGCAACAGATAATTTAACCCCTTAATCATATTAATTAGAGATACTATCTAACATTCCTCCTGCTTAACGAGGGGGGTTGGATGGCTGAATGGTTAGCGTGCGCGCTGTATCATAAAGTCTGTCATTGAGTCGACTGGCGTGGTTTCGAATCCCCGGTTGTACGTGGCAAGGAGTAGGGTCGCCTATCCAACCTCGTGGGTTTTCTCCGGGTCCTCCGGTTTCCTCCCACTACTAAAGACCCCTACGCGCAAGCGAATTATGTAAATAAAATTAAACCATGACCTAGTTTGTGTCGAGTGGACGTTAAACCCCATTTCTCTCTCTCTCTCTCTCTCTCTCTCTCTCTCTCTCCTACTTAACGAACGGTTACCCATATAACGATATAGCAAGAAATTGGAAAGAAATTTGAAAGAAATTGGAAATAAACTAATGGATTAGAAAATTCCTTCACTACTTAAACATATATCATGGGAGATTAGATAAAGAGCTGTCAGTTCTCACTATAATAGTTAAAAACAAGATAATGTAAAGGGAATTCGCTGAAAATGTCAGTCAAATTGATCCACTCTGGAGCGAGATTTTAGCGACTGAATGTTCGGCCTAGCCTCGATCATCATTACTAAAGTCGGTACGATAAAAAAAAACATAGTCTCGATTATCCAGTTCATGATTAAATCATGAATGGAAGTCGAACAGCAAATAGGAACCTAATCCAATAAACATCGCAGGCTAGCGATGACATCGTGAGTTGATTATGGTCTGGATAAGTTAACTAATGTCTAATTAATTATTTAGATAACATTTCAGGCCTAAAGAAAGACTTGCAATAGGCAGATTTAGCTCTTGTATAATGTATATTTACGATAACGTTGAGAGGATACTCCTCAAAACGTCGCCCAAATAAATTAGTAGTTTTATTCCATAAATATGTGTTATAGTTATTGTTCTATCCAGTTACTAAATGCTTTTAAAAGATTATACTCAAGATCCGTTTCGTTTTATTTTCGGTTCGATTTGGTCGAAATTATAGTTGATATCATTTTATTGGCAGATGACAGACCGTCTTTGCTACCGTAAATGTGTCTCCACCGATCCATTTGATTTTGTGAAATTTTAATGTGTTGTTAAGCTGCATAAAGGACAGACTTCTATTATTTTTGACGAGTAATGACCATTGCTAATGAAATTTAGAACAACTAAACATATATTTTAATAGGCTAGACTAGCCACCATTTTTAATAATATAATAACTGTCATAAAAGGTCACAGGTTAAAGTGACCCAAAAATGACGAAAAGGGATAATTAGGAGAGAGGTGTGTTTGTGTGAGAGAGAGAGGGAGAGAGAGAGATAGATAAATGCGGTTTAATGGTTCACTTTTATTTCAATAATTTGCTTGCGCGTAGGGGTCTTTAGCAGTGGGCGGAAACCGGAGGACCAGGAGAAAACCCACGAGGTTAGACCGGCGACCCTACTCCTTGTCACGTAAAAGCGGGGAATCGAAACCACCCCACTTGATGACTCCATTAAAGACCTTATAATACAACGCACACGCGTTAACCATTCGATCATCCAACCCCCTCCCCCTTTAGAAGATGGACTGTGTTGTAATTAGAATTAATAGCAGATATACCCATAAGCGACTAGTGGGTGAATATTTTGCCTGGCAACCTTTGTTTAATGAAGTTACCGAAAGAACAAAAGGTTTTACGAATTTAGTGTTTCTTATTAACTGTAGAAGATGGATTGGGTTATATTTGCAATGACTGTTATTAATAATAAAAGAAAGTAGAAGATATTTTACCGTATAATAATCAATATGATATTATCTATAATTAGTCTCGATTAGATCTTAAACACGCTCATTTCCTCTCAGTAATTCAATCAAATTATTAAAGGTTGTCGAGTTGCCATTTACTCAAACACTATCTTCCCAGGTTCATCGTCCACAGACATAATTTTATTGGTCATAGTTTAAGGTACTGTTATTCCAGGGGGGTTGGGTTGCCGAATGGTTAGCGCGTGCGCGTTGCACCAGAAGGTCAAGTGGCGTGGTTTCGATTCCCTGCTTGTACTTGAAAAGTGTAGGTCACTTGTCTAACCTCGTGGGTTTTCTCCGGGTCCTCCGGTTTCCTCCCACTGCTAAAGATTCCTACGCGCAAGCGAATTAGTGAAATAAAATTGAACCCTATGTTAGTCCCGAAATGATCTAGTTTGTGTCAAGTGGACGTTAAACCCCATTTCTCTCTATTCGCTATTATTCCATGCCAGGGCTCGAATACCATTACGGTCCAAGATTTCCCAACGTGAAGTGTACATGATCCATTGGTAGATGGAATTCGAAGAAGAATAAACGGAAATGCCGATTTCGGGTCAAAGTTCAGCCTGTTCGCAAAGTTTAAGATACTATTATTCTTATTGTTAGGTAACAGCTATGTCTAGAAAATCAAGGGAGCGGATACCGCTGTCGTCCAAGACATTCAATGACGGGATACAAGTCGAGAAGCATACATAACGAAATGAAATGAAATCGGGTTAAACGCCCAACTGTTCTGTTCCGACTGGGCTAATGAAGACGTGTATACGCCATACAGTGTGCTATGAGCGAAATTCTGCCTGGACAGCGGTGCTACGACCTACTCTTATACCGAATTCCAGCTGCCAAGGGATCTTTTTCTTGCACACCAATGTGTACACGGGACCTCGGTTTTTCGCACCATCCGAAAGATTAGACCACCACTGACAAGGGGAAATCACGCCGGAAAACCCCCATGAACTTTCTCGGCTAACACCGGGAGCGCATTGGTTTCGATCCTCTATAACTTATAATATGCATAACTAGTTGTTTTGTTTTGATGTTGATCTGTTAAACTTAAAGATAAGGTAACAAAATGGCCGTAGTTGGCTATGCTTTATCCGAAGTAGAAAAACGTTCTTAAGGCCATATTATCATCACTGGTCGTTTTGTGGGATGTTTTAATGCAATGTTTAGTTTCCACTTGACCTCAATTTTTATCCAAGGACCCGAAAACAAATCACCAACAACTTGAAATGTGAATATGAATAATCTGAAACGACCTAACAAACACGCCAAGGGCAACTCTACCTTTGTGAAAACAATAAGTACCTTTACTTAACAATTGTACTGTGACAGAATCTTTGTAAACTAAGAGAAGGAAAGTGTGAAGTCTTTATTTGGAATATTGATATATAAATATATGCTATGACATACACGGCTTTTTGTTAGCAAGTGTGGGAAAGCGAAAGGTCGAGAAATATCTTTTCAATCGGATAGACAACGCCAGAATGACCTGTCATGTCCCATTTGTTGTAATGTCAATATTCGGTCATTCATTTTTCTTCTTAATTTAAAGCCACAATTTCATATTTTTAAGTTATATTTTTAAAATTTATTAAAATAAAGCCTTGAAATAGATGGTATCTATAAACCGTCCTACCTTGTTAAAGAATAATCCTATAATTCACTATTGCCATCTGAGAAATTGGCAAAAATATCCTTTTCAACTTCAAATTCCAACGTTTGAAGGTAGCTAATGCATAGAGGCAATAGGAAAACAAGGGAGGTAATTGTGTTATTATTTCCTGTGTCAATGATTTTTAAGGGTGGGGAAATAATGCCCATGGTCATATAATAGTGAGTTGATAACCTATTGAGCCAAAGACATAGAAATAATTATGTTTTGACTTTGTTAGAAAATATGAAATTCTCGCTTTAAAGAAATGATATGAAGAAATATAATTCGAATCTATGCTAGATTTGGTTTATTTTCTTGTGGGAGAATATTTGAAAATAATTATTGGAAAGGAATTTAATGTTTGATCAACGATGGTTTTCTTTGACCACCTGTTCAATTTCAACTATCATGGGTTATTATTGTATACACACTCATGTGGTTTACTCGAGTGGACTTTGGTTTTTTGTCCTATACGAAGGATTAGGTAACACGTTACTTGTTACTCCACGCCGCTGTACCACCAGGGACGTTCCATTCGACAGTCTAGAGCCTTGACCGATCAACTATTTTGCCCCCCCCCCCGCACCCCTTAAAAGAAATCTAGCCGTTTAAACGCACGATTGTATACGTTGGATAATCAAATTTGGGACATATCTATTGAATCTTTAGTAATTATTTTGAGAGTTGTTTAATTCCAGAACGCTATTTCTGTTAAAATGGATAGACATTTTCATGTTATTTTATTTTATGTTATTTTGTAATAGTTCTAAACCACTCACAAACCCCCGCTTTTAGATCTGCTGTTGCGCTTTCCATTTGATTTAAACCTGTTTCTAGCTAAATGTTACTTGTAATAGTTCTAATATATACACCAACACTTTTAGTTTAACGCCCGCGTGAACAATAGTAATATCGCAAACAAAAATATAACTTATAAGTTATAATAGTTGTAATATATACACAGCAACTAACACTCTAAAAACCAATCAAGTTGAAACATGGATTCATCGTGATTTATGTACTGACTGACTCAAGTATGTACTTAACATAATCATCACATTATACCCACATAAACATGATTTACTATAATACACAGCTGTCTCGTAAGTCATGTTCAGTGTATTTTATACAAGAAAAAAATGAATAATTATTATTTTATGGTACAACAACTATTATTGGGCTATTTTTACTCCAAGCTTCCCTAAATTACTTATGCTTGTGATTTCAAGAATGTTCTCAAGGTAGCCCTGAATGTGTTTTTATTTCGCTGTTGTAGGTTTTAAAAATCGTCCACCGTAGATCATATTCATTGTACATGTTTATACAAGACAAAGAATGAATAATTATTATTTTATGCTACAACAACTATTATTGTGCTATTTTTACCCCATCAAGTTTACCTAAATTACTTATGCTTGTGATTTAGAACTTGTTTTCAAGGCGGCTGTGAATATATTTTAGTCTGGTATTCAAGGTTTTTAAAATTGTTCGTCGTAAATCATGTTCAGTATATATTCAAGACAAAGAATGAATAATTATTTTTTATGGTATAACAACTTATTGTGCTATTTTTACCCCATCAAGTTTATCTAAATTGCCTATGCTTGTGATTTAGAGAATGTTTCAAGGCGGCTGTGAATATAATCAAGGTTTTCTTTTTAAAATCGTTAT
This sequence comes from Patella vulgata, assembly GCF_932274485.2. NCBI lineage: Eukaryota > Metazoa > Mollusca > Gastropoda > Patellidae > Patella > Patella vulgata. The sequence goes on from NC_065879.2 coordinate 84,683,110, forward strand.
ATTATTTTAAAAAATATGAATTATTTGATGGCAGAGCAACTATTATTGTGTTATTTTTACCCCATCAAGTAAACCTAAATTTCGTTTGCTTGTGATTTAGAGAAAGTTTTTTAGTCTGGTATTCAAGATTTTAAAAATTATTCGTCGACAGTCATAGAAGACAAAAAATGAACGACTATTATTGTGCTATTTTTACCCTATCAAGTTTATCTAAATTACTATGCTTGTGATTTAGAGAATGATTTAAAGGCGGCTGTGAATATAATCAAAGGTTTTTAAAACCGTTATATTATTAAAGAAAATATGATTTTTTTTTATGGCTCAACAACTGTTATTAGGCTATTTGTACCCCATCAATTTACCTCAGTTACTAATGCTTGCAATTTAGAGAAGGTTTCCAAGACGGCGGTGAGAATAATTTTAGTCCGATAAGCTTTTCATTAACCGTTTTAAGTATAATTTTGCCTAAAACAAAAGAATACGCATATATTGCCTCCAACACGACACCATAGCAAGCAGTGTGCTATGAGGAAAATTTTTCCCGGACATCTGCGCTACGGCCTACAGTGCCCACTCTTATTTCGAATCCCAACTACCAAGGATTCTTTTACGAGATGGAGTTTAAGCCCCGGGGACTCGACACAAACTAAGTCATTTTGGGACTCACATATGGTTCAGTTTTATTTCATTAATTCGCTTGCGCTTAGGGATCTTTAGCAGTGGGAGGAAACTGGAGAACACAGAGAAATCCCACGACGTTGGACAGGCGACGCTACTCCTTGTCATGTACACGCGGGGAATCGAAACCACGCCACTTGACTCAGTGACAGACCTTATGATGCTACGCGCACGCGTTAACCATCACCCCCTCCCCTACTATATAGAAGCTAATTGTAGTATAGGCAAGCATATAGAACCACTTTGCTATTAGAACCAGATGGAAACTAAACAAAGAAAAAATGTAACCAAATCTAGTGATCAAAAGTGGCCAGTATTGGTTGGCATGCAATAAAACATGTTATTTTCAGCTCCAATCAGTCCATATGTTATGATGGTTGGTGCCATCTGGAACCGTCTGGTTGCCAAGGCGTAATGAATATTGTTTATCTTTGAACATTAAGACATTTATCTTTATAGTAAATATACCTCATAAACTACTTGTAATAACATATGTTCAGACTATAAGCAATGGAATCCAGGAAGGCAGAATTGTACGGAGTAAAATTATCCTTTGAAGACCGTTTCATTCCCATTTTTAGGTCTCTAATAAATAGTATATGTATATTTTAACCGCAACAATGAAATACCAATAGCTCTAAAAAGAACGAGACGTTTCGTGGCCAGCGGGGCTGTCAAGAAAAATGCTGCCCATAAGCAATGTATTCCTAAAAGGTAGAATTATACGGAGGAAAAATATCTTTTGAAGACCCCTTCGTTGCCATTTATAGACCCCTCATACAATTGTTAAGACTATAATCAATGGACCCCAGGAAGGTAGAATTGTAAGGAGTAAGAATCTCATTTGAAGACCGTTTCATCCCAATTTTTTAGGTATATATTTATGTTTGTTAAAACGCGTCAAAAAAATATTAATTTCTTCTAAAAAGGATTTATATTGTAACATAATAGACTTTTTAAAAGAGGCATGTTTTTATCATAAATTTTAATTGTATATTTATCATTTCATTTTAAATATTTATAAGCATAAAAGATTTAGTTTATCTTTAATTCTATTTACTGTGATATTGTTTTTATTTATGCATATAATACTTTTCTGTGATATATATTATATAGAACCATCATATATTTGGCACAATATAGTCCGGTTGGTGCTGAAGTGCCGTAAAACCACATTTCATTTCATTTCATTTCACTTCTAAACAGGAACAAAACTTGTATCTGTTAGTTCGTATGTTTATCTAGTACATCGAAAACAAAGTCCGTGTAGGTATGCACGGATGAAATTCAATGAAGCGAAGGCGGAAGCGCTGATATCCGGTCAAACGTTTCTTCTCATGTCACCCCTTCCCTCATTCCACACATACACCTTCACAATGGGCTGTCCGTGTGTTAGGGTGGCCCATGTACTCACAGAAATACAGTCCACCGCTGATAGTTCGAGACTACCACTGAAGCGTGCACATTCGCCGTGCCGAGACCAACTTTCTGACAGTATGATACTATAAATAGCCATGGCACGTGCAATTCTCTACAAATCTATCAACTATTACAGCCGTAAAAAATTTATTGTTGACGATTTTGAATAGCAGTAAAATTAAGCTTCTTGGTTATTACAGCAGATTTAGAAATTACGTTCGTTTCATTTTTTAAATCGCTTTATCATTAACTGTACCGTTAAGAGCGGCATCTTTTGGTTTAGTACAAATAATATCTCTGAAACACTCAGGTTAGGCAAGAACATGATACTAGCAGTAGTTTCATTTTACTTTTACAAGCTTCTTAAAACGATTGTTGAGCTACCTAACGTGCTTATTTCTAAATTCAATTTCTTGTTCTAGCTTTCTGTTATGTTTCGTAAAAAAAGTAGTCTTGATTATCCCGACCTGTCAATCAGACGTAGAATGGTCGATAGACTGGTTAAGCGAGACTAATTTCAAAACAAGGGCACGTAACCTATCTTTTACTCAAAAGTGTCTGGATGTTATGGACGACTCTTGGAACCAGTTTTCAGTCTATTATTTGTACGTGATTAATGGCCATAGCTTATTAAGTACAACATGATCGTTTATTTAGTGACTATAATTGTGTGGAACTGATTTGAGGCTTGGCATATATATAAGTATTGTGGCGTAATTGTCGAGATATATGGAGATATTTATTTATGGTGGGTCACCCTACGTGTGTCTTCCTGAATACAACATGAAATTCTAAATGATTCGTATATTGCTCAACTCAGAACCTACACGAACATGTTCCATGTTATAATGGTCATGTTCGATCAGGATATTCAAAAACATGTTAAAATTCCTCGGATTAGCGTGTCGGCGGTTTGCTCATAGAAAAGCCGTAGCTGCAAAATTTATACGTGTATGACATAGTGCGGTAACATACATTTTTAAATTGGCCCCAGGTGCGATTTATGTAAATTAACGTAACATAATTACACTAATTCGTTATTTGAACGTTACACTTATTTATAAGCATTTTGTACTAATAATTTGAGTAATACATATGAATTCGACTTGATTTGAATATTGCTCACAATTTTAAGTATTTTGTACTAATGATTAATGAATATGTGAATTAGAGTAGTAACGTACAAATTAACCAGTAGTAAGTGGATGGGGCATTTCATAGTCCAAATGGAGTGGATTGGCTTCTAAGATATTTTAGACAATAAAACGTGCATAAAACAAAACATATTTCTTCTTTAAACAAACATGCCATGTTACTATCTATAAGCAATGACACCTGAAACCTGAAGATGGAAGCCTTAATAGTACGGACCTATGGTGATATCGCAGACAAGTTACCTTATTCCATTATGCTTAGCGCACGTGCTGGGGGTGTGGGGGTGGTACCAAGAGTAATCTCACGATATTGAGAAGGAGAAGACACTCTATCTCAAAACCACACATGCTTACACATAGGAAGCCACGACCGCAAACCAGAGGTTACCGGCCAGCTTAGAACTCGAAGTACACCCGGACACCTGTTACCACTGTTTGTCGTGTATTTTGTACACGAGGAGCAGTCCATTTGCTGAATACACTATTTTGCCTATAACGTTTTTTTAGGACTTCGAATTATGTCTTATGGTTTGGATTGTTCGTACTTGGTTTTATTTTATTTTATTACAACACCGTAGTCCACTAGGCCACCCAACCCTCCATATTCTAGTATATTATCTAAGTATCTATATATTTTAAATATAAACCCAGGTCCCATGTACACATTAGCATGCACGTAAAAGAACCCTTGGCAGTTGAAATTCGAAATAAAAGTAGACCGGGCATTGCACACTCCATGGCGTATTACTGTATTCATTAGCCCGGTTGGTGAAGACACATACGACGTTAAACCCCATTTGATATTATATATTAATATATCCTGACAATAGCTAGACTTTAATATAGTATTTAGCCAACTAAGTTTATATAAATTAGTATATCCCGAACACTAAAAGACCATTGAAGCCAGGTGTATACGTAGCTTGTTTTAACATAGCTTATACCGAGGTTATGTGTACACGTAAGGACCCCTTAATATAGTTGAAATTCAAAATACGAGTAGGCGATAGCGCATGGTGTAGTATAGTATTTATAGGTATCTATATTACTATAGCCCGAAAATTAGAGACCCCTGAAGCTAGATGTATAGTTGTACGGTTGTACGTGATAAGGAGTAGGGTCGCCTGTCCAACCTTGTAGGTTTTCTCCGGGTCCTCCGGTTTCCTCCCACTGCTAGAGACACCTACACGCAAGCGAATTATTGAAATAAAATGGAACCATGTATTGGTCACGAAATGACCTAATTTGTGTGGAGTGGACGTTAAACTCTCTCTCTCTCTCTCCGAACATAATTTCTATAGTATCTTTGTTTCTATAGTATACTAGTATAGTCTGAACACTAGAGGCCAGCTGGATACGTAGGTTGCTCTAATATAGTATCCATGTATGTATGTATGTATTGGTAGGTAAATATATATAGTATCACCTGTGTTATAGTGTTTCTGTAGACCTGCAGTAAGTAAACTACAGTATTAAGAACAGGTGTGTCGGAGAGAAAGTTTATGATGATTAAACCAATATATATACGTCAAGTAAAGTCGTTTTTAAAGAGATATAGAGTCTTGATTTTAGCTAAAATTATAATGAAAACATGGGTTGCCAGGCAACGAAACATGGCCGCCATCACCTCCATGATGAAATTTTACCTCAAGACAATGTATTTAATGAAAAAAGTACTGTAAATATGTTCCGGGGGGGGGGGGGGAACTAAAATTCAATTACCATATTTGATACTGTATTCAGTGCTACATCTATTTTGCCTTGTACTAGCCTACTGGTCTGTGTTTTGGACTGTAAATTTGTTCTAGAACAAAGATTCCATTACCATATTTGATATCGAAATCTGTGCTACATTTGTTTTGCCGTGTACTAGCCTACTGGTCGGTGTTTTGGATTGACAAACTTGACTAGCTTCTATTGAAAAGATTATTACGAAAGTTCAATATGATCGGGCTAATGAAGATGGGTATCATACTATGAATTACTAGCTTCTATTGAAAAGATTATTCCGAAAGTCCAATATGACCGGGCTAATGAAGATGGGGATAATACTATGAATTATGAAAGAAATGGTTATGATCGATGTTTCGAGGTTTATACTCTCGTCGGGGGGTTGGATGGCCGAATGGTTAGCACGCGCGCGCTGTATCATATGGTCTGTCAGTGAGTCAACTGGCGGGGTTTCGATTCCCCGGTTGTACGTGACAAGGAGTAGGGTCGCCTGTCCAACCTCGTGGGTTTTCTCCGGGTCCTCCGGTTTCCTCCCACTGCTAAAGACCCCTACGCGCAAGCAAATTATTGAAATAAAAAAAATTAAACCATATGTTAGTCCCGAAATGACATAGTTTGTGTCAAGTGGACGTTAAACCCCATTTCTCTCTCTCTCTCTATACTCTCGTCAATGCAATGCCCCGATAATTTTGTGACTAATTTATGGTAAATTTTTTTTGTATGACGTCTCGGTTTCGCTCCCGATGTTTGCTGATAAAGTTTATCGGGAATTTTCCGGCGTGGATTTCTCATGTCAGTGATGCAGGACCGAGGCGTGGCAAGTGACAACATTCTGATGGGACGAAAATTCGAGGTCACGTGTACACATTGTGGTGCACGTAAAAGATCCATTAGCAGTTGGAGAGTAGGCCGTAACACACTGTTTGGTGTATGCTCATCTTCATTAGGACAGTAGAACGTTAAACCCCATTTTAAACGATGATTTTCACTGCCATTCATACCTAGGACATTCTACTTTAAATTAGTTGGTTTAGAATTACATATTCTGGTCAAAGGTCGAGATCATTTTGATTGCTTCCCTCCCTATAATTAGGTTTATTTCATTTTTTTTCTTTGAAGCCTGTTAATCTATAATCATAAACACCTGGTTAATATGTTAAATATTATAAACACGTACACATGTTGTACTTAACAAATATAAATATATATTACTACATGCACCATCATCGCCAGCTGTTTAACAGTGAGAGAGAGAGAGAGAGAGAGAGAGAGAGCGGGGGCACTGAAATGAAATGGGCTTTAATGTCCCGCTGTTCTGCTTCGACTGGGCTAATGGAATGACATGAAATGAATTGGAGTTTAACGTCATATTGTTCTGCTCCGAACTACATCATGCACCATCATCGCCATCTGTTTAAGAGAGAGGGAGAGGGAACTGAAATGAAATGGGTTTTAACGTCCTTCTGTTCTGCTTCGACTGGGCTAATGGAATGAAATGTGGTTTAACGTCATATGGTTCTGCTCCGAACTGGGTTAATGAAGACAGGCATACGTCGTACAGTGTGCTATGAGGGACATTTTGCCCGGACAGCGGCACTACGGCCTACACTTATATCGAATTCCAACTGTCAAGGGATCTTTTACGTGCATGCCAATGTGTACACGGGACCTCGGTGTTTCGTATCATCCGAATGGCTAGACAGCTGTCCTTGCCAGGTCCTCCGTCCTGCACCTCTGACAAGGGGAAACCACGTCGGAAAATCTCGATGAACTTTCTCTGCCAATGTGAGAGAAAGAATGAGCTTCGACACAAACTAGGCCAGAGAAAACCTCACCACTTAACCTAATAACATACCTTATGACCCCCCCCCCCTCTCCACACACACGCGCACGCACACACACCAACTTACAAATATAAATATATACTATTATACCATCGTCGCCAGCTGGTTTACAAATGCGCTCTTGATTACTAGTTTTAGTTTTATCACTTGATGTCTCAATACAAAATAGTCGAATCCAAATTTGGGGATTATGAAGATATGCCGTTCTTCGTAAATAAAACCATTCGTCAAACTTTTTAATTGTTTTATATTAGTTGTAGGCCTAAATAAACAGACGGTTTTTCTGTTTAAGCAATTTAATCAAGTTTTTACAACTTAAACAGCTAGTGTATTCATTATAACTAAAAATACATCCGACAGTAATTTGTATTTTTTCACCAGTCAAGCGATATTACAGGCAATCGTGCACACTAATTGACGATAATTGTTATTTGTTATATAAAAATATATACAAAAACTATACCAGCTAGTTAAACTAAGGTTGGGTTGTGTATTTGCTTGTATAATATAGTTATACCAAAGTCGGATTGTGTAATACATGTTTAGTTAGAATAACTTAGGATTATGTAATATAGTTATACTAAGTTGGGGCTGTGTAATATAGTTATACTAAGTTGTGGCTGTGTAATATAGTTATACTAAGTTGTGGCTGTGTAATATAGTTATACTAAGTTGGGGCTGTGTAATATAGTTATACTAAGTTGGGGCTGTGTAATATAGTTATACTAAGTTGTGGCTGTGTAATATAGTTATACTAAGTTGGGGCTGTGTAATATAGTCATACTAATTTGGGATTGTGTAATATAGTTATACTACGTTGGGGCTGTGTAATATAGTCATACTAATTTGGGATTGTGTAATATAGTTCAACTTATGTAGGACTGTATATTTGATTGTGTCATATATTAATATAGTTAAAGTAAATTGGGTTGCATAATGAATGATAGCTTATGTAATATAGTTAGTATAGGGCGGTGTCTATATTTGATTGTGTTATATAGTTAGAATAGGTTCGTGTGTTGTAAAGTTATATATTTGATTGTTATATAGTTATAGTAGATTGGGTTGTATATTTGATTGCGTCATATAGTTAATGTAAATTTGGGATTGTGCATTATAGTTATAGTAGATTAGGTTGTATATTTGATTGTATTATATAGTTATAGTAGATTGGGTTATATATTTGATTGCGTAATATAGTTATAGCAGAGGGCATACTTTGTTGTTATCAAAATTTGTTTAACTATCTATGTATACTATAAATATACTTGTATATATTACGTATACCCTTGTCTTGCCGATAATAAAATAGATTTTATACCCATAACATGAAATAATATTTGTAGAATATAGTTCATAATACAAACCTAATTCTTACATTCTTTATTTTACAGTAAATCTGAATTTGTTACTTAAACAGACATTATGCAAGAGTTAAATCTGCCTATAAAAAGTCTTTCGTTTGGCATTAGATGTTATATACACTACTAATTAGACATTTATTAACATGACAAGATCATAATCAACCCTCGATTCCATCTGTTGTGTCCGATTTTCAACATATTGAAATTAACGGATTAACGGCGGTTCGTACAATTGGATAACCGAGACTTACATGTAGTTTCGTATTGGCGATCGAGGGTGTGCCCAAATTGTATCGCTAATATCTAGACTCGGAGTAAAGTAATTTAACTGAAATTTTCAGCATTATCTATTTTTTTAACTATTTTACCGAGATAATCGAGACTTTGTTTATTATCGTAACAACGGTAGTAATGACGATCGAGGGCAGGCCAAAATTGTATCTCTAATATCTAGGCTCAGAGTGAAGTAATTTTACTGAAATTTTCAGCATTATCTATTATTTTTAACTATTTTAGCGAGAACTGTCAGCTCTTTATCTAATCTTCCATAATGCTGTCGCCTTAAGAATTCATTACCCAAAAGAAGAAATACATGACGTCATATGTAGAAAATATATTTTCAGATGTAATTGCATATATATACTATGTATATCACACTATTCTGTTTGGCAAAATATTATGTAGTAAAAAGAGAACTCCCAGGTTTATAGAGTAAAGCTTCTAATGTATAACCCAGAACAAGAAATACTCGTAATTACTGGGCATATTTTAAGATTTAAATGTATATATGCTATGAAAGACAAGATATATAAAAGAATCTCACTGTTTGGCAAAATGTATGTGGTAAAAAGAGAATAGACAGCTTCTAATATTAACTGTTAATCTTTGTAAGCTTTGAGTGACATTTAGTTATTTTAGATATAGAAAAACTGATCAAAACTGTACAGTGATAAATTGTAACATAAACAAATCACGAGACTATTTTATCAGATTCAGAATATAAAATAAAAAATATAATCCGTCTGACTCACTAATACTAATTCAGTGGCATTATTACAGTTATTACATTCGCAGGAGGTACGGATGTTCAGTGGGTACTGGGTGGGGGGGAGAGAGAGAGAGAGAGAGAGAGAGAGAGTTAGAGAGCGAGAGGGTTTACTAAAATAAATTTCTCCCTAACACTGCTCTTAGTAGCACGTATACGGCGTGTTGTGTGCTAGGCTTAAGACATGGCTCCACTGTACGATGTGGCAAAATTCCCCAACCGCGAGCGAGAGAGAGAGAGAGAGGGGGGGGGGAGGGGGAGGGAGGGGTTAACGTCCACTCCACACAAACTAGGTCATTTCGGGACTAATATATGGTTCAATTTTATTTCAATAATTCGCTGTGCGTAGGGGTCTATAGCAGTGGGAGGAAACCGGGAGGTTGGGTTGGACATTAAATCACCTGTTAGTCCCGAAATGACCCTATCCGTGTCGAGTGGACGTTAAAACCAAGTTCTCTTTCTCGCTACCAACAAACACTAACAAATTTGTTAGCCAAGGTGCATACTAAACTTAGACTGTCTGTCTACAGTTAGCTCTGCTTGAGAACAGACACTAAGCTAGTTAACTGACATTTCAAGTCCTAAATAAACGATTTTAGTCCAAAACACTAAGTATATATACTTCGAGAATTTTGTTAAGTAGTTATTCTGCTTCCATTTAATAAAATTCAAAAAGCTTATTCAGTCTTTGTGTGTATGACAGATATGAAACGGAATAGAAACACATTACGAAACGACATACTAGTTTTTGGATATGGCGGTCATTTAGGGCAGAGATCTATTCTCGAAGTATGAAGTTGATGGATCTCTGTGGGCAGAATGAGTCAGGTGCTGTATACTATTTCTTCCGCTTTTCTATCAAAGTAACAACTGAATGTTTCCTATGTTATTTTGTCTTTATAAAATCTGTTTTTGTCTGATACAAGAGATACTTGTGTATTTTCGTTGTAATATAAAACGACACTAGCATTTCCAGGTGTACGAACACTGCAATTTTTCTGGTTGTTTTTATGTAACAAACTAAAATATAAAAAGATCAACATTAGTACCTCCGTATATAATTAGGGAAGCCACGGTGGCTCAGAGGGTAAGACGTTGGCTCGCTAACCTGCAGGTCCTGTGTTCGATCCTAAGAAAGGTCAGTGGGATTTTCCGGCGTGGTTCCCCCTTGTCAGTGGTGCAGATATGAGATCCTGGCAAGAGACAATGCATTAACGTTCGGATGGGAAGAACAACCGAGGTCCCGTGTACAGATTGGCGTGCACGTAAAGGATACATTGGCACTTGGAATTCCATTATAGAACTCTGTCCCATATGACACACTGTATCGGGTTTACACCCGTCTTCGTTAGCCCAATCGGAGCAGAAAAGTGGGAGGGAAAACTTCATTTCATTTATATAAATAAATTATATAAAACCGCATTAAACGCGAATGGGTTTTTGTGAAAGTCCCCATGTCTTACGCGCGACGACTACAAGCCGAATAATTCGTTCAGTATGGCAATTTTGGTATATATGGAAAGTAGAAATATCCAAACTGGATTCCACGGAGTGCATACAGGGCAAAAACGTAAGGGTTTCCTTAACCAGCAACCCGACGATTAGTGATATCCGCTCGAGTAACGTCAAAGGTAGCACGAGAAGATTGCCTAATCTCCCAGTGTTAGTGGGCGCTTGATGTATATGTTGATAAACTTGATGGTGCCACAGTTTCTGGGTTAAAAACCATGGAAATAAACTTAGGCAGTGGATACTCCCAGGATTTATTGGGCTTCGACATTTGTAATAAATAGTTAGCGATTAAAGACAACATCGTCTTGTGTCTGCAATGAATTCTCCCCAGGCTTCGCACCCGTTGCTAGGTACAAAGAGAGATAAGCCACGTGAAACAAACATCACCTCTTTTGTTCGATTTTTTATAGCAGGTGTATTCCCTGACAATTACAATGTTTTCAGAAGGATTGAAGCAAAATTATGATAAATTAATTAGTTTGAATTATGCTTTTAGTCCAAATATATCATCAATTCATCCATTTTGTACGCGGCAAGGTATCTTTAATCTAAGCCACACATCAGTTCATGACAAATTGGAATTGTTGTGCTGTTGCTTTGGGGTAAATTGTTTACCAATTTAAATACATAAAAAACACATAAAAAAGTTTGACACGCGCCATTATCATAAAATATTACCTAAATATTACCCAAACAATTTCCTTTGGTCAAAGGTCGCTATTATCACTTGACATTCTGTTACTCGTTTCTTGTGTCATCTCTCTAACATTCAGAAGCCTATAATTAGTTAATGGAAATTTTCAACAACAAAGTATTCAGGAGAGAGAAAGTGTCTGTGTGTGTGGGGTGGGGGGGGGCGATAACATCCACTCAAAACAAATTAGGGACCTACATATTGTACAAGTTTACTTCATTAATGTGCACGTAAAATAACTCTTGAAAATTGGAATTCGAAATAATAGTAGGCCGTAGCGCCGTTATCTGGGTATAATTTTCCCCATTACACAATGTAAAGCGTAATCCCGTCTTTGTTTGCCAAAGGACGTTAAACCCCATTTCGTTTCTAACTCGTGATCTGAACCTGTCTGCTGATCTTCTGTTGACTTATATACTTGCTAAAATTGTAAAACTAACGAGTGGTCTGAACCCTGTCTACTGACATACTGTATAATAGAAGTAGATAAATGTCATATTAGATATTATGATATTATGATTAGTATAAATACTCATTAAACTGTCTATATGTTATAACACGTGTTCTATTCACTGTGATATATAGACTACTCCAATTCTCACACAAAAATAGGTCAAATACAACTAGTATTAAATAAACTGCCCAATAGATTAACCTGTCTTCCACATATTATGTTGGATACGAAACGATGTCCAAATTGGCTAACTACTAAATGTAGGTCAATTACGAAACTAGCCCCAATCTTTGGTGTGAATTAAACGCAGCAATTAAGGACAAGTAGAAAAAACTGCCCAATAAACTATTCTACATAATATGTCGAATAAAAACTATATCCAAACAGACTAACTGTGTCTTTTACAAACCCAGGTCCAATAATTGGCGTGAGATAAACGCAGCTATTAAAAAGGCTCGGTTCAAATTGAACAATGTAAAAAAAACGTGTATAAATATTATTGAAAGCGAAAAATTAGTGCTAGGTTGTTAATTTAGTATCAAGACCCATGCAGATTAATAATCTCTAGTTTCAGATAAAATACTTAAAGATACATTATGGGAGATTCTATAACGAGTTGGCAGTTCTCACTATAATAGTTAAAAACTACATAATGTAAAGGGAATTTGCTGAAAATTTCATTCAAATTGATCCACTATGAACCGAGAACTAAGCGATTGAAATTTCCGCCTAGCCTCGATCATCATTGCTAAAGTCAGTACGATAAACAACATAGTCTCGATTATCCATTTAATCGTTAAATCGTGATGGAAAGTTATGCAGTATATCGGCTCATAATCCACTGATGATCACAGGCTAGCGATGCCATTCAGAGTTGATTATGGTCTGGATAGGTTAATAAATGTCTAATTAATACTTTAGACAACATTTCAGGCCTGAAGAAAGACCTGCAATAGACAGATTTAGCTCTTACATAATGTATGTTTAATTATCACTCGGCAGATTCCGGTACTCTACACCTAATCTCGACTGTATGACGAATTCCTCCAGTGGAACTACTTTCAAGTTCACGGATTAAAAATGACGGCGCCCATGAAGACACCCGTGAAGAAAGTTTTATCAAACAAAGCTTTCAATGCCTGAAGCTGTTGTCCTTACACGTATATCCGATTTTTTAAACAAAGGACACCTTTGCAATGACAGCTCTACACACTCTTCGAACGACGCCATTTTGAGAACTTCTTTCTAAAGATTTCCTAATAAATAAACCAGTAGCCGCCTCACAGTTGTATGGATACGGTCGGAGTTATAAGTAGGGTACCGGATTTTGCCGAGGTTTGCTGTGTAACTAATTAGTTGCCGGACCGTGGTCTTTCCACCTAGTCGTCATCGAATTCCTATGAAGGATTCCTTCAACGAATAGTCCCACCAAAACGACTAACGGCTTTTCAAGGGATAATGACCTGGAACGCGCTCAGCTAATACAGGATCAAACTCGGGACCTACTAGGTCATTTCGGGACTAACATATGGTTAAATTTTATTCTTGACCCCCCCCCCCCCCTTTCCCCATTCACAATGCTGATGGTGGAGATAATTATTTTCTTGGCCGTTATACGCGGTGACAGTCGAACTTATTTACATTGCCCCTAATCTTGATCTATCATCCCAGTTATCCTTGCAGCCTAAATCCAGAAACACAACCATTTTTATTTATCCAAATTGTTTTATATTCACTTCTCATTTAATAGTAAGCCCAAAAGACAAACCTACGGACACAGACACCTCGAACAACGAACGTATATATCAGATCAGGTGAATGGATCCGGGGAGCTAGCCTAGTCGTAAGCGTCCATTTGTCGTTGCACGAGTGATTTAATTAAACTAGGATTCTTTAACGTTGTGTTACTTATAGGGCATGGTACAATTTTCTAGAAGGCGTGGTCGTATATAGTTTCAGCATTTTGTCGTTGCAACGTGGATTGATCCGGGGAGCTAGCCTAGTCGTAAGCGTCCATTTGTCATTGCACGAGTGATTTAATTAAACTAGGATTCTTTAACGTTGTGTTACTTATAGGGCATGGTACAAATTTCTAGAAGGCGTGGTCGTATATAGTTTCAGCATTGTGTCGTATGCAACGTATTATTAGGGGGTCTTACGAATGCGCTGTTGTTTATATCTGGGATATCTGGGATATCAAGGTGACGTGGAGTATTGTCCTACCTAATTTCGTGGCTGTTCTCCGCGTAGTCCTTAACTTATTTCTCTCATTTTTGAAGACCCCTACACAGGATTTGGGTAGACTCTCTCTCTCTCTCTCTCGGCCTTTCTGTCTGGTTGTCTGGCAACCTATTGAAATTGTTGCTAATTACAATCAGCTGTCTAGGAATTGAAATTTGGGAATATTCTACTGCTGTGACATAATATCCATGTGTAATATTATAAGCATTTTAGTATGATTTACAGTGTCATGGTTGAATATTTAATAACTAATAATTACCTATATTCATCTATAATTATAGTTCAGGATACTTACGGGGTATTTAGAGGCAATTATGTGTATTAGTGTCTAACTACATGTACATATTTTGGGTAATACATGCCTAGATGTGAAAACATATCAACCACGACAAAGCATTTTACTAACGGCATTTAACATTTAACATAGGAGGAGACCCATGTCATACAGGTCTCAAACCTTCCCCAAGAACATCCCAACACATGCGCATCACGACCTTTAATAAAGTTAAGGGTCAGATTAAATAATTTGTTAGTTATAGAATGACAATATTTGTCCATCTATATTTGAAACTAACAGCATTTAACATAGGGGACCCATGTCATACAGAACGAAAGCCTTCCCAAGAACACCCCCACGCATGCGCATCGCGACCTTTAAAAAAGTTAAAGTTCAGATGACATAATATTTAGAATATTAAAATGACAATGTTTGTCCATGTATTTGAAACTAACAGCATTTAATATATAGGGGGACACACTGATCCGCAGTGAATCGCTAGGCCGCGACAATCACTGATAGGATGTCATCGATGCGACTGAATGAGTCACAAATATTAACTTTTTTCCTCGGACAAATTGAATTCTAAAACATTTTTTTTAGATATTAGAAAAATAAATAAAGATGTTTGAAGTATTTTTAGGTAAAAATTATTTCCTATTTTAGTGTAAATGGGTATTAAAATGAGTAAAAGGCGCCATTCTGCTCGAATCAGTAACGTCTTATGTAAACAATGCACGCTCCATTGAGCCAATGATTGACGCCGCGTGATATGACGTCATTTGGTGAAGGCAGTCATCTTTTACAGAGCTATTAGAAGATTTTCGTAATACCCTGTGAAACAGATTGATAGGGGTGCCCATGTCATACATGTCTCTAAACCTTCCCAAGAACATCCCAACGAATGCACATCGCGACCTTTAATAAAGATAAGTGTCAGATTAAATAACTTTACATCCATATAATTTGTTAGTTTAAAATACAATATGGCGAATATTGTCATTTTAATATTCCAAAACTTAAAAACTATGCAAGAAATACAGGATTAATTGATATACAGTTAGGTGGTGCGCTGGTTGGTAGTAGGACAACAAAATCCAACTGTCATCTTCGCTTCAACCTAACGAGCTGCTACAAATACGAAGTCGTGAAGTTAAAATGTTGGTTGTTCAGCTATATTGTTTGGGGTATTTAAAAATAAACACCCCTGCAGAATATGAACTTTAATGTGCAATAGGCTACAGTGAACGCATGCGTTTTAACACATCAGACATTGCTTTCAGAAATCCTAGACTATTTAGTGCCTCTGGTAAAACATGGCAAAGATGCGCAATGGAAAGGGGGTGTATAATTGTTGATTATTTTAAGCTTACAGTAATTCGTGTTCTTTGGAGATATAATCACCTTTTAAACAAATTATATCATTTTGTCAGTGAAGCATGCCACACGTAAGAAGGCTAAACTATACAAGACTAAAGATAAATTTCTCAAATGAAAATGAAATAAAATAGTGTTTGACGTCCTACTGTTCTGTTCCGACAGGGCTAATGAAGACGGGCATACGAAATTTTGCCCGGACAGCCGCGTCACGGCCTACTCTTATATCGAAATCTTACAGACAACGGATCTTTTACATGCACGCGAATTTCTCAAATAATTCACATTATTAAATCTATTAAATCTAACAACACTTGTTCACAGAGAAACCGATACCCAACCCGAATGACTCATCGGCGCTCTTTTTTTGACGTTTCAACAACCGTAACAAAACAGAATAAACATATTATAAACACATCGTATGTATAGACATACCCAACCGTTATTATTCATAAGTAGAACGATTTTTTATACCAGAAAATGTAATTAAGCAAATGAGGCTGAAATTAGTCTAATGTTTTAGTTATGGTGTCATGACGCACGCGTGTTATGATGGATTAATTTTGTAACCTTTGATGTTTTACTTCTAAAAGAAACAACGATAATTACCGAATGCTCAATAACATAAATCATATGTTTTGCAGACAATGTTTAGCACATACGAATATACGCTGTCTGTCTACAACTAGGTCCGCTTGTGAACAGACTCGAAGCTCGTTGACTGACATTATTTTTATTTCTACGATTCTAGTCGAAAACACTAAATTACATAAATCATATGTTTTGCAGACAGTGTTTAGCACATACGAAAGTTACATTGTCTGTCTACAACTAGCTCCGTTTGAGAACAGACACGAAGCTAGTTTACCGACATTTTCAATTCCTAATTCGACGTTTTTGGTCGGAAACACTAAATTACATGTTTTGAAGGGGCTATACTATATACCGGAAAACACCGGAAAACAACCGGAAAACTACCGGAAAAAAAATGTTATACTGAATACCGGAAAACACCGGAAAAACACTTAATACCGGAAAACACACTAAATACCGGAAACCACCCTAAATAGGTAACCCGGAGAAGGGCTATACTATAAAACGGAAACTAAGACTAAAACTAACCCTAACCCTAACCCAGGCACACAGATGACCAGGCTCCCGGTTACCTATTTAGGGTGCCAGTCTCCGGGTTATCTATTTAGGGTATTTTCCGGTATTTAGTGTGTTTTCCGGTATTTAGTGTTTTTCCGGTGTTTTCCGGTATTCAGTATAAAATGGTGTTTTCCTGTGTTCTCCGGTGTTTCCGGTATATAGTATTGCCGTTTTGAAGGCAATGTTAAGCACATACGAAAGTTACGCTTGTTCACGGACATTATTCTTAATTTAATCGATTTTAGTCGCAATCACTAAGTATACTTCGAGAATATTTAAAAGTATTTTTTCCGCTTCCATTGAATGAAATCTTTATTAGTCTATATGTGTATGAAAGGTGTAAAGCGGGTTAGAAAGGCGTCACAAAATAGTACGCTCATTTTTCAATATGGCGTCCAATCAGGGCAGAGATCTATTATCAAAGTAGATAGTTCTGTGTGTGCAGAATGTGTTTAACAGTTTAGCTACACAGGGAGACAGGGTCGAGGCAGTAGAAATGGAGGGAATAGATAGACGTCCCTTCTAATTATCTTGTTTTATTTAAAAATGAAATGAAAAGACAAGGAGTTAACTAGCTAACTGTTCTACTTCGGCGTGTGCTATGGGGAAAAATCTGCCCGGACAGCAGCGGTACGGCCTGCTAAATATGTGAAATTCCAACTGCCAAGGGATCGTAAACGTTCCCGCCTATGTGTGTACTGAACCTAAGACCGACTCTCTCTCTCTCTCTCTCTTAAAGATACCTTCTCTGATGGAGGTACATGACTCAGTAGGTGTAATACAAACAACAGTGTCATGTTAAATCCCGTGTTTAAACACTGTAACACTAGTAAGCCGTTGTTGATAACATTCCAAAATAGACCTTGTTATCATCAATATGGTAAAAATCACAAGGATTTGTTAGACCTGTATTTAGCTAGGTTGCAGTAAGTTTATATCAACATGTACCGAAAAGAAAAACACTAACTTTATAGCAAATTAGATCCTGTTAAAAAACCTGGGTTGCCAGGAAATATTCGGCTATTGGTAAAATACGACAAACATTTGCTATAGTTCCATGGACTAAATGTCCTATATTTTAGCTGCAGCAAGTTACTATCAAAATTTAATGACAAAATCTAACTATATATGTACCAAAAAGAAAAAAAGATATCCCTTAGATATACATAGGGGTTGCCAAAAAACATACTACTACCATCAAGGTGCTTTGTGAGATTTGGGTAAAATGCTCAATATTTGTCAATAGTTCCATTGACAATTTTAGTTGTAGGAATTCTACAACATCATTTGACAATATCTAACTATTAATGTAGCTAAAAGTAAAACACAAACTAAATAGCAAAGAGGATCCGTTACATATAAATATAGGTTGCCAGGAAATACATTACCACCAGCAGGTCCCATTGACAATGCCCTGTACTTGCAGCAAGTTTATATCAACATTTTATGACTACATCTAGCTACACATGCACCAGAAGAAAACACAAACTGGATAGCAAACAGGGTCCTTTAAATATAAATATAGGATGCCAAGAAACTTACTACCACCAAGAGATACTGTGTGGTATTTCATAAAATGTGTCTCAGTTTTACAATGATTCCAATAATAATTTAATTTCGTTGTGGTTTATGAGATATTTAATATTATGAGAAATTTCATTGTGGTAATTCAGGGAAAGCTTCCGGCAAAGTAATTTCAAATTTATATTATAGACTAATCAACATAAATAAAACATAATATTGTGTATGTTTAAAACCTATACTATTATTTGATTGCTGTGACTATGTTTTGAGATATTGTGTTGCAACCAGTGTTAGATTTCGTCACGGTCACGAGCTGTAAACAGGGCTAGCCATAACCCTAGACCTAGCTCTATCCCTAACCCTTACCTTTACCCTAACAATTCTCGGCAACAATCACGTGCCTTAATCCTGTTTATATCTTGTAACCTTCACGAAATCTGCAGATCGCCTTAATATTTATATCTGACCATAAAGTGAGGCCCTAAGCTATTCCACTTATGAGGCCCCTCCGACCCCCGCGACGACAGAAAGATACAAATATGTTTTATACTGAGCCAAGGCGAGGATGACGGTTGTTTAAAATTACTAAACGTCGATTGTTGATACTGCAAGGAATTAAATCCTGAAATCACCATGGTCAACTGTTCTCATTATAATAAATTTTAATTTAACAGCTAATCTCTCCACTTTCTATTTCCAGTGTATCAAGTCAGAGTAATGACCCGGATGCATATTTAGAAGAAGCCAGTCAAATTTACAGCACCATTTTACATAAATATAACGCTAAAGTTCGTCCACCTGAAAAATGGCCGAATCAAGTTTCCGTGACGTTAACCGGTACTTTATGGCACATTAGAGATATTGATTTGATGAAACAGGAGATGGAGAGCTTAATAGATCTTAAAATAGTAAGTCATTATTATTTCAGAAATTTCACAGGTTCTTGAAATGGAAAGTAATTATTATTTCAAATATTCCAGTAATTATTATTTCAAATATTTAAAGGTACTTAAAATGGAAAGTTATTATTATTCCAACTATTAGAGTAAAATATTTTAAATATTTCAATATTTTAAATATGACTAAAATGGAAAGTCATCATTATTTCAAATATTTGAGTCATTATTACTTCAAATATTTAACAAGTACTTAGAATGAAAAGTCATTAATATACTATTCAAAAAAAGTAGGGGATATATGATTTTGGGGGCATAATACTAAAATATGCAAATGACTACGAAAAAAGTCACTATAGAACCTAACAGAAGAAACATTCCCAGTTACATGTGACGCCCAAACGCACCAATAGCTACCGCATGGAATGCAGGTGATGCTTGGGATCATCATGGGGGTCCAATCCAAGATTTGCACGACTCTGACTTTGAATGTTACTGTCATTGTGGCATTGAATTCCAGGGTGGAAAAATCAGTTTAATTGTTTTAGTGACCAGAAAACAAATTTTGATATGCGTCGGCTTACCAAAAATGAAAGGTTACGTGCCCTTGGCATGCTACAGATCGGCACAACACAGGCGGTTGTGGCGCAGACGATGAATGTTTCTCAGTCTGTCATAAGCAGGCTATGGTCCAGATACCGTGATACACAATCTGTACAGGACAGACCACGCTCAGGTCGACCAAGGGCGACAACTCAAGCCCAGGATAGATTTATCCGTACCTTGGCCTTGAGAAATCGTGTCATCACAGCAAATCAGATCAGCGCTCGTCTTCAAACAGACACTGGTGTGAGAGTGAGTGGCCAGACGATTCGGAATCGACTGCATAGGGGTCACCTTCGCGCCCGACGTCCTCGCGTGATCCCTTGTTTGAGAGATCATCACATTCAGGCAAGACGTCGTTGGTGTAGGGATCGTCAACACTGGGATAATCGACGCTGGAGCAATGTGATGTTTTCAGATGAGTCAAGGTTCACTGTTGATTTTTTGGACAGACGTAAGAGGGTGTGGCGTCGTCGAAACGAGCGCTTCCACGACGTTAACGTCATCAGACATGATCGATTCGGGGGTGGTTCTGTTATGGTGTGGGGAGGCATCACTGTTGCTGGAAGAACGGCTTTACATGTTGTTGCAGGGCGTGTTACAGGCCAGTACTACCGGGACAATATCTTGGCAGTCCATGTTGTGCCGTTCGCACGACGTCATGGCCGCCGTTTCATCTTCCAGGATGACAACGCAAGATGTCACAGGGCCAGGATCGTTACAGGTTACCTCCAACAACAGAACATCACCACATTACCTTGGCCAGCACTGAGTCCCGACCTCTCCCCCATCGAGCATGTCTGGGACATGCTTGGACAGAGGTTACGTCAACGTCAACAACGTCCTGCCAATGTCCAAGAACTTGCTGCTGCGTTGCAACAGGAATGGGACAATCTGGACCAAAATGACCTTAGACGTCTCATTAGGAGTATGCCACGTCGGATCAATGCTTGTTTGGCAAACAGAGGAGGATTTACCCGTTACTGACTTGGTTGTGATGCTGTGGTAACTTTGCTGTTTGACCCCGGGTATCATTTTACCCTTATAATGGTCAGTCTGTGCCTTACTTAGTCTAACGATCATTTGGAATAAATCGATGAATGTGAACTTCATTTCATTTTGTCATTTGTTTCTTCGTCAGTTTCATTAGGTGACTTTAATAACACTTAAAAATCAAATATCCCCTACTTTTTTTGAATAGTATATTACAAATATTTCACAGATGTTTAAAATGGAAAATCATTATTATTTAAAATACTGAGTCATTATTATTTAAAATATTGAGTCATTATTATTTTCAATATTGAGTCATTATTATTTTCAATATTGAGTCATTATTAATTCAGATATTGAGTCATTATTATTTCAAATATTGAGTTATTATTAATTCAAATATTGAATCGTTATTAATTCAAATATTGAGTCATTATTTCAAATATCGAGTCATACTATTTTAAATATTGAGTCATTATTATTTCAAATATTAAGTCATTGTTATTTTAAATATTGAGTCATTATTAATTCAAATATTGAGTCATTATTAATTCAAATGTTGAGTCATTATTATTTCAAATGTTGAGTCATTATTATGACAGAGTTCAATCATGTACATTTTCCACTAAAACTAAGCAGAGATAAGCATATTATAGTTTCACTACCAGGTACTTCAAAACCTTGACTGAGTTTGATCGTGAACATTTTATGCTTAAACGAAATATAGATAATCAGTTAATTACTCGATACTTTTGAAAAAGATAAATATGCAATTAATTAATATGTGGCATCTATTTAGTTTTCGATTTCGATTTATTTCAAAGATTGGGTCATCATTGTTTTAAACATATCACTATTTCAAATATTTCACCGATACGTAAAATGGGAAGTGATTATTATTTCAAATATTGAGTCATTATTATATTAAACATATCACAAGTCATTAATATATCGGTTATTTAACTGGTAAATATAGTATGTTTAAGTACTTAAAATGGAATATCATCATTATGTTAAAAAAGAATGTCATTATTATTTTTAATATTTCACAATTTCTTAAACATACATTATGCAAGTGCTAAATCTGTCTATCGCAGGTCTTTCTTTAGGCCTGAAATGTTATCTAAATTATCAATTATTAACTTTCCTTCGCGATTTATCGATTAAATGGATAATCAAGACTGCTGTTTATCGTACTGACTTTAGTACTGGCTAGGCGGAAATTTTAATCGCATAGTTCTCGGTTCATAGTGGATCAATTTGACTGACATTTTCAGCAAATTGACTTTACATTATCTAGTGTTTAACTATTATAGTGAGAACTGGCAGCTTTTTATCTTATCTCCCATAATGTATCTTTAAATTAAAAGTCATTATTTTATTGGGAGCCACGGTGGCTCATTGAATAAGATGTTGGATCGCTTACCAGGAGGCCCCGTGTTTCATCGGATTGTTCCGGCGTGGTTCATCCTTGCCAGTGGTGTAGTCGTTCGGCTGGGACGGAAACTGAGGTCCCGTGTACACATTGGGGTGCACGTAAAAGAACCCTTGACAGTTGGAATTCGAAATAACAGTAGACCACAGTAGGGGTAGCTCGGACCGGGCAGTAATATAGTATCTAATCGCTCGGATAGTACGGAAAACCGAGGTCTTGTATACACATTGACTTTCACGTAGAATAACCCTTGGCAGTTGCAAGAACAGTATCTAGTCGTTCGGATGGGAGAAAATAGAACGAGACCCCGTGTACACATTGACGTGCATATAAAATAACTCGGACCGGGCAGCAACATTGACTTTCACGAAAAATAACCATCGTTCAGATGGTACCAAAAAAAACGAGGTCCGGTGTACACTTTGAGGTGCACATAAAATAACCCTTGACAGTTGCAATTTGAAATAAGAATGGGCCGTATCGCAGCTGTCCGGGAATCATTAACCCCCCCCCCCCCATAGAGCACTGTATGACGTATGCCCGTCTTCGATAGCCCGATTGTTTTAACATTGGAAGATTTACAAAGTTTATATTATTGTCTTGTATACACATTGACTTTCACGTAGAATAACCCTTGGCAGTTGCAAGAACAGTATCTAGTCGTTCGGATGGGAGAAAATAGAACGAGACCCCGTGTACACATTGACGTGCATATAAAATAACTCGGACCGGGCAGTTACATTGACTTTCACGAAAAATAACCATCGTTCAGATGGTACCAAAAAAAACGAGGTCCGGTGTACACTTTGAGGTGCACATAAAATAACCCTTGACAGTTGCAATTTGAAATAAGAATGGGCCGTATCGCAGCTGTCCGGGAATCATCACCCCCCCCCCCCCATAGAGCACTGTATGACGTATGCCCGTCTTCGATAGCCCGATTGTTTTAACATTGGAAGATTTACAAAGTTTATATTATTGTATGTTTTATTTTTTAGACTTGGACCGATAAAAGATTGGCCTGGTATCCTAATAATGTTCGCCAGATCTCAACCAACGTTTCTACAGTTTGGTCTCCGGAACTCACTTATTCTAATGCGTAAGTCTTTTTCCCTGTTGATCTATAATGTCATCCAAAAAAATATTTGATGGGGCTTCGCCGCCGCCTGGACGTACTGAAGACGATGTATAACTGCAAGATGTAATGTTGTCCTGGCAAAATCTTCCTCTTAGCAAACTGTATGGCCTATGCCAGTCTTCATTAGCCCAGTCGGTACAGAACAGTGGGACGTTAAACTCCATTTCATTTCATTTCATATTTCCGAGACGCTAAATCGGGTCTAATATAGCATAACAGAGTGTAGACATTGTATCTCTGAGAATTGACTGAGTTGTCTCCCTTTAATTGGAAATTTTGGTTGATAGGTTGTCGCCCAGAACGTTCTGAATCAACGCAATAGGAATCACGTGACTCGGAATTCAGTACCGTTATAGGGGATGATCGATTGAAGGTTGCGGAACTGAATTCTGTCAAACCCAAAAAGAGTGACAATCGAGTGAAAATGGGAATTTGGGACAAGAACGCTTGTGCCGACTGCCTGAGAAAATATCTCAACCAACCATGACAGCTGAAGCATATTTGTTGTGTTTAATTACGCCACGATTCTACTCAACACAACATCAGTTGTGACTGACAGAACTGTGAAGGGACTGTATTCCGCGTTACACGATTGCAATTCCGTCAACTGAGGTGGTGTGAGGAGAATCGTGACTTATCTATCCAGGGCTAGCACCAACCCCAACCCTAAGTCTAGACCTAGCGCTAACCTTTACCCTAACCAACAATCCTGGGCAAAATTCTTGAGCCCCAATCCTGTTTACATCTTGTGACCTTGACGAAATCTGCAGGTCGCTTTAGTGTTTAGACCTGCTCCAATACATAATGTATACTAAGCCACTACAGCAAAAAAAAGGGGGGGGGGTAAATGAATTTAATAACCCCACATTTAAAATGTATATATATTTCAGTGTTTTACCACCAAAGGCCATGTTTCCTGCCACGGTAACAATCCGTTCTGAGGGTTATATCCTGTGGCACCGTCGAGAGATCATCACCACCCTGTGTCCCACCGACCCTTACAGTCGAACACAAACATGCACCATAACATTGCAGCTCGTGTCACCCGGAAGTCAAGAATACTTCAGAAACAACACCCAGTTCACCATGAGCAAAACCTTCTCGAACCATATGTGGCAAATTGACGACGCCGAACTTAATTTCAGTGATGAAAACCAAACGGAAGTGAACTTTAGCTTAAATATGAAACAAAAAGCGAAAATATGTCAAGATGTGTTGGAGCATGAAAATAACTGCAGCTTGCCTTTCAGATGTATGAATGGAGTCTCCAAGGGAGGTTACTCTGGTTCCACATTAACTCTTGCTTCTGTGTTTATGTTTGTTTTATTTTGTTTTCGTGAATAGTAATGTATAGGTCCTAGTTCAAGTTTTATAATTAATATACATAGTTATATTGCCTGTAAGTGACATTGCACAGCTAAACGAAAATATCCTTAGGCTACATCACTTTAAATTTCTGTTCTTCGGGAAATCCTATTAAAAATTCTGCCCCCAATTTCTTCAGGAAATAAAAACTAATTTAAAAAAGTTTTAATTTCAAATATTTCAGTTTTAACCTTTTAACAAAACATCGTACACAGGAATTGGCTGTAGTATTTATTTATTGACCACAACCCCGAAGAACTAAAACTTCAGTTGGTTTGGCCTAAATTATAAAATCAAATTCCTTTTAACAAGAAAATAAAAATTGAGAACTTTGACCCTTTGATACCAAGGAGAATACATCTCTACCATAAATGGCCGCCATATTCAACAATTAGTGCACAAAAACTTTTCAATTTTATTAACTGAAAGCAGAATATATACTTCTCAAAATCCTCGAAATATACTAAAATTGGTCATTTAGGTCTTAAAATGTCGGTCAAATAGCTTAGTGTCTGTTCTTAAGCGGGGCTAAATGTGGACAGACAGCGTGTTTAGTATGCCGTCAGATTGGTACATTTGAATGAATGCGATTTAGATTATTGACCCTTTAAGTAATTCGCGATTAGTAATAGAGACTTATGGTAAGCGGAAATCCCTGGTCCCTATCGCATGTCCGTATCGAATTTTCTTTTGACGTCAATAGGGGCATGATGATTAAAACAATTGTATTAATGATTTTGTTATTTTTTATGGCGTTACATGTAAATCCTCCAGGTGTTGGGTCACGCTTAATAATATTTGCTTTGGTTGAGGTATGATGAATGATTAAGATTTTGTCTGGGATAATTTTGTTATTTTTGATGATATGATCCGATGCATAGTCAGATGCAAAACAAACACTGATTGGTCAATATAACGATATGCAAAACATACCCATATATAGGAGATAAGTTATTATGCATATATAAGACTAATATTATGGGTGCCTTCATGTAAATTTAATTTATTGCTATTTGTAGATTACTAGCTGATGTATCTAATCTTCCTATTGCTGTGTTAAATCTATTTGTTAAGGCCAGCTCAATTTTTGTCAAGGTCGCTGAGATGTAAATAAGGTTAGGGCACGTTATTGTTGGGTAGATTTTAGGTAAGGGTAAGCATTGGGACTAGGTCCAGGGTTAGGGTTGGGATTAGCGCTAGTCCTGTTTACATATGGTGACCTTTGACCAAGCACTAAGCTGACCTTATCATTTAGCACTAACCCTATTGCTGTGTTAAATCACGGGACAGAAATGGCGGTCACGTATCAGTGAGCTGGGTCCGGATACTTCTTATACAAACGGTGATATTTTGAATTTTTGAGAGCTCAATGTTTCACAATGTGTTATTTAAAGGAAAACTTTAGACGTTGTACGAAAAACCAAGGTCCATTGTATACATTGGGGTGCACGTAACAGATCCCATGGCTGTTGAAATTCGATATGACAGTAGACCGTAACGCCGCTGTCTGGGCAATATTTCCCCCAAAGCACACTGCATGGCGTATGTCCGTCTTCATTGGCCCAGTTGTAGCAGAACAGTACCTAGAAGTGTACCTGTACTGCAGCTTTAAGACTGAAATGCGTGATCGACGCCAGACATGCGCATATTATTACAACTTACTGACCACTCACAATAGAGAGATGAGCTACGGAGGTTTTCTAGATTTGGCCAAATGGCTTTTGTGTAGTTTAATAATCACTAAAGGAGCGTGGCTTGATATGAAAATGTTATTTATATTCCATAGTCCCTGTATAGAATTGTGTAAATTCCTTTTATTTATTAAATGCCATAGAAACAATACTTTTAATATAGAGATGTTTAAATTCCAGTTATCCCCCCTTAAAATGTGTATTCAATCCCATAAGCTATGCTTTGTGTATTATAATTTATGTGGTCAATCTGTGTTTATGTTTCTTTTATTCTTTTATTTTGGAATTAACAAACCCCCCGGATTGCCACTGAAAAAAATATTAAACAAGTAATATTCCTTTTAATTTTAGAGATTTTAAAAAATGCCATAATCTCCCTTTAATTATGCATTCATCCCAACCTCAACCCCCAAGCTATGCATTTTGTGTTATAAAATTTTGTGTAAATCTCGAAATATGTGATCGCCTTGTACATATGTGTCTTTTAATATGAAAATATAAAATTTTAGTGACCTTTATCCTTCTGAGTAGGTCAACAATTAAATCAGTATGCTTTCTTAATGGCAATACCGCATGAATTCCAATCTGATTAAAATACGGATCTACATTTCGGGTCCTTTATTTATACTTTTGATGGCCCGCACTACATTAAGATCCGTTCTGTCTTTAGCGTGTAATGTTCGCATCCACCGAAGGTGATATCGCAGACAAGTCTTCTTTTTCAGTTTTTCTTATTATCTTAGCGCACGCGCAGGCGTCTTTCTTGTGGGGGAAAACTGGAGTACCCGGAGTAAACCCAAGAGGTTGAGAAGGCGCCCCTATCTCCAGCCACATAAGCTCACACCAGGGATCGAAACCACAGCCGCAAGCCAGAGGTGACCGGCCAGCTAGAGGTCGAAGCGCGGCACTCTAGACCACGTCGGCCACACGATAGGAACTCGACTTAACATACCATTTGATTGGCGCTAATCCTTGATATCACCCAGAGCAAGGGTTAACCAGAACCCGGGTTATTTAACAACTCTTCCAGATCCTGGTGGGTGAAGACAATTAAAACGACATTTTTAAACTATAAAAATAACGGAACGAAATAGGATCGGTGTTTTAATCAGATTGCATGAATTCCGACCCCGGAACGTTTGTATTTTAAACATTTGTTTTCTACACATTAACAAATTAACAGAATGTGTCTTGATTTTATTTTATTATTTATTTATTTAGATTTTAAAATTTGCGAATATACAAAGAAGTCATTATCTAATATGCGCATGTGTCAACCATGATAATCTAGGGTTACCTCAGATCAGGGAGAGTGTCATACCTATGGAAAACTCACTCTGCTACGGAGACACACGCATGTGCAGTCGATCATGTTGACTTCCACGTATAGACGCATATTATTTTTAACTCGTTTCTTGTATCTTTTGCAGTTATGCGTGCTAACGTATCAATTCTACAATGCTTGTTACCGGTTTCTAATGTTATTATCTCCCTTGTATCTGTAGCTGTTCACAATTCGCCTTGATTGTAAAAGTTTATAATAAAAATAATTTTTTTGGGGTTATTAAGTGTTTTATATTTACAGACTGTGTCTCGTCAATAAACCCTCTGGACGTCATTTAAGCCGCTGAACGTCATATTTAAGCCACTGGACGTCATTTAAGCCACTGCACGTCATTTAAGCCACTGGACCTCATTTAAGCCACTGGACATCATTTAAGCCGCTGGACGTCATATTTAAGCCACTAGCCGTCATTTAAGCCACTGGACCTCATTTAAGCCACTGGATGTCATTTAAGCCACTGGACCTCATTTAAGCCATTGGACGTCATTTAAGCCACTGGACCTCATTTAAGCCACTGGACCTCATTTAAGGGACCCTACCCCTTTTCACCTACAAGCTTGAAATCGAAACCAAACACGCCACTTGACTCAATGACAGACCTTATGATTTCAGGCGCACGCGTTAAACCACTAGACACACCCCAGCCCACCGACCCCGGGCGATATAAACGGGATATGGTCAATAGGAAGCACTACCTGTAATGGAAGAAAGGAATAAAAGGGAATGTAACTTCCACCTTTTCTTCACGAACCGTTCTAATGAAGACAGAGCGCTACCTGGAATCTATGCTGCAGCCACAAGTGGGTAAGACGTTGGTTCGCTAGCCTGGAGGTCGGGTGTTCCATCCCTGCATTGACCGAGAAAGTTCATCGGGAATTTCAGACGTGGCTGGGACATTGTCAGTGGTTCCGGACGGAGGGCCTGACAAGGACAGCTGTCTAGTCGTTCGGATTGGACGATCCCTTGGCAGTTGGAATTCGATATAAGAGTAGGCCATAGTCATCATCCGCCCAGTCGGAGCAGAACAGTAGGACGCTAAACCCCCATTTCATTTCATTTTCATTTGCAATCTATGGTAACAGCGCTTTTGATGTGTCTATTTTTAATCCGATGGAATCCAAGCCGCAGATTATCTACCTTTGATTTTGTTCTCCTACAGAATTTACATTTCATTAGAAACATACAGCGAAAACAAATCTCGAACAAAAAATAATAACCCAATCGGAGTAGAACAGTAGGACGTTAAACCCCATTTCATTTCAGTAGCTACTATATAATAAACGAGCTACGCTACATCTTTAAACAGTCATAACTTCGCTCAGGATAAAGAAATTTGAATCAAATTTTCAATACATTCATTTTTCGACTCAACGTACCATTTGATTTGCTAATCCCTAACAGCAATCAAAGCGCGGGTTATTTAACAACTCACCTGGCACACTGATCAGCAGTGAATATTCGCTAGGCCGCTACAATCATTGATAAGGATAAATATTATCACTAATAGTATTAACTTTTTTTTCCCGTCAAATCAAATTCTAAAACATTTTTTTCATGTATTAGAAAAATAAATAAAGGCGTTTGTATTATTTGTAGCTAAAAATCATTTCTTATTTAGTGTAAATGGGTAATAAAATAAGTAAAATTCACCATTTCCCTAGAATCAGTAACGTCTTATGTAAACAATGCACGCGCCATTGAGCCAATGATTGACGCCGCGTAATGTGACATCACGTGTCGAAACAGTCATGTTACAGAGATATTAGAAGACTTTCGTAATCCTCTGTGAAACAGATTGCTCACCTGGATCTTGGTGTAATGAAGTTTTAATGAAATTCTTGATTATAGAAAACGAAACGAAATAGAATCAGAGTTTAATCAGATTTGAATTAGAGCTACACAATAAAAGTTTTTTGTTGTTGTTTATTTTCCGTCATTAGTATGGTTTTACAGAAAAATGCTCTCGTTGGTGTTAACGGTGTACAACTGCATCACCGTTTCAAATAACGCATATCCGACCACGGCAGACGCATTCCAAATAGCCTCATACGAATCAGTGGCATTATGATTTAAGCAAGCAGAACTGCTCTTATTGGTTCGTATAGCCCCATTCAGATTACACGAAGAAGAACAGTTGAGGCGCCACCACCCGTTGAACCTTTGTGGACAAGTGGGTGACAACTCGGGTTTATTATTGGTAGTAAAAGAACTACCATTGTATGGTTTCAGACAGTCGCCAGCGTATCGGGTGGAGTCCAGCATAGTTATCGCCTCAGCAAAGTACAATTGGTAATCCAGTTCTTCGCTTCTGATCTGGAAATCTCTATAATAAACCATCTTTGTTACGTTCGTCGTGTTAAACGCGGCGGCCATTATCATATGCTTATTGTTTGTCAAGTAGTAAATCTTGTCATTTCCTAACCAGTGATCTCCCCTTACATTACCAAATCCTTCTTTATATTCCGACCATGTTCGGTTGAAACTCACGTTACCGTCTTTCTGCCGTTGGAAAACCAATCGACCGTGTGTCTTCATAATACAACGCACCTGAAATAGAAAAAAAACCACATTTGTTATACATTCATTTGTAATGCTGTGACCCTATCGTCTTGAACTTTCACGCTGTATATAAACTATTTCAATGATCAAATAATTCTGGAACACCCTGTTTTGTTATAACTAAGTTTATATATAAAATACAACATTAGGATAGTACATTGAGAGTCATAATATCTACCTCCTGAGTTTGACCAGCCAAGTGCTCTGACCTAACGACTGAAACATGTTGTCTCTATCTCGGCCTCTAAGCTGAGGAGTTATGACGATCCCCTAGGAACTCCGAATGATATCTCCAAACTTAAACCCCACACGTTCCTTATAAAGATTATACGTGCCTGAGTCATGTACGTCCCCCGGGAAATTGGCCAGATGCTTCCTTTGTCTGATTGGGCAGTTGTACAGAAGCTACCCAATGGTATTCAAAATTGGATGCACAGGAATAACAGAGCAGCCTTACCTCGAATGGGTTGGGTGCAGCATCAGGTTTAACTGTAAATACGGCATCTTGTCCGTAGTATTGTCCTGCTAAATATCCATCACTACAATCTGACAAAATATAGAGAATATACAAGTATGGGTGTTAGCTATGTATACATTCCAAAAAACGTGGAAACTTGTTTCGGGTTGCCCAAAAAGAACTGGCACACCACATTCGTCACATTTACACAGTGGTTCTCAACCGTTTTGTGCCAACGGCACACCCTGGGCCACATGAAGAAATAGCGGCACACCTGGCTAAATATATATGAAAAATATTTGAATTTTGGAAAATAAAAACATGACAAGTCATAGACGGTATACAGCCGTAGACACAGACTAGTCATAGATACATAGAATGAATCAAAAGTCAAACACAGCTATGAACTTACTTTATTGCAGTGTTTCGAATTTCATCAGTCAAATAGCTGACTTCTTTAGTGAGAAATCGTCTTAGTGTGCAGTTCAAAATTTCGCGGCACACTTAAGAAGATCTCCCGGTTCACCTGTGTGCCCCGGGATACTGGTTGAGAATCACTGCCTTAACGGAACACAATTTTTATGGGAAACAATCACAGGGTTTATTTCAAAAGCACGACTATAAGAGGATGCTTGTCGAAACGTCATGCTCTAATAACGTTAAGAGATTACTTGTCGAAACGTCGATCTCTGATGACGTTAAGAGGATACTTGTCGAAACGTCGTGTTTTGATAACGTTCAGAGGATGCTTGGCGAAACGTCATGCTTTGATAATGTTAAGAGGATACTTGTCGAGACGTCGTGCTCTGATGACGTTAAGAGAATACTTGTCGAAACGTCATGCTTTGATAACGTTAAGAGAATACTTGTCGAAACGTCGTGCTTTGATGACGTTAAGAGAAACGTCGTGCTCTGATAATGTTAAGATGATACTTGTCAAAACGTCGTCTTTTGATAACGTTCAGAGGATACTTGTCGAAACGTCGTGTTTTGATAACGTTAAGAGAATACTTGTCGAAACGTCGTGCTTTGATAACGTTAAGGGGATACTTGTCGAAACGTCGAGCTTTGATAACGTTCAGAGGATTCTTGTCGAAACGTCGTGTTTTTAGAACAAAACCAGTGAAGTTAACTTTAAGAGGTTTGAAAGCAGAGGTCGATTTTATCAGGAGGTCCGTGGTGGCTCGGTGAGCAAGACGTTGGCTCGCTAACCTGGACGTCCCATGTTCATTGTCATTTTCCAGCATGGTTACCCTTGTCAGTGGCGTTGGACTGGTGTACAGATTCACATGCACATAAAGGAACCCTTGACAGTTGGAATTCGTAGACCGTTACACGGCTGTCCGGGCACTATTTCAACATAGCACATTTATCAGATTTTATCGCATACTTTTTACCATAGACTATAGGATCAGAGTTACCTGTACCTGGGCCTATACCCTTCAGGGCCACCTATTTAGTGAGTACTGGAGCGGATCTCTAACCCCGGGAACGAGAATTTCTGTTTGAAAAACTCTCAATGGTGCTTTCTAGAGTATATCCTGATGTTTCTAGTTCATGCACCAATGTCGCGTGTGGCAATGTCCCACCGTTTCATCAAACACGACGTAAATATAGAACTAGACTACGCGATAACATTAACGTCTACCGGGATCCCCCGAGCATACCATACTCGCATGCGGCGTCGTAGAACAGGGAGCCACGATGGCTAAGTACAGGGAGCTCCAGGTGTTCGCCTAGAAAGTTCTTCGGGATTTTCAGCGTGGTTTCCCCTTGTCAGTGGTGCAGGGTGGAGGGCCTGACAAGGATAGATGTCTAGTCGTTCGGGTGGCACGGAAGACCGAGATCGCGTGTACACATTGGGGTGCACGTAAAAATCCCTTGACAGTTGGAATTCGATTTGAGTAGGCCGTAGCGCCGATGTCCGGGCAAAATCTCCCTATTAGCTCATTGTATGGCGTATGCCCGTCTTCATTAGCCCAGTTGGAGCAGAACAGTGGGACGTTAAACCCCATTTCATTTCATTTCAGTTCGTAGTACATTCATATTCATTTTACCTGTCATTAATCTCTCACAATGCTCGCCAACATAACTATTAAAACATACACATTTATTACTGGTCGTGTTTCTTATTCCACCATTTTCACAAAACACCTGAAAAATAAATGAAATGGGTTTCTTTATTCGGTCAATTTATAAAATAGCTGAAAAAACACCTGGAAAAACAAATAAGATGGGTTCTTATTCCACCATTTTCACAAAAGATCTGAAAAATAAATGAAAAACAAATGAAAAGGGTTATTATTCCGCCACTTTCACAAAAACATCTGAAAAACAAATGAAATTAGAGTTCTTACTCCGCCATTTTCAAAACATACTTAAAGAATCGCGTACAAACTGTGTGATTTGAAATAAAATAAAACCAAGTACGAACAATCCAAACCATAAGACAGAATTCGAAGTCCTAAAAAACGTTATAGGCAAAATAGTGTATTCAAGCAAAATAGTGTAATCAGCAAATGGACTGCTCCTCGTGTACAAATTACACGACAAACAGTGGTAACAGGTGTCCGGAAGAGTAAGCTTAAGATATGTTTGGACCAAAAACTTATTCAACCTAATTAATCTATCGCGAGACCGTATCTTTAAAAAGCTACCACCATTCTCAATGTATTCCTTAATACAATTAGGGTTAACAGAGAGTAACTACCGCCATTCTCAGTGTATCCCTTAATACAATTAGGGTTAACGGGGAGAGCATCATAGCCGTCCAACAGTACTAGTTTTAAAATACAGATGCGACGTCATCCTTTGATGTTGGCGTATCATTATTTCAAATGTGCCAAGCGTACATTATTTATACTAGTGAAAATTTTGGACTCGTGAGACGTATTCATTGGAAAGCACGTACGAGTGTCTGTATTTTAAGTTGTTTAATGGTCTCAAGCTGTTCGTTTCAATTAACGTGTTGCTCTCAACCATTAAACCACCTATAAAGCTCAGACAATTTTGTGCCTTGCTGCACTCTTGAAGATCCAAAATTGCCACCATACCATTTTCGGATGATGTGGTGCCTATCAAAAATGAGAAGTTTATTCGGTAATAAATAGCATTAAATTTGTTGAAAATTTGATGCTTTCCCCGGACTATTTACATCCAGCTCAAATCTGCTCCTAAGCTCTCTCACTAATGTCCGGCCTTCACGTGGGCAAAGAATGCCAAGAACCGCCCCGAATCCAAACTTTTTCCGATTAGCTGATAAATCGTGGACGGTTCTTGAAACAAAACCCTTTGTGCCTCACCACGATATCTGCTACGAATGCCACGAATCGTCTCGAATCCAAACGATTCGTAGATAAATCGTAGACGGTTCTTGAAGTTCGTGAGTGATTCTTATTTGGTTTTTACGCATTCGTATTGTTCGTAGCAGTTCGGAATTCGTAGATTCATCGTAAACCTGTCTTAGCCTCTTCTTATCGTCTGTAATAGCTTCCTATTCGATTCGGGCATATTTGTCTTCCTATTACCTACGAATTATAGTAACTCATTCGTAAACTATTCGTAACTGCTTCGTAGCTTTTCCAAATTCTCTACGATCTTTTTGATATTTTTGCAGAATCGCCACTATTACATGACCATATCCATCTCAAATCTGCTCCTAAGCTCTCTGACTAACATGGATGAAATTGGTTTAGCATCTTGCCCTTCTGTACAAACCTCGTTAATGCCGTGTGCTATGGGCGGGGGGGGGGACATTTTGACGGACAGGGGTATTCGAGCCAGTGTATGCACAGGACCCTGATTTGTTCGCCCTGTCCACCTTTCCTTACCAGACCCTCCGTCCTGTACTAATGCAAACGGAATATCAGACTATTACATGACCATATCCATCTCAAATCAGCTCCTAAGCTCTCTGACTAACATGGATGAAATTGGTTTAGCATCTTGCCCTTCTGTACAAACCTCGTTAATGCCGTGTGCTATGGGGGGGGGGGTGACATTTTGACGGACAGGGGTATTCGAGCCAGTGTATGCACAGGACCCTGATTTGTTCGCCCTGTCCACCTTTCCTTACCAGACCCTCCGTCCTGTACTAATGCAAACGGAATATCAGACTATAAAACGCCAGGTTACAACACGGGACGAACTGTCTTTAATACAGAAATGAATATAACACAATAAAGCACAGAATGGAAGAATTAACGATATGTGAAATAACGCAATACAGCACGGAATTAAAGATACGTTAACTAACACAATATAACCCAGAATCAAACGTTTACAGATACGTTAACTAACACAATATAACATAGTATCAAAGATTTAAAGATACGTTAACTAAAACAATACAACACAGAATCAAAGATTTAAAGATACGTCAACTAACACAAGATTTAAAGATACGTTAACTAACACAATACGACACAAAATCAAAGATTTAACGATACGTTAACTAACACAATATAATACAGAAT
This sequence comes from Patella vulgata, assembly GCF_932274485.2. NCBI lineage: Eukaryota > Metazoa > Mollusca > Gastropoda > Patellidae > Patella > Patella vulgata. The sequence goes on from NC_065879.2 coordinate 84,718,533, forward strand.
CAAAGTTTGAACTTAAAACTTGGCATGCTTGTGCATCGGTTGACGGATTTCGATATTTGATATTATTATTATTATTATTTACTAAATCTGTATAGCACCTCTTTCACCGAAGTGTTCCAGGTGCGCTTTGCAATAACAAAGTAAAATACCATTTAAAACAGGTCCCATGTGAAAACAAAGATCCTGTTGTATATGTAATTTCTCCGGTCAAACTGGGTACCCAGCGAATCTGGGACTTTTTAGCCAAAGGTCCTTTGCCTTAAAGTCTCAATTACGGTTGGGGTATATTTAAAATGACTCGACTTTAACACATAGGCACTGGCAGTGCACATTGGCGATTCTAATTACCGCCATTATAAAAGTATGGTCATATTGATATGAACCACGAGGAACTTCTGATTCGTGACGTAATTGAAGCCATCTTGGAATTACCAAGCTTCATGTCCCCCTCTTTTGATTTAGGGACATTTGCAATATCGCAGCAATACATGAATGGTGACGTCATTCAAAATTTAAAAAAAAAACGCCAATCGATGCGCTATTTTCTAAAAGAAGCGCGCGTGCCAAGTTTTATGTCGATCGAAGGCCTTCTTGAATTAGCGGGATTTTGGGCCTTTTCTTTAAATTGGGTCGTTCAAAGAACCAACAGAAGAGTATTACTAAAACTGGTTTCAGTACTTACACGATTGTAGTAAGCTTTATCTGTTTCCTTTGGTGGACTTCCTGTTGTCATGACAACCGGTGATGCAGTATATTTACCATCGAACAAGTGACAATCATTGTGCCCATACGTATATGATAAGCATGTATCGTTCTCAAGACATTGGCGAGCACACGCTAGTCGACTTCTGGTTGACGTCTGCAATAAAACTTTGCCAACGGTTTCTATTGTTTCGCCTTCCCCTTTATGAAGCTTAATAAAGAGATCATAATTTAAGCTTTCAGTTGTTGCTAAATGGATCCAAAAGAGTAGTACAGCGAAGAAAAAATGCAATTGAAGCATTTCAAAACACGTACAAGTGCTGCCGGCGTTTTGCGTATGTCTAAGCACTGACAGTTCCAAGCACGACGTCAACTTGATGCATTCAACGCCCATCTGCAATAAAGATCTATGATTGGTTTCAAAATGGATGTCCGTTTATATATTACCCAGAGACGTAATGTCAATACAGTCAGCAAGATTATATTTACAATTACTTATAGAAAAAACTCCAATGTGTTGAAATAACATTAAATACTATAGAACGATAAAGGATTAAGTTATCAATGAATAAAGGCCAGTCCACACCACACCATACGATTCGTGTTCGGGGATTTAACAGAGAGAGAGAGAGAGAGAGATGGAGTTTAACGTCAACTTGACACAAACTATATATATATATTCGGGACTAACATATGGTTTAATTTTATTTCCATAATTCGCTTGCGCGTAGGGGTCTTTAGCAGTGGAAGGAAACCGGAGGACCCGATGAAAACCAAGGGGTTGGACAGGAGACACTTCTCCTTGTCACGTACAACCGGGGATTCGAAACAACGCCAGTTGACTCAATGACAGACTTTATGATACAGCGTGCACACGCTAACCATTCAGCCATCCAAACCCCCGGGATTTAACATACAGTAGAGACAGCTATATACAATATGGACACGTATTTATAATTATCTATCATCTATTTATTGTTTTGATATATAAAAGAGTAAATTAGATCATTATCATTTTAATAAATTAAGCATCTAATATAAACTATAATCATAAATATGTTTGTATCTAAACAATATTATAAATATAAGTGAGTGCTTGTGAGGATGTACATTAATCAATGAAGAATTAAAACCAAGTTTATAATTTACTGTTAAAACGTATTGTGCTGGAAATATACTATTCAAAAAAAGTAGGGGATATTTGATTTTTAAGTGTTATTAAAGTCACCTAATGAAACTGACGAAGAAACAAATGACAAAATGAAATGAAGTTCACATTCATCGATTTATTCCAAATGATCGTTAGACTAAGTAAGGCACAGACTGACCATTATAAGGGTAAAATGATACCCGGGGTCAAACAGCAAAGTTACCACAGCATCACAACCAAGTCAGTAACGGGTAAATCCTCCTCTGTTTGCCAAACAAGCATTGATCCGACGTGGCATACTCCTAATGAGACGTCTAAGGTCATTTTGGTCCAGATTGTCCCATTCCTGTTGCAACGCAGCACCAAGTTCTTGGACATTGGCAGGACGTTGTTGACGTTGACGTAACCTCTGTCCAAGCATGTCCCAGACATGCTCGATGGGGGAGAGGTCGGGACTCAGTGCTGGCCAAGGTAATGTGGTGATGTTCTGTTGTTGGAGGTAACCTGTAACGATCCTGGCCCTGTGACATCTTGCGTTGTCATCCTGGAAGATGAAACGGCGGCCATGACGTCGTGCGAACGGCACAACATGGACTGCCAAGATGTTGTCCCGGTAGTACTGGCCTGTAACACGCCCTGCAACAACATGTAAAGCCGTTCTTCCAGCAACAGTGATGCCTCCCCACACCATAACAGAACCACCCCCAAATCGATCATGTCTGATGACGTTAACGTCTTGGAAGCGCTCGTTTCGACGACGCCACACCCTCCTACGTCTGTCCAAAAAATCAACAGTGAACCTTGACTCATCTGAAAACATCACATTGCTCCAGCGTCGATTATCCCAGTGTTGACGATCCCTACACCAACGACGTCTTGCCTGAATGTGATGATCTCTCAAACAAGGGATCACGCGAGGACGTCGGGCGCGAAGGTGACCCCTATGCAGTCGATTCCGAATCGTCTGGCCACTCATTCTCACACCAGTGTCTGTTTGAAGACGAGCGCTGATCTGATTTGCTGTGATGACACGATTTCTCAAGGCCAAGGTACGGATAAATCGATCCTGGGCTTGAGTTGTCGCCCTTGGTCGACCTGAGCGTGGTCTGTCCTGTACAGATTGTGTATCACGGTATCTGGACCATAGCCTGCTTATGACAGACTGAGAAACATTCATCGTCCGCGCCACAACCGCCTGTGTTGTGCCGATCTGTAGCATGCCAAGGGCACGTAACCTTTCATTTTGGGTAAGCCGACGCATATCAAAATTTGTTTTCTGGTCACTAAAACAATTACACTGATGTTTCCACCCTGGAATTCAATGCCACAATGACTGTAACATTCAAAGTCAGAGTCGTGCAAATCTTGGGTTGGACCCCCATGATGATCCCAAGCATCGCCTGCATTCCATGCGGTAGCTATTGGTGCGTTTGGGCGTCACATGTAACTGGAAATGTTTCTTCTGTTAGGTTCTATAGTGACTTTTTTCGTAGTCATTTGCATATTTTAGTATTATGCACCCAAAATCAAATATCCCCTACTTTTTTTGAATAGTATAGGTTGATTTTAGTGCTTAGCCAATCAGAATTGAAGTATCTACTAAAATTTGGATTTTATCTTTAGTTAAGATTTCGAGAAACCAGGCCGAGAGAGAGAGAAAGAGAGAGAGAGAGAGATAACCAAAGAATATAGAAATATTAACTATCAACAAGATTCCTGTGTTCATTTATTCAACCACGAGCATTCAATACACAAGAATTACACTTGTACAATATTATCAGATTTTGCACACGGACAAACTGGAATGTGTGCAGTCTCTCCCTCTGTCTCTCTCTCTCAACAATGGTACACGCGATGGTATTTGGTAACAATGTATGGCGGGGTATCAGGTTCAAAATGCGATCTGCAGTAGAAAGTAGAAAATAAAAAGCAAAAGAGAAAATTCTTATCCAAAATGGACATTTTCGGGTGGGAAACATATCGCTCGTGAGAGTGAGAGAGAGAGAGGGGTTTAACGTCCACTCGACACAAACTATGTCATTTCGGGACTATCATATGGTTTTAATTTTATTTACATATGGTTTCGAGAAACCAGGCCGAGAGAGAGAAAGAGAGAGTGAGAGAGAGAGAGGGGTTTAACGTCCACTCGACACAAACTATGTCATTTCGGGACTAACATATGGTTTTAATTTTATTTACATAATTCGCTTGCGTAGAGAGAGAGAGATGAGGTTTAACGTCCACTCGACACAAACTATGTCATTTCGGGACTAACATATGGTTTTAATTATATTTACATAATTCGCTTGCGCGTAGGGGTCTTTAGCAGCGGGAGGAAAGCGGAGGACCCGGAGAAAACCCACGGGGTTGGACAGGCGACCCCACTCCTTGTCATGTACAACCGGGGATCGAAACCACGCCAGTTGACTCAATGACAGGCTTTATGATAATGATACAGCGCGCACGTGCTAACCATTCGACCCCGCCCCCCCCCCCCCCGCCCCAGTAAATGTATATGTAGTCTATGTATATTTACTGCATAAATTTCCTTGACGATTTAATGATTAAATGGATAATCGAGACTATGATGTTTATCGTACTGAGTTTAGTAATGATGATCGAGGCTAGTCGGAAATTTCAACCGCTTAGTTCTCGGTTCACAGTGGATCAATTTGAATGAAATTTTCAGCAAATTGCCTTTAGATTATCTAGCTTTTAACTATTATAGTGAGAATTGCCAACTCGTTATCGAATCTCCCATAATGTATATTTAATTACATGGAGACTTTAGAATGGGGATTATCTTTCTGTCAAAAACACAACTACAATCATTCTGAGATTAACATTCGTTTAATTTTATTTGTGGCAAACGAAAGAATATAATAATTCTTAAATTAGACATTTGACAGATATTGAATGTACATTTATTAGATATTTATTAGATATATATTAGACGCTTTCTTTGTCTCCGTGGTCTCCCACTTTCTTTGACTCCCCCGTCTCCGTGGTCTCCCTTATCGACACTGCCTTTTTTGCCCCCTCCGACCACTTTATCTCCCTTATCGTCTCCGCCTTTTTTGCCTCCTCCGTCACCGTTATCACCCTTATCGCCCCAACCTTCATTGTTTCCTCCGTCTCCCTTAACTCCTTTATTGTCTCCCCCCTTTTTACCTCTTCCATCTCCCTTATTTCCTTTATTGTCTCCGCCCTTTTTATCTCCTCCATCTCCCTTATCTCCCTTATCGTCCCCGTCTTCTTTGCCTCCTCTGCCCCTCTTAGCTTCCTTATCGTCACCGCCTTTTTTGCCTCCCTTTTCTCTATTACCGTTTCCGATTTCTTTGTCTTTTCCGCCTCCCTTTCCTCTTTCTTTGCCTTTTCCGCCTCCCTTTTCTGCATTACCGTCTCCGCTTTCATCGTCTTTTCCGCCTCCCCTTCCACTTTTTTTTGCCTTTTCCGCCCCCCTTTCCCCTTTCTTTGCTTTTTCCGCCTCCCTTTCCGCTTTCTTTGCCTTTACCGTCTCCCCTTTCTCCATGACCATTTCCGTTTTCTTTGCCTCTTCCATCCCCTTTTTCTCTATTACCGTTTCCAATTTCTTTGCCTTTTCCGTCTCCCTTTCCGCTTTCTTTGCCTTTTCCGTCTCCCTTTCCTCCATTACCGTTTCCGCTTTCTTTGCCTTTTCCGTCTCCCTTTCCGCTTTCTTTGCCTTTTTCGTCTCCCTTTTCTCTATTACCGTTTCCGATTTCTTTGTCTTTTCCGCTTCCCTTTCCTCTTTCTTTGCCTTTTCCGTCTCCTTTTCCGCTTTCTTTGCCTTTACCATCTCTCTTTTTTCCATTACTGTTTCCACTTTCTTTGTCTTTTCCGCCTCCCTTTCCTCCGTCTCCGCTTTCGTTGTCTTTTCCGCCTCCCTTTCCACTTTTTTTGCCTTTTCCGCCTCCCTTTCCCCTTTCTTTGCTTTTTCCGTCTCCCTTTCCGCTTTCTTTGCCTTTACCGGCTCCCTTTTCTCCATGACCGTTTCCATTTTCTTTGCCTTTTCCATCTCCCTTTTCTCTATTACTATTTCCGATTTCTTTGCCTTTTCCGTCTCCCGTTCCGCTTTTTTTGCCTTTTCCGTCTCCCTTTTCTCCATTACCGTCCCCGCTTTCTTTGCCTTTTCCGTCTCCCTTTTCTCTATTACCGTCTTCGCTTTCTTTGCCTTTTCCGTTTCCCTTTCCTCTTTCTTTGCCCTTTCCGTCTACCTTTTCTCCATTACTGTTTCCGCTTTCTTTGCCTTTTTCGCCTCCCTTTCCTCTTTCTTTGCCTTTTCCGTCTCCCTTTCCTCCATTACCGTTTCCGCTTTCTTTGCCTTTTCCGTCTCCCTTTCCGCTTTCTTTGCCTTTTCCGTTTCCCTTTTCTCCATTACCGACTGCGCTTTCTTTGCCTTTTCCGTCTCCCTTTCCGCTTTCTTTGCCTTTACCGCCTCCTTTTTCTCCATTACTGTTTCCGCTTTCTTTGCCTTCTCCGCCCCCCTTTCCGCTTTCTTTCCCTTTTCCCTTATCTCTATTACCGTCTTCGCTTTCTTTATCTTTTCCGCCTCCCTTTCCTCTTTCTTTGCCTTTACCGTCTCCCTTTTCTCCGTCTCCTTTTTCCCCATTGCCGTTTCCGCCTTCTTTACCTTCTCCGTTTCCAATTTCTCCATTGCCGTTTCCGCCTTCTTTACCTCCATTGCCGTTTCCATTTTCTCCATTGCCGTTTCCGCCTTCTTTACCTTCTCCGTTTCCATTTTCTCCAGTGCCGTTTCCGCCTTCTTTACCTCCATTGCCGTTTCCATTTTCTCCATTGCCGTTTCCGCCTTCTTTACCTTCTCCGTTTCCCTTTTCCCCATTGCCATTTCCGCCTTCTTTACCTTCTCCGTTTCCCTTTTCTCCATTGCCGTTTCCGCCTTTTTGACCTCCTTCGCCTCCTTTTTCTCCATTGCCGTTTCCGCCTTCTTTACCTTCTCCGTTTCCCTTTTCTCCATTGCCGTTTCCGCCTTCTTTATCTTCTCCGTTTCCTTTTTCTCCATTGCCGTTTCCGCCTTCTTTACCTTCTCCGTTTCCCTTTTCTCCATTGCCGTTTCCGCCTTCTTTATCTTCTCCGTTTCCCTTTTCCCCATTGCCGTTTCCGCCTTCTTTACCTTCTTCGTTTCCCTTTTCCCCATTGCCGTTTCCGCCTTCTTTACCTCCTTCGCCTCCTTTTTCTCCATTGCCGTTTCCGCCTTCTTTACCTCCTTCGCCTCCTTTTTCTCCATTGCCGTTTCCGCCTTCTTTACCTTCTCCGTTTCCATTTTCTCCATTGCCGTTTCCGCCTTCTTTACCTTCTCCGTTTCCCTTTTCCCCATTGCCATTTCCGCCTTCTTTACCTTCTCCGTTTCCCTTTTCCCCATTGCCGTTTCCGCCTTCTTTACCTCCTTCGCCTCCTTTTTCTCCATTGCCGTTTCCGCCTTCTTTACCTTCTCCGTTTCCATTTTCTCCATTGCCGTTTCCGCCTTCTTTACCTCCATTGCCGTTTCCATTTTCTCCATTGCCGTTTCCGCCTTCTTTACCTTCTCCGTTTCCCTTTTCCCCATTCCCATATCCGCCTTCTTTACCTTTGCCGTTTCCATTTTCTCCATTGCCGTTTCCGCCTTCTTTATCTTCTCCGTTTCCCTTTTCTCCATTGCCGTTTCCGCCTTCTTTACCTTTTCCGTTTCCCTTTTCCCCATTGCCGTTTCCGCCTTCTTTACCTTCTCCGTTTCCCTTTTCTCCATTGCCGTTTCCGCCTTCTTTACCTTCTCCGTTTCCCTTTTCTCCATTGCCGTTTCCGCCTTCTTTATCTTCTCCGTTTCCCTTTTCCCCATTGCCGTTTCCGCCTTCTTTACCTTCTCCGTTTCCCTTTTCTGCATTGCCGTTTCCGCCTTCTTTACCTTCTCCGTTTCCCTTTTCCCCATTGCCGTTTCCGCCTTTTTGACCTCCTTCGCCTCCTTTTTCTCCATTGCCGTTTCCGCCTTCTTTACCTTCTCCATTTCCCTTTTCTCCATTGCCGTTTCCGCCTTCTTTATCTTCTCCGTTTCCTTTTTCTCCATTGCCGTTTCCGCCTTCTTTACCTTCTCCGTTTCCCTTTTCTCCATTGCCGTTTCCGCCTTCTTTACCTTCTCCGTTTCCCTTTTCTCCATTGCCCTTTCCGCCTTCTTTATCTTCTCCGTTTCCCTTTTCCCCATTGCCGTTTCCGCCTTCTTTACCTTCTCCGTTTCCCATTTCTCCATTGCCGTTTCCGCCTTCTTTACCTTCTCCGTTTCCCTTTTCCCCATTGCCGTTTCCGCCTTTTTGACCTCCTTCGCCTCCTTTTTCTCCATTGCCGTTTCCGCCTTCTTTACCTTCTCCGTTTCCCTTTTCCCCATTGCCGTTTCCGCCTTTTTGACCTCCTTCGCCTCCTTTTTCTCCATTGCCGTTTCCGCCTTCTTTACCTTCTCCGTTTCCCTTTTCCCCATTGCCGTTTCCGCCTTCTTTACCTCCTTCGCCTCCTTTTTCTCCATTGCCGTTTCCGCCTTCTTTACCTTCTCCGTTTCCATTTTCTCCATTGCCGTTTCCGCCTTCTTTACCTCCCTCGCCTCCTTTTTCTCCATTGCCGTTTCCGCCTTCTTTAACTTCTCCGTTTCCATTTTCTCCATTGCCGTTTCCGCCTTCTTTACCTCCATTGCCGTTTCCATTTTCTCCATTGCCGTTTCCGCCTTCTTTATCCTCTCCGTTTCCCTTTTCTCCATTGCCGTTTCCGCCTTCTTTACCTCCATTGCCGTTTCCATTTTCTCCATTGCCGTTTCCGCCTTCTTTAACTTCTCCGTTTCCATTTTCTCCATTGCCGTTTCCGCCTTCTTTACCTCCATTGCCGTTTCCCTTTTCTCCATTGCCCTTTCCGCCTTCTTTATCTTCTCCGTTTCCCTTTTCCCCATTGCCGTTTCCGCCTTCTTTACCTTCTCCGTTTCCCATTTCTCCATTGCCGTTTCCGCCTTCTTTACCTCCCTCGCCTCCTTTTTCTCCATTGCCGTTTCCGCCTTCTTTAACTTCTCCGTTTCCCTTTTCTCCATTGCCGTTTCCGCCTTCTTTACCTTCTCCGTTTCCCTTTTCTCCATTGCCCTTTCCGCCTTCTTTATCTTCTCCGTTTCCCTTTTCCCCATTGCCGTTTCCGCCTTCTTTACCTTCTCCGTTTCCCTTTTCTCCATTGCCGTTTCCGCCTTCTTTACCTTCTCCGTTTCCCTTTTCCCCATTGCCGTTTCCGCCTTTTTGACCTCCTTCGCCTCCTTTTTCTCCATTGCCGTTTCCGCCTTCTTTACCTTTTCCGTTTCCCTTTACTTCATTGCCCTTTCCGCCTTCTTTATCTTCTCCGTTTCCCTTTTCCCCATTGCCGTTTCCGCCTTCTTTACCTTCTCCGTTTCCCATTTCTCCATTGCCGTTTCCGCCTTCTTTACCTCCTTCACCTCCTTTTTCTCCATTGCCGTTTCCGCCTTCTTTACCTTCTCCGTTTCCCTTTTCCCCATTGCCGTTTCCGCCTTTTTGACCTCCTTCGCCTCCTTTTTCTCCATTGCCGTTTCCGCCTTCTTTACCTTCTCCGTTTCCCTTTTCCCCATTGCCGTTTCCGCCTTCTTTACCTCCTTCGCCTCCTTTTTCTCCATTGCCGTTTCCGCCTTCTTTACCTTCTCCGTTTCCATTTTCTCCATTGCCGTTTCCGCCTTCTTTTCCTCCATTGCCGTTTCCATTTTCTCCATTGCCGTTTCCGCCTTCTTTACCTTCTCCGTTTCCCTTTTCCCCATTGCCATTTCCGCCTTCTTTACCTTCTCCGTTTCCCTTTTCTCCATTGCCGTTTCCGCCTTCTTTACCTTCTCCGTTTCCCTTTTCTCCATTGCCGTTTCCGCCTTCTTTATCTTCTCCGTTTCCTTCATTGCCGTTTCCGCCTTCTTTACCTTCTCCGTTTCCCTTTTCTCCATTGCCGTTTCCGCCTTCTTTACCTTCTCCGTTTCCCTTTTCAACATTGCCGTTTCCACCTTCTTTACCTCCTTCGTTTCCCTTTTCAACATTGCCGTTTCCACCTTCTTTACCTCCTTCGTTTCCCTTTTCTCCATTGCCGTTTCCGCCTTCTTTATCTTCTCCGTTTCCTTTTTCACCATTGCCGTTTCCACCTTCTTTACCTTCTCCGTTTCCCTTTCCTCCATTGCCGTTTCCGCCTTCTTTACCTTCTCCGTTTCCCTTTTCTCCATTGCCGTTTCCACTTTCTTTACCTCCTTCGTCTCCTTTTTCCCCATTGCCGTTTCCGCCTTCTTTACCCTCTCCGTTTCCCTTTTTCCCATTGCCGTTTCCGCCTTCTTTATCTTCTCCGTTTCCCTTTTCTCCATTGCCGTTTCCGCCTTCTTTATCTTCTCCGTTTCCCTTTTCCCCATTGCCGTTTCCGCCTTCTTTATCTTCTCCGTTTCCCTTTTCCCCATTGCCGTTTCCGCCTTCTTTACCTTCTCCGTTTCCCTTTTCTCCATTGCCGTTTCCGCCTTTTTGACCTCCTTCGCCTCCTTTTTCTCCATTGCCGTTTCCGCCTTCTTTACCTTCTCCGTTTCCCTTTTCTCCATTGCCGTTTCCGCCTTCTTTATCTTCTCCGTTTCCCTTTTCCCCATTGCCGTTTGCGCCTTCTTTACCTTCTCCGTTTCCCTTTTCTCCATTGCCGTTTCCGCCTTTTTGACCTCCTTCGCCTCCTTTTTCTCCATTGCCGTTTCCGCCTTCTTTACCTTCTCCGTTTCCCTTTTCCCCATTGCCGTTTCCGCCTTTTTGACCTCCTTCGCCTCCTTTTTCTCCATTGCCGTTTCCGCCTTCTTTACCTTCGCCGTTTCCCTTTTCCCCATTGCCGTTTCCGCCTTTTTGACCTCCTTCGCCTCCTTGTTCTCCATTGCCGTTTCCGCCTTCTTTACCTTCTCCGTTTCCCTTTTCCCCATCGCCGTTTCCGCCTTCTTTACCTCCTTCGCCTCCTTTTTCTCCATTGCCGTTTCCGCCTTCTTTACCTTCTCCGTTTCCATTTTCTCCATTACCGTTTCCGCCTTCTTTACCTTCTCCGTTTCCCTTTTCCCCATTGTCGTTTCCGCCTTCTTTACCTTCTCCGTTTCCCTTTTCTCCATTTCCGTTTCCGCCTTCTTTACCTCCTTCGCCTCCTTTTTCTCCATTGCCGTTTCCACCTTCTTTACCTCCTTCGCCTCCTTTTTCTCCATTGCCGTTTCCACCTTCTTTACCTCCTTCGTCTCCTTTTTCCCCATTGCCGTTTCCGCCTTCTTTACCTTCTCCGTTTCCCTTTTCTCCATTGCCGTTTCCACCTTCTTTACCTTCTCCGTTTCCCTTTTCTCCATTGCCGTTTCCACCTTCTTTACCTTCTCCGTTTCCCTTTTCTCCATTCCCGTTTCCGCCTTCTTTACTTCCTTCGCCTCCTTTTTCTCCATTACCGTTTCCGCCTTCTTTACTTTCTCCGTTTCCCTTTTCTCCATTGCCGTTTCCGCCTTCTTTATCTTCTCCGTTTCCCTTTTCTCCATTCCCGTTTCCGCCTTCTTTACCTTCTCCGTTTCCCTTTTCTCCATTCCCGTTTCCGCCTTCTTTACTTCCTTCGCCTCCTTTTTCTCCATTCCCGTTTCCGCCTTCTTTACCTTCTCCGTTTCCCTTTTCTCCATTCCCGTTTCCGCCTTCTTTACTTCCTTCGCCTCCTTTTTCTCCATTACCGTTTCCGCCTTCTTTACTTTCTCCGTTTCCCTTTTCCTCATTGCCGTTTCCGCCTTCTTTATCTTCTCCGTTTCCCTTTTCTCCATTGCCGTTTCCGCCTTCTTTATCTTCTCCGTTTCCCTTTTCTCCATTGCCGTTTCCGCCTTCTTTACCTCCTTCGCCTCCTTTTTCTCCATTGCCGTTTCCGCCTTCTTTATCTTCTCCGTTTCCCTTTTCCCCATTGCCGTTTCCGCCTTCTTTACCTTCTCCGTTTCCCTTTTCCCCATTGCCGTTTCCGCCTTCTTTACCTCCTTCGCCTCCTTTTTCTCCATTGCCGTTTCCACCTTCTTTACCTCCTTCGTCTCCTTTTTCCCCATTGCCGTTTCCGCCTTCTTTACCTTCTCCGTTTACCTGTTCCCCATTGCCGTTTCCGCCTTCTTTACCTTCTCCGTTTCCCTTTTCTCCATTGCCGTTTCCGCCTTCTTTATCTTCTCCGTTTCCCTTTTCCCCATTGCCGTTTCCGCCTTCTTTACCTTCTCCGTTTCCCTTTTCTCCATTGCCGTTTCCGCCTTCTTTACCTCCTTCGCCTCCCTTTTCTCCATTGCCGTTTCCGCCTTCTTTACCTACTTCGCCTCCCTTTTCTCCATTTCCGTTTCCGCCTTCTTTACCTCCTTCGCCTCCTTTTTCTCCATTGCCGTTTCCACCTTCTTTACCTCCTTCGCCTCCTTTTTCTCCATTGCCGTTTCCACCTTCTTTACCTCCTTCGCCTCCTTTTTCTCCATTGCCGTTTCCACCTTCTTTACCTCCTTCGTCTCCTTTTTCCCCATTGCCGTTTCCGCCTTCTTTACCTTCTCCGTTTCCCTTTTCTCCATTGCCGTTTCCACCTTCTTTACCTTCTCCGTTTCCCTTTTCTCCATTGCCGTTTCCACCTTCTTTACCTTCTCCGTTTCCCTTTTCTCCATTCCCGTTTCCGCCTTCTTTACTTCCTTCGCCTCCTTTTTCTCCATTACCGTTTCCGCCTTCTTTATCTTCTCCGTTTCCCTTTTCTCCATTGCCGTTTCCGCCTTCTTTACCTTCTCCGTTTCCTTTTTCTCCATTGCCGTCTCCGCCTTCTTTACCTCCTTCGCCTCCTTTTTCTCCATTACCGTTTCCGCCTTCTTTACTTTCTCCGTTTCCCTTTTCCCCATTGCCGTTTCCGCCTTCTTTATCTTCTCCGTTTCCCTTTTCTCCATTGCCGTTTCCGCCTTCTTTATCTTCTCCGTTTCCCTTTTCTCCATTGCCGTTTCCGCCTTCTTTACCTCCTTCGCCTTCTTTTTCTCCATTGCCGTTTCCGCCTTCTTTATCTTCTCCGTTTCCCTTTTCCCCATTGCCGTTTCCGCCTTCTTTAACTTCTCCGTTTCCCTTTTCCCCATTGCCGTTTCCGCCTTCTTTACCTTCTCCGTTTCCCTTTTCCCCATTGCCGTTTCCGCCTTCTTTACCTCCTTCGCCTCCTTTTTCTCCATTGCCGTTTCCACCTTCTTTACCTCCTTCGTCTCCTTTTTCCCCATTGCCGTTTCCGCCTTCTTTACCTTCTCCGTTTCCCTGTTCCCCATTGCCGTTTCCGCCTTCTTTACCTTCTCCGTTTCCCTTTTCTCCATTGCCGTTTCCGCCTTCTTTACCTCCTTCGCCTTCTTTTTCTCCATTGCCGTTTCCGCCTTCTTTACCTTCTCCGTTTCCCTGTTCCCCATTGCCGTTTCCGCCTTCTTTACCTTCTCCGTTTCCCTTTTCTCCATTGCCGTTTCCGCCTTCTTTACCTCCTTCGCCTCCCTTTTCTCCATTGCCGTTTCCGCCTTCTTTACCTACTTCGCCTCCTTTTTCTCCATTGCCGTTTTCGCCTTCTTTACCTCCTTCGCCTCCTTTTTCTCCATTGCCGTTTCCGCCTTCTTTACCTCCATTGCCGTTTCCATTTTCTCCATTGCCGTTTCCGCCTTCTTTACCTCCTTCGTCTCCTTTTTCCCCATTGCCGTTTCCGCCTTCTTTACCTTCTCCGTTTCCCTTTTCTCCATTTCCGTTTCCGCCTTCTTTACCTTCTCCGTTTCCCTTTTCTCCATTTCCGTTTCCGCCTTCTTTACCTTCTCCGTCTCCTTTTTCCCCATTGCCGTTTCCGCCTTCTTTATCTTCTCCGTTTCCCTTTTCCCCATTGCCGTTTCCACCTTCTTTACTCTGGTAACCTTGGCTATAAAAAAGAAAAAAAGATAAAAATTAAATTTGCAAAGAGAACAGACATACTGCATCTAGCATGTGACATGATGATTATTATTATTATGGCATATTTATAGTGCGCCCTTTCATATCACCTGGGGGATCACGTGGCTTTTTGGGTAAGACGCTAGCCTTGAGGTCGGGTGTTCGATCCCTGCATTGGCCGAGAAAGTTCATCCAGATTTTTCGGCGTGGTTTCCCCTTGTCAGTGATGCAGGACGGAGGGCCTGGCAAGGACAGCTGTCTAGTCGTTCGGATGGGACAAAACCGAGGTCCCGCGTGCACGTAAAAGATCCCTTGACATTTGGAATTCGATATAAGAGTAGGCCGTAGCGCCGCTGCCCGGGCAAAATTTCCCTCATAGCTCACTGTATGGCGTATGCCCGTCTTCATTAGCCCAGTTTAGGAGCAGAACAGTAGGACGTTAAACCCCATTTCATTTCATTTCACTTCATATCACCTGTTCAAGAGTACTTCAAAAAGTGTCAATATAATCATCATACCCCCCCCCCCCACACACACACACACACAGAAACAAAATACATTAGGATTAGTACGTCATGTTAACTGTTGATTTAAATAAATTAAACATACATTATACAAGAGCTAAATCTGTCTATATTGCAGGTCTTTCTTTAGGTCTGAAATGTTATCTAAATTATCCATACAATAATCAACTGGATTTACTGGATTTGAATCCGATTTGCTGCTCAACGCTCATTGATGACTCAATCCAAAAATGTTGATAATCGAGACTATGTATTTACCGTACCGACTTTAGTAATGATAATCGAGGCTAGGCCTTAAATTCAAAAACTAACATCTCGGTTCAGAATGGATCAATTTGACCTAAATTATCAGTAAATTCCCTTTACATTATCTATTTTTTAACTATATAGTGTGAACTGCCTGCTCTTTATCTAATCTTCCATAATGCCTATAGAGAAGTTCGTTCGTTCGTTCGTTTCTAGAGTTTTACGTCCAGTTCCACCTAGGGTGATATCGTAGACAACATCTTAAACTAAATGGTAGATTATTCCATAACACAGGGGCTTGGAAACTGAATGAGCGCTAACCATAAGAGATCAGTTGAACAGTTTTGGGCTTTAAAACTAGTTGATCTGATGTACGCAATTTTCGACAAGGTGTATTCAGTTTTAATAGATCAGAGAGGTAAACCGGAAGCAAATGGGGTTTAGCGCCCCACTCACTATTCTGCTAAGGGAGATTGGATGGCCGAATTGTTAGCATGTGCGCGCTGTATCATAAGGTCTGTCATTGAGTTAACTGGTGTGGTTTCGATTCCCCGGTTGTACGTGACAAGGAGTAGGGTTGCCTGTCCAACCTCGTGTCGCTGCTAAAGACCCCTACGAGCAAGCGAATCATTGAAATAAAATTGAACCATATGTTAGTCCCGAAATTATCTAGTTTGTGTCGAATGGACGTTAAACCCCATCTCTCTCTCTCTCTCTCTCTCTCTCTCTCTGACATGTGAAATGGGTTTGAACATGCTACGGTTCTGCTAAAGATAAGGGCATCTTAACATCCACTCGATACATAATCAGTCATTCCGGGATTAACATATGGTTCAAATTTAGTCTCTTCATTCGCTTAGTTTCTTTAGCAGTTGGAGGAAACCGAGGAACTCAGATGAAACAGGTCTGACAGGCGGCCCTTCGGCTTGTCACGTACAAGTTTGGAATCGAAACCATATTACTTTGCCCACTGACAGTCTCTATAATTTGGCCACCAAACTCACTGTGTCGGTTTTGTGCTGAACGTATATTACCATAACATGATCATTTTGTTGCCTCCATTAAACAAAGGTTTCTTTTTAACATTAATTAACTAAAGTGTGATTTTTAAAATAATTGTTTTGTTTTTTTTTGTTTTTTTACGTCCTATTTGTGTTGCGTTTTTGGACTCGAGTGACTTTGTGGTTTGATAAACTGCTTTGACATTGTTCTAAAAAAAACACTGAAAGAGGATTCAAACTGATGTAGGTCCGTAGCTAGCGGGGTGGGGAAGGGCGGGGGGGACAAGAGGGGTATGTTGGTCGTTGATTTCGTATTGCGTCCAATGGAAAGGGCGCCAAAGGTGCCCATTGGGGTAACCGATTCTTTCCCCATTGGGTAAAGGCACCCATTGGCACACATTTGGTGCCCGATTTGTTCCAGGGGAGGCAGCTGCCCCTCTTGCCCCCCCCCCCTTCCCCACCTAGCTACAAGGAATGATGAGGACTAATAACTAACTAAATAATTATGTCCAATTCAAATACTAAAATGTCATTGAAATAATAAATATACCAAAATGTCGAATTTGTTTAAAACCAAAAGGATCTGTTAATAAACCTTGACTTACAGTTTTAGACAGTCAATTTTGTGTAACAATCTAGATACGAGGGTCCGCAGGTTCCTTAGTTTCATAGACTTGTACTGTAAAAGTTTCTTGCAGCCTTCACAGTCCTCTGATCCCGATATTTGCACCTCCGGTTCCGGTTCCGGTTCCGATTCCCACATGTCGTTTGTCTCTGTTACTCTCCATTCATGGTCGACTCTGATAGTTGCTCGACTGTTTACTGCAAAATAGTCAATACAAATATTCAATTGCAAATAGTAATGGTAATGATTGTGCGGGGATAGGTCGTAAACTCTGACGCAAGGCCAAGTGGTGTGGTTTAAGTATCAAACTTGACCAACCTGGTGGGTTTTGTCCGCGTCCTCCCACCCGGGTTTCCTGGCACCGGTAAAAGACCCATACGCGCAATGAACTAAGATTGAACCCTGTGTTCTTCCCGAAAAAGACCTACTTTGTATCATTGGAAGTAAACCCTCCCCCTCTTTGTCTCTCTCTATCTCTCACTCTCTCTTACCCTTGTATTAAGTTTAATACCATATGTAGTCCTATATATGTAGTCAGACAGGCATCTGGGGTCGTGGGGTGGGGGGGAGAGAATGCAGTCAGAAAGGTACACAGTAATATGGTAGTTTACACTTTTGCAATCCAATAAACGCTGTAAAACGCTTTTCTATGATTTATTCCCCAATAATAGTTACACCCTTTGGTGTAAATGCAGTATAACACGGGTAGTGGTGTAGCTTATCCAAAACACTCCACAATTACACCTATTCAGGTGTTCAGTAGTCACGAATATCGGTACACTTGTTAGGTGTAGTTCTTTTAGTTGGTTACCCATGGCAAGGTATTACATTTAAAAACAAAACGCTAGCTGTGGTGTAAAGTTTACCCTTAATTAACACTGCTTATAGTTTTTAATTAATTACACCCACTTTTAAACAAACAGTGTAGACCCCCGAAATCCCCACCACCGTGGGAATAAGAATCTGCTCGCGTTAATGTAGAAAAGCGAAGTGCTCGCAGTAACACCACATAGCTGGACCAGTGGATTATTTATATATTAAAACTGTTCGTCCAATAAGTTCCATATGATTAAAACTTGGGGGATCACGTGGCTAAGTGGGTAAGACGCTGGCTCGCTAGCCTTGAGGTCGGGTGTTCGATCCCTGCATTGGCCGAGAAAGTTCATTCAGATTTTCCGGCGTGGTTCCCTCTTGTCAGGGATGCAGGACGGAGGGCCTGACAAGGACAGCTGTCTGGTCCTTCGGATGAGACGAAAAACCGAGGTCCCGTGTATACATTGGAATGCACGTAAAAGATCCCTCGGCAGTTGGAATTCGATATAAGAGTAGGCGATAGTGCCGCTGCCCGGGTAAAATTTCCCTCATAGCACACTGTATGGCGTATGCCAGTCTTCATTAGCCCAGCATAGGAGAAGAACAGTAGGACGTTAAATCCCATTTCATTTCATTTTGATTAAAACTTAGTTAAAGGTCCTTTAATACGATTAAAAGTTAAAGGCATTCTATTAGTTTTTTTCTTTCGTTTTTAACAGTGTATATGTGTGGACCGGGAGGGGTGCGGTAAGGTAATGATCTGAAAAATGATTTTGTCCTACCTGATACAATAACTGCAGCAACCACGGCAACCAGTAAAAGCTTGTTCATTCTGATTTTCTATCGTCCTTGAATTTAAAATAAAAATACGAAAATCAAGCAATACAACCACACCAAAACAATATGGACGTCGGAAAATGGTATATTGGTTGGTTTACAAGTCGTTCTCTGGTCGTGAACAACTTACTAGTCGTTCCCTAGTCATAAACATCTTATTTTACTAGTCGTAAACATCTTACAAGCAGTAAACATCTTACTAGTCATTCCCTATTCGTCAACACCAGTTGGTCCCATGTTTTCAACAACCGTTCCCTAGTCGTCAACACCTTACTAGTCGTTCCAGAGTCATAAAGGTAGTTATCAAGGTGTTTTTTGACAATTAATTATAATTATTGCCCTGGTACATCTAATATTCATTCTTTAAACAAACCAGGGAGGCTTCGGGTGGGTGGGGATGTAATATCCATTCTTTAAAAAAAACCAGGAAGTGCTTCGGGTGGGTGGCGATGTATTATCCATACTTTAAAAGACTGATTGCAGGATAGGTATAGGGAGGGGTTCGGGTGGGTGGTGATGGATGGAACCAAGTCAGTTTACCTTAACATAAAATTATACAAATCGAGAACAGACAACAAATTTAAATTAATAGATCTCTTTGATTTGGTAATCTGATAATATTAATTTTATACTTGTATTCCCACGGCCCTTGTTGAAATACTACCAGTTGGGTTAACTAACCGACATCTAATTAATATTTCGAAATGAAAATATAATCGTAATTTTCTTGATCCACCCAAATTGAATTTGAGAAAGACACAATATGTGCAGCTCGGTACATATAAACATACAATATACCAGATCAAACACCAAACACAAACTTTTAGAGGGAGAGAGAGGGGAATGGGGGTTTAACGTCCACTCTACACAAAATAGGTCATTTCTGGACTAACACATGGTTCAATGTTATTTCAACAATCCGCTTGTGCGTAGGGGGCTTTAGCAGTGGGGGGGGGAAACAAGAGAACCCGGAGAAAACCCACGAGGTTGGACAGGCGACCCTACTTCTTTAGCATTGGGAGGAAACCGGGGGATCCGGAGAAAATCAACGAGGTTGGACACGCGACCCTACTCCCTGTCACGTACAATCGGGTAAAGGAAACCACGCCAGTTGACTCAATGGCAGATCTTATGATACAGCAAACAAGCGCTAACCATTCGGTCAGCCCCCCCCCCCTAATGTTGAGTTTATACGTTGTTCTTTGCCAGGCCCTCTGTCCTACACCATTCACTGAGCCATCCCAAGTCTGGATATAACAAATTTACATAAGTAAAGAAACTTACCCTAGTCACTTGATAGAAAGTGATTTTTCGGGAAGCTTATGGAAACGCTGTCAGAACATCTGTGAAATTTAGCTATTTGTAGAGTATTTATACGTTTTCTGAAAAGGTTTCGACACATGTCCCCGAGACAATTAGTCTTAGACAAATCGACAAATTTGATGGTAAATTAGGTTTTTTTTAATATCGATATCTTGGTTTAATCTTGCAATATATGTACCTGTTTCTTAAACGATTCTGTACTCCAGGCTATATTTATAATTTATCGTAATATCTCCCCAACCATACTCTCCAACACACTGAAAAAAAAACTTGTGTTGTTTTGCATTGCAATAACACAAGTTTGTGTCGATTTATAAAATCTTGTGTGTTTAGTCATATCATTAACATAAGTAATGTGTACCGTCAACGAATTTTTTTTTCTTTTAAAAATAAACTCCATAAAAAATCTGAATTCGGGAGTCCACAAGTTTAAGAAAAGTAATAAAAGGCTTAATTCAAATCCCGCAAATTAAGTGCTGTTCTTCACTGGAAGGGTGTGAGTATTAATTAATCAGACAATTGTCAGACAGATTTGAATGTTAATTGGTGTTAAGTTGTCTGTATAGTTAAAATGTCTGGTTGTCTTTTTTATTGGCCCGATAAACTGGTAGATCAAAGGAATATATAGTGTATATGTGATTTTCAGCACCCTGTTGTTTTCGAAAATTGATTCAATTTGCATTTGAAAAAAATGAGTAAAACTCCAAATATTGTAATTGGTTGATGTAATCGAAATTGGACAGTATTGGTTAACTGTAAAGTAACCAATCAAATTTAATTGATCGTCCAGATGTATCTCATAAACGATTTATTGATATAATGGTTCTCTAAATGATCTATACTTTATTCTGTGCTTGAACAGAGTGCTTTAGCCGTGATATTTTTTAAAATGATAATGCTTACATAGAACACCATACCGCAGGTTTGTAAATTTTTACAAAAAATAAAACAGTGTATTAAATTTAGCATCGATATATTGCTTCTATGTATACATGTATTAATAATTTGTGTCGTTTTAAACAAACAAGTCAAATTCAGAACCATTGCACCGGAAGTGTGTTTTTTTTTATAATGGCGGACAGGGAAATTTGTTTGATGCGTCCTATATGTATAAGCGTTCCGGTAATTCAGCAATCTAATGAATCAGTCTTAATTTTTCTGAAACCGTGCTTAATTATTATTAGTTATTCGGCGCTACACCGTTGTTCAAATACTTATAATTAATTGCAAGAAACCGACTACGACCAGCAAGTATGAATCTGTATCGATTTCATACCCGGGGATAATTGGCTGCCATCTTTGACTTTCGAGCAAAATGAGAAATACATGCAAATCCAGGCATGGACTATAGCTAGATACTAACTTTTGTGTTAGTTGTTTAGTTGAAATGTTATCTTATTTCTGTAATAGAAAAAAAAAATAACAATGTGTAAATTAGACTTTCACTTATTCAGAACTAGCACCTGTCTTCTGAAGTTTCTCTATACTATAGTTTCGTTATTATTTTTTTCAGTCATTGGTGTTAGCATGTACTCCCCAAAGAAAAACTGGCAACAAATTCATTTTCTTTTAATTTAATTTAATTTTGTTTAATAATGCGCAATAATTGTTATTGTATGTAAAGATATAGTTCCACGAAAAGTATTTATCAGGTAGTAATATCCAGTAGAGAGAGATGGGGTTTAAAGTTCACTTGACACAAACTATGCCATACATGTCCTTGTATTAAATTGGTCGATCAAGTAGGTCCATGCTATATGTATGTCCTAGAATTAAGTAGGGAAGATAGTCTTCTTCCGTTATATTAATTCTGCATAAACCTAGAGTTGTTGGTGTTTGTTGGATAGATCCTTTATACTTACTGGCGCTAAGTAATTTCGAGACAGTTTATATATGGTTAGGTATCTTTAACAGTTACTTACATGTCATGTATTCATTTTTTCAGTTTCAACATTAGATGCCATAGCAAATCAAAGATCATATAATAAAATAAGTCAAAAAAACAAAAAAATGGGAGAAGAAAGAGCAGAAGAAATGATAATTAGAGCCTCTATGATTTCTCACAGGTGTTTTTTGAGGGTGAGTGTTCAATTCTAATAGAAAAGATTGATGTTACAGTATTTTGGAATCCCACCATAATGTGTTTGGCACAATATAGCCCAGTTGGAACTAATGTGACATGAATCTCCATTTCATTTTTATTTTGAGGGGGGTGGGGGTGTATGGCCGAGTGGTTAGCATTATTGAATTATTGAAATAAAATTAAACCATGTTAGTCCCGAAATGACCTAGTTTGTGTCGGAGTGGACGTTAAACCCCATTTCTCTTTCTCTTTTAACGTGTACCATACAACTAAATCTAAAGTCATCACATGTAGCACAGGCGACCCTACTCCACGTGACTCCAAAACCACGTGACTTGACTCAATGATGTAACGCGACTCGACCACTCACTTTAATTGGCATAAATACAGGTTATTCCGAGTCCGGTTAATTTTTTCAAAAGTTTTGATTATTAAGACATGATTAACCATTTAATCAAATCCAATGATACTAATATTATGTCGTCACGGGCCCTTCTGAAACATGTTAAATGTTAATGAAAATTCGTACCGATTCAGCAGAGAGAGAGAGAGAGAGAGAGAGAATGGGGTTTAACGCCCACTCGACACAAACTAGGTCATTTCGGGACTAACATATGGTTTAATTTTATTTACATAATTCGCTTGCGCGTAGGGGTCTTTAGCAGTGGGAGGAAACCGGAGGACCCGGAGAAAACCAACGAGGTTGGACAGGCGACCCTACTCCTTACCACGTACAACCGGGGATTCGAAACCACGGCAGTCGACTCAATGACAGGCTTTATGATACAGCGCGCGCACGCTAACCATTCAGCCATCCACCACCCCCCCCCACCCCCGATTCAGCAGAACGCAATCGGATGGTAGTGTCTATTTAGATTCAACAGAACGCAATCAACATTCAGTATTAATCTGATGGCAGTGCCTTATTAGATTGCACCTTTGCCTTAAGTACATTAACTCATTCAATAATAATTAAAATTCAGTGTCAATCTAAACAGCACCAAACAAAAAAACAAAAAAAAAATAAACGAAATCGCAATGATTACAGTCCCAAAAGAATACACGAAACGAAATTAACATCTTGAATTAATCATACTGTTTCAATACACACGCACTCAAAGTATATACACTTGTATGTAAATGAAAACAGCGTAAATACGATACGAAATCTTAAATGATGGCAGTCACAAAACCGTCAGGGTGCCATTAGGTACGCTACAGCTGCGACCACATACTTAGAACTCGCAACAGGTAAATTAGGTGATGGAATCAAGTCGCCTCTTGGGTTGCTGTTCTTGGATTTAACAAGAGAAAACATATGGAAGTGAACCACACTGAACTTTTTTTTCGCGCTCTATTTAACCAAAAAATAAGCCAAGTTTTCCACGAAGGTTATCAGGTGACTGTTATTAATTGCCGGTGGTATAATACTGTGTGGCGTCAAGATGTTATTTAGATCAATCTATGATCGGTTCATTAATCTGCTGACACCTTTGAGTATTTCAACGAGTTGATTTCCAATCTAGGTGAAAATTTTGATTACATAAAAAAATATTTTTTTAAAAAAACTTCCAAGGGTGAATAGTATCATAAAGTCTGAAATGAAATGAAATGGGGTTTAACGTCCTACTGTTCTGCTCCTATGCTGGGCTAATGAAGACGGGCATAAGCCATACGGTGTGCTATGAGGGAAATTTTGCCCGAGCAGCGGCACTATCGCCTACTCTTATATCGAATTCCAACTGCCAAGGGATCTTTTACGTGCATTCCAATGTATACACGGGACCTCGGTTTTTCGTATCATCCGAAGGACTAGACAGCTGTCCTTGTCAGGCCCTCCGTCCTGCATCACTGACAAGGGGGAACAACGCCGGAAAATCTGGATGAACTTTCTCGGCCAATGCAGGGATCGAACACCCGATCTCCAGGCTAGCGAGCCAGCGTCTTACCCACTTAGCCACGTGGTCCCCCCATAAAGTCTGTCATTGAGTTAACTGGCGGGGTTTCGAATCCCAGGTTGTGCGTGACGAGGAGTAGGCTCGCCTATCCAACCACGTGGGTTTTCTCTGGGTCCTCCGGTTACCTCCCACTGCTAAAACACCTACGCGCAAGCGAATTATTGAAATAAAATTAAACCATGTTATTCCCGAAATGACCTAGTTTGTGTCGAGTGGACGTTAAACCCCGTCTGTCTCTCTCTCTCTCTTATTAGATTGCACCTTTGCCTTAAGTACATAACTCATTCAATAATAATTAAAATTTAGTGTAAATCTAAACAGCACCAGAAAAAAAGAAAAGAAACGAAATCGCAATGATTGCAGTCCCGAAAGAATACACGAAACGAAATTAACATCTTGAATTAATTATACTGTTTTAGTACACACTCTCTCTCTCTCTCTCTCCATTTAATTTTATTATTTTGAAATTTAAAAATCCGTTTAGTATAGTAAAACTGTACACGTACATGTATGTGCACAGACAGAATCTTACTTATGTCTAGATACATGTAGATATTGTTAAGTAGATTTATAATATTCTTTATTCAATCATCAGTATCAACTTTAGTCCACCTTCATATCACCTTCACTCCTACACACACACTGCCCATCATGCTTCACTCCTCACCTGACCTGTGTATTCACAGCACACACCTGGATTGACATGCACTCACTCTCACTGTACCCGACTCACACACCACTAGCAGACGACATAGTTAACAAATATGTCTGTCCAATCTGTTAGGAGCCACAGCAGCCAAGTGAGTAAGACACAGGCTCGCATATTTTAAGGTCGCGGGTTCGCTCCCGATGTTGGCTAAAAAAATTCAGGACGGAGGGCTTCACAAGGACTAGTCGTTCAGATTGAACAAAAAACGTGGTCCCGTGTACACATAGTCGCGCATATATAAGATCCGCTGGCATTTAGAATTTGATATAAGAGTAGGCCTTAGTGTCGCTGTATCGGGCAAAATTTCCCTCATGGCACACTGTATGGCATATGCCCAACTTCATTAGCCCAGTCGGAGCTGAACAGTAGGACGCTAAACCCCATTTCATTACATTTTTTTTTCATTTCGTCTCATCTGTGACAAAGCAAACCAACACATTACACATACAATACAATTAAATTAAAACTTTCATCTTTTAACTGTGAGTCAATTTAAGTCAACTAATACATAGTATGGTTTTGTTCTCAGTTAACTTCTTCAGAAAGATCAAGACAGTTGGAAATGGCTATTGATATCGTGGATACTTTTTCTCACAGAGCTTGATAATCAGGCAAAATGTAAGTCACATACATATTTGTATTTTTAATCAGGAACTAGTTCTATACAGTTGCTTGGTAATCTAGTTATTATTCTTGAGGCAATGCCTAGGGCTCTGCTATTTCAAGTACTTGGCATGCTTGATTTTTGACAATCACATCCATTGATTTTCTTCAAGTTGTAATATGTGTCTTTTTACAGTAAATAGCAGTATAAACATGGTGGACAATATTTTACTTTTCAAATAATATCAATAGAACTATACAGTTATATGGGACAACAATCACTGGTTTATTATACACAAGCACGACGTTTCGATAGGTTTTTCTCCCCCCCCCCCAGTTATCACTTTTAATTATGTATATTTTTGATTTCCCCCCCCCCCCCAGTTATTAACTTTTAATAACATATATTCTCTGAACTTTAACACCTTGAATCGTGATTACTATGTTAACTTAGTATATTATTATTAGCCTATATTAGATCCTTCAAACCCTTGGATCAGTTTATTGTGTTATCTTAGTGCTATTATGCTTTGTTTTCATAACATTTTGTGAATGTGGTTTTATTTACAAGATCGTGTGTTTATAAGCTCTATCTGTTATATACTGTTTGTTTAATGTATGGTTTCCCCCTAATCATTTTTCTTTTTCAATATCAGGGTGGTTTTAAGGTTCATGTACAACTATATCCTTGTCATCACACGGTGCTTTTCAGGTCTTTGATGTTAAATATGTCTGTTAATTGGTTGAACTCTTCTAATGATTAGTAATATGAATGGTTTCGCATTGTACATATATATAGACCCTCAAGTTTACTTTGCACATATATCACCTTAGGTGGAAGTGGACGTAAAACCCCAGAAACGAACGAACGAACTTTGCACATGTCTATTGTCCTATGTACATATATATGAAAACCTAATTATCCTAATTTTTTTTTTTTTTTTTTTTTTTTAATCACATTGTAAATTAATGCACCTTGTATACATAATATGTCATTGTCTGCGATATCACCTCGGTGGAAGCGGACGTAAAATACAACTAACTCATCATCATCATCATCACTAAATGTCATTGTGCTTGATAACGATAAGAGAATACTTATCGAAACGTCGTGCTTGTGTATAATAAACCAGTGATTGTTGTCCCATATAACTGTATAGTTTTGTTATGTCTCCAATTGCTAAATGCCACTAAAGGATTAATATCAATAGATTTTAATAGGTAATATCCAATTTGTTGTCGATGGAAATAAAATATGAATGGGACCAAAAATAACTAGACATTGCCAAGTAAATAGGCACCGCCATGATGTAGTAGGGAATCTGGATTTGGAGACACAATACATGTATGAACCGGGTGAATAGTTTACCTATTATGAGACTTCAGTCCCAAATCTAAAGACTTTTTTCTGACTTCTAACCCATTTGATTTGAACATAATAATCTGCCTGGGTCTGTAACTGGACAAGACACGGTAAGTGTTACGCAAAGCTGAATCAAAACAGAGACTCAGTCTCGATGTGACAAAATAAATTATTTATTTAAACATTGTGAACCATAGAAAGTATTCTTATTGCCTACTTTTTATTTTTTAGGCCGGAAGACCCTTGGAAGAGTATTTGATGGATGATAACAACAAGAGAACCCAAGCATCAATTTATTTTATACTTCTGGAAAAGAATGCATTTGACTCAATTTTTAAATATTTATTTTTTGTTTTTAATGTTAAATATTCTTCCCAAACACAATTATATTTTTATTCTCTTCAGAAATTTATGTCTAATATAGAAAGTAAAGTGACATTATTTAAATTTAGATACATTTGAATTATATATTTTTGTTTTAGGGTAAAGAAAAATTTAAATAGCTACCTTATATTTTGTGTTGGGGAAAGGGGGGGGAGGGGGATGTCATTATATAACATAATTTTATTACTATTAGAATTATTACTCTGTTTTTCTGTTAACATTCCAAATGTCTATTTAGTTTTGATTTGGTGGTATTAATTAACTTTTTCCAATCATTTTATGAATAAATAATAATTTAACAAATAAATTTATTGTTACCTCATTTATCAAACTTTACTGGTTAAACAGGGCAAAAGTAGGGGTGCTGCATGGGAAAGGTTGCTATACTGGATATAAATTGGGGGAAAATACAACACAAGTTTGTATGAAACCACAAAAGTTTCAGAAATTTCAACACAAGTATTGAGTAGATTTTCACACAAGTTTCAACACAATTTACAAGTTTGTGTTTTTTCACCAAATTTAACATAGGTTTTTGTTGTTTCAACATTTGGGGTGTTAGAATTTCTGAAACTTGTGTTGTTTCACACAAGTTTGTGTATACTTTCCCAAACTGGAAAGCGCTACAAACAAATGAAATATAATAGACATTTACAACATATTTACAATGTCTAAGTTAAAGTCATATTTCAAGTGATTTGTGAGACATCTAGAAATAACTAGCAAACACAGAACAACTAACCAAAGAA
Source organism: Patella vulgata (assembly GCF_932274485.2). Lineage (NCBI taxonomy): Eukaryota > Metazoa > Mollusca > Gastropoda > Patellidae > Patella > Patella vulgata. The sequence goes on from NC_065879.2 coordinate 84,745,542, forward strand.
ATGTGCACTATTGCAAAAGTTATAAAATGACATAGAATAATAAAAGCACCAAGATAGTAGATCATTAAAAAATAAAGAAAATAAAATGAAATGAAATGGGGTTTAAGGTCCTACTTTTCTGCTCCTAACCTGGGCTAAAAATTGTGACCTCTAGAGGGTCCATAACCTTTGAATTACATACTTATATACAATTTGCATACAAAGAGCGGCCAGTTTCATTTCGATTTTCCCAAAATTCCAATTCAACCTTCATTATGGTGGAATAGTGATTTAAAGGGTTTTTAAAATCTAAAAAAAAATTGTGACCTGTAGAGAATCCACAAGCTAAAAATGTGATTTTTCGACCAATCAGGGACCATAATCCAGGAAGTTACGATCCGATATGCGTGAATATCGAAATGAACCGGGATCTTTGGATTATAAACATGCATTTCAAGTCTGATCACAATCGGATCAAAATTGTAACCTCTAGAGTGTCCAGAAGCTAAAAATGTGATTTTTCGTACAATCAGGGGCCATAATTCATAAAGTTTCGATCCAATATGCGTGAATATCAAAAACAACCAAGATCTTTGGTTATAAACAAGCATTTCAAGTTTCATCAAATCGGCACAAAACTGTGACTTCCAGAGGGTCCACAAACCAGATATTTACACTATTTGCGTACGAGGGGCAATCATTTTGTCGGTCAGTTTTGGTCCGATTTTTACGAAATTCAAACCCAACCTTCATTACGATGTAACGGTGATATAATCAAACGTTTTTTGAAATCGGATAATAATTGTGACCTTCATAGGGACCACAAGCAAAAAAAGGCGATTTTTCGTACAATCGGGGGCCATAATTTAGGAAGTTACGATCCGATATGCGGAAATATTGAAAGGAACCAAGATCTTTGGGTTATCAACATGCATGTCAAGTTTCATCAAAATCGGATTAAAATTGTCACCTCTACAGGATCCACGACCTTGATACACCATATTTTTACACTATTCGCGTACAAGCGGCGGCCATTTTGTTCCGATTTTCATGAACTTCGAACTTAACCTTCATTGCGATTTAACAGTGATATAATCAAACGGGTTTTTTTTAAATCGGATAATAATTGTAACCTCCAGCGGAACCACAAGCTAAAAAAAAAGGTGATTTTTCGTACAATCAGGGGCCATAATTCAGTAAGTTACGATTCCATACGCACAAATATCGAAAAGAACCAAGATCTTTGGGTTATAAACATGCATTTCAAGTTTCATCAAAATTGGATTAAAATTGTGACCTCTAGAGTGTCCACAAGCTACAAACGCGATTTTTCGTACAATCAGGGGCCATAATCCATGATTTTATGGACCAATACATGCCAATATCGAACGATCTTAGGGAGATAAAGCTATATTTCAAGTTTCGTTGAAATTGGATAAAAATTGTGACCTGTAAGAGTCTCCACAAACAAATTGTGGACGGACGGACGGACAGACAAACAGGGGCGACGATCATATACGTCCACATGAAAATGTGGGCGTATAAAAAGACAAATCAGTGCCGGACAAAATGACCGGCACCAGAGGTTGTGTGCCTGACAAAGCCCGAATCCGTGCCTAACATTGTGATAGGTGCCTTATTTCCAGTCTTGCATATCAAAGCAATCAAATAAAAGACTATTTATGGATAACAATTACTATGGTTTATTTCACTGCGACGTTTCAACACCATGTCACAAGTCGTTATGAAGCATAGAACACAAATAAAAAAACTGCTTATGGCTTCGGCGGGGCGGGGCGGGGGACCGAATGGTTAGCACGCGCGCGCTGTATCATAAGGCCTGTCATTGAGTCAACTGGCGTGGTTTCGAATACCCGGTTGTACGTGACAAGGAGTAAGGTCGCTTGTCCAACCTCGTGGGTTTTCTCCGGGTCCTCCGGTTTCCTCCCACTGCTAAAGGCCCCTACGCACAAGCGATCATTAAAATAGAAAATTAAACTATATATTAGTCCCAAATGACCTAATTTGTGTCGAGTGGATGTTAAACCCCATCTCTCTCTCGCTTATGGCTTCAGTCCACCTCTATAATACCTGTTGTTTTCATATTGTATTATTTATTACTTTCACCTTCACCTATAACTTATTACTGTATATAAAAAAGGTATGCCGACACAAACTGATTTCAACACTGGTTTAATAACATTTTATATATATATTTTTATATATATATCATGTTTTTATTGTCAGGACCTATTGCTCGTGGGTCATTATACCTCTTAAATAATTGTTTGATCTTTTATGCTTGTTCTTATCTATTACAGTTTATATCCCTCTGTGTACACTTGTTAGGGTGTCCCGTTCAGCGAAAATTTTCACCTACAGAGAGTTGAACTCGACACGACGAATGTGCACGCTTCAGTGGCTTGTTTCTGACTAATCACGCAGTGCAATTTACACTCAAATTCTCTACACATCTATCAACTATTACAGCCGTAAAAAGATCTATTGTTGACGATTCTGAATATCAGTAATATTTAGCTTTTTGGTTATTACAGCATCTTTAGAAATTAATTTCTTTTTATTTCTTTAAAAAATTGCTTTATCATTAACTGTACCGTTAGGAGCGGCATCTTTTGGTTAAGTACAAATAATATCTCTGAAACACTTTCGATAGGCCAGAACATGATACTAGCAGTAGTTTCATTTTACTTTAACAAGGTTCTTAAACCAATTGTTGAGTTGCCTAACGTGCGTGTTTTTACATTAATTTTCTTGTTCCAGCTTTCTGTTATGTTTCATACAAAAGTAGTCTTGATTATCCCAGTCTGTCAGTCAGACGTAGAATGGTCGGTAGACTGGTTAAGCGAGACTAATTTCAAAACAAGGGCACGTAACCTATTTTTTTACTCAAAAGTGCCCGGGTGTTATGACCGACAACTGTAACCATTTTTCAGTGTATTAATTATAGATGGTTAAATGGTCATATCTTATTAAGTACAACACGACCGTTTGTTTAGTGACTATAAAAGTGCGAAACTGATTTAAGGCTTACACAAGATATTGTTGATGCATTACAAACAACATGTATTAAAAACTCAAGATGGCGGACGAGTAGGATCTCGTCGATTGGTCAGAGTTTTTCGTAAAATTAATGAGTTTTCAGTGACAGAAATATGGTATACTTTCGTATGTGAATTACTAATGATAATTAGATAATTTGGTTTAGTACAAATAATATCTCTGAAACACTTTCGTTAGGCAAGAACATGATACTAGCAGTTGTTTCGTTTTACTTTTACAAGGTTCTTAAAGATGGGTTCCCGCGTACAAACTGGGTGATTTAATGGTATATATGGACGAGTTTTCAGTGACAGACATATGGTATACTCTCGTATGTGAATTACTAATGATAAAGTTCTTAATACGGTGTAATATTTTTTTCCAAGACATGTCTGTGATGGTGAGATAATTGACGTGTTTAGAAGAAACAATAGCAAACTGTAAAAGAGCTCAGGTGAGCAAAGTTAACCTAATGGACTAAATTAACGAATCGAGCTTGTACTAGACTGGTTTAACAACTACTGTCTGTAAAAATGCCCCCCTCCCCCCCCCCCAAAAAAAAAATGTACTAAAACGTACTAAAATAGATCATAATGCGAACCAGCAGTATTTCTGAATTTCTTGATACAATAGTAAAAGATGATGAGCCGCTAAGGCCATTAATACGTGAAATATATACATGTAGATGAGATGAAATCATGAGCCAGAGACAAATAGAATAATACAATTAGCGAATGACCTTCATGAATTACAACAGTATTCAAGAAGAACGTGTTTAAAATTTAGTGCAATAAAAGAAACATCCAACGAAGATACAGTTAAGTTAATTTTAGACTTAGTAAACACATATGAAGAGTCCAGGGGAAGAACGATCTCAGTCACATTTTTTGTCTTTTCCCAAAAAAGGCAAAACAGACTTTTGGACGAGAATGCTTGACGCAAACACAACACGGGTGGGTTTAATTACAACTTCAAAATGATGTTTAATACAAATCATAATTACCAGTACAACAACTGACTTCCACTTTTCAGCCAAATTAGGGTCAAATAAATACGATGGATTTGTATTTTTCCGGGAGGCCATTTCAAAAGGGCCCGGTTGTTTTTACCTGAAATTGATTGTTCCACAGAAAGCTTATACAATTTGCTACCAGATGGCGCCATTAACTGGGGTTCATTGAAAAAGTGACTTCCCCGAACTTATCTCATATTGGTCGGGTCACATAGAGTTGGTCGAAACAATGATGGATATGATAGGAATATAATTGCTTGGTTCATAAGTTATAGAAACAGAGCCGCTGTATTTAAAAGACAAAAAGAATTTGCGGGGCTACAATATAACTAATCACACTAGGATTTATGTGAATGAATCACTAACCAGTCATAATAAACATATTGTTTGAACATTGTTGTAAGATAACGGTGCTTTACCTTAGATTCCAAGCCAACCAAGATACAGAACTAATAATAACATTTTGAATGTTGTCCTACCTATATAGAATACTCATATTAATTTATGGTTTTAAATATAACTGTGAGATGGTGGTACTCTAGGCTTGCTTAGATACATATCTCTTGAAGGTATATTGTTTTGATTACTGTTGTACGATAACGAACTTAGTACACTAGATACACTTAAAACATATGACTAATTCTGCGTTGTATAATAGTATATTATAATAGACTCTGTACTTGATACTTTAGATACAATTGTTTCTTAGTAGTGTATTATGATTAACTTTACTTTTGATTTAACGTTATAATAATGTTTTATGTTCAATTCTGGATTTTCTTACAATGATTACATAGTAATACACTTAACTAAAATTCGTACATGCATTCATAACGGATTCATTGTCGAACATAATCCAACAATGATTACTACATAGTAATACATTTAATTAAAATTCGTACATGCATTCATAACTGTATTATAAACGATCATAATCCATTATCCAATAATAATGTCTGTCTGAACCACGGGTGTAGCCATGGGCATCATGGCAATAACAGTTGTGCACCTAAACACTTCATTGTGTCACTTTGTACATACGTTGCACTGTTTCTAATTCAAAGGTAAATATGTTATACTTATCGTAAGCCCACAATCTGCTAGAGCAAGGGAGCCACACGGTGGCTAGGTGGTTAAGACGCTGGCTCGCTAGCCTAGGGGTCGGGTGTTCGATCCCTGCATTGGTCGAGAAAATTCATCTGGATTTTCCGACGTGGTTTCTTCTTGTCAGTGGTGCAGAACGGAGGATCTGACAAGGACAGCTGTCCAGTCCTTCGGATGGGACGATAAACCGAGGTCCCGTGTATACATTGGAATGCACGTAAAAGATCCCTTGGCAGTTGGAATTCGATATAAGAGTAGGCGATAGTGCCGCTGCACGGGCAAAATTCCCCTCATAGCACACTGTATGGCGTATGCCCGTCTTCATTAACCCAGTATAGGAGTAGGACGTTAAACCCCATTTCATTTCATTTCTGCTAGAGAAAACCTCCCATTATTTGTCATTCTACATCCCGTATTTTATTCCTTTGCTATTTCTTTATATGTCATTATTACACTTTTGTTACATAGTGGAGATGTCGATGAATCCCCGAGACCAAATGGCACCATACCCCTCGTCTCGTGCATCTGAATGTAAGAAGCTTCCGCCATAAACTTGACCTTGTTTCCGCAGAATTCTCTGAAAATTTCGTATTGATCTTGTTAACTGAGACAAAGGCATATCATCGGACATCCTTTCTATCCCTGGTTTCAAAGGACCAATTCGCAAAGTGGGGACTGCAGAACAGGGAGGGAGAGTAGCAGTGTATTCTCGGAACAACATTTTAACAAAACGCAGGTCTGATTTAGAAACCGACAATACAGAAGGCATTTGGGTAGAAATTAATATTCATATACACATTTTTTAATTGGCACCTTTTATAGACCTCCCAATTAAATAACTTCATTTTCAATTCGTTTTTTTTTTATTGGCAGCAGCAGACGACATAAATAATATTTTTTATATTAGGCGATTTTAACATTAATCTCTTTATAAAATACAATACTTTTATTCATTCGGCAAATTTTATTTTCGATTTTAATCAAGGATTCAACCAAATATTGTAATAATGGTAACAATACATTCATTGACCTAATATTAACAAATTGTTCCGGTTATATTTTTGATTCAGGTGGCTTAGTTAATTTCTGTAGTGATCACTGCTCCGTGTACTGTCGGTTAAATTTTCATCGTCAGAAATCAGTTAGATTCACACGTACTATATGGAATTATGATAAGGCTGACTTTGACCAACTACGACGTGACGCTGGGAGTATCTTATGGGACTCCACTATTGATAAAAATTCTATTGACATTCTATTCACAAGCAAGAAAACATATTACAAACAAAACTGCAACCATTAGATCAAAGACAAATTTTGGATAACAACACTATTCGAAAAATGAGCAAAAAGAAAAACAAATTTCACCGTAAAGCAGTAAATCAAAATTTTAGAAATATGAGAAATGATTATATTAGCTTGATTAGAAAATATAAAAAAGAATATTAAGAAAAATTAAACCAGCAATTAAATAATAATCAAAATTTTGGCAAAAAGGATTGGTGGCATATAGTCAACTCGTTTGTGGGGTCACAAATCTGAAAAGGGGGATATTCCGCCTCTTATAAATAATGTGGTTCCATATATTAATCCGTAGGACAAAGTAAATTGTTTAAACAAATATTTTATTAACCAATCACAGCTTGACTACATAAATGCACAACTTCCTAAACTCGAACAAAATCCTTTTTCACTTTGTCACCTAAAATTAACACCGAAAGGGGTTGAAGACATGATTTCCATTATTGATATTTCAAAAGCTACAGGCCCAGATAACATCAGTGGAAAATTCCTAAAATCCACCTGCTTTGAAATTAGCAAACCTTTATTTGACATCTTTAATCTTTCACTGTACCCAAAAATACTTTACAAAAGGAACCCTTGGGCTATAAATACTTTCAAGTCTTGGAGTGTGTGGAGAAATCATCGAAATGTGGACCAACAGAAAATTCTGAAATATATCTTAGACATGGATAACTGATCTAAATATGCCGATAAGTACGCCGTCTATATCGGTGCTGAATGCTACAAACTGTACCATAAAAATGTTTAATTGTCAAAAGAATGAAAATTTATTTCTGTGTTGTTTGTAGTATTTCGATCTTCAACGTCAACAGCGTCAACCGAATATATCAACCTATGATGACGTCATGACAGGTTGATATAAAATATCAAATCAACCTGTCACGACGTTGATATGAACTGAACATATCAACCTACGATGACGACATGACAGGTTGATATGAGATATGACTGACATGCATATCAAAGAAGAAACTACCGCCAGTTGTATAATAATATGATGAAATACATCCTCGCTACACCACGGTTATTATATGCATGTAAATACCGAATAGGACACATTTTGCGAAGATGCATTTCTTTCAAATTGCTACGTAGTTTGATTCAAAGCTTTATTGGTATTAATACCTGAGGCATCAATAAATTGTCTATCTTATGTCGTTATCTCTGTCAATAATCTATTCATTGAGTACCCAAGGCTTTAGTGTACCTAATGCCATCCAGACGGTTTCGTAACTGCCACCATTTAAGATTTCGTATCGTATTTATGCTGTTGAAATTTTGAGTAAGTGTGTACTAAAACAGTATTATTAATTCAAGATGTTAATTTCGTTTCGTGTATTCTTTTGGGACTGCAATCATTACGATTTCGTTCCTTTTTTTTTTCTTTTTGAGTCTGATTCTAAACGCCAATGAGGGTGGTCGAACCTTTCCTAAACCATTACTTTAAACGCTGTACACGGTGATATAACGTTACCTATAATGTCTTACTCTATAACGTCAATGGCGGTAGTCGAACTTTACCTAAAGCAGTACTCTAAACGTCACACACAGTGGTCTTCACACACAGTGGCCTAACTTTATATATCCTCCTAAAAAAAAGTAGGGGATATTGAAATGCAAATACCTATGCAGGTTATCATATGATAAATAGTCATGGATACTTGGCATGCTTTTAGAGTATATTCACAGATGAAGAAATTATCGCCCCAACAGAACCACTGTGAGCTGCACGTGCGACACGCAATAGCGCCATACACGTGGGAGGGGTTCATTGACAAATTTGACACTTCAAGAAAAAGTTCATGAAAACTTCCGCTTGCTGGTTTATCCAATGCATGTTTGCTTTCCTATCGGTTCTTGCATAAGATTTACTGTTTAGCATATCTTTGCTTTAGTGTGTTACGTTTAATTTGATCGGGAGACGTGCTGTTCGACGTCAACGGACAACACTGTAAGAATTGGCCGTGGCGCCCCAAATCGTGATTGGACGGTTGATTAGGAGCATGCCACGACGAATTGTCGAATGTATGAGGATTGGCGGAGCAATTACTCATTATTAAGACAAAAAACAAAAACGTCCATTTTCACTTTTTGACAGTGTATCTCTGTGAGATAAGCCGCCCATATGAACTGTTTATGTTCATGTGTAGGCAATTGACCTGTTATTAACATAGACTGGTTACCATGAGAGTTTCAATTCAAATTGAATAAGAGAATAAGGAAAACTAATCAAATTAAACATAGAAATAAACAAATTTAATAATTTAATATAATAAAAAAAAAATGATCCAAATATTACATAACTTAATAATAAGCTTATTAATTAGATGTAATATCTACAGCACCAGGGTATAAAATATCTTAACCTATTTAACTCATATACTTTGACATTGGCCAATTTGATGTTAACCAATTAAATGATTTTTAAACTTTTTCCTGGGGGGGGGGGGATTTATATTCATAAGTAAAACAAGGGTTGTTGAGCACATTACGATTGTATAACTCTTGCCAATTATATATTTATTTCCATAGAAAGGGTTCAATATTTATGGCCTATTGAGCCATTCTACAATACTATTTACGAACTTATCAATAAAATTTGATCCAAAATTATCTATGTTGGTGCAAAACTATGAACATTTACTGATTATTTACATACCGGGGAAAGGTCACCCCAAAACAATCTTCATGTATTTGTTATTTAAAGGAGCGAAATCGGTGATATTTTAGGACCTAGAAATTGACACAAATGGTTCGCAACACAAATAATAATATAATATGAATGTATATAAAGTGTTTTAGTATTTATTGCGCATGCTCCCAAGATAGGAATATGACGTCACCGTTTGACATGACTTGTGGAATATGTCTAGCCTCGTTCTTCGAGTCCCTTGATAGAAATGGCCCTGAAACGAATTCGTAAAATGTTTATTTTGTCTTACAATTTGGATATCATAAGCATAGGCCTATACTTTCCAAGTAAAATCACAACATCAGTGTTCATTTAAATTGACAAATAATTCGTGTTTTCAATATTGGAAGACTGTGGATGATATTGAGTTAAAGACTTAGCTTCTTTGATATACAGTGTGAATATGAACTATATTTGAAAACAAGCGGTTGCCATGCAAGAGACGCCAACATTTTGCAAGAGATGGACAGAAAACAAGCTAAGAAATGCGTTTTTCGTACAACCAGGGGTCCTAATCCAGGCAGACACGGTCTAAAGTAGTGACAGGAACTCAGAACTTTGGGATATGAACATATAACCGGACAAGATAAAAATAAAAGCGCGATTTCTCGTACAATAGGGGGCCACAAGACAAGAAGTTAGGTCCGATATGCACGAACATCAAACCGAGATCTTTAATACGTAAACATATGTATTAAGTTTTTTTCAAAATCGGATACAGATCGTAACCTCTACAGGGACCACAACCTTCGATCCGATTATCACGAAATTTAAACTCAGGGTGTAACGGTTATATATTTAAACGGTTTTAAAATCGGATATAAACTTTGATTTCTTGAGGGTCCACAAGCGAAAAAATGGAAATTTTGGTACAAGGGTCCATAATCCACGAGGTTACGGCCCGATATGTGGACGGACAGGGGCGACTCAATCGTTTATATACGTCCACTTGAAAATGTGGGCGTACAAAAATAGCTCACCATGATAAAACTTCGTTTTTGGAAGACTAAAAAACTGATTCCCCAGAAATGATATTGAAGACTTTATATAAAATGAGCTTTTTATTTTAGAAATTAAAATGTTGTCATTTGATACTCCAAATGGCCGGTTCATAGTTGTCAACGCTTATGTAATTTATAGCAGAGCAATAATGCTACTCAAGATGGACATGTTGTTTAGATCAGCATACCAAGCAATTAAAATCAGTGAACCAGACCAAACCCAAACATTCAAAATTTAGCACTTTTTCCTAGTTAGTCCTAGCACTGTAAGATAATTATTTTAAATTGGCTAATCAACTTATTCTGACTTTAATTTCAATAAAACATGGCTTTAACTACAGTAAGACAGTCATGTTTTTTTTTTTTTTTTTTTTTTTGTTGTTTTTTTTTTGTCTTGACCATTGTCAGAGTAACATACGTCATCTATGTTCGTTTGTATTTCACATTCATTACCAAGTTCGTTCCATTTTAGACCCGAAGGGGCATTACAAACCTGGACAATGAATTGTATGAGCGACTACGAACCTATTCACCCTTGCAGGATTTTAAACAAAAGTTTTTCGTTATGAAATCAAAATATTAATCTATACTGCAAATCAACTCAGTGAAATACCCAAGGCGTCAGTAAATTAATGAACCGATCATAGACTGATCTTAATAACATCTTGACGTCGTTCGTTCGTTTCTGGGGTTTTACGTCCACTTCCACCTAAGGTGATATCGTAGACAAGGATGTTTCCTAAGAAACTTACTGGAGGAAGCCGTATGGATTATGCTTTGGTCCAGTTTAATTTGAGACATAGTGTCTTAGCAGGGAATGCCCAAGTTAAAAATCTCATCGAAAGGAGCGGAGAAAGTTTTGGGGTAGAAAAGGGGTGGTGAGCGGGCGCAGTCTGGTCCGCTTGGCCATAAATGTTTCGATCGTTGTTTTGGGTGGGTAGGGGTAGGTAGGACTGTCAGCCGGGCCCAAGGGCCCCGCCGCCTGTCCGACCTAGGTTCAGGGGTGCAGCGATGCTTCCGGACCAGAACCAAGACAAAAAACGGCCCCCCACAGGATACCCGACATCCCTTCACTTAGGGACGTCCGACTAGCAGTAGCCCTCGGGATGATCACTTATGGATCCCGTCCGTTGGGTCTTGGGGTGGGCCCCCAAATCTTCACAGAGTAGAACACTCTTTTCGTCTCTGCGGGGTCACATCACCATATCAATGATACCGATCTCACACACGAATTCGTAGATTAACTCATAGATTTCGTGTTTGCTTACTTTTGGAAAAAGTAAGTTCGGAACACTGAGAGCCGTGTTAAGGGAACTCAGTTTATCCGTGAGAGGTTTCCTTTCAGCTGAGAGGCGAGCACAGTCTACTAGAATATGGGTAGGAGACACGTCTGAGCCATAGCTGCACCTTATAGGCTTAAATGTGCGATATCTGAGTGTTTCTTTCACCTTCAGCTTTGTTATTAACCGGCAGATTTTCCTGCTGGGATGATTTACTGATAACTTAGCCTTTAAGGACTCATCGGATCTGAATCTAAAGGTGTCGAGTTCCACGAGGGAGTTTTCCCATTCAGAGCCTCCTCTTGACGTCACACTTTAGCACTTTAGGTACGCGATGCAAAGAAAAGTCGTCGTTTGGCTGAACGGAAATGGAGGTCTACTCATCTTGAGGTACATCGGCAATTATATAACGATGAAAGAGCCAGAGTATCTAAAACTATCAGAGAGGCCAAGTCACGTTACTGTCTTGAAAAACTGACTGAAGATGCCAACTCTCTTGATAAGTGTCATTCCTTCATGAAATCATTGCTTGGTACCAAATCCACAGCCACTCAGCCACATTCAGATGATCGCGAGAAATTGGCAAACTCTTTCTCTGACTTCTTTGCCTCGAAGATTGACAAAATTAGAAAGGAGTTTACTGATCATGGAGTCCTTAGTGATACAAATACGTGTATACCCGTGAACTTGACTGGTGTCGTGCCACTCAACGAGTTTGAGAGTTTTAGTCAGGATGACATTTTAAAGATCATCAAATCCGCCAACAAAACGACATGTCCACTTGATCCAATACCTTCCAAGCTACTCATTCAACTGCTAGACATTCTACTTCCTGTTATTACTCTATTAGTCAACTTAAGTTTAAGTACTGGATGTTTCCCATCGGTGTTCAAACAGGCGGTGGTGAGACCACTAATCAAAAAGGAGTCTCTTGATCCCAATATTCTCAAAAACTATAGACCTGTGTCTAACTTGTCATTCCTCTCCAAAATTGTGGAAAGAGCTTTAAGTCTCCGTCTTCAATCCCATATCTCGAAATATGAGTTGTTGGATAAGTTTCAGTCTGCTTACAGACCCCACCATGGCACCGAGACCACTGTGTTAAGGGTCCTCAACGACCTACAGTGTGCAGTGGATACAGGGAACGTAGCATCTTTGACTCTTTTGGATTTATCTGCTGCGTTCGACACTGTGGACCATCAGATTCTATACAATAGACTTAAAAACCAGTTTTGGATTTCCGGTACACCGCTTTTATGGATCACATCATATCTTAGTAATAGACATCAAACAGTTCTACTTGGTGAGGCTAAATCTCTACCGTTTAAACTTGACTGTGGCGTACCGCAAGGCAGTGTTTTAGGACCCATTTTCTTTGTTCTTTATACAACCGCTTTAGGGTCTGTGATCGATGGCTATGATCAGAGGCACTACTCTTACGCCGATGATACTCAACTCATTGGTGTGTCTAGTCCTATGCTAATCAGAAATGCCTTACAAAAAACTACTGACTGTTCGCTGGCAGTTAAACAGTGGATGAAAGCGAACAAACTAAAATTGAACGACGATAAAACAGAGGCTCTTTTAGTAGGTTCATCACAACAACTCAAGTTACTACCTGATCTTAAAATCACCATTGGTAATTCAGAAATAAATTTCTCCAAAAATGTTCGAAACCTTGGAGTGATATTTGATCCTTCTCTGACAATGGACGCTTAGGTTGATATGGTATGCCGTACATGCTACTATCATCTACGCTGTATATGCAACATCAGAAACTATCTCACTGCTGACGCTTGTAAACTACTTGTGAGATCACTTATTTTATCAAGGATTGATTATTGTAATAGTTTACTCTATGGAATCCCACAAGCATTTCTAGCCAAGATCCAAAAGGTTCTTAATACTGCAGCCCGAATAGTAACAAGGACACATAAGTTTGATCACATCCAGAATGTGCTGGCTTCTTTACATTGGTTACCTGCTGAGGCGCGAGTCAAATACAAAATACTAACATTAGTGTATAAATGTCGCAATAATGCAGCTCCTCAATACTTATCTGAACTCTTATATGACTACAATCCTATTAGATCACTTCGCTCTCAAAATAAACAGTCACTAGTTGTTCCAAGATATAATTTGAAGTCATATGGGTATAGGTCTTTCAGTTCAGCTGGTCCTAGATTATGGAACGAACTTCCACAACAGATCAAGAATCAACAAACTTTTAATCAATTTAAATCCGCACTAAAGACTTTCCTGTTTCAACAGTTTTACCAGTAGAGCCATTACAAAAAGCGTTTTGAGCATGTGTCAACATGGAGAAGACGCTATATAAAACTTCATTATTATTATTATTATTATATACTCTTATTATACCACCGGCTATTAATAATAGACACATGATAACCCTCGTTGAAAACTTGGCTTGGTGGTCTATTTTTTGGATAATCGAGTGCAAATAATAGATTTACATTTTCCATCAACTTTATAGCACCCCTGAGAACGCTTCTCGCCCCCCCCCCCTCGTTGCTCTGAGCTGGTTACGGCCCTGGTTTATTGTCGATCGAACTCATGTTGTACACAATACAGGACAGCTTACAAAAATAGTTTACAACAAAGTTTACATCTACAAAACAGGTGAAAACAATATACAGACGTAAGGCGCACCCAATAGTGCATAACCGCATGGTCACTCTCTAACCAATAATAATCAGGTTGTTGATTTGGGACAGAAATTTGCGGTGATTACGGCAGTGTTTGAGTGGGATTAGTTCTAATTAAACGAAACACGCGGGGAGTATGCCTAACGTCTTACTCTAAACGCCTTTACCTACTGTATTATTCTAAATGGCATACTTGCGGTGGTCAGGCGTTACCCGAAGTCTTTTGTCTAAAAGCCAGTGGTGAATGTCGGGATTGAGCTAAAAACCTTACTCTAAGATCCATATGCCATGATGAAATGCGACCTAAATTCTTACTCGAAACGCCAATATGGCTCTACCTTATTTCTTACTCTAAAGTAAAATATATAATTTTTTATTGATTCTTTGTCCTCATTACAAGCAATAAATAACAAACAGCTTGATCACCCATTGGCAACAGATATTTATCGTCTGCTACTATAATACGAGTTGAACAGCAGCAAGGACATTGTCCTTTGCTGGCTTCCCAGTCACGTGGATATAAAAGGGAACGATCAAGCAGTCTGTCTTAGACCTTCCCATAACCTATTTTTTAATACCATACACAGATTTTAAATCTTGCATTAATCATTTCATTTATGGCCGCTGGCTACGGTCTTGGGATCTTGCAGGCACAAATAAACTTCATCACATGAAAGGCGGCTCAATACCACTCTTGTTGTAACTGAATAATATGTCCCAATCTTCATTCTGGTCAACAAATTGTACTATTTTACAATATTTCAATTTATTGATGATACAAATTTCATCTGTACTATTTTACAATATTCCAATTAATTGATGATACAAATTTCATCTTAACACACCTAATTTAAAAAATTGGAAAAATTCAACTAAATAATTTGAAAAGCCTAACGTAAACCTTTTCAAATGTGACTTGGATTTAAAAATATTTTCGAACCCTCTGGACAAGTAAAATAGGATGTAATGGATAATTTACACAACAGGTAGGACACTTAAACATATAATACTTAGAATAAGGCTATTATTTATTTTCTGGAGCCGCCAAGCCAGCAAGAGTGTTATTGTCCCTTTAAGCCTCTCTCGGGAGATTGGCCCAACTCCTATAGAACCAACAGGAGGTATGAGGTTGTTTTGTGTTGCTCTCGCATTGCCCATACCTTTTTAACACACATGTTCCTTTGACAGTGAAGCACATTTTGATTGAGTGCAATCATCTCAAGAACATAGGATCGAAATATTACCGTTGCCAGTCTCTACGTCATCTATTTGCCTTACCGGGTTTACATTGTAACATACTAGACTTTTTAAAAGAGACATGTTTTTTTACAATAAATTTTAATTGTATATTTATCATTTCATTTTTGTATTTTAAATATTAATATGCATAAAAGGTTTATTTCATTTTTAATTCTATTTATGCATATAATACTTTTTCTGTGATATGTATTTAACTTGTCTCGCATAAATTATCATATGTTTGGTGCAATATAGCCCGATGGGTGCTGACGTACCACAAAACCACATTATATTTCATTTCTTACTCTAAAGGTCAAACACGGGGCTGAGGCTTTATCATATGCAGTGAAATGAGAGATAATGGATGGTGTTCATATTAATCAAATATTTCTAAGGTAATTATTTTAAATCGGCTTCTCAACTTATTCTGACTTAATTTCAACCAGTGGCTGCAAGGCAGGATACGCCCACATTTTGCAAGAGATGGATAGAGAACAAGCTAAACAAAAAACGATTTTTCGTACTATCTAGGGCCATAATTCAGGAAGTCACGATCGGATATTCGCAAATATTGACAAGAACCAAAATATTTGGATTATAAAGATATATTTAAAGTTTCATCAAAATTGTTACCTCTATAGGACCCACAACCTTTATATACCATATATTTACACTATTTGCGTACGAGGACGGCCATTTTGGTCCGATTTTCACGAAATTCGAACTCGACCATTATTAGGGTGTAACGTTTTTTAAAAAATAAATTGTTACCTCTAGAGGGACCACAAGCTCAAAAAGTGATTTTTCGTACAATCAAGTGCCATAATTCAGGAAGTTACAATCCGATATGCGCGAATTTTGAAAGGAACCAAGATCTTTGGGCGACGACAATATACGTCCACATGAAAATGTGGGCGTATAATAAAACAGGGCTTTACCTCGACCATTGTTAGAGTAACATACGTCATCTATAATCGTTTCACATTCATTACCAAGGTGTTTCCACTTTACACCAGAAGGGGCGTTACATACCTAAACGATGAATTTTATGAGCGACTAACGAACCTATTCACCCTTGCAAGACTTAAAAAAATTTTTTATGTAATCAAAACTTAAATCTATACTGAAAATTAACTCGTTGAAATACCTAAAGGTGTCAGTAGATTAATGAACCGATCATGTAATTATCTAAATAACATCTTGACTTCACACTTCAGCAACTCATCTAATACAGGAAAATTTGTCAAAAACTTAACCAGGACGCAAACGCAAGTTAAATTCCACAATCTAGAGATGCTTACTGATCAATGTGATATTGACAATTCTGTCTCTTTGTTAACCTCTGTATTGTGTGTGGGAGTCACGGTGGGTAGGTGGTGAAGACTTAAGACGCCGACTCGCTAGCATGGAGGTCGGGTGTTCGATCCCTGCATTGGCCCAGAAAGTTCACCGGGATTTTCAGACGTGGTTTCCCCTTGTCAGTGGTGCAGAACGGAGGGCCTGACAAGGACGAGGACAGCTGTCTAGTCCTTCGGATGACACGAATAACCGAGGTCCCGTGTATACATTGGAATGCACGTAAAAGATCCCTTGCCAGTTGGAATTCGATATTAGAGTAGGCGATAGTGCCGCTGCCGGGCAAAATTTCCCTCATAGCACACTGCATGGCGTATGTCCGTCTTCATTAGCCCAATATAGGAGCAGAACAGTAGCACGTTAAACCCCATTTCATTTCATTTCTGTATTGTGTGATGCAGCCAAGTGCATGATCATCATAAGACCAAACTGTACAAGATTGAGGGAGACTCAGTCGATCTGGTTGGACAGTCAATGTGAAAAACTAAAAATAGAAAAATATAAGCTATTAGACTTGTTTGGTGAGAAGGAAGATTTGTTGAAATATAAAAAGTGCCGAGTGGAGACAATGACTCTTGTCGGATTCTCTTCTTAACCGATCAGACAACACAACAAACCTTTGGCAAAAAGTCGACAGATGTTTGAGAAAAGTAAGGGTCGTATACAAACCATACCAGCGACTCAGTGTTTCACTTTCTTTGAAGACCTGTTAAATAAAAAGAAATTCGAGACAGACGATGATTTTGAGAGAGACGTGTTTGACCTTGTGAATGACTGTAAGGACCAAAACAATGAATACCTAGATATAGATATAAGCATAAACGAAATCCTTTCAGCAGTTAACAGTTTGCCAAATTCAAAAGCACCAGGGCCGGACAGAATTGTAAATGAGATAATTAAAAATTCAATCGGCGTAATACTGTCTTATTTGCATGCATGTTATTTTCTATCAAATTTAAAGTAGTGGGACTTTTCAAAATATCTGGGAGGATGCCATCATACATCCAGTCCACAAAAAGGGTCAATCTGTTTCACAGAGGATTACGAAAGTCTTCTAACATCTCTGTAAAAGATGACTGCCTTCAACACGTGACGTCACATCTCGCGGCGTCAATCATTAGCTCAATGGCGCGTGCATTGTTTACATAAAATGTTACTGGTTCGGGCAGAATGGTGCCTTTTACTCATTTCCATAACCATTTACACAGGGGCGTACATAACGATTTTGTTTGGGGGGGGGGGGAGGTAGCCAAAATGCGACCGACTGATGCACATACTCCCAGTACGAGTGACGCAGTCAGGAGCCGCGCACCACAGGTGCGAGTTTTCTAGGGGCCATGTGTAGAGCGGGTCTAGAAGCTGGGAATAGGGGGTGAGGTAGGGGTGGTTCCAAATCTAGGTTGTCATCCACAATCCCACCCCACAATGAATGTCAACAAAATACTGGCTATAACATTAAGCGTCCTAGTAGAACATTGACAGTATTGTATAATTATAGTTGTTCGCCGATCGTTGTCTCGCCGGAAAGCAGTTTTATTTAAGTTGACATAAAGTTTATGTCATATATGATGATTGTGCCTAGAACACTGAGCAACTTGAGAAAATTTTGGAAAAATTGAGTCAATATCCTAGCACTTTAGGTAATTGCTGGGAGAAAGTCTTATGGACGAGAGGACCAGAAATGTGAGCCAATGGGACATAATCTCGAGATCTGCCCGTCAATTCCGCCTGTTTTGCAAGAGTTGACATAACATTTGTATAGTCTGACGCCCCACGACCCACACACCAGTATAACTGGGCAGTTCACTATAACCGTGAATATGATAGTGCTGAGACAGTATAAGAAAACAGAGGAATAGAAGAATGATGTTATAATGGAATAGAGCGCCGCAGGCGCGAAAAAATTTCAGATATGTAACCGAGCTTTTAATTTTTCGGGACTGAGCCTGGAAATTTTAGTCATTGTCATGGCAAATGGAACCAAATTCTCGCTAACGAGAGGACAAGAAATGAGACAGAATCTTGTGGCCTATCTGTCAATTTCGCCTGTTTTGTAATTGGTTGTTTACCTCATTAATTCATTTAGTCTGAGACCGACTGCGGTGTGTACTTTGTTTGAGACCGACTATTTTTTTTGCCATTGGGGGAAAAACATTTCATAGAACAACATACTCACAACAGAATAAGAGTAACTAACATTTTTTCAAACATGACAAGCAGACATGGTTATTTTATACTATAGTTTTGTGTGACGTGTGCAATTTAGGCTCACGGATTCACGCAAATACATAGTATTTGGGATCTATTCTGGCATTGTTTGTTTACCTCATTAATTCATTGAGTCGCCGATGCATAATTTTGAGACCGACTGCAATTATTTGGAGACCAACTATTTTTCTCCCTGGGGGAAATTTTGGACTAACATACACTCACAACAGAATAAGAATGAAACACAACATTTTTTCAAACATGATAAGTTGACAAGGTTATTTTATACTAAAGTTTTGCGTGAGTAGCGTGACGTATGCAGTGAGCACTTATTTTGATACCGACTGCTCTTATTTTGCGACCGACTGCACTGATTTTGCAACCGACTATTTTTCTTCCTAGGGGAGGGGGGGTGTACCACCCCCCACCCCCACATTTACGCCCCTGCATTTACACTAAATAGGAAATAATTTTTATCTACAAATACTTCAAACGCCTTTATTTATTTTTCCAATATATGTAAAAAAATGTTTTAGAATTTAATTGGTCGGTGGAAAAAAGTTAATATTTGGGGCTCATTAAATCGCATCGATGTCATCTTATCATAGATTGTAGCGGCCAAGCGAATATTCACTGCTGATCCGTTTGAAAAAGGGTAGTCCTATGGACCCAAATAAATATAGGGGGTGTCGCATGTGTCATAAATAAGTAAGCTTTTCACAAAAATCATTAATAGTCGTCTAACCCCATGGTGTGAGGTTAATCAAAAGTACTGTGAATGTCAAGGTGGTTTTAGAAAGGGTTTTATAGCACAGTGGATGTAATCTTTACCATCCAATCCCTTATACAAAAAACAACTTACAAAAAAGGGAGGTCGTAGGTATTGTCTATATTTGTAGACTTTTCTAAAGCTTTCGATAGCGTCCACCATCATGACTAATTTTATATTATATGTATTATACAAAATTGAAATCAGAGGAAATGTCATAAGATCGATGTACTCAAATCTTAGACATTGTGTACATACTAGCAAAATGTGACTTTCAGATTATTTTGATTATACAGTAGGAATCCGACAGGGCTGCATGCTAAGCCCGCTATTGTTTGTACGTTACCTCAATGAGTTGAAAGAAGTGTTAGGTAATTACAGTTGTAAAGGAATTTTTGTTGATCCAGTTATAGATAATATTGTATTTTTAATGTATGCTGATGATATTTCATGTATAGCAGATACGGTGCCCATGCTAGTCACAAATTGATTGTATAAATGACGTCTACAAAACATTCGGCATGAAAGTAAACTTTTAAAAAAACTAAAGTTGTATTTAGGATGGGCAGCATTGTGAAAGGAAATGAACAGTGGCGGTTTGACAAAAATCGATACCATGTCCTCTTATAAATATCGAGGTATCTTGTTCAGTCCAAAATTATGTTGGTCTTTGGCTATAAATACTCTTTCTTGTACAGCAAGCCAGAAAAGCTAGAAATATGCTTTTGTGTTTCATATGTAGACAAAAAATTAACACCACTGATGTTTCTTTTCGATAGAATGAAAGTTCCAATTTAATTTCTATTCTCTCATGTAAGAATAAGACTGAAGACTTAAGTTTGGGCTTTATAAGACTTTACCTTAAAAATTAGCAAGTAAAAATAGATTGATTACCCCTCGCGGATAAAATTCTCTCAATATTTAAGACTTAAAATTAAATGTTGAAAGAGGGGTAATCTTACAATGTTCCAGTTTCAAGCTGGTGTTATATATGAATACAGATACAATAACAACACATACTAAAAATGTAAATCATAAATTCAAATAAACAGGGAATGGGAGGGTGGGATATAAAAAAGGCTGCTGTTATGAGGTAAGTCGCCAGCCAACCACACCCGCAGCAGTATACCGGCACAGGTAAAGGGCCGGTCACACAGGCTTCCGCGAGTTGATCACGAGTGTATCGCGAGGAAGAACTGTCAAACGCGAAGTAAGCGCGGTCACAAGTGAATGACACGTGAATGAAACGTGGTGGACTCGCGAATAACAAGTGCGCACACGCGCGAAAAATTTTACACGCGCACGGAGTCCGATTTTATTTTTGAGCAGCACAAAAATTAGGCGCAACGGCCACCGCGTGTCGCACACGTGGTGTAAACGCTGTACAAACGCGGGCCAAACGCGATAACACGTGGTACACTCGCGGATCACAAGTGGACGACAAGTGGTCACTCGCGGGCAAACGCAAAATTTCTTCGTGTGACTGCGTGTGTAGCACTTGTCATCCACTTGTGATCCGCGTGTCTACAGCGTTCCTACCACCTGTGATAGCGTGTGCTCCACGTGTAAAAGGCTTCCTCAGGGATTGTGTCACGAGTCATCCGCGGGCCATTCGCGTGTTTTCGCGTTGAATCGCGATTGAACCACGACTGATTCGCGTGTCGTCCACGACCCAATCTCGTTTGTACCACTAGTTATTTCTGCTATAAAAAGATCGCGTGTGGGCCATTTTTCATCAGTTGTGATCAAGAACACCGGACGCGGCGGCTTTTATACACGCGGGCGGCAAGCGGAGCACAAGTGATCGGCACGTGATTCACACGCGGAGCACATGTGGAGCACAAGTGATACACACGCGCTGCGTGTGACCCCATTTTCTGACCACAAGCGCTCACACACGGAGGACTCGTGGTGGACACGCGATGCACACGCGCGCGTGTGGTCCACTTGTCATTCGCGTGTCCAGCATGTCTGAGACAAATTGGTTGATTTTCACCGCGTGTAGAAAAAATTTGCAAAATTTATAGCAAAATTACACGTGATCAACTCGCGGAAGCCTGTGTGACCGGCCCATAAAGACGCGCTGCAATGCTAGATTACAAGGTGAACAACACCTACCATCCCGCGCACGTGCGGCAAGTTGAGTGAGTTCACGGATTGGCTGAAGGGAACGCACGCTAGCTATTTGAAACCTATCGCGGTTTAAAGGGCCAATTCAACCACAAAATTTAAAGTAAACTAGAACTGTGACGCAGTAATGACGGGTTTTAAAAAGTGGTACCGAACTGTCAAAATTGTAGTTTTGGCTAAATTTACGTCACTCTCGTTGCCGAAACAAAACAAAATGACATTCAAATCATTTTGAACCTCTGTAGCTAGCACAATTAAAGTTTCTCTACAACTATGAGCTCTTGAACCATCGTCTAAATACATTAAAACTTGTTTTCCTTCACCTCCCCATTTAGCAATCAACGATCGAATTAATTTTGTTAAAACGAAAGGAGCGCTGCTAAGGCCAAATGGTATAACACTGTAAATTTAAAATATCTTATTTCATTATGAAACTTCCATGAAAAACCTAAATATTCTGTATTAGGATAATAAATATCAATGTGATGATAAGCCAAATGAATATCAACATTAAACATACAGGAATTATTATTTACATAATTAATGCAGTTCTAATATCCTCATACTTAATGCTCTTTTTCCAAAGATGCTTGTTTATTATCCGCAAATTAAACATCCAAGAATTATTATTTACATAAATTAATGCAGTTCTAATATCCTCACAATTAATGCTCTTTTTCCAAAGATGCTTATTTACTAACTGCAAATTATAATTTACAAAAATTAATGCAGGTCTAAGAGTCTCATACTTAATGCTCCCAAAGATGCTTGTTTACCAACCGCAAATCTAAAATCAAATGGGTTTTGTTTTTACCGCTACTTTGAATCGAAACTGATAAGGGATTAATTGCCTTAGGTTTGTTGATACACCTCTTAATTAAGGTTATAGCTTCAAGATCTATTATTGCCTGTTTAACAAAATCACCGTGTTTCAAAGCAGATTTATTATTACTTTCGTAAATAATCCCCGGATCTGAATAGAAAGGGATTTTGTATCCATATTTAATACATTCACAGACATGCTCCGAAGATCCAATACCCCTCCAAATATCGAAATTTTAAACTAATCTTCCCTTTATATATATTTCGGAAGAACCACTTTCATATTTATAAAAAAAATCATGTGTAAAATTTTCTTTATCCTCTACCTCGTTAGTCAAACTATTAAAATACTCATCATTTACAAAATATTCTTTTGCACTTTCCTGGGCTTTTTAGTTGGCGTCTCTAACTGTGTTAGGACAGTCTCTTCAAAAAGGATTGAATTCCCAACAGGAAAAGCAGACACCGTTATTTCTTTTAAAGGGGCGAAATGAGACAAAACTAGATGATCACAGCTAACAAAGATATGTGGCAGGAGAGAAGCAGACGTTCGATTTGGTAAGCGCTTTGAAGGTTTTGATTTTTCCATATCTGACCGACGACGTATATTGATACATCCAATATACTCAACAACAGGGAGGAAGCTGGACTAAGGATAGATGCTAGATCTGCTCGCTGTGGCTAGAGCAATTTTCCTATCAACTAAGCTCTTTACCACACAGATCCCCACTTCTTCCCGATTCGGACTAGACAACCAGATCGCCTACCAAAACATCAACAGCTACAACCAATTGATCTCCACTGTACCTTCGCAAAACGTCGCCATGCACTGGAGCGCAGACACGGCGAACGAGATCATCAACTGCTGGATGGGAAATTTAAACTAGAATCAGGGAAAGGGAATGAGACACCGTCTTTAGGACAGACAGTTTTCAATTAGCCCCCTAAAACTTATTATACTTGACAAAGTCCTGAAGTTTATTCCAACTCCAACAATAACATCCATAGACCCCATGTTTCAGGCAACCGATCGCTTAAAAAAACAGAGGTTAAAAAGTTATTCACAGACACATCTACATGGAAACCACCGAACAATTAATCATTATCACCAGCACTTTCAAACACTTTCGACTTAATGAACACAGAAATATTATCCCTTCAACCACGATCACAAATACCAAATCTCAACTGGGCCGCAAAAACAGCATTAAATACCCTCAAAATAAGACAAAAACATAATAATAAAGAAACGTGACAAAGGCTCGTGTTGTGTCATAAAGAATCGCACAGACTATATCTCAGAGTAAACATTACACTAAATTAGATCAACCCATCTTTAAGGACACCGCAACCTTAATAAATAACATCTTACATGAATTTCAAACCAAGGAATACATAACAGCAATAAAATATGATTATCTATCCGTTAAATCTGACTGCCGACAACGACATCTCTCTATACGCTACCAAAAATACATAAACATCCAGAAACAGAATGGTATACCTAATAAATAACCCAAATGTCACCCAATAATATCAGACTGTGGCAGCGAATCATACAACGTATCACAATATATAGACCATTGCATATTGCCCCTAGCATGCAAACGCGAATCCTACCTTAAAGACACCAACGATTTTATTCACAAAATCAAACAGTTAAAGAGTCCCTGAGCACACCATTTTAATATCCATTGACGTACAGAGCATGTATACGAACAAGGATAATAACGCAGGTGTTGAAGCAGTTAGGAAAGCATTTCTTAGGAACCCGCAAACATCAAGACCTGTCTGGGGTGGAATGACTTCACATACAACGATCAAGTATACATCCAGTCTTCCGAAACTGCCATGGTAAAACGATTTGCCCGGAGTTATGCAAATCTCTTCATGGTGGAGTGGGAAAGGTAAGTTTTGCCACTCTGCCCATTAAAACCAGATGTCTTTGGACGTTTTTTAGATGACGTTTTCATAGTCTGGACGTACACACTAGACGAAATTTTGACGTTTTTCAACATTCTGAACAATCATCATCCATCTGTCAAATTAACCGCAAATGACCTAGATCATAATAAGCAGGGACGTCGTTACAACACCCACCTAGATCATAATAACCAAGGATTTATGGTAGTTACATCCTGGACTTAGGTCAGAATAACCAGGGATTTATGGTAATTACATCCTCGACCTAGATCATAATAACCAAGCAAGTGCTTACATTGAGCCAGATTGTAATAACCAAATAAGTGCTTACATTGAGCCAGATTGTAATAACCAAAGAAGTGCTTACATTGAGCTAGACACTGAGCTAGATTGTAATAACCAAAGATTAAATCAAAGCTAAAATTGATTTTTTAAAATTTAATTTAGAAAAAAAGCACCATAAAAATATCAGTGATAGATAATGTCCAAGCTTGTATTCAATCACATTAAAAATAGAGACCCATTACAAGAGTTTACCTGAAAATATAGGTCATACTGGCTTGTTGATATGGGTTACAAAGAAAACGCAAGAAAGTTCATCGGGAATTTTCGACGCGGTTTCCCCTTGTCAGTGGGGCCAGGATAGCTGTCATGTCGTCCGGATTGGACGAAATACCGAGGTCCCGTGTATACATTGGCGTGCACGTAAAAGATCCCTTGGCAGTTGAAATTCGATATAAGACTAGGCCATAGCACTGTTGCCCGGGAAAAATATCCCTCATATGCCCGTCTTCTTTAGCCCAGTCGGAGCAGAATGGTGGGGGCGTTAAACCCCATTTCATTTCATTAATTTCACAAAGAAAACGCCGTTACAGGCCATTTCGTTGCAGCTTACAGGATATTTGTGCTGCATTCAATTGACCATACACGTTCCAACCGCTACATAGTTACAGGACATTAGGGTTCAATACACTTTCTCAGCCAAAATCGGGGTGATACCCGGGACACTGTTGTTAGTGATTCGCAAAAACTTAAGGTAAACTAAAATAGATTTTAACTAAAATCAAAATGAAATTTTAATTTTTTATGCGTTTCACGAAGATCGATTTTAGCTAAAATTGCTTGCGCCCGTGCAGTGCACATTTCCGATGCGGGAACTTACAGTGTAAGCAAATACGCTTCGAAACTGAAAACTGTTGGTTTCATACGTTGTATAACAATGTTTGTGACCTTGGCATTTGATTTACTTGCAGGCTTCATTGTGAATAATGTGTATCGATAAACTATATTAAATCGCTTGAATTTCGTAGTTTTATTGTATTTTGGATAACAGAAACTATTGAGAATTGTCACAAACATATTATTTGTGACTCGAACGATTAATCTAGGCTGTAAATTGTTGTCGAATTTTAAAAGTATTTAACAACTTTGAAACTAATCCACCAAATAGCCAATGTTCCGATGCCTAGATTTGAAATGCCATCCTATACGGTTTTAAGAATACTTTGAAATTACCAAAGTGCAACACTCCTTAATGGATAATGCTTATTTATCTTATTCAAATAAAATGATTATTTCCCAAAATAAAATATCTTTGGCTCCTAAAGCTTCTCTAATTTATGCTGTGTTATTAACGAAAGCCTTCATTAAGAAATAATAATAAATTCATGAAATTAAAATTTAATTTCAAATAGACCTATAACATTTTTCAATATACATATTTGAGATTATAGACTTATCTTTTTACAATCGTCATAATCCCAAAACCAAATAAGTAAATACAATCCATGTGACATGTCTAGTATAGGCCTGTGGGCCTTCTAATATCAAGATCAAGAAATTGACAATTTAAAACCACTTTAGGCCTACACGAAGATATTTTTTTATAGATAAGAGTGCTCTTCTTTCAAAGACATTAGATATTAAGTGAGTTCAGATTTTATTTTAGCTTGTTTGTTTTTTTGGGTTTTTTTGTTTTTTTTTTGGGGGGGGGGGTACATCTATTAATTATTTGAAAATAGTATAATTTATGTTTGAATCATATGGTAATATATAAAATAGTAACAAAGAGTTTTGTTTACTGGGGTTTTTTTTTTGGGGGGGGGGGGGGCGTCATCTAATTGCTTAAATTGCAGCTATATTTCACATGCTATAATGAAAAGAAATTGAATGAGAGTTGTTTTTGTGAATAATAGTATGTTAAAATTATGTGACCCGGGCCATTGACAATATTATCATTATTCCAAATATATCTATATGTCGCAATAGATCTAACAACGTAGCTATAATCAATGTTTGTTAATGTCGTGATTTTAAGTTAGGAGAAGGTGGCGGATGTCCTATATAAGTTAAAATTGATTTTAGTTAAAATTGTCCCTAAAATAGTTTCGTGAAACGCCACTATTTTAAGTTAAGCCCCCCGTCAGGTCAGATGGTGGAACCTTGGCGTTTGTTTTGACTCGGCGACCATGGTGACCAAAGCACGATATCTGGCGTTTCCACCACGCTTTTACCACGCTTATTTCGATTTGACGCGCTCTGAGACCATTTCCCATCGCCTTAGCAGCGCAGTAAGGACGCCACCCCGGTCTGACGGGGGTATTAAGATAAAATTTTACAAATTTTATATAGATTGCTTAAAATCGTTTCGTGAAACGCATCTATCTGAAGTAAGGATGAAATTTGAATTTAAGATGATTTTAAGGAGATTTTTAAATAAATCTCCTTTAAAGTTTTTACGAAACAGGGCCCAATAGAGCTTATAATACACGTTAAAATGAATGGCGCTAATGGCTGGGAATCACGACCGTATTTGATTAAGCAGTATTTACATTATATATCCTTATATATTGAACGTGTCCGAATGCATCACACCATTATCTTTCTAACAGTAATACATTTCAAACACTGAATCACAATATCCAATTCCCATCCATTAACCTCAAAAACCAAGTCAATTAACTTGCGTGTAATTCAAATCATTCAAATCGATTGAATAGAAATAATCAAGCAATCGAATCCATACTGTTTGTCATCTATGGAAGCGTATAGGGGTCAAAAACGCGATAGATACCGCAATTTTAAGTTGGTAAATTGTCTCGATTCCCCGGTTATACGTGACAAGGAGTAAGGTCGCCTGTCCAACCTTGTGGGTTTTCTCCGTTTCCTCCGGTTTCCTCCCACTGCTAAAGACCCGTACGCACAAGCGAATTATTGAAATAAAATAGAACCACATGTTAGTCCCGAAATGACCTAGTTTGTGTCGAGTGGACGTTAAGCCCCCTCTCTCTTAATTTTATCTCTGAAAAGACAATTTTTGCAGAGTTAATTGAACCAGCGCGCTATGTTATATGTCGTCATTCATATTGCTATTCTGAAGCTTTGTCAACATATCGACATGTTCGCAAAATATCGACTTGTTCGCAAAATATCGTCATGCGCTATGTCGACTGGTGCATTTAAAACGTAATGACTATATACAACATAGCGAGTTATTCAATTAACTCGGCAAAAATTGTCTTTTCAGAGATAAAATCATCCAATCACATACCAACTTAATATTGCGGTATCTATCGCGCTGCTGACCCCGATACGCTTCCATAGTCATCATGACCGTTAACTTTATAAACTAGTAATAACGCTAAATCAACAACTGAAATCGTGTTTGTATTAGATTACAAAGCAACCGCATTAGGAAATATATGTTTACGCTTCGTGCAGAATGTGATTACCTTTAAATGCCTTGTTGAGCGAGAAAGCGGTATATCAGTTGATTTTCTGATTTCTAATGGATAGGAAAAATAATATCTATGAATTCAAATTGTTTCTATAGATGGAATGGTGTCATTTGTTCGGTTTATACTTTAGGTTTTGAAAGGTCGAGGTGTCATCTTACATAATAGGGTACTTGTAGATGGTGTTCCATATAAATAATAAGCTATTTGTTATGCTATTTTAACCAGGAACTATTTTCTGTGATTATATTCGAAATAATCCTAGCTAATTATCAAATGTGCACGATATGACCGGCATTATAGGAGATTAAATAAAGAGCTGGCAGTTCCCACTATAATAGTTAAAAAAAACACATAGATAATGTAAAGGGGATTTGCTGAAAATTTCAGTCAAATTGATCCACTCTGAACCAAGAATTTAGCGATTGAATTTTGGGCCTAAAATCGATCATCATTACTAAGGTCGGTACGATAAAATACATAGTCTCGATTATCCAGTTCTTGATTTAATCATGAATGTCTAATTAGATAACATTTCAGGCCTAATGAAAGGCCTGCAATAGGCAGATTTAGCTCTTGCATAATGTATGTTTAAAGGGCGTATAGTCTATGAAACTTTGGTCAGTACACTGAATGGTTTTACGCGTGTGTATTTGATCACAAGGTATGTCATTGAATCAAGTGACGTGGTTTCTATTCCCCACTTGTACGTGACGCAGAGTAGGGCCGTCTGTCCAACCTCGTGGGTTTTCTCCGGTTTCCTCCCACTGCTAAAGACCCCTACTCGCAAGCGAATTATTGAAATAAAATTGAATTATGTGTTAGTCCCGAAATGACCTAGTTTGTGTCGAGTAGACATTAAACCCCGTTTTCTCTCTCCCTCTCTCTCTCTCTCTCTCTCTCTCCAACCTCGTAGGTTTTCTCCGGGTCCACTTGGCAACCACCCACTTGGGATTGCTTCTAATGGTGATTGGAGCAGCTGATCCCAACAACCCCATTACTGCCTGTCACATCTGGAAATAAAAATCTGAAAAAATATAGGGTGTCAGGCAATGAATGAAACAAAATGAAATGAAATGGAGTTCAACATCCTACTTTTCTGCACCAACTGAGCTAATTGTGAGTTGGTATCCCTTTATTGATATAAGTGTCACAGTGGTACACGAAAATATTGCGTGGAATCATGGCGTGGGTTGGTATGGGTGTCCCAGTGATGCACGGGAGTTTTTGAGTTGATTCATGACGTAGGTTGGTATGGGTGTCCCAGTTTTACACGAGAGTCTTGACTAGAATCATGACGTGAGTTGAGAAGAGCCTTTAGCGTGTTTAACGTGCGCTTCCACCAAGGGTCATGTCGCAGACAACCGCAGAGGTTTTTACTGTTTAGAGAACTACTGTTCTGCTCTTACAGGGCTAATGCAGTCGGGCATACGCAATGCAGTGTGCTATGGGGGGAATTTGGCCCGGACAGCGGCGCTATGGTCTACTCTTATATCGAATTCCAACTCTCACGGGTACTTTTACGTGCACACCAATTTAAATCCATGCACCCAATTGAGCGTCACCTCAATTTTAAACCATACACCTAATTGAGTGTCTCCTGAATTTTACACCGTATATTAAATTGAGCGTCTCCTGAATTTTACACCGTACACCCAATGGAGCGTCTCTTAAAGTTTAAACCGTACACTAAATTGGGCGTCCTCTGAATTTTAAACCGTACATCCAATGGGCCGTCTCTACAATTTTAATCTAGACAAAACCTCTCCCGACAAGTTTTTCAGATTGCCGTGACCATCTTCTCGTAGATGAATATCCAGACCATTACAAACAACGTGTTACCAATTCTCCCCATGTCCAGGATAAACTACGAGATTATGCGACTTAAAAGATTCAATCAAGGTTTAAATGTATGGCCACCCATTGTGACCACAATCAAGCGTATCGCGGATTTGTATCCACTTTGAAATTTTAATATTGTGTTAACTGGACGTTACTGTTCCTACATGATTTACAATATGGGATTACTAATATATTGTCTCTTCGGAATACTTTTTGATAAGACTTTAGGTATGTTTAGTTTTCATGAGTTAGCAGTGGCAGGAAACCGGAGGACCCGGAGAAAACCCACGAGGTTGGACAGGCAACCCTACTCCTTGTCACGTACATCATGAGTTAGTTATAACTTCCGGGGAGCCACGATGGCTAAGTGACTTAAGACGTTGGCTCGCTAGCCTGAAGGTCGATGGTTCAATCCCGGTGTTGGCCGAGGAAGTTCACCGGGATTTTCCGACGTGCTGTCAGTGGTGCAGGACGGAGGGCATGACAAGTACATCTGTCTAGTCGTTCGGATGGGACGAGAAACCGAGGTCCCGTGTACATATTGGCATGCACGTAAAAGATCCCTTGGAAGTTGATATAAGAGTGGGTCGTAGCGTCGCTGTCCGGGTAAAATTTCCCTCATAGCACACTGTAGCCCAGTCGGAGCAGAGTAATGGGATGTTATACCTCATTTCATATTATACAACTTCCGTCAGGGATACTTTTTTGTCAAGGTTATTCTAGAAAGACGAAATCCACAATAAGGTCATTTTTATGGACCGGTGGTAAACTATAAAGTATCAGGAACTGTCTAGCTGGGACTATTAAAACAATTCCTTTTAAGGGTTACTAAATTACAATCTACTTCAATAGAGAATAAATACTCCATATAATATACTCTTTCAAAAAAGTAGGGGATATTCAGAAACAATACAAAATGCACTGCTGTTTTTATTAGAGGTAACCAGTGTCTACACATGAACAGAAACAGTTCATATGGGCGGCTTGTTGTTGTTAGTGTTTAACGTCCGCTTCCACCGAAGGTGATATCGCAGACAAGTTGTCTTTTTTTTATTTTCATTATCTTAGCGCACGCGCAGGGGTCTTTCCTGTGGGAGGAAACCGGAGTACCCGGAGTAAACCCACGAGGTTGAGAAGGCGCCCCCTATCTCCAAGCCACATACGCTCACACCAGGGATCGAAACCACAACCGCAAGCCAGAGGTGACCGCCCAGCTAGAGGTCGAAGGGTGACACTCTAGACCACTAGGCCATCCCACCCACCCCACCCCACCCCACCCATATGGGCGG
Source organism: Patella vulgata (assembly GCF_932274485.2). Lineage (NCBI taxonomy): Eukaryota > Metazoa > Mollusca > Gastropoda > Patellidae > Patella > Patella vulgata. The sequence goes on from NC_065879.2 coordinate 84,776,953, forward strand.
CTTATCTGACGGTCCCATTTAACTCGCGAAGAGATACACCGTCAAGTGTGAAAATGGACTTTTTTGATTTTTGTCTTAATAATGAGTAATTACTCCACCAATCCTCAGACATTCAACAATACGTCATGGCATGCTCCTAATCAACCGTCCAATCACGATTTGGGGCAATCTGACCCACTCCTCTTGCAGTGCCACGGCCAATTCTTGCAGTGTTGTCGGTTGACATTGACGATCAAATTAAACATAACACACTAAAGCAAAGATACTCTAAACAGTAAATATTATGCAAAGAACCGATAGAAAAGCAAACATGGATAGATAAACTAGCACGCGGCAGTTTTCATCAACTCTTCCTTGAAGTGTCAAATTTGACAAGTGACACCCCCCCCCCCCAGTGTATGGCGCTATTGCGTGTCGCATGTGCAGCTCAGTGGTTCTGTTGGGGCGATAAGTTCTTCGTCTGTGAACATACTCTCATAGCATGTCAAATGTCCATGACTATTTATCATATCGCAACCTGCATAGGTATTTGCATTTTAATATCCCCTACTTTTTTTAAGAGTATATATTATTTTTAGGTACAATTTTGTTCTTATGTAAGTTTATTTTTAACTGTAGGTGCCCGTACTCCAATATATGTGTTGAAACCTGGCGGTGGAGCTGAACTGGAACATGTTTCCAATGTAGATGTGAGTTCTTTGCTTTACACGCTAAATCTGTGAATAAATGTATTCTAAACTTTTGCACATGTCGATCTAAGTTTCCTACACACCAAACATATCATTATTTTTTTCTAAACATTGAAATAAAATATTTCAGGTATATATATTAGTTCCCTACTAAACAAAAAAGGAATTATTAATGAATATTTGGATTTTATTTATTTATTTTTTTTAAATGGCTTACATTAATGAAACAGCATATTCAAACCAGTTAGACAAATATACTATTTCTTCTTGATGTCAAATTTATTTTAACACTCCTGAAATAACGTATACTCGTTCTAACATTTCACTCTTATCCCAGGAGTATTGATCACCTTCCGATATATGTATCATCTAAACTTTCTTTGATGGACACACATTCAGTGTGAAGTAGGTAAACGGGTATACATTCTGACAGAAACAAATAAACACAACTAAAATTTCTGATGGTCCCGAAAGAAATGAAATGAAATGAAATGGGGTTTAACGTCCTACTGTTCTGCTCCTATGCTGGGCTAATGAAGACGGGCATACGCCATACAGTGTGCTATGAGGGAATTTTGCTCGGGCAGCGGCACTATAGCCTACTCTTATATCGAATTCCAACTGCCAAGTGGTCTTTTACGTGCATTCCAATGTATACACGGGACCTTGGCTTTTCGTCTCATCCGAAGGACTAGACAGCTGTCCTTGTCGGGCCCTCCGTCCTGCATCACTGACAAGGGGGAACCACGCCGGAAAATCTGGGTGAACTTTCTCGGCCAATGCATGGATCGAACATCCGAACTCCAGCGTCTTACCCACTTAGCCACGTGATCCCCTGGTGCCGAAAGGATTGTCATGTACTAATATGATGCCGAAAGGATTGTCAAGTAGTAATATGATGCACACTTTGGATTTTAATTTTCAAAAAAAAAAAAAAGTTATCACCTTCGACACATGAATCCTCATATCACTAAACTTTCTTTCTATTATAGCGTTTTGGGCACAATTATGAAATCCCTAAATGGGTATACATTCTGATTTTAGGAAAGTGGAGCCGATAGGATGGCTAAATACTTGGAATCACGGAAACAATTTTCATCGACTGAACTGGTTGTGGGTGATAAAGATGCATCCGCAGTAGTAAAAATAAAAGGAGGATTTCCATTGATGTGTTCAGACATAATTATGAAAGGTAATTGGATTTTTCAAACGCCCCCTATAACACACATATTACCTTTATTTGGCAGTTTGAAAGTTAATAATTATCATTCAGGAAGGATATGATTTTTTTGGATTGACCGATGAACAGGCCTTTTAAAGCAGCGTTGGTGTTAATTTTTTTTGGAAATGGTGACATTCATAACTAAACTGCCTGAAGCGAATTAGTATCTCCCTTTGTCGTTCAGTCTGTCCGAGACTGGGGTATACAAGTGAGTAATGAAATTCCTTAAGAAAGATTAGATAAAAAACTGACGAATCTCGCTATAATGAATACAAATATATAATGTAAAGGGAATATGCTGAAAATTTCAGTTAAATCACTTCACTCTGAGCCAGGAAATCTTCATTTCAATAACACTGGAGCCTCGATTGTCATTGTTACCGTTGTCACTATAATAAACAAAGTCTCACTTATCCACCAGATGGCATCGAGAGTTAATTATGGTCGGGTCAATTTAATAAATGCCTAATTTATAGTTTATATAACATTTACGGCTTAAAGAAAGACATGGCATATGGAGATTTAACTCTTGCGTAATACGGGTTCAAACGGGTAATGCAAACCATTTAAAGATGCATTATGGGAGATTAGACAAAGAGCTGGTAGTTCTCACTATAATAGTTAAAAACTAGATAATGTAAAGGCAATTTGCTGAAAATTTCAGTCAAATTGATCCACTATGAACCGAGAATTAAGCGATTGAAATTTGGGCCCAGTCTCGATCATCATTACTAAATTCGGTAGGATAAAAAACATAGTCTCGATTATCCAGTTTTTTTTATTTAATCAGAAGAAGCAGACCGTGTTCTAATCCAGTGAATCACGCAGGCTATAGCGATGCCATCGAAAGTTGATTATGGTCTGGATAAGTTAATTAATGTCTAATTAATAATTTAGATAAAATTTTAGGCCTAAAGAAAGACCTGCAATTGGCAGATTTAGCCCTTGCATAATGTATGTTTAAACATATCATATTTTCAATTAAAATTTATTTTCTATCAAGGTATGATATTGCATTTTGATTTACCTGGTAAAACTGTCCTGTGAAATCTGAGATTACCTCTTTACATTTATCAGATAAACGCAACATGCTTTAGGGATTTCAGACAATTTTCAAGCTACAAAATGAAAAAGTCCATAGTTTTTTCTTTTCATTGTTTTTTTTTTTTTTTTTTTTTTTTTAATTTCAGAATCTAGTAATAGAACTCATTCACATAGAAGAAGAAAACGACAGGCCGTGGGCAATCATCTAGTGGAGTTTCTTCTCTTTCTGGATCACGAAATCTTTAATTTGTGAGGGGATATTTTGTTCTCTTATTAACATGGACACGGTATTTTAGGACTGTCGATGTTGTTTTAAATTCGAATCTGTTTTGGGATCTCAATAACAGTGAAACTTGATGATTTAAAGGGTTGAATTTTAAATAAATATTTTATTTGCTCTGGGTTCAGGGGGGGGGGGGGGTGACGTAAGTAATTTGAATTTTACATGTACGTGTATAACACGATTTAATATTAAACGCCATGTTTGTATTTTGCAGCTGGTTAGGACGGAATGGTGGGAACCTAACAGAAACAAAAGCGGTTATTTCAGATTACTACGCCAACATCATTAACCATGTAAGTTCATTTGAAGCACATCGCCGATTAAACGGTGCTCTATTTTGGTGGAATAGATATGAAAACTGAATTTTACTTTGTTTTATTTGATAGTTTGAAAATTATATTTTCGTTTCGTTTCATTTTTGTATTTTCGTTTCATTCTGTATTTTCATTTTGTTCATTCCGGAATTTGTATTTAACCCACCTTATGGACACATCGCATCAAATTTTCCTGCGCCGTCCCCACGAATGTAGGGCGAAAGTTATTTTTAGTCTTTCTCCCCTTTTCCCTTTTCCCTCTTTTGCATGGCGATTTTTGTTGACTTTTTGGTTAGATCGAAGAAAAGGGTTTGAAAATTCCTTTTCTGCCAGGTTTCGGTGAATATTCATGATTTTGAGACGGAAGGATACGACAGCTGGGAGGTTGGTTAGGTGGAAATAAAATGTATGGAGGAAAATTTCATTTTAGTGGTCTTTACTTCCAGTTTGTATATCTCAAGCTTTCCATGGTGAACCTCATACGTGCTGTTGGGCAAGTGGTTGCCGCATGTTGCGGAAAAGTTAAGGCCGCACTAAGAGACGAGAATTAACATTAAAGTCAATGGGGGCATCATTGGTGATCCGTGGCCTTGTAGTGTGAAGTCTCTTATTTAGATTTAAATACATCGGCATCGCTAATAAAGAGATTGAAACGTCGTCAAGTGATGTGTTGCAATAAACACAACAACTAGTATTGTGACACGTATAGTTAGCCAATAATATGTTAAAAAGTTTGCCGACACCGCGGCGTTTCCGCCTGCTTTTCATAGAACTCCAACTTTAAAGGGTTATATTACATGTGTAGTCCTCGGGGGTTGGGCCTCGGGTGATCGTATGGTTAATGCGTGCGTGTTGCATCATAAGGTCTGCCATTGAGTCCAGTTGTGTGGTTTCGATTCTTCGCTTGTACGTGACAAGGTGCATTGTCGCCTGTCCAACCTCGTGAGATTTCCCAGGGTCCCCCGGTTTTCTCCTACTGCTCAAGACCCCTACGCGCAAGCGAATTATATTTTATTGAAATAGAAATGAACCATATTTCAGTCCCAAAATGACCTAGTTTATGTCGAGTGGACGTTAACCCCATTTCTCCCTCTACTAGACCTACGCACATCTCTTTAATAATAACAATTTTTGAAATTAGAGTATATGTGAAAACTTGAATTATATTTCCAGATAAATAGAAGATATCTTACAGCTATACGACCCGGTTTTACCATACAATTGGTTCTATCCGGTCTATTTATTGCTGAGGTGAGTATAATATCGGTGGGTTAGGGTTGGGCACGGGGTAAGGTGGCGTAGATGCCTATTTATTGCTGAGGTGAGTATACAAATGGTGGGTTAGGGTTGGGCACGGGGTAAGGTGGCATAGATGCCTATTTATTTGTATATGAGGTCGAATTATACTCGATTTAAATGGCCTCCAATCCATGGCCAATAACACTTATTTTATGATAATGTATCAGTTTTATTAGGTTTGTTTTTCTATAAATGTTCAGTAGAAAATACATGGAAACTAGGAAATGCGCGGAGTTTTTCTATCTTTTGTCTCACTTGATCTGATCTGAGGAGGAGGGGGGGGGTGCCGAATGGTTAGCGTGAGCGCGTATCTCTCTCTCTCTCTCTCTTTCTCTCTCTCTCTCTCTCTTTCTCCTGATCTGGTGGCACTCAATTCTTTTCATACATAGTTAGTTGGCCTCAAACTGATATCCTCTCATAATCGCATGTAGCAACTCTTCATCTTGACATGAGTTATCCATGAGCTGAAATCATCTGGGTAACTGTTATCACTCTCTAGTCCAGCCAGTAATGATAACTGCTTTCCTTTCCTTTCCTGATTCTTCAAATCTGTTTTTACGGATCAACCGTAGCACAGATCTCTGTTGTATTTGGACATTCTGCACACACAGAATAAATCTCTGTATTGATTGACCGCCATAACCAAAAATTAGTATATTACTCTTTAATGTTAGCCTACTCCGTTTCACATCAGGCATACACACAGAGACTAAATGTGACCCACCATGGCAAAACCAGTCACATGTCACAAATTTAGTTATTTTAGATTGATATGAGGTGATCCTACCTACACATAATTCCCGTCAAAATAAAACAAGTTTCGTGTAAATCGGACGAAAATTGGCCGAGCAAGGGCATGTTGAAGATGCAAAATCATAAATACATTAATTTGAGAAAAACGCGGTTGAAATTCTTTGCTTTAAGGCATTTCTTTTCAGACAGTCTTCGTAAATCGCATATTAATGAACCATGGGATTATTATTATGTTGTAAAAACAGGTTTGTACAAAAATTTATGCCGTTGACTATTGATTTTTGGTGAAAACTCAATATCGGTCAGATGGCAGTTTCTTACCTATTTTGACCTATACTGAAAAATGACATTATGCAACATGCGACGCAATTAGACACGGTGGGTCACAAATGGTCACTAATATTATCCTTTAACCTGTCCAAAAATCATTTACATGTATCCGATATGAGAAAAAGGCCCGGGTTTCGCATCCGTTCTCTGAAAACATTTAAAATATCTGTCCGAATATATTAAACGCTACCTTTGTCACAACATGTAAATGATATTATTTCAGATACTTCTTTGTAACCGTTACTATTTCAGACTAAGGATACTTCCCCGTGGACCAAGAGTATTGCTTCTAAAAGAGGCCTCCAATTTGTAACCGTTACTATTTCAGACTAAAGGTACTTCCCCGTGGACCGAGAGTATTGCTTCTAATGGACGAGCCGATGCTGATCAAGCTTTAACTTCTTTCAGGAACTTTGTGAGAGACAATCGAAATGCACTACCCCCTTATGACCACGCCCAGCTTGTTTCAGGGTAGGTTTACATTGGATTGTGTTAAAATCCGTAATCATTCATTGGTACTTAGTTTTAATTTAAGCAGGTTTTTATGGGTTATCCTCAAGCGGCTTGTCATTCATGACATCATTACTTTTACTCTGAACAAAACTTTCTCATCTTATTTTCATGTAGGGGGGTTGGATAGCTGAATGGTTAGCGTGCGCGCGCTGTATCATAAAGTCTGTCATTGAGTCGACTGGCGTGGTTTCGAATCCCCGGTTGTACGTGGCAAGGAGTAGGGTCGCCTGTCCAACCTCGTGGGTTTTCTCCGGGTCCTCCGGTTTCCTCCCACTGCTAAAGACCCCTACGCGCAAGCGAATTATGTAAATAAAATTAAACCATATGTTAGTTCCGAAATGACCTTGTTTGTGTCGAGTGGACGTTAAACCCCATTTCTCTCTCTCTCTCTCTATTTTCATGTAACTTTATATTACCACCTCTATTGTCATGTTTAATATGCCTCTTGGAAAAATAAATAAAAAAATAAATAGAAAAATAAAAGTTTTGCAAGGGCTAATTTCAAAATGCTTCTAATCTAAATATAAAAAAAAAGAAAGTAGCAATTGGAGCAGATTATGGTACGGGTAAAATGACGATGTCTAGGGTGAAACCGAACAAAGAATTGTTTAAGGTAACAAATTAAAACCTTTCCAATTTCTCTTTTATCGGACTTAATCAATAAGCTTTAAAGAGCGGATCGTTCGTGCTAGTCAAAACATAGATAATGAGATGCCAGTCATATTACTCTATTCTGTTCTGACTGTATCTATGGAAGACCAAACAGCTCTTTATTCAGTGTTCGTAATTCTTAGTTCTTAATTCATAGACAACAAATGCGGAAATAAGCATTAAGGACTATGAATTAAGAAATAAGGACTAAGAACACTGAATAAAGAGCTGTTTGGTCTTCAATATGTATTCTACATACGCCCCATTTTATCCTCATAGTAATGTAATATTACGAATTCTTCACGCTTTGGCATTTTAAATATCAAATTAAAGCCTAAATGCGTTGAATCATGTTAAGATTCGAAACTATCTTTGGAAATGACGGTGACACTTTTGCTTTATTTGTGTAATTTCCATTACAGATATGATCTAACCCGTGGTGGCAGTACTGCTAATGCAGGTAGGTAGCCACGGCTAAATCTATTTGTTGAGGTCAGCTCAATTTTTGACAAGGTCGCTGAAATGTAAATAAGGTTATGGCACGTGATTGTTGGCGAGATTGTAGGATCGAGTTAAGGTAAACAGTAAGGCTAGGTTCAGCGTTAGGTTTAGGGTTGATATTAGCGCCGCTTGAAGTTAGCCTTATCAAATAGATCTAACCATTTTCACAGGGAAGGCTAGGTCCAGGTTTAAGGTTAGGGTTGGGATTAGCGCTAGCCCTGTTTACATCTCGTGACCTTTGACCAAACTTGAAGTTTGCCTTACCAAATAGATCTAATCATGTAGCCACCCGGAGTATAAAATTAAGCCGGAAGCTGTTTGAACGGTTTTGTGACATGTTTTGGGTTTTTGTTTAATTCTAAAATTTTGCCTTTTATGTAATACCAGAAATGATCACTTTAGACTTTTCTTGTAAAACAATGACTTCCGACTCATTTCTGTCCGGAACTGGTTTTATGCTACTTCATTTTATAAAACGTATGCATACAATAATGACGTAAGACATGTATTTTAATTTACATAACAGCTACTACCATTACATTGCAACTGATTATTAAGATCAGAGTTTTAAATCTAGCAACGAGGTGACCATTTGCAGGACAATGGATCAAAAAGAGATATTGTAACGTAAACTATTCTAAAAGGAACAGTTGTCCGTATATGGTCCTAATCTTTAAAGTTAAAAAGAAACTATCTTCACGACATCAAAGATATATGCTCATATTAATACGTTACCAGGACTTAAAGATACATTATGTAAGATTTAGATAAAGATCTTACCATTCTTGTTATAATAGCTCAAAACTAGATAATGTAAAATGATAATATTGAAATTTCATTCAAATTACTCTATTCTGAGCCAAGTTATCACTGTTGGTAGTTTTGACAAGATGTATGCAGTGTGGTAACCAGGGATCCGGTATATTCGAGACTTAGCCTCTCTTTCCCATATCTAAATTAAATTTTTAAATGGCGAACGTTCTAATCTAGTTAAAATGTCGAGTATCCGAGGCCATCGAGAGTTGATTGTGGTTTTGTTTCGTTAATAAATGTCTAATTAATAGTTTATATAACATTTTAGGCCTAAAGAAAGACCTACAATAGGCAGATTTAGCTCTTGCATAATGTATGTTTAACTCTCAGATCATTTGGATTTACAATTTAGTCACAATCAAACGATTTCGTTTCGAATTTCAAATCAAATCACGACCAGCTGCATTAAAGGAGCTAAAACGCTATGCTTTGGCACCTAGAAATGGATACAATCTGGTCGCAACCCATATAATAATGTAATATGAATGTACTGAATGTATATAAACTGATTTACATTCAGTCGTTTCTGACTTTACGGTAATTTCAGTTATGTTCGGCGAAATACGCGATGAGTCTTAATTGAATGGCAGTCCTTGACGTCTAGTTATTCCAGCCTACACCGGTAGTATTCTCCTACACGGGATATGTTAGCCTCGTTCATTGAATCGCTTCATACAACTGACGCCCGAAAGCATTCTGGCACACAATTCGTGTGCCAATTTAAAAATTTCATTTTGTCTTAAATATTAGATATCAGAAGTCCAACTTTTCACTGTAAGATAATAACATCAATGTTGATTTAAATTGACCAATAACTTGTGGTTGCGATATGGAAGACTGTGGATGATATTGAGTTAATGACTTGGCTCCTTTAATGTATATTAATGTTATATTGTTTATAGGATTGGCTTTTACACCGAGTGTGTGTACTTCAAACGCTGCATCTGTCGTTGAGGATACAAGAAGTCAGGCTCTAGCAACTGTCATGGCACATGAGTTAGGACACAGGTAAGACTTAAAACTACCTTTGTCACAAACTTTGTGCTCAAACGTAATTTTGCTTATTTGAAAATACGAAAAAAGAGATACAGTGGTTCACTGGGTCAATGGTGCAGTATTTCCCAACACGGAAATAGAGTCTAGTTCTTCGGATGGGTTCAACAAATTAGGTCCACGTGTATACTCGTTAGCGTGATGGTACAAGAACCGTTGACAGTTGAAATTCGATAAAGAGTAAGCGTATGACCACATTCATTAGCCCGTGTTGTTAATTTACGATGATCGCTCCAAGTGTTGGCCGAGAAAGTTTATCGTGGTTTACTCTTGTCTAGTTGTTTGAATGGGAGGAACACCGAAGTCCCGTGTACACATTGGTGTGTACGTAAAAGATCCCTTGGCAGTTGGAATTCGACCGTAGCTCCGATTTCCGGACAAAATTCCCTCATAGCACACTGTATGGCGTGTGCCCATCTCCATTTAATTAGCCCAGTCGTAACAGAACAGTAGGGCGTTAAACACCACATTTCATTTCATTACATTTCAATTTACGATAATTGTGAAATGAAATGGATTGGGGTTTAACGTCCTACTGTTCTGCTTCTAAACTGGGCTAATGAAAACGGGCATACGCCATACAGTGTGCTATGAGGGAAATTTTGCCCGGGCAGCGGTACTACGTCCTACTGTTATATTGAATTTCAACTGCCAAGGGATCTTTTACGTGCACGCCAATGTGTACACGGGACCTCGGTCTTTCGTCCCATCCGAACGACTAGACAGCTGTCCTTGTCAGCCCCCATCCCGCCCTGCATCACTGACAAGGGGAAACCACGTCGGAAAATATGGATGAACTTTCTCGGCCAATGCAGGGATCGAACACCCGAACTCCAGGATAATTGTAACCCAGAAACTCAATGTTTCCTTTCTCGGTAAATATTTTATGTTTCTATTTTTAAGTCTTGGTTCCTTCCACGATGGCGACGGTAATTCCTGTTCTTCTTCTGATAGTTTTGTTATGGATTCCGGTCTAGGTATACCTTCTAGAGCTAACAGAGCTAATCCCTGGACCTTTTCCACCTGTTCTGTTGATATGATCAGAAATAATCTAGCAAGGTAATGGCATAATAATATAGTGCATTCTGCACATAGTGATCCATCTACTTCATTTCACGAGAATAGATATCTGCCCTAAATGGCTGCCATATCAAAAATTTATAGTATACTGTTTTGTAATACGTTTCACATCTGTCATGCACACAAAAACAAAATAAACTTTTTCAATTTTATTAAATGGAAGCAGAATAGATACTTAACAAAATTCCCGAAGTATACTTGGTGTTTTCGACTAAAATCGTCCATTTAGGACTTACAGTGTCGGTCAACAAGCTTAGTGTCTGTTCTCTGACCAGTTGTAGTAGGGGGTCGCGTCAGGGCTCATACGAGCGTCTTTTGACCTATGACGTCAGACATTTAATTAACCAATCAGCGTTGATGTTTCTAGTAGGATACCCACAGTTCCTTGCATCGCACACCAAGAACTCGCTGCAACAGACCGTTTCATTGGCTAATCCTTTACATCAACCAGAACTCGGTTATATAACAACTCTTCCAGATCCTAGTGTAGTAAAGACAAGTAAAAAGAAATTTTGAACTATAAAATACGAAACGAAATAGGATCTCTGTTTTGATCAGATTGGAAAAAAATCATTGCTTCTCTGGTACAAAATAGGAAAACGGATAAACGACTCCGCGGCAGTCAGTCGCATTTTAAAGACGGATAAGCGGAAAAGCGGCGATCTGGACGTGACCACAGAAACAAACATTACCCCATGTATTAATCCCAAAAGGTCGCTCAGACATTTAGCTAACTACATAGTTCTAACCGATTACTGCCCTTCTCGCAATTTAATATCATAGTTCTACTAGTGCTACGTTCAACAAAACCAAATCGTGTTGAGCGTGCCTTCTCCCGATCTGCTGCTCCCATTATTTGGAACTCTTTTCCACAAAGTGTGAAAGACAGTGACAATATACAGTCATTTAAAAGGAACTTAAATACAGAATTATTCCGACAGTCATTCTATTAATGACTTTAATGCCACTGTAATTTGTGCCAATGAGTAGCCATTTGGTTGGAATTCCAACGCTATATAAGACGATTAGTATTATCATTGTACCACAATGTGTGTCTGTCTGTAAAATGCACTTTTTTACAGCACTTGTTATATAACTATAATCATCCCGCCATTAATTATTGTTTTATTTGTTCTGTACATATATATCAATAATTCCTAATCCTTCCCATTCGTTTCGCTAATCACCTTGTACAAAGAACTCACTTTGTACATATATGATGTAATTTGACCTATATTTACAGATTGTCGCCTATTTGTACCTTAGCATTACAAGGTACGCCGATACCTATAGACTCCTTCCTTACTGTAGAATTAGGCCAGAAATATCCAGCAGACATCCAGTGTGAGATCTTCCTAGGTGCAGGCTCCAAAGTGTGTCGGGTTAGTGCTAAAAAACCTTTCATTTTATTAAAATATATCAACCCAACCCACCACCCTAACCCTAACCCTAACCCCATAGGTGTCTTGTTGTGTTGATATATGAATGCTGCATTTTCTATATCTTCGAGGTTTTCTGTTTTCCCAGGGGGGGTATACGTCAGATGGTGTGCTAACGTATGATTTCATGTGTTAACTGTTATGAACACAGCTCACCAAATATTTCTGAGCCGTCATCCACGAATGTAAGGTGAAAGTTATTTTTAGTCTTTCTCGCCCTTTCCCTTTTCTTCCTTTTGCATGGCGAATTTTGGTGACATTTTAGTGTAGATCCGTAGAAAAGGGTTTGAAAATACATGAATATTCACGATTTTGAATTGAAGCGGAATGATACGAGAGTCGGGAGGTTGGTTACGTTGAAATGTAGCGCAGAAAATTTGCATGTTTATTATTCTTTACTTCCAGTTTCTGTATCTCAAGTTTTCAATGATGTACCTCATACGCGCATTTGAGCAAGTGGTTGCCACGTGTTGCTCCATATGTGGTAGAAAGCGTTCTACCCAACGAAAATTTGGGAAAAGGTTAGAGCCGGTCTAAGAGACGAGAATTAACATTAAAGTCAATGGGGAAATCATTGGTGATCTGTGGCCATATACAGATACAGCAATCACCGCCCTAGCTATCTTTAACGTACAATCAGTGGTATAAAGGGACTCTGGTTTTCTTCCCATTCGTAAATATTTCAAAACCGTGATTTCCTGGTTATTTTTTCACAGAGGAGTTATACGTCTGAGGTATGATGACATGTTTTCTATTTTCACAGGGAAGTTATACGTCGGGAAGTGGGCTGACGTATGATGACATGTGCTATGAGCTGAGGTGCTTTGATAGAGCTAGTGGTCGGTGTTTCGGTAGTTACGCGCATGACGGAACTACTTGTGGAAACAAAAAGGTGAGTGAAATGAAATGGGGTTTAACGTCCTACTGTTCTGCTCCTAAACTGGGCTAATGAAGACGGGCGTACGCCATACAGTGTGCTATGAGGGAAATTTTGCCCGGGCAGCGGCACTATCGCCTACTCTTATATAGAATTCCAACTGCCAAGGGATCTTTTACGTGCATTCCAATGTATACACGGGACCTCGGTTTTTCGTCTCATCCGAAGGACTAGACAGATGTCCTTGTCAGGCCCTCCGAAAAAAAGGTGAGTGATAATAAAAAAAACCCATTGATATCAATTTTGTTCATCGACATTTAACACGTACGCGAAAGAGCGAAATGGGATTAAACGTCCACTCTACACAAACTAGGTCATTTCAGGACTAACACATGGTTATAATTTTATTTCAATAATTTGCTCGCGCGTAGGGGACTTTAGCAGTGGGAGGAAATCGGAGGACCCGGAGGAAACCCACGAGGTTGGTCAGGCGACCCTACTCCTTGTCACGTACAACCGGGGATTCGAAACCACGCCAGTTGACTCAATGACAGGCCTTATGATACAGCACGTAACGCGTACGCAAATACCATAACATACTACTATTACAAACTAAATCAGGTATTTCTAATCGTATGCGCATGTCAAGTTAAGTTTTGCATGAGATAAAATCTTTTTAAAATGCACTTGGCAAATATAATATTAACAGTTTAGGAGAATGTATTCTATTTTGATTTCCACAGTCAATAAGATAGAATGAACAATACCCCCCCCCCCCTCTCTCTCTCTCTCTCTCTCTCTCCCCCATCCACTTCTGTACGGGGGTGACAGCATCTCCCCCAATCTCAATCTGCAAGTTATATACTGCTGTCTCCACCTTGCCGCCTTATAAACCTAACATTTTGATTTCCACAATGAATAAGATAGAGTGTAAAATGCTCTCTCTCTCTCTCTCTCTCTCTCTCTCTCTCACTCTCTCCGAAGAGAAAAACGATGTATGAATTGTGTACGAGAAAGGTGAATCAAACTGGTTCGTTTTCTCGCCATGTCATGTCGTCTTCACCGCGATGTGTTTCCATGAAATCCAGTTGGCCCAAGGACACCAGAGATACACAGTCTGCGAGGACACCAGAGATACACAGTCTGTCTTTAAACGTTTCGACATTGTTTATGCATTTATTTGCAGTCTAACTAATATATTATTTGTTGAATTTATTTATATTCCAGTGGTGTGTTTCTGGTCAATGTGTGACAACTGTACTGGCTCCATCTACACCAGGTAAGGTGTGCCCTTTTAGCAAATGAAATGCAACGAGGTTTAACGTCCTACTGTTCTGCCATGCAATGTGCTACGGTCTAATTTTATATCGAATTCCATGTGTCAAGGGCTCTTTTACGTGCACGCCAATATGTACACGGAACCTTACGAACGACTATGCGTTGTTGCTTACCGGATCCTCCGTCCTACACCACTGACAAGGGGGAACCACGTCGGAAACCCTGATGAACTTTCTCCGCCAATGCAGCTGTTAATCATGTCAATTGTTGTCATTAGCCAGCTGTTAATCATACCAATTATTGTCACTAGTTAGCTGTTAATTGGAGAGCGGAGAGGCGCACACCCGAGGTTCCATTCGTGTATGCCCATCTTCAAAATCCCTGTTGGTGTAGAAAAGTAGGAACTTTCATTCCAATATCCTCTGCATCAGTTAAGGTTGTGTCAGCTGCTTCCTTTAAACTGCGAAGCACCATCTTAAAGAGGTGTAGTATAGAAAATTTTGTAAACTGTTTTTTTTTAAATATATCCACAGAAAACTGTCCTCTGGGTAATGACCCTGATACAGCATGCACCCAATTGTCCTGTCTCAATCCTGCATTAGCTCTTGGACCGTGCTGCTTCACCTGTAGCCCGGAAGGGAGCAATTCCACTGGAGCATCGGTACCTAACGGATTATTAACTTTACAAACGCGACCAGCTACTCACTTTGGTGTAATCAACTTCAGTACTGGTTTAACTAACGGACAGAGCCGCTCAACTCCTACTCGACCAACCAGGCCGACTCAGTCTAACGTTCAGCCTTTCACATCCAGACGCCCGACACAATCTAACGTTCAACCGCCACGCCCTACACAGTCCAACGTGCAGATACCAACCAGGTTATCTTATCGTACCATGACGACAGATCGAACCATGGCAACAGGTCGTACCATGACAACACTACAACCCGCACCATGACCATTCGGCACACGACTTAAACGATAAGCATTCCTGTTTCGTTTTAAGATGATACCCGCAGGAGGAGGGGGTGAGGGGAGTGATTTCCACTCACGTGTAAATAAAGATAACAATATTCTATTGTGTCATGTTTGCCTTTTATTACATTTTATTTTATCGTGCCCAAAACATCGCAAATAAGTTGTTTTAAGTTGAGTTTTACCGCCCTTCAGAATATCATATTCTCTCAATTCCAAAAATAGTGTCAATCGAATGAAAAGGAAAATTTTGGAGTACAACGTATGTGCAGGGCTGCCGACAACCAGTATCGCAGCGCAATTTGCGATACATATTTTGTCCGTTGCTAATCAAAAATTAAAATCTAACGTTTTTGATTCGCAGTAACTGCGAATCATTAATATGCCTGTCATTTTGGATATTGACACAAGGATAATCCACTTTCAACGTGTATAAAATGCCGAATAAAATTTTATAAACAAAACTGAATTCTCCGTGTGACATTTTCTTCTCGAACTACCCAGACACAATTCATTATACTACATGTATATAATAAAGGGACATAACTCTATGAATAGCGACTATTAAACCGGAAATAGGGAATCAAGTAGTACCACTCACGTTGCGGGACAGGTCAATTTCAAGTAATTATATCAGTATACATTTTGAAAGAAATAAATACATGTTAACGTATTGTAAAATGATAAATCAAAGTAAGAATTCCCGTAAAATATTGTTCATATCGCGTGTGTCTAGTTAATAATAATAAAGGTGCGCGCGATTGAACCAAAATAGTAATACTTAATACACGATAAAAAGCAGACGAAATTGTTTTCTAAAGAAGATTTCTAACGTAACAAAGAAATAACAATTAAAATGAGTAGGGCTTCGGAAGTCACTGCCAAGATTTGGCTTCAGACATTCACATTTACAAACTGTCACAACTGCATGTGGCAGTGCTAAAAAAAATCTAAGAATGAAATCTAATCATCATATTTGTTATGAATTAAAGTAATTTCTTGTTATTTAGGTGTTTTATGTTGAAACTGAAAAACTGCTAATCAATTTTTAAATTTGCTAATCAAATTTGGTGAAATTGGACTTTTTGATTAGCAGTGCTGCTAATCAACTGTGAAAAATTACCGACAGCCCTGCGTATGTGCCATTAAAACATATCAACCAGTTGAAACATATTTATTTCTTAAAATACGTCACGATTCTTCTCACATCACCTCAGCTGTTGGGACTGGCAGAGCTGTGACAGAGCTGAATTAAGAATTCCGTATCACTTGATTGCAGTTCTGTCAATTCGGGACATTCCGGACTGACAATCGAACACGCCCTGGCCCTTGATTTGGGGTATAGATTTGAATAAGAAAGTTTGAATTGATATTTTTTGCCAGGTTTTGACAAATATCCATGATTTTTAGGTGGATGGTTGTCAAAGTCTACATATTCCTTTGATCAGGCATTGCCCCCACCCCTTTCACTATTTCGATTTTTTTATATTGATTTTGTCATGAAGGGCTGTCTGTAGATTAACATCATATAGATTGATTCAATGGGAAAAGAAATACTAGTCTGAATCCATAAGTTATAAAATAGATTTATCTCCCCTGCTTAAACTGACACCACCCCAAATAAAAACACGGAAGGAAGTTAGCTATCTGAAATCGCCATTAAAAGAGGGAAAGAAATATTTCATAAGACAACTAGAAGATTGTTCAAGTAAATAGGAGAATTATTATTATAATAAAAGACTGTAAAGACGCCAAACAGATTATATGGTATAACGATATATTGCGGTATGTTTCTCACTTGCTCTGGTAATTGATTAGTCAAATTATAGGCCTAATTAGTAATGTCATGATATATCAATACAACACACAAACAAATTTATCAGCTATGTGAGCTCAATAGAGAAGTGGTATCAGATGTTATACAAAGAAAGGAAGCATGTCCTGTCTCATACACAAGTGGGTGGCAACAAGAGAGAGAGAGGGAGAGATGGGTGTAACGACCACTCGACACAAACTAGGTCATTTCGGTACTAACACATGGATCAATTTTATTTCAACAATTCGCATTTTCGTAGGGGTCTTTAGCAGTGGGAGGAAACCGGAGAAAACCCACGAGGTTGGACAGGCAACCCCACTATTTGTCACGTGGCAACTAGGGAAAGTATAACCTAAATTTGTAGAACAATTTCTAAATCGGTGTCATTTTTCTAATACTACAACTACCGAAACAGATTTATATAGGCCTATTATTCATACGATCAATTCATAAGTTCAAATGTCAATTCCATCTGATTTCTACAAATCTAGTAACTGATAAACTGCGATTCAAATTACGTAACTGTGATTCACGACAATAACTATTCATACATGTACCATATAATTATAACATAACATATTCAACTATTCCTTCTTCTACTTTCAATTTGGTTACGTGTCAGCTTTAAATGTAGTTGTCTCCCTTGAATAAATTCCAGTCGCAACACTCGGCAAACCTCGGCAGATTCCAGTACCCTACATCTAGCCTCGGCTGTATGACGGTTGATGATATGTACCTACACCCTATACAATTGCGATGCGACACCGGTTTAATTATTAGGAAAACTTGTCGCTTTTAGAAAGAAGTTCGCACAATTGCGCCGTTCGAAGAGTGTGTAGAATTCTCAGTGCAAACTTGTCCTTGTCTAAAGAAAATCGGATAAACTTGAGAGAAAACTGCTTCAGACTTTGAAATCTGCATACGATAAAACATTCTTCAAAGGCGTCGTCATGGGCAACGCTGTTGGTAATCCAGGAACTTGAAAGTAGTTTCAATGGCGGACTTCGTCATACAGCCGAGGCTAGATGTAGGGTACTGGAATCTGCTGAGGTTTGCCGAGTGAGTCGCCAAGTAAGCTCAAATCAGGTTATCGCAGACCCCCCCCCCCCCCCCCCACACACACACACACACACACACAAGGTGCAACATATAATGGACAATTAGAGCAACAAACTACGACTGATTTAGTAATTAACATTATTTTCAATAAAAATTAAATGAAAATATATGTTAAGATTTACAAATGATTCTCTAAATCTACTCACAACTAATTGTGCTATTTCCAACCCTTTTCAATTCATTAATTCTTATAAATTCCACGAAGTTTTCGGGACTACTTAAAAAAAAATTCAAAGGAATTCTACAAAAAAAATAAGGTCACTTAGGTTAGCATGATGGGAATTTTGAGCTTACTACGTACTATATTCATGTAAACTTTAACCTGTGATAACAAAAACATTACTATATAAATCATTTCAACAATGATGTAAAGGTGGTATATTTGAACGGTTTTTAAAATCGGATAACAATTGTAACATCTAGAGGTACCACAGGCTAAAGGCATGATTTTTCGTACAATCAGGGGCCTTAATACACGCGAATATCGAAAGAAAGAAAATCCCAGATCTAGGTGTGAAGTAAAAACAAATATATCCCCAAGGGCATTTGCATATTTTGTGGGTGGTAAACAAATTTCCCATTTATGTATGGCTAAAGATTAATAGAGAGAGAGAGAGAGAGAGAAATAGGGTTTAACGTCCACTCGACAAAAACTAGGTCATTTCGGAACTAACATGGTTTAATTTTAGTTCAATAATTCGCTTGCGCGTAGGCGTCTTTAGCAGTGGGGGGAAACCGGAGTACCAGGAGAAAACCCACGAGGTTGGACAGGCGACCCAACTCCTTGTCACGTACAACCGGGGAATCGAAACCACGCCAGTTCACTCAATGATAGACCTTATGATACAGCGCGCATGTGCTAACCATTCAACCCCCAGTATAGTATGGTCTTAACGAGGAGAATAATCAAACAGAATACGTTTCCTGTTATGCTGTAGAATCTGTCCAACATACAGACCCCAGTCGTAGATATCTCGAGTATGGTATGGTCTTAACAGAAGTATGTTATATATATACATAACTAATAGTCTATATTTATTTGTTTATTTTAGTGATGTTGACATAATAACGGCTACTGGATATAGACCATCAACAAAACACGATGGATGCAGCGAGGTTCGTATATTAAATATACTGAGCGCCATGGAAAACGCATCACTTAGTATGACGTATAACAAAATGATCCTGTAAACATATCTTATTTATTTTGCTTCTTATTGTGAACAATATTCAAATGGGAACACATCAATAACAACACATTTGTACACTTATGGATGTTTAATCTGTAATCAACGGTACAAAGTCAGAGGGGTCAAAACCAAAAGTACAACACAAATGTCAGTAGCGCGTGTGTCCACCACGGGCTCTTACGCACGCTGTGCAGCGACGTCGCATGGAATTTACCAATGTTTGAAAGAAGGCCTGGGGCAAATTGTTCCATTCTTGGACAAGAGCAGCTTCTAAAGCAGCAATGGTGTGAATCTGTGGTCTCCGATACAGACGGCGTCCAATCTCATCCCAGACATGTTCTATCGGTGCCATGTCCGGAGACATGGCTGGCCAGTCCAAGACATTGATGTTGTTAGCAGCCAGGTAGTCCATACTAAAACGGGCGGTATGCGGAAGTGCATTATCCTGTTGGAAGCGCTGAAGTTGTGGGTGCGCTCGAAACATCGGAACAACAATTGGTTGCAAGACATCATCACGGTAGGCTACAGCATTAACGCGACCCCTGCAAATGTGTAGGGCGGTCCGGTGATGAAATGTGAAGCCTCCCCACACCATTACACTTCCCCCACCCCATCGATTCGTTTCGAAGACGCAACAGTCTGCAAGACGTTCCCAAGACGTCTCCACACACGTTGACGGCCATCAGCGTGATAAAGATGAAAGCGACTCTCATCACTGAAGAGCACACTTTGCCAGTCTACTCTTCTCCATGTCTGGTGTCCTTGAGCCCATATCAAACGCCGCTGACGGTGATGATCCCTGAGGATAGCTCCAACATAAGGTCGTCGTGCACGGAGTCCTACTTCTCTTAGACGACGTCTTACGGTGTTGACACTTACTGGTCCTTGTCTTCCGACGACTGCTCACCTGTTCGAGTCGCTGGGCGGAATCTGTCATACAGATGAGTGACCCGGATGTAGCGGTCTTGAGTCTGGGTTGTAAGGCGTTGTGGACCAGGACGTTGACGGTCACGTGTTGATCCAGTAACTCGATCACGTTCCACCAACCTTACAACAGTGGACTGATGACAATTGAAGTGTCTGGCAATAGCACGTGTAGACATGCCAGCCCTGGACATTTCCATGGCTTCATTCCGTTGATTTTCAGTAAGTCTCGGCATCTCGAGCTCGATTCCTTCACACGTCCAACAACAAATTACGACAGATTGACGTTTCACAGTTCATGTACTGTACATTAAGTTGAAAACATGCTTTTAAAGGGCTCACACACAATGCTGCACGTGAATATTGGGTTTTTCATGTGCATCTCGTGCAATTTTTTTGTGCACACGGGTCGATATTTTTTGCGTTTGGAAGCATTGGAAGCATAGTATTGCATAATATTATACATACAAAACCACCTAGTAATAAAATATTTGGGAAAAAAAGTGATGCGTTTCCATGGCGCTCATTACAAAACTATAGAAATAATTTAATAATAATAATTGTGTAGCAATAATATTTTCAGTAAGTTGATAGTGAAAAAACACCTCAACCAGTCGAGAGTGTGGTTGTTGAAATATAGCTAGCCGGATGTGGACACTGTGCTTGACAAGGCATATACTGGGTGTAGGCGTGGCCTGCTTATACCCGTCATCATGTTTGTACTACAAATTGAAAGCAAGTATGGCCACTGTTAAGGGTGTTGTCTTTTTTATTTAATTATTTTTGTAGTTTGGTAATCGGAGTTCAACTTTAAGGTATCTCTGGTGGACAGATTCTAATAATACTCTAACTAAACGGTTAAAGAACACGTTCAGCTTTTACATTGTAATTGTATTTATATCATCTTTAAAACTAAAACAACATGTTTAATGTATTTTAGGCTGGAGTTAAAACTACACCAAGCTCAAACAGTCGGAAATATACAGGAAGTGGTAGAAACATTATCAGTACAAGATAAAAAGCAAGCTATGGTTATAGCTTCCAGTAAAGGATTGTGTGAAGTTGTGGTGTATCTTTTAGAACACGGAGCAGATATACATTATGTTGATAGCCACCAGAGCAACCGGTTGCACTTACTTTTATATAGCTATAGCAAATATGACAAAACAGATAGACGTGATTTATTATTGCAGTGTGTAGTTAAATTAGTTGATAATGTTGTAGATGTCAACAGGTTGAAGGATGTTCAAGATACACCTATATTTATAGCTGCTAGACGGGGGTTATATAAAGTTGTGATGTATCTGTTAGAACAAGGAGTATATCCAAATTATGTTGATAGCCATCACAACAACCTAATGCACATACTTTTATATAACTATGACAAATATGACAAAACAGATAGACGTGAATTGTTATTACAATGTGTAGTTATTTTAGTTGATGCTGGTATAGATGTCAACCATTTGAATGACGTTAAAGATACACCTATATCTATAGCTACTAGAAAAGGATTTTATGAAGTTGTAATATGTCTATTAGAACACGGAGCAGATGTGCATTATGTTGATAGCCACCAAAACGACCTGCTGTGTATTCTTTTATATGAGTATGCCAGATACGACAAATCAGATAGCCGTGATTTGGTATTACAATGTGTAGTTAAGTTAGTTGATGCAGGTGTAGACGTCAACCAGTTAAAATATAACAAAGCTACACCTATATTTATAGCTGCTAGACAAGGGTTATATGACGTTGTGATGTATCTGATAGAACACGGAGTAGATGTATATTATGTTAATAGTCGTCAGGACAACCTGTTACACATACTTCTATATGACTATGATAGTGATGACAAAACAGATTTGTTATTACAATGTGTAGTTATATTAGTTGATGCAGGTGTAGATGTCAACCATTTGAATAGTGTTGAAGATGCACCTATATCTATATCTGCTAGACGAGGGTTATATGAAGTTGTGATATATCTGTTAGAACACGGAGCAGATGTACATTATGTTGATAACCATCAGGACAACCTGATGCACATAATTTTATATAACTATGGCAAATATGATAAAACAGATAGACGGGATTTGTTATTACAATGTGTAGTTATTTTAGTTGAAGCAGATGTAGATGTCAATCAAGTGAATTATGATAAACATAAACCTATATTTATCGCTGCTAGAGAAGGGTTGTATGAAGTTGTGATATATCTGTTAGAACACGGGGCAGATGTACATTATGTTGATGGGTTTAAACGCAGCATTCTTTACTATGTTTTAGGTTATTCGCATTCCTATGTTGAATTTGAAGATAAATGTACCCAACTCGTTAATACTTTAATAGAAACAGGATTAGACATAAACCAACCTGACTATGAAGGTAATACCCCTTTGTTCTATGTCGTGTTATACCGTTCGTCTAATCGAAATGATTGGGACGAAATACAATTGAAATTACAGACAGGACAGGACATCTGTGTTCCATTGCATTTTAAATTGATTAACATTTTATTAGAAGCCGGTTGTAATGCGAACCATCAAAACGCTGAAAGACAAACAGCTTTAATGCATCATATAAAACACCAAAATGATATCAGTATATTAAAACTGTTAATTCCACATTCTGATCTAAGCTTAACTGATGAAAATGGTAATACAGCAATTAGTTATTGCGTTCAATATTACATGTTCAATTCTACACCCGTCTTTAAACTTTTAGTAGATTCGGATTCAGATCTGATGTCACGTAACAACGGATTTAAGTTATTCCATGATATTTTAAAATGTAAGCGGTTGGGAGTGTTCCGTTATTACATTAGGCTAAAGTTGATTGTTATTGGCGTTACAGCTGAAGGAGAAAACATGCTTCATCTTTTAGCTGGCGTTAACTATGATTATTCTGTAAGTAAGTTTAAATGGTTGTTAAATAACGAGCTAGACATCAACCATCTCTGTTCTAAAGCCAACACACCTACTATGATAGCTGCCTTTTTATTAAACAGTAAATATTTAGAACTGTTGACACGTCATCCTAGACTAGATATCAATACACAAAATAAACAGGGTTACACAGCTCTTCATCTGTGTATCATTGGCTTTACGATGTTTAAAGATGGCTTGAACAAGAGACAGGTAAATGATGTTGTTAAGAATTATTGTAGAGATATATATCCAATATACATGGCCTGTATTGATATTTTACTTTGTGTTGATGGAATAGATGTAAATATTCAAGGCAATGGAGGTAGAACTAGTTTAATGATGGCTGCAATGAAAAACGACAGAGTTCTTACAAGGAAACTACTTCAAGCTGGTGCCATAGTTACCATGTTAGACCATTCAGGAAGATCTGCTCTACAATATCTTAATATGTATCAGAGTGTGTTTGATTTGACTTGTTTTAAACTACTTCTATCTAATGGTAGCACTGGTCTTCTCAATGTACCCTGTATCGATGGTAACACAATTATTCAAACAGCCCTGTGTTTTCCCTTTTTCTGGAAACCATACCACGTTGTCTGTTTTATTAGATATTTAGTTGCTGAAAACTGTTGTCTTCAGATTCTCGTACCATCGTCACTTGAAAGTAGCTATAACCAAATTGATCTTACTGAGTTAAATCACCAAGAAAGAGATGGACTGAGAAAACTGTTATATCTTTGTGGCGCCGAAGGGGAGGAGATTATGACTACTTTAAATTTTGACAAGGAAGACCAAAGATATGAACGAACAGACATTATCCACTCGCGAGACAGAGCAGAATTCGTTAGTTTCTGTAGTAATATATCTCTCAAGTCACTGTGTAGAAGATCTATAAGACAGAATCTTGAATTGGGAATAGAGGACAAAGTTAAGGATCTTGAATTGCCTCGTGAATTAAGGGTTTTTCTTCTGTTAAACGATATTCTGCATCCTAAAGATTACAACATAGATAATATTGATGATGGTTGTAATGATTTTGAGGATGAGGATGATTATGATGGTTATGATATAGATGAAGATAGAGATGATGATTATAGTCAGTATAACTACCAGTATTTTACTCTCAATACGGATCATGAATTAAGGCAAGATTCCTTAATAAACAACTTATTTCCTAATGGTCGTCGTCTTTATGATGATGATGATGATGATGATGATGATGTACATGGTGATGGTGTACATGAAGATGATGGTGATGATGGTGTACATGGTGATGGTAATGATGGTGTACATGATGATGATGATGATGATGATGATGATGGTGATAGTAATGATGATGATGATGATGTACATGATGATGATGATGATGTACATGATGATGATGATAATGTACATGATGATGATGATGTACATCATGATGATGATGTACATGGTGATGATGATGGTGATGATGGTGTACATGGTGATCTTGATATGTAATCTTGATATGGTAGAAACAACCGAGCATCACCTATAATCTTGATATGGTAGAAACAAGCTAGCAGCACCTGTTATCTTGATATGGTAGAAAAAAAACGAGCATCACCTGTAATCTTGATATGGTTGAAACATGCGAACACCACCTGTAATCTTGATATGGTGGAAACAACCGAGCATCGCCTGTAATCTTGATATGGTAGTAACAAGCTAGCATCACCTGTAATCTTGATATGGTAGAAAAAAAACGAGCATCACCTGTAATCTTGATATGGTTGAAACATGCGAACACCACCTGTAATCTTGATATGGTGGAAACAAGCTAGCGCCACCTGTAATCTCTATATGGTAGAAACAAACGAACACCACCAGTAATCTTATATGGTTGAGACAAACGAACACCACCTGTAATCTTGATATGGTTGAAACATGCGAACACCACCTGTAATCTTAATATGGTGGAAACAAGCTAGCGCCACCTGTAATATCTATATGGTAGAAACAAACGAACACCACCAGTAATCTTGATATGGTTGAAACAAACGAACACCACCTGTAATCTTGAGAGAGAGAGAGAGAGAGAGAGAGAGAGAGAGAGAGAGAAAAAGATGAGGTTTAACGTCCACTCGACACAAACTAGGTCATTTCGGGACTAACGTATGGTTTAATTTTATTTCAATAATTCGTTTGGGAGTAGGGTCTTTAGCAGTGGGAGGAAACCGGAGGACCCGGAGAAAACCCACGAGGTTGGACTGGCGACCCTACTCCTTGTCACGTACAACCGGGGAATCGCAACCACGCCAGTTGGCTCAATGAAAGACTTTGTGATACAGCGCGCACACACTAACCATTCAGCCATCCACCCCCTTCTCTCTATTCAACTCTTTTTGTTTTATTGTAACAAGAATTTATTGTGATGTGTAACTTTTACTTTTTGTTTTCATTCTTGGTTTGTATGAGTGTCCCCCCCCCCTTCACCCTGGGTTGTATGATTGCCCCAACCCTTTCTCATCCTGGCTTGTATGAGTGCCCAACCCCCACATTCATCTTTGCTTGTATGAGCGTCCCCCCCCCCATTTTTCTTTTGGCTTAATTGAATGCACTCTTCCCCTCCCTTCCGTTTGGCTTGTATAAGTGCCCCGCTCAGTCAACTTGACTTGTATGAATGCACCCCCGTAGTAGTGTATAATTAACTATAACACTGCTTGTTTTTACCCCTCCCCTCTCCCCTCCTTCACTTGTACGGGTTTGTATGAGTCATGTATGACAATGCAGCTATATTACTGCGTGTTTTTGTTTTGATTTAAAAACTCCAGTTTTTCGGATAAATATGTGATAAAATTGTGTAAATATAAAAAAAATAAAATAATTTGATGTAAGAAGAGAAAACAAATTATGCTGTACGAGAAATAAAAAATAAATATGTTAAAAAAACAAACTTTAATTCTTATATCAACAGTGGGGTAGAAATGTGAAATTAGCTTTGTCCAGACAGGAGGAGTTCTAGCCTCAGCATTCTCTACAATCTTATCGACTTGAATGCTCCGTTCTAGCCTTGTTTTTTTTGTGTCATCCTAACAACTTGAATGCTCCTTTCTAGCCTTGGTTTTTTTGTGTCATCCTAACAACTTGAATGCTCCGCCCTGCATCACTGACAGACATTGGGGTTCTAGGGAAACCACCCAGAGGAACCTTCGTGGAATGTCATCCTAACAACTTGAATGCTCCGCCCTGCATCACTGACAGACATTGGGGTTCTAGGGAAACCACCCAGAGGAACCTTCGTGGAATGTCATCCTAACAACTTGAATGTCAATTATTGTTTTGACCATGATAGGATCTGATCGCACGATGATTATCCACCAGTCTTCAATCTTAATGGGTAAATAACCTCTCATATGTTTTGATAGGGAGCCACGGTGGCTAGGTGGTTAAGACGCTGGCTCGCTAGCCTGGAGGTCGGGTGTTCGATCCCTGCATTGGCCGAGTAGGCGAAAGTGCCGCTACCTGGGCAAAATTTCCCTCATAGCACACTGTATGGCGTATGCCCGTCTTCATTAGCCCAGTATAGGAGCAGAACAGTAGGACGTTAAACCCCATTTCATTTCATTTCATGTTTTGAGTTAACTGGTCTGCATGTGGTTGGGTCTAAACATTAAGGTCGACTGCAGATTTGTTCAAAGGCCACAAGCTATAAACAGGGCTAGCGGTAAGGCTAGCGGTAACCCTACCCCTAACCCACAATCTCGCCGCGTGCCCTAACCTCTGAAATGGCCTCCCGGACAAATACGTCAATCGTACCCTTAATTTGACCTTAATGGCTGAAAAGTAGAAGTCAGTTGTTGTTCTGGCCATTTTGATTCTCATTAAACATCATTTTGAAGTTGTAATAAAACCCACTCGTTGTTCTGTTCGCGTCAAGCATTCTCGTCCAAAAGTCTATTTTGCCTTTTATGCGAAAAGACAAAAATGTGACTTAGATCGTTCTTCTTCTGGGCTCTTCATATCTTGTCAGCATCTTAGACAATTCCCACAGACATGTTTACTGGCCTCTTGAGAAATGCATTTTCGTTTATTTATTTTTTTATAAAAATCTAACAATTAATAATATGATATTCGCCTACAATATAATTCATTACTGTCAGAGTTATGCCCCTTGATCAATAGAATTTACTAGATAACTACTGTAAATATATTCGCCTACAACAAAATTTATTAGATAACTACTGTAAACAATTACCACAAACAATTACACAAGACAAGCACACGGGTTGGTTAAGACGCTGGCTCGCTAGCCTGGAGGTCGGGTGTTCGATCCCTGCATTGGCCGAGAAAGTTCATCAGGATTTTCCGACGTGGTTTCCCCTTGTCAGTGGTGCAGAACGGAGGGCCTGGCAAGGACAACTGTCTAGTCCTTCGGATGAGACGAAAAACCGAGGTCCCGTGTATATATTGGAATGCACGTAAAAGATCCCCTGGCAGTTGGAATTCGATATAAGAGTAGGCGATAGTGCCGCTGCCCGGTGCAAAATTTCCCTCATAGCGCACTGTATGGCGTATGCCCGTCTTCATTAGCCCAGTATAGGAGCAGAACAGTGGGACGTTAAACCCCATTTCATTTCACACGGGCAGTTACACAATATACCCAGACAATTATACAAGACAAACTTATGGACAGGACACAATATACCAAACAATTTTACCAAGACAAACTTGTGGACAGGACACAATACACCCAACAATTACACAAGACAAACTTGTGGACAGTTACACAATATACCCAGATAATTACACAAGACAAACCTGTGGACAGTTACACAATATACAGATACCCCAGACAATTACACAAGACAAACATACGGACAGTTACACAAGACAAACACATGAACAGTTACACAAGACAAACACATGGACAGCTACACATGGACAGCTACACAAAACAAACACACGGACAGTTACACAAGACAGACACACGGACAGTTACACAAGACAAACACAGGTTGAAATAAAATTGAACCATGTGTGTGTGTGTCTCTCCCTCTCTCTCTCTCTCTCTCTCTCTCTCTCTAATTTACATTAATATTGATGGCAGAAATTATAGTCATAAAATAGGTAAAATAGTATCAAATTGATGATTGTTTGTGTTAATTAATACATTTATTTTGCTGTACATGTGAAACAACTGAATTTATCATGAAATTAATAATCAAAACATAGTTGAACTACGTGTAATATGTCATATAATTTCAGGGGGCGTGTTCAGTAAACTGTCGGATCAGCTCACTACGGCTAATTTACTTATTAACACTATGTCACTTCAGTTAATCAAATGAGGCATGGGTATATTAGTGGATTTGGGTAAATAAACATCATTGAGGCGAAATTGATAACGCACTTTCGGGGAGTCACGAATCTCGACAGATTTACAGCCCTCTCAATTATTTACACGCTGATATTTTGTTTTTGTTTACGGATCTTTTAAAAAAACAAACGTGATTTGACATGACCTGAAATAGAATTAATCTCTTAAGCCATTTCATGCTTTATAGATCACCCCAAAGATAAACTGGTTCTTGGTGGTGGAACGAAGAAAGCGTCTGTAATGCCCCCGTCAGACCTGGGTGTCGTCCTTACTGTGCTGCTACAGCGACAGAAAATAGTCCCAGAGCGCGTCAACATCGCCATATGCGTGGTAAAAGCGTGTTGTAAACGCCAAATATCGTGCTATTGTCTCCATGGTCGCCAGTGATCGCCGAGTCACGGCGTTTGTTTTGAGCATGTTCAAAGCAAACGCAAAGGTTATGCGATCTGGCCTGGAAAGCTGTAAGAACTCGACTGTTTTCAAGTTTATAATTTTTTGGAACATTTTCTCGTGTTGTGTCCACGTTTGCCGGCGACCTTGTGTATTTTCTGGTCGCCATGCGGTCGCAGCAGTGCAGTAAATGAAATGAAATGAAATGGAGTTTAACGTCCTACTTTTTTGCTCCTAACCTGGGCTAATGAAGACGGGCATACGCCATACACTGTGCTATGAGGGAAATTTTGCCCGGACAGCGGCACTACGGCCTACTCGTATATCGAATTCCAACTGCCAAGGGATCTTTTACGTGCACGCCAATGTGTACACGGGATCTCGGTTTTTCGTCCCATCCGAACGACTAGACAGCTTTCCTTGTCAGCCCCTCCGTCCTGCATCACTGACAAGGGAGACCCACGCCGGAAAATCTGGATGAACTTTCTCGGCCAATGCAGGGATCGAACATCCGACCTCCAGGCTAGCGAGTTAGCGTCTTACCCACTTAGCCACGTGATCCCCTAGCAGTGCAGTAAGGACGCCACCCTGGTCTGACTGGGGCATAAAGGGCGTACGGTTCTATTTTATCGAACCTTAAGTTGAAAATAGGCCTAAAAGCACTATTTAAAGTATTTATGAATATATCTAAAGTAATTCATCTTCAAATTACGTCAAAAGTCACAATTAAACCTCAGTGTTTATATACCTGTTAAGTCCATTTTATACATTTTTGTTAGTATTTTGTCGCTTGTGAATCAGTCAATACAAATTACTTCTGCATTGTTTTATATAGGATATGTTTTCTTTGTTCAATACAAATGGCGTCTAAAACAATTCCATAATTCGTTTTTTTTTATTTCCAATTTAGGGGATTGGATGGCCAAATGGTTGGTACGTACGCGCTGTATCATAAGGTCTGTCATTGAGTCAACTGGCGTGGTTTCGATTCCTCGGTTGTACGACAATGAGTAGGGTCGCCTGTCCAAACTGGTGGGTTATTCTCGTGTTCTCCGGTTTCATCCCACTGCTAAAGACCCCTACGCGCAAGCGAATTATTGAAATAAAATTGAACGATGTGTTAGTTCCGAAATGACCTTGTTTGTGTCGAGTGGGCGTTAAACCCCAACTCTCTCTCTCTCTCTCTCTCTCTCTCTCTCCATATTTTATGGAAAATATTAAGCTAGAGACTTAGAGAACTCGTCTCCCGATCATGTCCCAGGCATGCTCTATAGAGGAAAGGTCAGGACTCATGGCTGACCAAGGCATATGGACAATATGGTGACGCTGGAGGGAGGAAGTCATTCACGACACGAGTGCGGTGGGCACGGGCATTTTCATCTTGAAAGATGTAACGTCGACCTGCACGTTGAGCAAAGGGCAGAACTATCGGTGCCAGGATGCAGCTCAGTGGTGCTGTTGGGGCGATAAGTTCTTCATCTGTGAACACACTCTCAAAGCATGTCAAGTGTCCATGACTATTTATCATATCACAGCCTGCATAGGTATTTGCATTTCAATATCCCCTACTTTTTTTTTGAAGAGTATATATACTTATATTTAGTATATATTTTATATAGTATTTATTATAAGAAGAAAAATATTATTAATAATGGTGGCTAAGTGGGTGGGCCGCTGGCTCGCTAGCCTGGAGATCGCGGGTTCGATCCCTGCATTGGCCAAGAAAGTTCATCGGGATTTTCCTATGTGTTTTCCCCTTGTCAGTGGTGCAGGAAGGAGGATCATAGTGCCGCTGCTCGGGCAAAATTTCCCTCATAGGACACTGTATGGTGTATGCCCGTTTTCATTAGCCCAGTCGGATCAGAACAGTAGGACGTTAAACACCATTTCATTTCATTCATTTTTATTATTAATAAGAAGAATACAGAATTAACTTTATGTAAAATTTTGACCTCATTTTATCTGGTTTTATGGTTCTGTTATTTTAAAATTTCATTTTTCCTAGTTTGTCCACAGTTTTATAATTCCTTACAATAGTATATAATATATTATTAGTAGTATTTATTATAAGAACGAAAATATTATTGATAAAGATAAAATAATCAACTTTATATAAAACATTGACCGCATTTTATCTGATTTTATCTGTTAATCTTTTGCTATAATGTGTCCACAGTTTTACATAAGAACGAAAATATTTGTATAAGAAGAGAGAGAGAGAGAGAGAGAAAGAGAGAGATGGGGTTTAACGTCCACTCGACACAAACTAGGTCATTTCGGGACTAACATATGGTCAATTTTATTTACATAATTCGCTTGCGCGTAGGGGTCTTTAGCAGTGGGAGGAAACCGGAGGACCCGGAGAAAACTCACGAGGTTGGACAGGCGACCCTACACCTTGCCACGTACAACCGGGGATTCGAAACCACGCCAGTCGACTCAATGACAGACTTTATGATACAGCGCGCGCACGCTAACCATTTGTATAAGGAGATAAAAGAATTAAAGATACATAATGTAAGATTTAGATGAAGAGCAACCTTCCACAACAACCGATCAGATCTTCATGTAGTGTAGGCCATCGAAAGTATAAAAATATGAAACGAAATATAGATCTGTATTTTAATTGGATTGCTGATTATAAAGTGCTAAAATGATCCGTCAAAAATTTAATTGACAACAAATAACAATATTTTCGTCAATGTAAAGATACATTATGTAAGATTTAGACAGAAAGCTAACCATTCTTGCTATAAAAACTCAAAAATACATAATGTAAAATAATGAAAATATTGAAAATTTCATTCACATTACTTCATTCTGAGCCAAGTTATCACTGTTTGTAGTTTTGTCAAGATATGTGCATTGTGGTAATCAGGGCACTGGTACCGGTATATTCGAGACTTAGCCACGCTTTCCCATTTTTAAATTAATTTTTTTTAAATGGCGAACCGTTCTAATCTAATTAAAATCTCTAGTATCCGATGCCATCGAGAGGCGATTAAGGTCTTTTCATGTTAATAAATGTCTCTTTATGTTAATAAATGTCTTTTCATGTTAATAAATGTCTTTTCATGTCTTTTCATGTTAATAAATGTCTTTTCATGTTAATAAATGTCTAATTCATAATTTATATAACTTTTCAGGCGTAATGAAAGACATGCAATGGGCAGATTTAGCTCTTGAATAATAAATGTTTAACTTGTGTAAAATATTGACAGCATTTTATCTGTTTTTATGGTTCTGTTATCTTTGAAATTTCAATTTTTCTAGTTTGTCCACAGTTTTATAATTCTTTAACATATAATATAATATTTAAAACACTTATGGATATACTACTTCTGAATTTATGAACATGCTTCTTATAGATTTCACAAATTAAAAACACTTATATGGATATATTACTGTTCACACCAATGTGTACACGGGATCTAGGGTTTTTTTGTCCAATCCGAACGACTATACGTTGTCCTTTGCCAGGCCCTCTGTCCTGCACCACTGAACATGGGGAAACACGCCGGAAAATTCCTTATGAACTTACATGGTCAACGCAAGGATCGAAGACGGGACTTCCAGATAAGCGAGCCACCATGACCCAAGAATATAAAAGTAGGCCATAGCGCCGCTGTCCGGGCATACTGCCCATCTTCATTGGGTCAATCGGGGCCGAACAGTAGGACGTTAAACCCCATTTCATTTCAGTATAAAGAAGATAAAGAAGGCGATTAGTTATGTATCACCCAAAATAGCTTTACCAATTTGGGGGTTGGATGGCGAACAGTAGGACGTTAAACCCCATTTCATTTCATTTCATTTGGGTTAGATGGCCGAATGGTTAGCGCATGCGCGTTGTATCATAAGGTCTGTCATTGAGTCAATGACGTGGTTTCGATTCCCCGGTTGTACGTGAGAATGAGTAGGATCGCCTGTCCAACCTTGTGGTTTTTCTTCCGGTCCTCTGGTTTCCCCCCACTGCTAAAGACCCCTACACACAAGCAAATTGTTGAAATAAAATTGAACCATGTGTTAGTCCCGAAATGACCTGGTTTGTGCCGAGTGGGCGTTAAACCCCCATTTCTCTCTCTCAAATTCTTAAACAATTATTTATGTATTGTTAACTACGTGTATTTATCATTTTTAATTAACCTGATGTTTCTTGTTACATGTATTTCTAAATACAGTGCACGCGTGGAAATGCATTTTCTATTATCCACAATCACCGGGCTAGTATGTTGGGGTGTTCACCTATATGAACCCCTACTTGTCCCCAAACAAATGATCACCGACTAGGGCCAAAAACTAAGGCCCATTGCAGATTTCGCCATAGGTCACAAGATACCTCGGGTTGGGTTAGTTTTAGTGTTAGGGCTAGCTGTAGGGATAACCCACAATCTCGTCAACAATCACGTGACCTAGTCTATTTACTTAAACCTCATGACCTATGACGAAATCTGCAATGATCACCAGAACAAATAACAACAACAACAATAATAATAGTGCACTTTTAACGCGCTAAACTCCATGCAGTATATGTTCATAGCGCCACAAAAAGTTGAATGACTTTATGG
Source organism: Patella vulgata (assembly GCF_932274485.2). Classification (NCBI taxonomy): domain Eukaryota; kingdom Metazoa; phylum Mollusca; class Gastropoda; family Patellidae; genus Patella; species Patella vulgata. Next base: position 84,810,342 of record NC_065879.2, read on the forward strand.
TTTATATGCTATAGGGGTTGATCAGTATATTCATAGGTCCCAGTGCGGAATAATCGGTTATGGCCTATAAAAACAATGTCGACGTTCTGGGAGGACGCCGATTGTACTTAATAAGATATGACCATTTAACCATCTATAAATAATACACTGAAAAATGGTTCGGAGTGTCGTCCATGACATCCAGACACTTTTGAGCAAAAAATAGGTTACGTGCCCTTGTTTTGAAATTAGTCTCACTTAACCAGTCTACCGACCATTCTCCGTCTGATTGACAGGCCGGGATAATCAAGACTACTTTTTTACGAAACATGACAGAAAGCTAGAACAAGAAATTGAATTTACAAATAACGCCCGTTGGGCGACACAACAATTGTTTTAAGAACCTTGTAAAAGTAAAATGAAACTACTGCTAGTATCATTTTCCTGCCCAACCCGAGTTATTCAGAGATATTATTTCTACTAAACCAAATAATGTCACTCCTAACGGTTTAGTTAATGATAAAGCAATTTAAAAAATAAAACGAGCGTAATTTCTAAAGCTGCAGTAATAACCAAAAAGCTAAATATTACTGCTATTCAGAATCGTCAACAATAGATTTTTTACGTCTGTAATAGTTATTACAAGTGTTGAGAATTTCACGTGCTGTGGCTATTTATAGACACAAAGTGTCACACAAAGAGCCCGAGACTCGTCTGTGATTCAAATAGAGTTACTTCACTGAAGCGTACACATTGAACGTGTCGAGTACAACTTTTAGTAGGGAAAAGTTTCGGCCACGGGGCACCCTAACGTTGGAGTGACCTGTGTCGTGACTCGATTATCCTGGACAGAATAAACAAACCTGTTTTGTTGAATGGAAAGGGGATTTGTCAATTAGTACACCACTGACTGACTTACATAAATAAAATTAAAGGTCTACGTCAGAAAAAATTTGAAGTGTGTAAATTGTTTGTATTATATTATACCAATTTTCAGCTTGTTCATTTTAGCATGGGTCTTATTCTAGCGGATTTTAAGGTCCAAGGGTTAAGATAGAAGGCGTTTGAATTTCTTACGGCACCTTATTATAAGTATTGTGATTGGTAGACTTAGTAATGTGGTCATGCGTACGTAACTAACGTACGAAAATTAATTGGTGGCTAGCTTTTGTTTCGCACGTATACAGTGAATGGCCATTTTGCTCAGTAATCCCAGCCAGAATTTGGCTATTTTCTAAATTTGCGTAAAAGTTTAAAATATTTGTTTTAGAACTGAAACACATTAACTATTAGTCAATCTCAACGCTAAAAACATCAACAGAATTGATTGTGTATATCTGAAATAGACCCGACCGACGCACAAAATAGTGCAATATGGCGGCCTCTATGAACAACCCTCGCAGACGCTGTCATTGAAGACAACGTCAATTCTATGAGTTGTAGATGTTATTTTTGTGAAAAATCATTGGAGAGAACATGTTGGGACTGTACGAATTATATAGTCTTTATGGGTGCAACGGACACAATGCTGAAGATAAACCTATTGTTTACAATGTTGACCTCTTGACCCATTGACGCCAATGTCATGATCTGTGATGTGTAGATCACGTGATATGGATATCATGGCTACTGACTGTGTCTGAGATACTTCTCCGCAGGTAGCGTGTCTCAGATGTTCAGAATGGTGGTCATGTGGCCAATGTGTCCTCGATCAAATGAGTCACACGTGGCTGACATTCACATAGTATTTTCCCACACACTTTACATAATATGAATTGAAATATGGGGTCTAATATCCTAATGGCCGAGAAAGTTCATCGGAATTTTCCGGCGTGGTTTCCCCTTGTAACAGAGGCAAGACGCAGAGCCCAACGATGAAAGGTATCTAGTCGTTTGGATGGGACGAAAACCCGAGGTCCCGTGTACACAATGGCGTGCACCTTAACGATCCCTTGGCAGTTGGAATTCGATATAAGGGTAGGGTAAAAATTTCCCTCATAGCACACTGTAAGGCGTATGCCCGTCTTCATTAGTCCGGGGGTGGGGTGGGTGGGTGTTGGTATATGGTTAGCACGTGCGTGCTGTATCATAATTGGCCTGTCATTGAGTCAACTTTCAACTGGCGTTGGTTTCTAATCCCCGGTTGCAGGTGACAAGGAATAGGGTCGCGTGTCCAACCTCGTGGGTTTTCTCCAGGTCCTCTGGTTTCCTCCCACTGCTAAAGGACCCTACGCGCAAGCGAATTATTGAAATAAAATTAAACCTAGTCTGTGTTGAGTGGACGTTAAACCCCATTTCTCTCTCGCTCTCTTCATTAGCCCATATCATTATGTTTCAATATTTCATCTTAAGACATTGTATGCATTTCATTTTGTAATGTTTATTTTTTTCATAAAAATAATCTATGATATTTATTATTTTGGTTTTTCATATGATTTAGCCTGTCTTATATCTCACAATATATTTGGTACAATACAGCCCGGTTGAAGCTGACGTGCCATTCCATTCATTTATTAATCGGGGATCACGTGGCTAAGTGGGTAAGACGCTAGCTCGCTAGCCTGGAGGTCGGGTGTTCGGTCCCTGCATTGGCCGAGAAAGTTCATTCAGATTTTCCGGCGTGGTTCTCCCTTGTCAGTGATGCAGGACGGAGGGGCGGACAAGGAAAGCTGTCGGATGGGACGAAAAACCGAGGCCCCGTGTACACATTGGCGTGCACGTAAAAGATCCCTTGGCAGTTAGAATTCGATATAAGAGTAGGCCATAGTGCCGCTGTCCGGGCAAAATTTCCCTCATAGCACACTGTATGGCGTATGCCCGTCTTCATTAGCCCAGGTTAGGAGCAGAACAGTAGGACGTTAAAGTCCATTTCATTTCATTTATTAATCTTTAGCCATACATAAATGGGAAAATTGTTTACCACCCACAAAATATGCAAATGCCCTTGGGGATATATTTGTTTTTACTTCACACCTAGATCTGGGATTTTCTTTTCCGCTCGAACCTATAAATTTAATCTAAATATCTACTATTATTAGTATTGGAAATTTAATCTAAATGACTAAACTTTATTTATTGTTGAATACGATAAGTTTAGGAAATCATCCTTGACTAATGCCAATTACGTCAAATCCGAGCAGTCAGGCTATAAAAGGACTCTTGCCAGTTTTTAAATCAGTCAGACCTATCTTAAAACTTCTACAGCCAAAATGAATTGGCTAACGTTTTCGTTTCTATCAGCCACACTAGTCTGTTTAGGACAGACATCGGACATTGACGATAGAGGTAGTATTCATTTAAAATATTACTAAATGATTTTTTTTTCTTAAATTCATAATTGTGAATAATAAGATGAAGATTGATTTATACTGTTTGTTGATTGCAAACAAAATATTCACTCATTATTTTAAAAAAATATTTATTCATTATTTTAAAAAAATATTTATTCATTATTTTAAAAAAATATTTATTCATTATTTTAAAAAAATATTTATTCATTATTTTTAAAAAAAAATATTCATTCATTATGTGTAGGATAAAGCACGAGACCGAGGTTATGCTGGGGAAAGAAAGACTGAAGAAAATAACCCGAGAAAAAGAAAAACCGAGGCCGGCAGGATGAGGTTTTTCTATCGAGGTTTTTTTCTGAAGTCTTTCTTCTCCAGCATAACCGAAGTCGAGGACTTATAAACCGTCTATGTTTACATGTACGCAAGATGAAAATATCCAAGAATTCCCACTTTCAGACCGCAAGTTATTCCGGGCATAGAATATACCCCAAAGATCAAAGAGATTTACTGTTACAGGTTTATAATTTTAAAAAAAATATATCTATTCATTTTTTTAAAAAAATATTCATTGATTATTTTAAAAAATAAATATCTATTCATTATTTTAAAAGAAATATATCTATTCATTATTTTGAAAAGTGTTTATTCATTATTTAAAATATATATATATTCGTTATTTTAAAAAATATTTATTCTTCATTTTAAAAAATATTTATTCATTCATTATTTTAAAAAATATTCATTCATTCTTTTAAAAAAAAAAAAAATTATATTTCGCATTTCTGAATATTTATAAAGGATAAAGCACATAATTAAATAATTATTTATAATTCAGAACTTCTGAAAAATAAGCTGAAATAATTGATATTATAATAGAAATTAAAACTAAACTATTTGTTGATTATTCTAATATTGAACCGTCTTCATTAGCCCAGTCGGAGCAAGGTATTATCTGTTGATGCTTTCCAATATAGAGTCAAAATTTACAAGGACAGCTGCCTAGTCGTTCGGATGGCCCGAAAAACCAAGGTTCCGTGTATACATTGGCATGCACGTAAAAGATACCTTGACAGGTGGAATTCGATATACGAGTAGGCCATATTGCCGCTTCCCTCGCAAAATTTCCCCATAGCACACTGTAATTAAGTAAGTAAGTAATTTTTTATTGCTGAAAGTTACATAACTTATAGCAAATACAATGAATAAATAAATAAATATGTATTGTAAAGGTGTTCATGATACAAAACAAGTTAGAAAAGTATGTACAATTCTAGGGAAGAGTAGCTTCTAGAATAGACTGACGTTTAATAAATGATAAATGTATATATTTGGCTAATGAGTTTAAAATAACTGGTGATGTGGAGGACATAATATCTATAATTTTTTGGAGTAAAGGATGATTTCTATAATATAAAGGAGAGAGAGAGAGAAATGGTGTTTAACGTCCACTCGACACAAACTAGGTCATTTCGGGACTAACATATGGTTTAATTTTATTTCAATAATTCGCTTGCGCGTAGGGTCTTTAGCAGTGGGGGGAAACCGGAGGACCCGGAGAAAACCCACGAGGTTGGACAGGCGAACCTACTCCTTGTCACGTTATAATATACAGGAATAATATAATATAAAGGAATAAAAAATGATATTCATCTTCATTGTCATTTAAATTGCATATTAATTACAAATTCTATCATCTCTGGTAATTCTTTCGTATGTTCTTGTTTCGTTTAGCAAGTTATGTGATACCCATCTAAATTTGGATAGAGATACACAGTAATTATGATTTAAGATATTTGATAAAATATTCTTTTTTGTGATAAGGCAATGGTGAAAAGGTTATGATAATTAAGTTTTGAATATTTCGACCGATCTGCATTCCATTCCTGTAAATACTAATTGTTTATTCTAAGTTTAAAGGAGCTAAATCGCTAATATTTGGGACCTAGAAATTGACCCAAGTGGGTCGCAACGCATATAATAATGTAAGCTGATTGTATATAAACTGATTTACATTCAATTGTTTCCGTTTTGACTCTTAATTTCAAATCAGTTATGTCCAGCGAAATAAGGCATGTGTCTCAACCCTATAGAAATTTCTAGCGTCTGGTTATTCCAGTCTATTGAACAGGCTCTCCAGTTGAATATGTCTAGCCTCGTTCTTTCTGGTCACTTGTTGCAAATGACGCTAAAACGCACGATGGTACACGATTCGCGTATCAATGGTAAAATGTTTATTTTTTGTCTTAAATATTGGATATCAGAAGCCTGCCTTTTCCTGGTAAGATCACAACATCAATGTTGATTTAAATTGACAAATAATTCGTATTTTCAACGTGTAAGACTTTGGATGATATTGAGTTAGAGACTTAGCTACTTTAAGTTCATCATATACAGGTAAAACATCATATTGATCATCGAAAACTGAGGCGAATCCAAAAGATTCCTATTAACATTTTATATTATATGGCGTATGCTCGTCTTCATTAGCCCAGTCGGAACAGAACAGCAGGACGTTAAACCCCATTTCATTTCATTTCAGTCTTTCTAATTCATTTTCTTTATTCTATTGCACAGCTTCTATGAAAATCAGCCTTTTGTCAACCTCGCAGCATGATTACAACAGAGCTAAAAGAGATCTTGGACACATGCCGGAGAATATGGCCTTCCAGGTTGACTCCCCAGTGGACGCACATGTTTTACGTCTTACCCGAAGTGCTGGACTGACGACGTACGTCGTAGAAAATGGAAAGACTGTTGAAGTAGCCAACGATGTTAAGGTAATTTAGACCAAGTTATTTTGATAGTTGTAATTGGAGAGAGAGAGAGAGAGAGAGAGAGAGAGAGAGAGAGAGAGAGAGAGAAATGGGGTTAAACGTCCACTCGACACAAACTAGGTCATTTCGGGACTAACATATGGTTTAATTTTATTTAAATAATTCGCTTGCGCGTAGGGGTCTTTAGCAGTGGGAGGAAACCGGAGGACCCGGAGAAAACCCACGAGGTTGGACAGGCGACCCTACTCCTTGTCACGTACAACCGGGGAATCAAAACCACACCAGTTGACTCAATGACAGACTTTATGATACAGCGCGCACACGCTAACCATTCAGCCATCCACCCCCACTAGTTGTAATCGACGCCATGGAGTAGGTATACATGGAACTAACCCCATGGTTATAGGTTCCCAGATAAATCTAGTTGGTGCGTTAGCCTATTTAAATCTAGTTGTCGAAGGTTGAAACACCTGGTGGTTTAAGGTTAGGTTGCAGCTCTGTTACCGCAGATAAATCGAAGGTTGTGGATCTGTTAGTCCAGATAAATCAATGGTTGCATCTCTGTTACCCCAGATAAATCGAAGGTTACAGCTCCGTTAGCCCAGATAAGCCTAGTTGTCGAAGGTTGTAAGTTGTTCTTTGCGCCAGATAAATCTGGTTGTTGAGGATTTTATGTTCGTTACCAAGATAAATCGAAGGTTGCCACTCTGTTACCCGAGATAAATCGAAGGTTGCAGCTCTGGTACCCCAGATAAGCCTAATTCTCGAAGTTTTCAAGTTGTTCTTTGTGCCAGATATACCTGGTTGTTGACGCTTGCAGCTCTGTTACCACAGATAAATCGAAGGTTGCATCTCTGTTACCCTAGATAAATCGAAGGTTACAGCTCCGTTAGCCCAGATAAGCCTAGTTGTCGAAGGTTGTAAGTTGTTCTTTGCGCCAGATAAATCTGGTTGTTGAGGATTTTATGTTCGTTACCAAGATAAATCGAAGGTTGCCATTCTGTTACCCGAGATAAATCGAAGGTTGCAGCTCTGGTACCCCAGATAAGCCTAATTCTCGAAGTTTTCAAGTTGTTCTTTGTGCCAGATATACCTGGTTGTTGACGCTTGCAGCTCTGTTACCACAGATAAATCGAAGGTTGCATCTCTGTTACCCTAGATAAATCGAAGGTTACAGCTCCGTTAGCCCAGATAAGCCTAGTTGTCGAAGGTTGTAAGTTGTTCTTTGCGCCAGATAAATCTGGTTGTTGAGGGTTTTATGTTCGTTACCCAGATAAATCGAAGGTTGCCACTCTGTTAGCCCAGATAAGCCTAGTTGTCGAAGGTTGTAAGTTGCTCTTTGCGCCAGATAAATATTGTTGTTGAGGGTTTTGTGTTCGTTACCCAGATAAATCGAAGGTTGCCACTCTGTTACCCCAGATAAATCGAAGGTTGTAGCTCTGGTATCCCAGATAAGCCTAGTTGTCGAAGTTTTCAAGTTGTTCTTTGTGCCAGATACACCTGGTTGTTGACGGTTGCAGCTCTGTTACTCCAGATAAATTAATGGTTGTATCTCTGTGTTACCCCAGATAAATCGAAGGTTACAGCTCCGTTAGCCCAGATAAGCCTATTTCTCGAAATTTTTAAGATGTTCTTTGTGCCAGATACACCTGGTTGTCGACGTTTGCAGCTCTGTTACCCCAGATAAATCGAAGGTTGCGATTTCTTTGTCCTAGATAAAACTCTAGATGTCATGGGTGGCTGGTTCATTACGCCACTTGAATCTGGCTGTCTAGTTATATAGATATATTTTCTCCAGTTCATATTGGATGCAACCATTGCAAATTTTATGAGTGAGATATAATAAACATTTGTTTCGTTTTGATTTTTATAAGTTTTCTGTGGGTGGACTTACTGTTGTCGTCTAGTACACATCTATTGCGTTGGGTTTACAGATAATTCACGGATGCTTTATTTTGATCTATGTTTGTAATTTAGAGTTTGAAGGGGGCCACAGTGGCTCAGTTAGTATGATATTTGCTCCAGATTTCAATCCCGAGAAAGTTCATCGGGATTTTCCGGTGTGGTCCTCACTTGTCACTGGTGGAGGATGGAGAGTCTGTCAAGGAACATCGAATAGTCATTCGGATGAGACGATAAACCGAGGCCCCGTGTACATATTGGTGTGCACGTAAAAGAACCCTAAGTGTAGGCCGTAGCAAAAATGTCCATCATAGCACACCGTATGGCGTAAGCCCATCTTCATTATCTCAGCCGGGGCAGAACAATAGTGCAGGACGACTGTCTAGTCGTTCGAATGGAACGAAAATCGGAGGTCCCGTGTACACATTGGCGTACACGTAATAGATCCTTTGCAATTGGAATTCGGTATGAATAGGTCATAGTGTTGCTGCCCGAGCAAAATTTCCTCATAGCACACTGCATGGCATATGTCTATGTTAATTAGCCAAGTCGAAGCAAAGCATAAGGACGTTAAACCCCATATCATTTCACTTTAAAGTTTGTACAAAAGTTTTGCTGCTAGATGAATAAACAATATTTGATTTTATTTTTAAAAGTTATCTTTTGGATTGAACTGTTGCTGTTATATTACAAATCTGATTAGCTAGATGCATAAGCAATTACCCATGCTTTGTTTTTATATTGAAACGTTTTATTTTGTTTTTAATTTAGAATTCAGCTGTATACGTTGATAGGAGTCGACGAGCTGTTGTTATGGTTGATAGAAGTGCTCCGGGAACCGATAAATACACTCTTGTAAGTATATTTACCGTTTTTGTTATAGAAGAAACCAATAACACACGATGAGCCCCGGGGAAGAACGATCTAAGTCACTTTTTTAAGGAACCCCAATTAATGGCGCCATCTGCTAGCAAATTGTATAAGCTTTCTGTGGAACAATCGATTTCAGGTAAAAACGACCGGAGTTACATCGAACCAAGGCCCTTCTGAAATGACCTACCGGACAAATACGCCCATCGTACCCTTTATTTGACCTTAATTTGGCTGAAAAGTGGAAGTCAGTTGGTGTACTGGTAATTATGATTCGTATTAAACATCATTTTGAAGTTGTAATTAAACCCACTCGTTGTTCTGTTCGCGTCAAGCATTCTCGTCTAAAAGTCTGTTTTGCCTTTTATTCGAAAAGACAAAAATGTGACTTAGATCGTTCTTCTTCTGGCCCCCGAGTTCACAAAACATTCTCAGACTTAAGTTAAGAATTTACTCAAAATTGTTCTCATTATATTAACTAATCTATAGCCCTTTATAAAACTTGTGTTGTTTCAATGTATCAAATACATCAATAAGAAACTATGTGCAAAGTTCTGTGTTTCTGGAACCAAGATATTTCTCATAAGCAGTGATTGAAAGTTGAGTAAATTCTCAACTTAAGTCTGAGAATGCTTTGTGAACTTGGGGCCTGGGCTCTTGACATACTTTAATGGGAGCATGTTCCTTTCTGCACACAGAGATCCATCTACTTCATTCTTCCGGAATAGATCTCTGCCCTAAATGGCCGCCATATACAAAAATTAGTATGCTGTTTTGTAATGCGTTTCTTCTCCGATTCACACCTGTCTTACACATAAAGAATAAAAATAAATTTTATTAATTGAAAGCAGAATAAATACTGAACAAAAGTCTGAACGTGTGCTTAGTGTTTGGGATGGCCTAGTGGTCTAGAGTGTCACGCTTCGACATCTAGCTGACTGGTCACCTCTGGCTTGCGGTTGTGATTTCGATCCCTGGCGTGAGCGTGTGTGGCTTGAGATAGGGGTGTCTTCTCAACCCCGTGGGTTTACTCCAGGTAGTCTGGTTTCCTTCCACAGGAAAGACCCTGTGCATAAAGTTTCCTGGACTGGACTAATGAAGACAGGCATACGTCATACAGTGTGCTATGAGGTAAATTTTGCCAGGACAGCGGCACTAGAGTCTAGTCTTATATCGAATTCCAATTGCCAAGGGGTATTTTACGTGGACGCATTGTGTACACGGAACCGAAGTTGCTTGTTCCATTCGATCGACTATGTGTTGGTCCTTGCCAGTTTCTCTGTCCTACATCCATGACAAGGACGAACCACACCAGAAAATATCGATGAACTTTCTCGACCAACACTTGGATCGAACACGGGACCTGTAGGTTAGCGAGATATTGTCTTATTCACCGAGTCACCGCGAGCCCCTTACGTTTTAATATAAAACTGAATGCTTTAAAGGTAAATCATGGAAGATTAGATTAAGAGCTGGCAATTCTCACTATAATAGTTAAAATCTAGATAATGTAAAAGGAATATGCTGAAAATTTCAGTCAAATTGCTCCACTCTGTACCCAGATATTGGCGTTTGATTTTAGGCCTAGCATCGATCATCAATACTAAAGTCGGTACGATAAAAAAAAAACATCGTCTCGGTTATCTATCTTCGGATTTAATCATCAATGAGCGTTGAGCAGCAGATTGGATTCAAATCCAGCGAAAATCCGACACATAAGATGACATCGAGATTTGATTATGGTCTTTTCGTGGCCTTTTCAGTTACAGTTACCAACGTACAATTTAAAACAACCTTTGGAGCAAAATCATTTTCATATCTGGCAGCTTCACATTGGAATAATCTGCCTAATCCTATCAATTTTCAAATCATCATTGAAGACTTATCTGTTCCAACGCTATGTTTAGAAATGTGCTTTGAATTGATGCTAGAATTGTGGAAAACTGAACTCTTTGCATGTGCTTTGAGCATACAGTCAGTGTGGAATAGCGCTATACAAAATGTTCACATTATTATTATTAATACATGTCTAATTAATAGTTTATATAATAGTTTATATTTTGCTCTTGCATAAGGTATATGGAAGACCAAACAGCTCTTTATTCAGTGTGCTTAGTCCTTTTTTCTTAATCCACAGTCCTTAATTCTTATTTCTTCATTTGTTGTTGTAGTTCTACATTTGTACACTAAAATTAATATTTGTATCTTAAAATCAAGATCTGTAAAATGTATTTTAATTGTATTTTAATTGTATTTTAATTGTATTTTAACATAAAGACAAATGAAGAAATAAGATTTAAGGACTAAGATTTAAAAACTACGAATTAAGAACACTGAATAAAGAGCTGTTTGGTCTTCCATAAATGTATGTTTAATGTTTTTGGGGGGATTCTTTTGGAACAGAGTGGCAGTATTCAGTTAGGTAATGTCGTGGTAGATATTGAACCCAGAAGCAAGAGAGATACATCATCGAATGGAACTAATAATGACGATGGTAACCACATGGTCATGGAAGTACACCCCATGAAATACGGCGACGATGTTGGTCAGTAGTTCGATTTTAAGCATAAACGGCCTAAAACTACAAACGGTCTACAAACAAAGGCTGGCAGAACATCCATTTTCTATTTCCGGGAAGGGAGGTTCAATCAAATGATGGTGAAATCATAATTATAATAAGTTTCTTTGATATTTCTTTGATATTTGTCATTGTTGTCCAAATTAAAAGGGGTGCGCTCTCTCTCTCTCCCTTCTCAAAGCTGGCCAATACACTGATCATCTTGTCTTTACAGCGGATAGCCATACAACCACACGTAAGCCCGATGAGTTCGAAGGAATTATTAGTGAGCAGAAATTCGCCTGTGTATCTGTTAACACTCGTCACTTCTGTCAGTTATATAGAAGGATAACTCGTGTTTCCTTCGCTTTCGTCACTTCCGTTTTTTGAAATCTATATTATGCATCTATCGTAGCAATGATCTCTACACACTACTGCATATATGTATTTTTAAAATGTAAGTTATTGTATATCGTTTAATCTCGTAGAATAAATAATGAAATTGTGACAAGAAACCTAAATGGCAATATTTATTCCACGTGAACTATAACTGTACAGAAATACAAGACATATAAACTAATATTGAAACAATTTGGCCTTTTGTTGTTATTTCTAGATGATGACAGAAAGAAACGAGCAGCTAATAAAATCAACGAGTTGTTAGGAGACGTACACAGAAGAGTCAAACGACAGACTGCATCATATACTGTAGAGGTCGCCTTGATCACTGATGTAGCCGATTACAATTAGTAAGTCAAGTATAAATTTACATGTATACATGGTAGTTCAGTCATGGACATACGTTTTAATATGGATGGCAGGGATTTGTGCTAAAGACTACATATGTAAAATAATATTATGGTCTTGATTAATTATTCTCCATTGCCAAGATATTAGCTATGGTATAAGTTTATTCTGAAAAGCAAATTAAATTGTTTATGAAATATTGTGACAATAACAGAACATGGGGTCTAAAGACATAGAATGGAGAAATATGATGGCTGAAACAATAGTGTTATCTTTCATATTATTGATTCTAAGTTCATAACCAAAAATATAGAAAGTATATGCTGGTTATTTTGATATTTTAACTGAGCTATAGATTAATTAGCATGTTGGTCATTTACATGTTTCTTTTTTATAAAACATATATCATATTTGTTGACAAAATTAGGTAACAAACCCTGTCGATATCCAGGTTGGGGTGCATGTCCATTCCATATTTGGTATTTAGCTATTATCAGTCTTTTACGTAAATACCACAGACAAAAGAATAGGCACCTATAAATAAGTTGGTGTGGGGGCTAGAATAGTCAGACACACATTGGGTTATTTAGACGACTATTTGACGATGTAGTGGTTTCCGGGGTCTAGCCACGCTGGTTAGACTTTTACAGGACTGGGGTTGGAGAGAAAGACGTGTTAATTTTAAATATTGTAATGTAGACTACTGTGTAACTGTTGTGACATAAAAAGTTTTAGCGAAAACACTATCGTTGTTCTTGATACTTATTTGATTTCGGTATGATGAGAAAAGACAACGGTGAAGTCCTTAATAAGAAAGATACAACAGTAGCCAGTCCAGAGCCAACCAACCTCTAGACGATCCAAAATATGTAGTAAGAAACGATGCATGGGTTATATGCCGTATTCGCAACGTCGGACAATCCTCGTCTGGGGTTGGTTCGCTGGGTAGGCCACGTACACTCTGTGTATACATGGTAGCTCATTCATAGACATATTCACACGGTCGGACAATCCTCGTCTTGGGTTGGATCGATGGGTAGGCCACGTACGCTCTGTGTATGGTAGTTCATTCATAGACATATTCACACGGTCGGACAATCCTCTTCTTGAGTTGGATCGATGGGTAGGCCACGTACACTCTGTGTATACATGGTAGTTCATTCATAGACATATTCACACGGTCGGACAATCCACGTACACACTGACAAGGAGGTCCCGGGTTGGATCTATGAGTAGACCACTCTGACCAAGATGTTCCTGGGTCTTTAGATTTTCGGACCCGGTTTTTCCTCGTCAGTGATGCTGGACGGAGGGGCTGGCCAGGAAAAGCGTCATGCGTCTGAGATGGTTCGAAAATCTGCGGCCCCAGGCATTAAAAATGAACTCATCTTCAGACATTCCTTATGTAGCTTTTAATTAAACCAAATGGACACTCAGTGAAGAAGAGATCATGGGTGCGCCTCTATCTTGCTTCTGTAATTTCATTTCGAAGAAAATCACAAAAACCAAAATCTATAATAGGCTAGTTAGACTTCGTCTAAATTCACGAATTCATCCCAAGTTTTTTAGCAATATATTTATGCACCCTGCTATGAAACACGCAACCTCATCATGCGAAATAGACGATCTCTGCAATTTCTATCGTATGTTGAATTATTTCAGCTATATGGCGAGAAACAGTAACAATGATGCCAATACAGTAGCGGAGATGACCTTAATTTATAGCTACTATGCAGAACAGGTAACCATTAATAGTTCATACTGTACCATTATTAATATTTAAATAACAAAATTAACAATGGTAACTACTAACATTTTTATAAATTATAAATAAATAAATATATTATTTTCTAAAGATTTATTATGACTTAATCAATCAAAATTGGTATTTTTCATTGATTGATAAACATACCTCTCAGATTTTGTTTTCTTATTATTTACGAAAGACGTTTATGCCTGTTTGCTTTATGCCATTTAATATTATGTTTCAGATGAAGATAAGATATGATAGTGTAAATGACCAGGATTCATCTATAGACATCAACATTGTTATATCAGGTTTTGTCATTCTAAAGGTAAGAGAATTACAATGTTTCCTGCACAAATAATAACGGCTGATAGCCGTTAACACTGCTTCGCACTGTCTTTCGTTTTTTTTAAAAAAATCTATCTTTGGTCAAAAAGGGAGCTCAGATCTCGGCCTTAGTTAGCATATAGGTTAACATTGCTTCAGTCATGAGTAAGGCACTAGCTCGCTAACTGGACAGTGTCTATTCGTTCGTATCGGACAAAAACCCGAGGTCCTGAGTACACATTTGCGGCACGTAAAACAACCCTTGGCAGCCGAAATTTGATATAAGAGTGACCATAGTGCCGCTGCCCGGGCAAAGCTTCCTGCATAGCGCACTGTATGGCGTATGTCTGCCTTCATTAGCCCATTTTATGCATACCCATAGGACCCAAAACCCCTGATGTGTCGTATTTACCTGTTTAAATTCAATCACGCTTTTATTGTGTTAAATGTCGATCGATCGAGAGAGAGAGAGAGAGAGACTTATATATGGTATGTTGTATTTTAGTATTCAGACGGTTGCTGATTCTACATTTTCCGAGCCTTTAAAATCCGGAACTAATCTTGACTCTTCAAGTTCTTTAGATGCTACTGAATTTTTCGCCTTTAATCCGCCTGGTGCTGTCGTACTGCCGCCTAGTGATCATTATATGTTCTTTACAGGGTAAGTAACTCTATATCATTTGACAGATAGTAGCTGTAAGTAAGTACACAGCATATCACTCGGAGAATATCTACTCCAATCTAAATTTGAACGAATTGATGATCACGATTTGTTCAATATAGTTTCGAATTTGAATGATACGAGGCACTGCTTTTGTCACTGAAGAGTTATCTTTTCTTTCTTTCAGATATGATTTAACAAGTGGTGGTTCAACCGGGAATATAGGTGAGTGTACTGTCTGTGTTCAATACCGGTGTTGGCCGAGAAAGTTCAGCGGGACTTTCCGATGCGCCCCCCCCCCCCCTTGTCAGTGGTGCAAGACAGAGGTACTGGCCAGGGAAAATGTCTAGTCGTTCGGATGGATGAAAACCTAGGTGCCGTGTATACATTGGTGTGCACGTAAAAAAAATACCTTGGTAGTTGGAATTTAATATAATAGTAGGTTGTAGCGGCACTGTCTGGGCAAAATTTCCCTCATAGCCCGTCTTCATTCAATCTGATTAAAACACAGATCCTATTTCGTTTCGTTTTTTATATATCAAAATTTCGTTTTACTTGTCTTTACTACACTAGGATCTGGAAGAGTTCTTATCATTGACGTGTTCTGGATGAACCGGTCTGTTACAGTGAGCACAGAGATCATTGCTACGGGACATGTGTAACAAGCACGTGAAGAAACGGGAAGTGACGTCAAATATGACAAACACGAGTTGTCCTTCTATATAACTGACTGAACTAACGATTTTTCTCGTGTCCCTTATCTAGTGACAGCCAATTCTATTTTTGAATTGTGAGATACCTTCTCACCGTCCCATATAACAACTTTTCAACTTCAACGGAATTATCAGTGAAATGAAATTCGATCGTTTGCCTATTGTCGCTCGTTACTTCAGTCAGTTATATAGAAGGACAACTCGTGTTTGTCATGTTTGGCGTCACTTCCCGTTTCTTCATGTGCTTGTTACACATCTCCCGTAGCAATAATCTCTGTGTTAAAATTATATTTGGAATGTATTTACCCAGTTCTATCACATATGTAATAATGACTGACGCCAATATTGTCCTTTAATATTTGGTGAATAGACCTAATGCTATTAATAAGTAAAGAGGGAAATGGCTGGCTGTGGTAAAGGGACTGCACTCTTAAATATACTCTACCCGGTTAAAATCCTGAGCAAGGTTCAAGAAATGAAATGAAATGAAATGGGGTTTAACGTCCTACTGTTCTGCTCCTAACCTGGGCTAATGAAGACGGGCATACGCCATACAGTGTGCAATGAGGGAAATTTTGCCCGGACAGCGGCACTACGGCCTACTCTTATATCGAATTCCAACTGCCAAGGGATCTTTTACGTGCACGCCAATGTGTACACGGGACCTCGGTTTTTCGTCCCATCCGAACGACTAGACAGCTTTCCTTGTCAGCCCCTCCGTCCTGCATCACTGACAAGGGAGAACCACGCCGGAACAAGAAGATTTTCATCAAGCTTGTTATAAAATATATCTGTTATTCTGAAAATAGTCGAACTACTTTTCATCAATCTTGTTATCGATCATAAATATACGTTTTAAAATATGTGTAAGCCTGAAAATGGTCAAACTACTTTTCATTCATTCATTCATTCATTCATTCATTCAATTTTATTAACAGGGCGAGCTAATCTGGGTTCACTGTGTGAAACACGTTCTAATAGAAATATTGCTACATCCATCGTAGAGAACTTCCATACTGGAGGTGTAGGCGCCACGATGGCTCACGAAATCGGTCACGGGTGAGTATTATCGGTCTAATTAAACATACATTATGCAAGATCTAAATCTGTCTATTGCAGGTCTTTCTTTAGGCCTGAAATGTTATCTAGTTTTATTAATTAGACATTAATTAACATATCCAGACCGTAATCAACTCTAGATGGCATTCCTAGCCTACGATCTTTAGTGGATTATGAGCCGATTTACTGCATAACTTTCCTTCACGATTTAACGTTTAAATGGATAATCGAAACTATGCTGTTTATCGTACTGACTTTAGTAAGGATGATCGAGGCTAGGCGGAAATTTTAAACGCTTAGTTCTCGGTTCATAGTGGATCAATTTAAATGAAATTTTCAGCAAATTGCCTTTACATTATCTAGTTCTTAACTATTATAGTCAGAACTACCAACTCGTTACCGAATCTCCCATAATGTATCTTTAATTTAGACATTGGTGCATAAAAGTTGGACGTTACACGCCAATTCATATCAATTCTAGTCAGGAATATCAGGTCATTTTAATATGGGTAATATTAACTTTAACATACATTATGCAAGAGGTAAATCTGCCTATTACAGGTCTTTCTTGGGGCCTGAAATGTTATAAAAACTATTAATTAGACATTTATTAACATGAAAAGACCACAATCAACTCTCGATGCCATCTTATGTGTCCGAGTTTCATTGGATTTGTATCCGATCTGCTGTTCAACGCTAATTGATGATTAACCGCAGAAGTTGATAACCGAGACTTTGTTAAAGGGACAATAACACTCTTGCTGGCTTGACAGCTCTAGTAAATAAATATTAGCCTTATTCTAAGTATTAGATGTTTAATTGTCCTACCTGTTGTGTAAATTATCCATTACATCCTATTTTACTTGTCCAGAGGGTTCGAAAATATTTTTAAATCCAAGTCACATTTGAAAAGGTTTACGTTAGGCTTTTCAAATCATTTAGTTGAATTTTTCCAATTTTTTAAATCAGGTGTGTTAAGATGAAATTTGTATCATCAATTAATTGGAATACTGTAAAATAGTACAATTTGTTGACCAGAATAAAGATTGGGACATATTATTCAGTTACAACAAGAGTGGTATTGAGCCTTTAACAATGACAATATTCGCATATATCGAACTGTAAGTTCCTAGATTATGGCCCCTAATTGTACGAAAAATTCGCGATTTAATCTTGTGAACCCGCGAGAGGTCACACTGTTTATCCGACTTTAAATATCGTTTGAATATATCATCGCTACATAAAGAGTTGACCACTCTTGCTATAAAAGGTCTGGAGCAGTAAGTCTGCGATATCACCTCGGTGGAAGCGGACGTAAAATACAACTAACTAACAACAAGTCTTAACCAGTGTGCCGCGAGGTCTTCCTGGGTGTGCCGCGAAATTTGGAACAGCACACTAAGAAAATTTCTCTCTAATAAAATAAAGAAGCCAGCTATTTGACTGATGAAATTCGAAATACTGCGATAAAGGAAGTTCATAGCCGTGTTTGACTTTATTTAGTCTGAGTCATTCTAGGTGTCTATTGACTAGCCTATATCTACGGTTGTATGCCGTCTATGTTTTCGCTTTGCAAAATTCAAATATTTTTCATATATATTTAACCAGGCGTGCCACTATTTTTTTCATTTGCTCCAACTTGAATTGGAGGGCCTGACAAGGACAGCTGTCTAGTCATTCGGATTAGACGAAAAACCGAGGTCCCGTGTACACATTGGCGTGCACGTAAAAGATCCCCTGACAGTTGGAATTCGATATAAGAGTGGACCGTAGTGCCGCTACCCGGGCAAAATTTCCCCTCATAGCACACTGTATGGCGTATGCATGTCTTCATTAGCCCAGTTCGGAGAAGAACAGTAGGGCGTTAAACCCCATTTCATTTTATTTCATTTTATTTCCAACTTGATTATGGGCTCGTCATTTTAATAAATGTTTAAATGATAAGATTATATAACATTTGAAGTCAAAATAAAGAACTACAATAAGCCGATTTGGATCTTACATACGATATATACTGAAAAGTTGTATGAAATACGGCTATTATTTATCACTGGGCGACGTTGTAATGGCTGACGTGTACAAGACCCCGCCCCCCCACCCACCTCCCCCACCTCCCCCACCTCCCCCGAAGAATCCCACGTGATCACTAATAGTAAGTGCAAAATAACCGCACTACACGAAAAAAACAAATCTACACGTTAAACCGGCGGACAAAACAGAGAATAGACATTGTACCAAATAAACAAATATCAAATCAAGTGAATGGATCCGGGGGCCAGCCGTAAGCGTCCACCGCGCTGTACATTCCCGGGCCTGTAGTGACACAGACTTCACTCAAATTTAAAAACAATCAGGAATACAAAAAAATACGTAACAGCTCCGTTCAGTGAGAGATGCGCATTAAATTATTCTTTGCTGGTTTCTCAAGATGGTACGTTTTTAAATGAATATGGAGTTTGAAAAGCATTTGATAGGTTTATAAATAACATACTTTAATTCAGGTTAGGCGGATAGATTATTAATAACTTACTTTAATTTCAGGTTAGGTGGATAAGTTATTAATAACTTACTTTAATTACAGGTTAGATGAGTAAGTTATTAATAACTTATTTTAATTTCAGGTTGAATGGATAGGTTATTAATAACTTACTTTAATTTCAGGTTAGCTGGATAGGTTATTAATAACTTACTCTAATTTCGGGTTAGATTCATTGGTTATTAATAGCTTACTTTAATTTGAGGATAAACGGATAAGTTGTCAATAACTTACTTTAATTTCAGGTTAAATGGATAGGTTATTTATAATTTGTTTTAATTTCAGGTTAGATGTATAATTTCAGTTTTAATGATTAGGTTATCAATAACTTACTTTAATTTACTTTAATTTCAGGTTCAGTGTTGATCATGACTCGGACGAGGGATGCGATAATGCTGATAATTTTGTAATGTCTGATTCACTCAGCTTCCCTGATTCAGTCGCTGTAGCAAATCGTCCCTGGACCTTTTCTTCCTGTTCTATAGCAGTTTTCAAGCTTTACTTTGCCACGTGAGTATAAGTTTCATATTCTCAAATAATGTGAAGCAAATATTTTGATTTCGGTTGCAAAGATTCTTAATTCGACTGCAAGTATGTTGAGTTCGGCTGCAAATGTTTGAAGGTAATTTATTTAATCTGATGCGAAGGACCACGACCGTCTCCTCGAATTATTTTCAATCAGAGCAGCGTCTTTTAAAATCATATCCGCTAAACCCAGCTAGACTGATCTGCTGATGGGGGGGGGGGGTAAAGTATAGTTGGAGCTATCCAGTTAAAACACAAGCTTAATAACAGAAACGAGAGAGAGAGAGAGAGCGCGCGAGAGAGAGAGAGAGAGAGAGAGAGAGAGAGAGAGAGAGGGGGGGCGGGGGTTAACGTCCATTCGACACAAACTAGGTCATTCGGGATTAACACAGGGATGGAGGACCCAGAGAAAAACCACGAATCTGGACATGCGACCCGACTCCTTCTCACGTACAAGCGGGGAATCGAAACCACAAAAGTTGACTCAAAGACAGACCTTATGATACAGCGCGCACGTGCTAACTCTTCGCCCCCCTCCCCCACACTGTTCCAACGTGGGATTAGTGTGGTTGAGTGGTCTATCGCGTCCCCTTTTGATCATTAGATCTGCCAATACATGTCAAGTGGTAGGATGCCTACCAATCCTCGGTTTGTCCCAAAATGACCTAGTTGGTTTTGAATTAAGGTTAATTAGAATATATGTTTGTTATTTAATAGCCTAGGATGTGTTGGTGACGACCGATACGGCGCTGCCAATACCTTGGTACCAACAACCGATGCTGGTCAGGAATATAAATCAGATGAACAGTGTCGAATGGTGTACGGGCCTGCTTCCTCTTTGTGTAGGGTGAGTAAATAAGGGTTCTCTTGACTACTATATTGTCTGTAGTGTCAGAGTGTGGGTCCAGTCTTTAGTGTCTGTCTGTGTGCGTGGGGTGGGGGTTGGGGAGTGACCGAATGGTTAGTACTTGCGCGCTGTATCATAAGGTCTGTCTTTCAGTGATTTCGATTCCCCGCTTGTACGTGAGAAGGAGTGGGGTTGCCCCTATCCAAACTCGTGGGTTTTCTCAGGCTCCTCCAGTTTCCTCCCACTGCTAAAGACCCCTACACGCAAGCGAATGAAATAAAATTAAATCATATGGTAGTCCCGAAATGACCTAGTTGGTGTCGAGTGGAAGCTCCCCCCCACCCTCTCTCTGGTTTTGGCTCTTTCCTTCCTTCCCCCATTTGCCAGATGGCTGACCAATCAACACATCTTTTACAAACAGGCAAGCCAGAACCAATAAAAAGTGGCCTACCGTGGTTTATCGTCTTATAACAGTAGTCAGTCATTACATTATGGCGGATTCTTTGCGCAAACACTAGCTATGCGGTATTTTCTTTTTTTTTAAAAGTGACTTACTAAGCTTTGTATTGCCACGACTGTAGTAATTGCATAGTTTCTGTCGTCATAAGCGTACGGGCTCGATGGCTGTAAGGGGGCAGAACCGGAATTGCCCGAAAAAATTTCGGGTTACAGACGTCGGCGCCGGTCCTCTGTGAGAGGTGAAGGAGCGGAGCTTACTGTGTAGGGACGCACCCCCCACCCCACCAAAGAAGATTTGGAAAATTTGAATGCCAGAAACGCGTTTTTCTGCTATTTCAGCCCGTGGATTATGGAAGACCAAATAGCTCTTTATTCAGTGTTCTTAATTCTTAGTTCTTTTAAAATTCATACTCCTTAATTTTTATTTCTTCATTTGTTGTCGAATTTTGACATTTGTACACTAATATTAACATTTGTATCTTAAAATCAATAATTTTTTTACAAATAATACATTGGTCATATCAGATTTGTAAAATGTATTTTTGTTTAATTTATTTGTATTTTAATATAAATCAAAAAAATAATCTACATTTACATTTCATCATAGACATACAACGAAAAACAAATCTCGAGCAACAAATTTCTAAATACAAATCTCCAAATACAAAACATTTCTTCATAAACATTTCTTCACAAATATTACTCGACATGAGCGGAAATCAACCTGGCATACAATAATGGAGAATGGAGCAAGCACATATACAATAAGAAAAATCGCTCGATGACCGTAAAAATGAAATGGAGTTTAACGTCCTACTGTTCTGCTCCTATACTGGGCTAATGAAGACGGGCATACGCCATACAGTGTGCTATGAGGGAAATTTTGCCCGGGCAGCGGCACTATCGCCTACTCTTATATCGAATTCCAACTGCCAGGGGATCTTTTACGTGCATTCCAATATATACACAGGACCTTGGTTTTTCGTCTCATCCGAAGAACTTGACAGCTGTCCTTGTCAGGCCCTCCGTTCTGCACCACTGACCAAAGGAAACCACGTCGGAAAATCCCGATGAACACCCGACCTCCAGGTTAGCGAGCCAGCGTCTTAACCACCTAGCCACCGTGGCTCCACGATGACCGGGATTTAGTGTTATGTTTCTATATAATATATTGGTTAATCAGATCTAGCATTAAATAAAATAAATTGAAAGTAGTCTATTTTCTTTAATTAGGTAATATTTGATAGCGATATATTGCTTTGGACAAACGAAAGAGGACTTTAATTATCTCTTCTAAATCATGTAATCATGAATGTGCCAGTTAAATAGCTAATACTCAAAGAGCGATAGACAAACACTTTCCGGTGAAGCATTCAGTATACGATAACTGGAATTTCGTATTCAGACCCGTATTTTGACTTTTAAATAATCCCCTTACTAAACAGAGTTCAGACGATCCAAATTATATCTGCTTTATTATCTACTTATAGCTACAAATTTGATATTATAGCTACGATTTTATATTTATAACTTCAATTTTATTATGCCTGTTTTGTTTATAGACTATATATAGTGATGGTGAAGGCTTCGACCAGTTGTGTTACTTGACATACTGTGCCAAGGTCGTGACCAACACTTGTGGTGCTATATTTGCCAAAAGACACACAACTTGTGGCAATAAGAAAGTAAGTGCAATTTTGAAATTTACTAAATCCAAAAATGAAATAAAATGAAATAAGAACCGGCCGTGCTATGAAGGAAATTTCACCCGGGCAACTACAAAGTAGGTAAACAGGATCGTTCCTAATACAGAATCCTATGATACTCCAAATGACAGATGGTGCTCGCTCCTCATGCGCACTTGTATATTGAAAAGAAATTAAATGTGGTTTAACGTCCTACTGCTCTGCTCCAACTGGACTAATGAAGACGATCGTACGCCATACAGTCGTGTGCTATAAGGGACATTTTACCCGGACAACGGCGCTATGGCTATATCGAAATCCAACTGCCAAGGGATCTTTTATGTGCACGCCAATATGTCCACGGCACCTTGGTTTTTCGTCCCATCCGAAAGACTGAAATGAAATAAACTCCAGGACTGTGACAAAATCACCCCTGACTGAAAGTACTGCCGATGGGTGGAAGAATCGCTGTACATTGCAGGCAAGATCGGGTCGAAGTAATACAGTTCGGGATCACGGTTTTTCATCCGCTCCGAATGACTAAACACTCTTCCCTGTCATGCGCTTAGACCTGCACCAGTGGAAACCGCATCGGAAAACTCCGAGGAACGTTCTTGACCAACACATGGAGCGAACCGGAGATCTCCGTCAATTCAAGGGGATCACGTGGCTAAGTGGGTAAGACGCTAGCTCGCTAGCCTGGAGGTCGGGTGTTCGATCCCTGCATTAGCCGAGAGAGTTCATTCAGATTTTCCGGCGTGGTTCTCCCTTGTCAGTGATGCAGGACGGAGGGGCTGACAAGGAAAGCTGTCTAGTCGTTCGGATGGGACGAAAAACCGAGGTCCCGTGTACACATTGGCGTGCACGTAAAATATCCCTTGGCAGTTGGAATTCGATATAAGAGTAGGCCGTGGTGCCGCTGTCCGGGCAAAATTTCCCTCATAGCACACTGTATGGCGTATGCCCGTCTTCATTAGCCCAGGTTAGGAGCAGAACAGTTGGACGTTAAACTCCATTTCATTTCATTTCATTTCCGTCAATTCAAGGCCGATCGACATGACAATTTGCATGCATGTTCTTTGAACAATTCGGCATCTATTCGTGAATTAGATTTTTGAATTTCATCTAACAACGTGGTCAGTTGTAGTCTCTATCATCCATAAAAATGTTCTACGAATATTAGCCTGGGTGCGTTGTCAACATTTGAGAATAATAGGTCATTGGCTAGATTATCCGGTCTTTTACATTATCATAAACAAAGTTTAAGGGAGGTAACTAGTCCTAAAACAAGATAATTTAAGAATGCAATTTTCAGAAAATCTATTTGATTGCATTGCCAGTTCAATATCCAACACTCTTAAATTTTTTTATTGTAAATTTTTTCTTCATGGGCCATATCTATTTTTTTTTAATTAATCCTAATTCGTCGTCACGATTCTTGTGTGTTTATAATAATGCAAGAATCATGGGATTTATTGCGGGAAGGGGTGCAACTCTTACATGACTTGGCCAAAGCTACTGGATAATCAACCACAACTCTTGCATGACTTGGCCAAAGCTACTGGATAATCAACCACATAAAAAAACAAACTCCAGGTTACGCATTGACATTGGAACTTTTCGTCAAATATTGACAACGGTCCCAGACCCTCCGTACGTTGAAGACTAGGGGGTTCTGGGTGACCTAGACTAGGCCAGTTCCTGGTCCATCGCACTTGTTAATTTGTCTTTCTTCTTTCTTTTATGGGGGATGGTGGGTGGTTTCTAAGGAACGTCACTGACCTAATTAGACCTAGTGATAAATGTCTACGTCATTTAACGTAAACTATGGAATTTCTATTCTAGTGGTGTGAGGAAGGCCTGTGCGTGTCTAGTGTCAATGCTCCTGTAACTCCCGACAATCTAGGTTAGTATTAGATAACATATTTTTAGAATAAGATATTTTTAGTATTAGATATTTTTAGTATTAGATATTTTAAGTATTAGATATTTATAGTATTAGATAACATGTTGTAGTATTAGATACCATATTTTTAGTATTAGATATTTTTAGTATTAGATAACATATTTTGTTGGTATAACTCCCGGTTACGCATGGGCAATGGAGTTGCACGCCTTACCGAAAGTTTTATACTCTTACACTTTCTTTGTGAAGCACTACACCGTACGCACCCACTACACGAACCACCCACTATAAGTGAGGTAAAAAGATACCATTGCATATTTTTTTAAAGAAAATCAAAATTTAATTATTTCTCTATGTGCTGCTTAAATATATGGGGGATTAGATAAAGAGATAACTATTATAGTTAAAAACTAAGTCTAACTAATGGAAGTAGGGGTTGTATCTATTGTCAAGTTTTGCGGTTAAAGAAATGAGAAGAAATGAAATGAAAGAAATGAAATGAAAGAAATGAAATGAAAGAAATGAAATGAAAGAAATGAAATGGAATTTAACGTCCTACTATTCTGTTCCGACTTGGGGGGTTGGATGGCTGAATGGTTAGCGTGCACGCGCTGTATCATAAAGTCTGTCATTGAGTCGACTGGCGTGGTTTCGAATCCCCAGTTGTACGTGACAAGGAGTAGGGTCGCCTGTCCAACCTCGTGGGTTTTCTCCGGGTCCTCCGGTTTCCTCCCACTGCTAAAGACCCCTACGCGCATGCGAATTATTGAAATAAAATTAAACCATATGTTAGTCCCGAAATGACCTAGTTTGTGTCGAGTGGACGTGAAACCCCATTTCTCTCTCTCTCTCTCTCTCTCTCTCTCTCTCTCTCTCTGTGTGTGTTCCGACTGGGCTAATGAAGACGGACATACGCTATAGAGTGTGCTGTGAGGGAAATTTTGCCTGGACGTACAGCGGCGCTACGGCCTACTCTTATATCGGATTCAACGGCCAAGGGATCATTTACGTGCAATGTGTACGCGGGACCTCGGTTTTTCGTCCCGTCCGAACATTAAGACAACTGTCCTTGTCAGGCCATCAGCCCTGCACCACTGACAAGAGAAACCCACGCCCGAAAATCCCGATGAACTTTGTCGACAAAACGCCGGCATCGAACCTGCGACGTCCAGGCTACCGAGCCCGCGTCTTACGTCTTAGCCACGGTGGTTCCTGTGGTTAAAAAGATAAGGATAATGAGTTTCAACTTGATGCTGTATTTGCCATTTTCTCAACTGCCAATAGTGAAATACGGGTTATTCTTTAACAAGTTCGATTACGTGTGTTTTAAGGTTTATTTTAACATATTTATATGGCTTTTAAAAAAATGTCTTTTTAATCGCATATTATTTTGCTTTCAGATACATGTCCACAAGGTGATGACCCAGATGAATCATGTACAGCATCTAGCTGTTCTAGTTCTTTCACCAAAACCTATCGATGTTGTGCATTCTGCGCAACATCAACGACAAGCCCATTGACTAGTCCAGCGACAAGTCCTACTACCAGTCCAACTACAAGTCCAACTACTAGCCCAACTACTAGTCCGACTACAAGTCCAACTACAAGCCCAACTACTAGTCCAACTACAAGCCCAACAACAAGCCCCACTACTAGCCCGACTACTAGCCCAACTACTAGTCCAACTACAAGCCCAACAACTAGCCCAACTACAAGTCCACTGACTAGTCCAACGACAAGTCCTACTACCAGTCCAACTACTAGCCCAACTAATAGCCCAACTACTAGTCCGACTACAAGTCCAACTACAAGCCCAACTACTAGTCCAACTACAAGCCCAACAACAAGCCCCACTACTAGCCCGACTACTAGCCCAACTACTAGTCCAACTACAAGCCCAACAACTAGCCCAACTACAAGTCCACTGACTAGTCCAACGACAAGTCCTACTACCAGTCCAACTACTAGCCCAACTAATAGCCCAACTACTAGTCCGACTACAAGTCCAACTACAAGTCCAACTACAAGCCCAACTACTAGTCCAACTACTAGTCCAACTACAAGCCCAACAACTAGCCCAACTACTAGCCCAACTACAAGTCCAACTACAAGTCCACTGACTAGTCCAACGACAAGTCCTACTACTAGTCCAACTACTAGCCCAACTAATAGCCCAACTACAAGCCCAACTACTAGTCCAACTACAAGTCCAACTACTAGCCCGATTACTAGTCCATCAACCGCTGCGGTT
Organism: Patella vulgata; assembly: GCF_932274485.2. Lineage (NCBI taxonomy): Eukaryota > Metazoa > Mollusca > Gastropoda > Patellidae > Patella > Patella vulgata. The sequence goes on from NC_065879.2 coordinate 84,837,177, forward strand.
GCAAGTCCAACAACTAGTCCGACTACAAGCCCGACTACAAGCCCGACTACTAGCCCGACCACAAGTCCAACTCCAAGCCCAACTACTAGCCCGACTACAAGCCCAAATACAAGCCCGACTACTAGCCCAACTACAAGTCCAACTACTAGCCCGACTACTAGCCCGACCACAAGTCCAACTACAAGCCCAAATACAAGCCCGACTACTAGCCCAACTACAAGTCCAACTACTAGCCCGACTACTAGCCCGACCACAAGTCCAATTACAAGCCCAACTACTAGCCCGAATACAAGCCCGACTACAAGCCCGACCACAAGTCCAACTACAAGCCCAACTACTAGCCCGACTACTAGCCCAACTACAAGCCCAACCACCGCTGCGGTTGCAAGCCCAACAACTAGCCCAACTACAAGTCCGACTACTAGCCCGACTACAAGCCCAACTACAAGCCCAACTACTAGCCCGATTACTACCCCATTGACAGCTGCGGTTGCAAGCCCAACACCTGCCCAAACACCTGGCCCACCTGGCCTAGCTGGCCCGCCTGGAAGGCCTGGCCCGCCTGGAAGGCCTTGCACCCTATTCAGATTCCTCCGTGGACGATGTCGTAGTCGACGTTTCAGGAGCCGATTTTATCGTCGTTTGAGGAGAAGATTGTCAAGAGTATTGAGAAACCGAGGAAGATTGGGTCAGCAAGGAGGGGGATCCTCGAAGTAAAGGTTTTTTTATGTATCGAGATAGACCACACTACATATTTTGATTTAGTTCGGTGTTTATTTTCCACAGTCTTCGTTAGAAATATTTTCCTACTATGTTTTTTTTTGTTACACGTTAACTTATCCGCTGACTGAACGGTTTATACTCTGCATTAATATCTAAACGTGTGGACACGATTGCTCAGAAGATACCCGCATAACACACGACGTTAATATAACGTTTTTTCAGCGTAATTGTATTGTCAGTGGCGTGAATAGAAGGGGTTCAAGATTTAAATTAATTTCAGAATTTTAAATTAAAATCTTAAAGTGCGGATACATTATGTTAGAAAATTTTCCCGATTTGCAAGATGGAACCTGCACAACAAAACGACGTTCATATAACGTGGTTTTAACGTAATAAGTTCAAAATCCACGCCGCTTTTATCTGTCTACAGTTCTCTTTTTTTAAATTTGCAATATTTATGTTGAAACAGCAATTGCCTATAAACATTTTGGTAGTTATATTTAATATATATATATTAAACCTTTGCCAAGCGCGAAGACTGGATTATCGAGACTAAGGATTCTGAATAATCGCGTAATGGGATTGCGCACATCTTCTTTGATTGTCATTTAGTAATTGAACACAAGGTACAATTTTGTGGATACACAATTACTGAGTTTAAGACTAAGCGACGTTTCGAGGAGGATACTCTCGTCTTTATCAAGCAAAAGATACACGTATGTGATTAGTAGGCAAATATATACAGAATATGCAACAAAGATAAGTATATTAAAAATGTCAAATTGTTGCATAATCTAATATACGTCGCTTAGTATTAAACTCAGTAATTGTGTATCCATACAATTGTACCGTGTGGTATTGCGCATGTATGTATTGTCTCCTATGTTGTTTAATACAAATATAAACTATCCATTTTGTTACTGAAAATAAACATGCATTGTCCCCTATGTTGTTGAATATAAATAAAAACTGTTCCCTATGTTGTTGAAAATAAATGTTAATTGTCCCTTGTGTTATTGAATATAAATATAAATTGTCCCTTATAATATTGAAAATAGATATAAATTGTCCCTTACGTTATTGAATATAAATATAGAATGTCCCACCTGTTGTTAGAGACACACTTGTTTGAATATGAATATAAATTGTCCCTTATGCTATTGAAAATATATATAAATTGTTCCTTATGTTATTGAATATAAATGCAAAATGTTGTAAAAGACACACTTGTGTTAAATACTTTCCTTCAATCACAGCAACAAAATGTGTCTATTTTATTCTTGTCTTAGATCCAATATGTTTGTGTTTCACTATTGAGACAATTTTTGTTTTGTTTATTTCCATCGTAAATAATATTGTTTTGGATTATAAATGAAATGGCATGGGGTTTAACGTCCTACTGTTCTGCTCCGACTGGGCTAATGAAGATGGGCATATGCCATACAGTGTGCTATAAGGGAAATTTTGCCCAGGCAGCGGCACTATGTCCTACTCTTATATCGAATTTCAATTGTCAAGGGATCTTTTACGTGCACGCCAAGGGTTAGGAATCTTTTACGTGCATAGCAATGCATATACAGGACCTCGATGTTTCGTCCCATCCGAACGACTATAAAGCTGGCCTTGTCAGACTCTCCGTCCTGCACCACTGCCAAGGGGAAACCACATCGGAAAATCCCGATGAACTTTCTCGGCCAATGTAGGGATCGAACACGCGACCTCCAGGCTAGCGAGCCAGCGTCTTGTCCGCTTAGCCACCGTGGCTCCTGTTTTTTAATATTATGTCGGTTCGGGTAAGTAGGGGGAAGCCGGTAGTACCTGGTGAAATAAATAACCCGATTTATTTTCAAATCGTTTTGGTACTAACATATGTCATCTTTTTAGTTTAACGGTGGGAGGAAGTCAAAGAGACAGAGAAACAAATGGGGTTTAACGTCCACTTGACACAAACTAGGTCATATCTGGGTTAACATGGAGGGGGGCAGAATGGTTAGCACGTGTACGCTTCATCATAAGATCTGCCATTGAGTCAACTGGCGTGGTCTCGATTCCCCGGTTGTACGTCACAAGGAGTAGGGTCGCCTGTTCAACCTTGTGAGTTTTCTCCGGGTCCACCGGTTTCCTCCCACTGCTAAAGATGTTAAATCCCATTTCTCTCTCTCCCGGGTGAACTATCTTAATTATGGAAAGATATGACGTTATTTATTTAAATCATATCTTCTCGTATATACGTGGGATCACGTGACTAAGTGGGTAAGACGCTGGCTCGCTAGCCTGGAAGTCGGGTGTTCGATCCCTGCATTGACCGAGAAAGTTCATCCAGATTTTCCGGCGTGGCAGTGATGCAGGATGGAGGGCCTGACAAGGACAGCTGTCTAGTCGTTCGGATGGGACGAAAAACCGAGATCCCGTGTATACATTGGCGTGCACGTAAAAGATCCCTTGGCAGTTGGAATTCGATATAAGAGTAGGCGATAGTGCCGCTGCCCGGGCAAAATTTCCCTCATAGCACACTGTATGACGTATGCCCGTCTTCATTAGCCCAGGTTAGGAGCAGAACAGTAGGACGTTAAACACCATTTCATTTCATTTCATTTCATTTCTCGTATATACGACTGCTAACAATTCTGAAAACCATTCAAACATTCAAATACCACTCTTGATTTAAAGTTAAATGCCAAGGGATCTTTTACGCGCACTCCAATGTTCGCGTCCGTTTTCGTCCCATCCGAACGTTTAGACAGCTGTCCTTATCAGGCCCTCTGTCCTGACCCACTGGCAAGGGAAAAACACGCCAGAAAATCTCGATTAACTTTCTCGGCCATCGCCGGGAGCGAACCAGCTACCTCCAGGCTTGGCCACCGTGGCTCTCGCTCTTGGTTTAAAGAGTTCGAGTTCACATGCGATGTAATTGTGCATTGTTAAATTTGATGGAAATCAGCTTCTGAATCAAACCCCCACCATGAAATTGGCTAAGCTGGCATAGGTAGGAATATGCGTCGACTGTGTAGGTATTCAAAATGGGGCTAGGTAATTTATCACCGGACAGTGCAAATTGTCTGCCTCCTGTTACCAGCATCAATTTAAAATGTAATCTTCTGTACCTATGGGGGTTTCGATGGCACTTGTGTTGTTTCAGTATAACCACACATACATATACATATATCTGTCAAATCCAATTCAATTTATACTTTATTTAATTTTTAACTGCGGGTTCATTCTGATTAAAATACAGATCTATATTTCGTTTCGTTTTTTATACTTTCGACGGCCTCTACTACATGAAGATCTGACCGGTTGTAGTGTAAGGTCGCGTCAGGGGTCATACGAGCGACTTTTGACCTTTGACGTCAAATATTGATTAACCAGCAAGCGTTGATGATTCTAGTGAGTTACCCACAGTTCCGTGCATCTCACACCAAAAGCTCGTCGTAACAGATCATTTCATTGGCTAATATCTCACATCACCTATTATATAACAACGAAATTTTGAACTATATAAAACAAATTGAAATAGGATCTGTGTTTTAATCAGATTGATGTTATGCTCTTCTATTGGCCAGTAATATGCGGGGGATCACGTGGCTAAGCGAGTAAGACGCTGGCTCGCTAGCCTGGAAGTCGGGTGTTCGATCCTTGCACTGGCCGAGAAAGTTCATCCAGATTTTCCGGTGTTGTTTCCCCTTGTCAGTGATGCAGGGAGGAGGGCCTGACAATCCGTTCGGATGGGACGAAAAACCGAGTACATATTGGCGTGCACGTAAAAGATCCCTTGGCAGCTGGAATTCGATATAAGAGTAGGCCGTAGCGCCACTGCCCGGTCAAATTTCCCTCATAGCACACTGTATGGCGTATGCCCGTTTTCATTAGCCCAGTTTAGGAGCAGAACGCTACAGTAGGACGTTAAACCTCATTTCATTTCATTTCATTCAATATGCACGTGTAATTCAATTCTATACAGCTGCCTTGAACACAGCACAATTTTTATTATCAATTTCTGTTTTCAAGACATACATTTTTAATAGAAGGATTTTAAAGATATTGTTCTAAAGATAATCGTGAACCAGAATATATTCGACCATGAATCATTTTTTATTTAATTTTATATTTTAAAACCTTTTTTGATAGCTTTCAAATAATAACTTTGTATTATATGAATAATCTTCGTTTGCCACTTCTCCGGAGTACTAAGAAGGTGGGGATCACGTGGCTAAGTGGGTAAGACGCTAGCTCGCTAGCCTGGAGGTCGGGTGTTCGATCCCTGCATTGGCCGAGAAAGTTCATCCAGATTTTCCGGCGTGGTTCTCCCTTGTCAATGATGCAGGACGGAGGGGCTGACAAGGAAACCTGTCTAGTCGTTCGGATGGGACGAAAAACCGAGGTCCCGTGTACACATTGGCGTGCACGTAAAAGATCCCTTGGCAGTTGGAATTCGATATAAGAGTAGGCCGTAGTGCCGCTGTCCGGGCAAAATTTCCCTCATAGCACACTGTATGGCGTATGCCCGTCTTCATTAGCCCAGGTTAGGCGCAGAACAGTAGGACGTTAAACTCCATTTCATTTCATTTCATTTCATTACTAAGAAGGTAACAGATTTTTGGTAAATCGCTCGCCCCCGCCTTGCAAAAACTGGATTAATGAAGACGGGCATACCAGGGGCTCCGGAACGGCGGGCGGGCCGGATACCAAAAGATTGGGGGGGGGGGGGTCTCTCCCCCCGGCCTCTAGAAATTTAGAAATTTTTCAGTTCCAAGAACGCTGTTTAGAGCGCCTCTAGCATTCCAAATTCCAACACCCTTTAAAATACATGATAATGAAAGAGACAAAGGCCTGATTATTCACAAATGAATTGACTAGTAAAAAGGTTGAAAATTTCATCATTAGGGCATGGGTATACATGTAGACCCCATTTGTATATCCTGGTACCCGGGATCCGGCGCCCCTATACGCCATGCAATGTCAAGATCTAAATCTGCCTATTGCAGTTCTTTCGTTTGGGCACAAATTTTCTATAAATTTTTAATCAGACATTTATTCACATGTCAAGCCCATAATCAACTCTCTAGGCCATTGAATGTTTTTGATTTTTAACGGATTTAAACAGGATTTGCAGTTAATAATTTAATTATTATTTAATTTTAAAAAATGGATAATCAAGACTTTGTTTATTATAGTAACATCGGTATCAATGAAAGTCGAGACGGATGGCGCGCCAAGGAAGACTGCCCAGTCGTTCAGATGAGACGAAACTCCAAGTACACAATGGTGTGCACGTGACGGAACCTTTGCAGTTGGACATTGAAATAAGATCAGGCCGTAGTGGTGCTGTATATAAAACATTTCTTAATTGACTTAGAACATTAATTAGTTTTAGACTATCTGGTTTTTTTTTATACATTTCACCTATGTGGTTACTTGTATAGTTAAATTTTACTACAGTATGCTTACATTCATATTTCTTGTAACATATAGCACATTTCATGACTCATGCTGACATTACACAATGGTTTCTCTGGGTTTTATTCCTGATTGTTTTCAAATTTGAGTGAAGTCTGTGTCACTACAGTACAGGCCCGGGGCTGTACAGCGCAGTGGACGCTTCCGGCTAACCCCCGGATCCATTCACTTTATTTGAATTGTAAGTTTCTTTGTGAGTTCTGCGTAATATGTTTTGTCCGTATATCTGCTTTTGTGTAAATTATGTGTGGTGCAGTCCCTCTGCACTTAATAGACCAGGATCCCAAGGGGTCAACCTAGCTGAAAAGTGTACCAATTGTCTCCTATATGGTATCAAGGCATGCATATCTGGTATCATCAGAATGTAAGTCTGCCCCGGGTATCTGGTGGTGGGTGTGGTATTCCACGCCCAAAATGTCATCCCCCCACCCCCAACTAGGCTAGATAAGCTCAAAAGTGTACCACATGAAAATCGTACAGCAGTGTACCGTACATCTTCAGGCAATACAAAAATAATCCCACAGACATTTCTAGTGGTGGGGTACCCCTGATGATATCAGATATGCATATGCATTTATACCAAATAAGAGACAATTGGTACACTTTTCAGCTGGGTTGACCCCCTGGGCTTCCGCTATATCATAGCACACTGAATGACATTTGCCCGTCTTCATTAGCCCAGTGTGACTTTAAACCACATTTCATTTCATTTCATTTAACCACTTATAATCGACCTACTGAAGGATAGCACAGTTGTGTAACTACAACATCCATAAACCAGTGTGCTCCATATGACATAGTTAATGTTTGTAAGGCATCTATTGATGGGGGAAAAAGTCAAGTTGATATTTGATAGTTAATGTAGTGACCTGATTTAACAGAGGCTTCATAACCAACTGACTACTATGGAGGAGAGCAATCTACTGAGAGATGAACATTATAATACTCATTTTGATCCTGATACGTTTATTAACTCGTATTATACTGTTTTAGACGATACAATCGAGGATGGATTAACACCCTTTGTATTAAAGGGTCTACACGATGTCTTTAAAACAGGTAATTATGTTTTCCCCACTCGGCTAACCTGAGCAGATTCCAATACCCTACATCTAGCCTCCAAGGCCGTATATAGATAAAGTTGCGACAACACTGTGAAGCAAGAAATTTCATATGACGTCATGAAAATATGACGCCAAGTGTACAAAGACGCCATCTTTTTGTGCAGACGGGTAAAGTGAAAAATTAAAATTTAAATAGTAATTTGGGAGATAAAACCTTTTTGCCTTCTAGTCAGCAAAATAAATGCCTGACATTCCATATTTTTTTGGTCTAGAGCCATTCCGGATTGTGTGTCAGTTTTCGTTCATCGATCATTAATTATATCATCTATTTTTCGTAAAAACGGAAATTTCTTTAAATTCACTAATAGATAAAACATTTAAAGTCAGGGTAAGTTAAAATCAGTGTACAATCAGTGTAATTTATATAAAAGGTGTCTAGCGTGACATGTGTTTCGGGCATATGTTTCATCAGTCACATGTGATACGAGATATCGGTTTCTTTTGCAATTTGTTTGAGGTAAGACATTATCACTCCCCACCCATGTGTGGGTGAATAATAATATTAATCAAATATATAAACCGCACAAATTTAACGGATACAAATAATGTACATGTTATTCCACAGATAGACGGGCATTGAAGGGGCACAGTGAAGGAAATGCAGTTGGTTTAGAGTTTGTCCGACTCCTTTGGGTATTTGCGCCCCATTTCCAATGAAATAACCATGTTGTTCTGATGCTCAACTAGTATCAAACATATATCGTGTCTGAGATTTGTTCGAGCATGTTCCACACATCAACATTTATCAGCTTTTTGTTCAATCCATAATAGCTTACATTTCTTCAAAATGTTTTGTTTAGTCAAGTGAAACAAGAAAAGGCTAAATGGAACAATATAACAAGGACATCTTATATGTCGAGAAATACGTAAAACTGTGAAATAAGATACTTCTATGATATGATTCAACCGAAAGATCCTATATATTATATGCAACATAGATATATAATATCTACATTCAAGTTAAACGAACTGTATCTATTCATTTTAAGTACTGCGTCGAGCTGAATAAAGTATATGATTTATTGTCATTAAAAGATCTGTGGGTGGTTGGTTAACAACATGTAATTAAAAACTATGAAATTATAGTCAATTTTTATAAGACATAGAACGTTAAACCCATTTCATTCGACATGGAGGGTTGGATGGCTGAATGGTTAGCACACGCGCGCTGTATCATAAGGTCTGTCATTAAGTCAACTGGCGTGGTTTCGAATCCCCGATTGTACGTGACAAGGAGTAGGATCGCCTGTCTAACCTCGTGGGTTTTCTCCGGGTCCTACGGTTTCCTCCCACTGCTAAAGACCCCTACGCGCAAGCATATTATTGAAATAAAATTAAAACCATATGTTAGTACCGAAATGACCTAGTTTGTGTGGAGTGGACATTATACCCCATTTCTCTCTCTCTCTCTCTCTCTCTCTCTCTCTCTCTCTTTTTATACGCCCACATATCATTGAGGGCGTTTTATGTCGTGACCCTATCTGTTTGTCCGTCCGTCCGTCAACAATGGGCTTGTGGACGCGATATAGAGTAGACTTCATATTTGGCAAGATTCCTTTCAAATTTGGTGTGAAGCATTATGACTTTTCCATCTGAAGTTATTCCACCCTTTGTCGAAAACCTTGTGAACGCATTAGAGGCTACATTTTTTAAATGATTCTTTTCAAATTTCATGTGAAGCACTGTGGCCGTTAGCAGACGAACCCTATTAATATTCAATATTCTGCGGCTTTCAGTTCCAGGGTTATCCTCCTTTTGCCGAAATATCAAATTTGATCAACATCCAAGTTTTCCTTTCGGAGAGGCTGGTGTAGAGACATTGCTGCTGTGTGGGCATATTTCCACGCCCTATATGTGGCTATATTTTAAACTTGTAAAGGTAATGATATCATTTGGCGCTGAAATTTAATGTTGAATATTTAGGTAATGTGAAGGGTACACGACTACTGGACATTGGAACTGGTCCTGTTCCACATTCTGTAATTCCTGCAGTTCCGTTTGTTCAAGATATATACCTAACAGACTTCTCAACGGTTAATAGAAAATATCTGTATGATGCTTTGTTTGGATCTGGTGAACAAGAGTATTCCAGTATTTTTAAATTTTTGGCAAAGTTAAGCGATAAAAGGTAAGATTACGAATAAATTTTTAACGAAATTCCTACTATCAAGGGTAAGGGTGCCCCACCATAAATAAATATCTCCAAATATCTCGACAATTACACCACAATATCTATATATACACCAAGCCTTAAATCAGTTTCAAACATTAATAGTCACTAATCATCCATAAATATTACACTGAAAGATGGTTCCGAATGTCGGCCATAACATCCTAGCACATGTGAGTAAAAAATAGGCTACGTGCCCTTGTTTTGAAAGTAGTCTCGCTTATCCAGTCTACCGACCATTCTATGTTTGATTAACAGGCCGGGATAATCAAGACTACTTTTTTACGAAACATAACAGAAAGCTGGACCAATAAATTGAATTTAGAAACACGCACGTTGGGCAACTCAACAATTGTTATAAGAACCTTGTAAAAGTAAAATGAAACTACTGCTAGTATCATGTTCTTGCCAAACGCAAGTATTTCATAGATATTATTTGTACTAAACCAAAAGATGCCGCTCCTAATGGTACAGTTAATGATAAAGCAATTTAAAAAAATAAAACAAACGTAATTTCTAAAGCTGCTGTAATAGCCAATAAGCTAAATATTACTGGTATTCAGAATCGTCAACAATAGATGTTTTACAGCTGTAATAGTTGATAGATTTGCACCCCCCACCCTATATGTATTTTATCTATATTTAATTTATTTTATCTCTTTTTTTATTTTATCTATCTTTTAAAATATTTTATCTCTTTTTTTATTTTATCTATCTTTTAAAATATTTTATCTGGTTTTTTTTTTAAATATCAGAGGTGCAGGGCAAGGGCAGCTGTCTAGTCGTTCAGATGGGACGAAAAACCGAGGTCCCGTGTACATATTGGCATGCACGTAAAAGATCCACAGGTAGTTATCACTGTAGGACGTTAAACCCCATTTCATTTCCGCTCATCTAAATCCTGCGCCGATTCCAAGGAATTTTCTCAGCAAACCCTGAGATTGAACCAACAACCCCCGCCCTCGCCCCCACCGCGGTTACTTAGTCAGTGCCTTCCTCATACTGTATTATATTTTTTTTTATTCAGTCAACCCTGGTCAAAACCTTCTGATGACTTCAAAGGCAAAGTCTGTGGAATATTTCCTTGTGATCTGTTAAAAGATGATATATTTGGAACGAGTTACTTCCCCTTGTTTGATGTCATCACAACAAGTTTGTGTATGGAAGTTGCTGCTCCAGATGTAGGCACGTACGGAACGATTGCCAAGAAAATATCCAAATATCTTAAAGTTGGTGGACATTTGGTTATTGTTGGTGTACTGGCCGAAAACTATTATTTTGTCGGGGAATATAAATTCTTTAACTTAGCTATTACAGAAGATGAAGTGAAATCATGTTGGGAAGGTGCTGGGTTTTCAATACACAGCTGGAATCTTATGAAACGACCAGACCCAAGTCAATACTCTGATTTTGGTGGCGCTTTTGTTATGCATTGTTTTAAGGAATTTTAATTGGTAAGCATCAATCTGATTAAATAACAGATCCTATTTTGTTTCGTTTTTTTATACATGTAGTTCAAAATTTCTTGTCTTTACTACACTTAGATCTGGAAGTTGTGTTATATTACCGACGTTATGGTTTCGATTCCCCGGTTGTACGTGACAAGGTGTAAGGTCGCCTGTCCAACCTCTGGTTTCCCCCCACTGCTAAAGACCCCTATGCCCAAGCGTATTATTGAAATAAAATTGAACCATATGTTAGTCCCGGAATGACCTAGTTTGTGTCGAGTGGACGTTAAGCCCCATTTCTCTCTCTCTCTGCCTCCTACTCTAGAATACCCACAAGAATATTCATTAATATATTATGTTTTTATTGAATAAGAATTAAAAGATAAACACATAATTTTAAAAACTTTTATATATCATGCTAGATCTACATAAAATATTTATATCGGTAATATAATAAATTTTATATACAATATATACATACAGTGTATTTATTTGTTTAGTTTTAAAATTCTTACTTGAATTCTTACATCATTTCATGCTATTCACTGCACATGAAACATTGTTATATTTACAAATTGAAATAAATGTTTGCATGTAAATTCTCAAGACAAAACAAACATTAAAAGGGTCTGGTTCCAAATTCGGTTAAGTTTGGAGAATATTATAAATAGTTTAATAACATTAATAGGTCCCAATTGAAAAAAAAGTAATTTAATAATATTGTATAGAGCGGCAATACTATATACTGGAAAACAACCCGAAAACACTGGAAAACAACCCGAAAACACCATTTTATACTGAATACCGGAAAACGCCGGAAAAACACTAAATACCGGAAAACACACAAAATACTGGAAAATATCCTAAATAGGTAACCTGCGGCCTGGTCCTCTGTGTGCCTGGGTTAGGGTTAGGGTTAGTTTCCGGTTTATAGTATAGCCCTTCTCCGGGTTACCTATTTAGGGTGGTTTCCGGTATTTAGTGTGTTTTCCGGTGTTTTCCGGTATTCAGTATAACATGGTGTTTTCCGGTTGTTTTCCGGTATATAGTATAGCCCGTATAGAGTAATAAACCAATTTTGCTATTTCAAAAATTTTCTTATCAGACATTTTTACCGAAAGTTAAGAGGCATAACTCTTATTGTTATTTAAGCAGGCGGTTTCAGATCACAATTAAAATTCATGTGTCAACAAAATATTCAAATTTGTATGTAGTAAACTATATACATACTTAACGTAAAATCAGTAGAGGTTTTCATAAACATGTGTTCTAGTTCTTTAAGTAATTTAATATTCCTATCAACTGCCAAGTTCAGGGCAAAAGTTATTCACAATTCAATATCTTTTGTTGAAGATAAAATACTAGTAGGCCTAGCTACTGATAAGCAATTAAAATATTTTCAAAGCCTTTGAAAAGATTTAGAAAAATTTTCTGTACAGCAAATTTTGATTGGTAGGTTAATTTACAGACGACCAATCATAAGCTGTGCATTTCTGATTGTGTACCCTAAAGAAATGTTTGAATAATTTTAATTTAAAAAATGTTTGAATAATATATTTATTTAAAAAAAAAATCTTTGTATAATTTTAATTAAAAGAGAATTTGAACAATTGTAATTAGGCAGATTTTGATTGGTAGGTCAATCTACTAATGACCAATCATAATCTGCGTATTTCTGATTGTGTACCCTAAATAAATCTTTAAATTATTTTAATTAGACTGTAAGAGTATAAACATAGTAATTAAGGTGATTATTTGGTATTGTAAAACATCTAATAAATAATAATTGGATTAAATATTGCACAAATATCAAAAAGAGAAAATAATCATCACAGAGACATTGTAGGGTTTTTTATATATGGGGTGTCTCCACAAAAATATGTCCCCAGACACCTGTTCAACGGTAAGTGGGTATGTGGAGGTGGGGGTGGCGGCATTCATTGAGATAGCGTCAAACAAACAAATGTGGGAATCATTCCGGACATTTCGGCTTCACTCCACGCTAATACTACATGCACCTGAATGAGCAGAAATATTGTCCCAAGAGCTTCTCACTTTATATAATTCTCGGGTTTATACTCCCAGACCACACGCCAAATATGATGTCTTCATCTTGGACCCTATATTTCCCAGGTCTTTAGATTCCTTATAAAAAGCCCTGCATCAGCCCCATCTTATATGTGGCATAATTATTTTTGGAGGATACCCTATATGTATAATTACACAGCAGATATACAATATATATTTATACAACATACAATGTTAACAGAATATAGGTCCAATATATATAGAAATTAAAACCAAATTCAGAAGATATGGGGGGAAGACAGGTGAATAAACTAATACATTGTGTTTTTAGTTTAAAAAATGCCCTGGGTATATGCCCTCGTGGTCCCAGTTTTTGCCTTGGTTTCTTAATCATATTTAGAGCTTTAATTATGATAGTTCAAAAGAATAGTCCTGTTTTTGCACAGGGTATCCCCTCAAACTATTCCCAAACTTAAACAGTACTTGCATTTAATAATTGTGATTGATTAATTGGTTTGAATACTAGTATACTGGGCCCTTTTCAAGAATTATTTCAAATTTTAAGAATACAGGCTTTTCCATTGGCCTAGCCCTAGAGCTAAAACTTGAGTTTATTTTTCAGTTTTCAGCGAATGAAGCAACAGTAATCTTACTTTAAGGTTTTATGAATAGGGGTCTTGGTATTGGTTATACTCATTTTCATTTAAATAAAACTGGCCTCAAATCCTTCTCGATTAACAGTTCTACTGTTAACCCTACTATATTCCACTATAAATAGATGCAATCTGATTAAAATACAAATCTAGAATTCGTTTCATTTATTTATACTTTTGATGGCCTCCACAGAAGCAAAACAAAATTTTGGAGTATAAAAAACGAAACGAAATAGATTGAAATAAATGCTAAATTCTCTCAAGCATATAATTAGGTCATTTATTTGACTCTTGACTCACTAAAATTATTTCTTAACTATTATTTCTAATGAATAGGAAAAATTAAATTAAAAATTCAAATTGCCTAAAACTTTGACATTTTAAATGACCTGGAAAAATCAAATAATACACTCAAATTGCCAAAAGTATGATATTTTAATGAATAGAAGACATCAAATCATAAACTCAAATTGTCTAAAAGGCATGACATTTCAAATGCACAAGAAAAATCAAATAATACACTTCAATATTCCTTAAAATTCCAACCCTCATTGATTTTCATGAAAGATCTTTTTCAAATACAAAACAATCTGATTAAAACACAGATCTTATTTCGTTTCTTTTTTTTATAGTTCAAAATTTCTTTTTTTACTTGTCTTGACTACACTAGGACCTTGAAGAGTTGTTATATAACCTGCGTTCTGATTGTTGTGAGGGATCAGCCAATGAAACGGCCTGTTACAACGAATTCTTGGTGTGTTGTGCACGGAACTGTGGGTAAACCATTAGAAACATCAATGCTGATTGATTAATCAATGTCTGATGTCATAGGGTCAAGAGCCGCTCGTATGAACCCTGACGCGACCTTCCACTACAACTGGTCAGATTTTCATGTAGTAGAGGCCATCGAAAGCATAAAAAAACGAAACAAAATATAGATTTGTATTTTAATCAGATGGAATACAAAATAGCACATAATATGATGCCAAGTTTTTGGGGGTTTTCTTTAAAAAAAAAACAAAACATTAATCAAAATGCAATGTAGGTAATGCTCAGAATATACAATGTATATCAAATCTTACGAAGAGATCGTAAATTACAATAAGCAAAGAAAAAAAGACAGGAATACAGAGTTAAGAAAAGAAGCCTAGTTAATGCTGAGAACTTGTATTAAATCTTAGAAAGAGATCGGAAAATACAATAAGGAAAGGAAAGAAAAGGGGACAGGAATAAGGAGTGATGGAAAGAAAGATTTGAAAGAAATGAAAGAAGAGGGTAAAGCAGGAGATTATATTTCATAATTAATCATATTGAGAATTAGCATTGATTATATATCTTTAAGGTGGCTGGATGTCAACATTACATCTCTCTGCTAAACAGGCTCTTAGAACTCAACTCGCTGATAACCATGCTCTTAGAACTCAACTCGTTGATAAACGAGCTCGTCCAACTCAACTAGCTGATAAACATGCTCTAAGAACTCATCTCATTTATAAACATGCTCTTCCAACTCAACTCACTGTTAAACAAGCTCTTCCAACTCAACTAGCTGATAAACATGCTCTTCCAACTCAACTCGTTGATAAACATGCTCTTCCAACTTAACTAGCTGATAAACATGCTCTTAGAACTCAACTCGCTGATAAACGAGCCCGTCCAACTTAACTAGCTGATAAACAGGCTCTTAGAACTCAACTTGTTGATAAACGAGCTCATCCAACTCAACTCGCTGATAAACATGCTCTTTGAACTCAACTCGTTGATAAACATGCTCTTCCAACTCAACTCGCTGATAAACGAGCTCTTCCAACTCAACTCGCTGATAAACATGCTCTTAGAACTCAACTCACTGATAACCATGCTCTTAGAACTCAACTCATTGATAAACGAGCTCTTCCAACTCAACTCGCTGATAAAAGAGCTCTTCCAACTCAACTCACTGATAAACATGTTTTTCCTACTCAACTCAAATTCTCTGATAACAAATGTCAACAAACATCCTCTTACAAATCAACTCAATAACTGTTTAAAGGGTGTGTGGCTCTATTCTTTGTGACCCCAAAATAGATGAAAACCTAAAACATTCTACTGATGTCGTCTTAAAGGGCGTACAGCTTTATTCTTTAGAACATTAATATAGACGATAATGTGTATGAAAGCACATATTAATGTAATATGAATTATTATTATGTTGTTTCTAAATCGGGCAGTACTTCCGATTGGTCTTGTAGGATATGTTTTTATTTCTTCATTACAAATGGCACCCGGGACCATAGAATACACGACAAATGTACTGATTATTAGGATCTAATATTTTCATGGCAAGATAATCAATATTGATTGAAATTGACCAATATTGAATTCTAATCCATGTATTTTAATTTCTAATATTATGGATAATATTGAATTAGAGGTTAAGCTCCTTTAAAACTGGCATCATGTTAAAGGTTATAGTGTGTCAGATCATAACCATTTGTTACATTGAGTTGTAAGGATGATAAACTGCCACCTTTAAACTTATTAAAATAATATATTTTATACATATCACAATACATAGATAGACATTAAAAATAACAATATAATATAGTCATTTGTAAAAGTTTAAAACCACCAAGCATTGGTTTTTGGCAGGGGGGGTGGGGGTGTCATACATTGTATTGCGTCAGTTAAGATCAAGCAACAGAAGTGATTGCATCAGACGAACAAGGTATTATGTATACGCTCATTCTACACAATGTACACTGACAACAATCTACTCTGCTTTGAGAATAGATCTCTGCTCTAAATGGCTGCCATATCCAACAATTATTATACTGTTTTGTAATGCGGTCCTACTCCGATTCACATCCGTTATACTAATTAAACCTTTTCAATTTTTTAAAGGAAAGCAGAATATATACTTCTCAAAATTCTCAAATTATACTTAAGAGTTTTTGACTAAAATCGCTGATATAGGACTTAAAATGTCGGTTATCTAGCTTAGTGTCTGTTCTCAAGCGGAGCTAATTGTAGACAAACAGCATACGTTTAGTATGAAGTGCGATTTCAGGCCCATAGTGTGTTTCACTTGCTAATTGTTTTTCCGTGAGCAAGACGATTTTTTCAAAATTTAAGCAATCAAAAAAATGAGCAAAAAACTTAGTCCCACAAAAAGAGCTCAAATTGTTACACTGGCTGATCAAGTCTGACGAAATAGGGGAAAAACCCCAATAAAAAACCTTGTTGGTGATATTAAACTTTCGCAAATGACTAAGTTAACATAATAAGATTTGAACATATATCACAAACTAATTATGACTATGTAATTAAAAATATATAGGTAAAATTACCATAGGCCAAACCAATCTAATATTTAGTTCTTTGAGGTCTTATTTAATTAATAACCCACTGGTTCTTGTCTATGAGGTTTTGTTAAAAACTTTTGAACAGCACAACAAAGTACTTTGGGTTTTTAAATTCATCTCCCCCCAACATACCCCATCCCACCCTCCTCCGAATAAAATGCAAAATTTTAACAGGTGCTCCCAAAGAACGGGAAATCAAATTGGTGGCCTTATATAACATTTTATATATATACATATGTACAATGATGTTATACCCTTCTCTATCCATTCTCAAAACATCCAACGTCACTCAAGTACTCTGAGTTCAATAACAACAAAATCATTTGTTTTTGGTAATTTGTTTGACAATCTATCAACTAGTCAAACTGATCTGCAGTTAATATTTGCTTACAGTTTGTCAATTCCTATGTCTTAGTTAAAGACATGTTTATCCAGACACTTGTTGATTGCTAGTCAAGATCAAGATGCATGTCTCCAACTCCACATGATAACCGGATGTTGGTATTCCCTTGAAAACATATCACAGTGGTTCAGATAGTTGCTTGGGAATAGTTTAAAGGCCTTTCACACAGAAATAAGCATTTAAAGTAATTCGGATCTGTCAAAAAGTTCTCGGAACTTTATCCACAATAAATGATTTTGTTGGCATTATCCCAGAGGTTGAATGTTTTTTTGATGATATTATATATCAACTACTTCAAACCTCTTGACTTTATCTTAGAACCATATCCACAATCACAACAAACTTCTTACCCCTTAACGAGCTAGGATTCATCCATCAAAAATTCAATCATTGCAATTATTCATCTTTTGACAGAAAGAATATTTCTAGCCCTTTCCTTAAAAGCTAACTTTAAATCAACGAAAGCAATCTTTTCATGTATTATTCTCCTCGATAAATTTCCGTCACATATTAAATAGCTTTGAATTAAGTGTAAAATTTTTTTAATAAATAAACCGTCTTCATTAGCCCGGTTGTCTTCATTAGCCCGGTTCGGAGCAGAACAGTAGGACGTTAAACCCCATTTCATTTCATTTCATTTCTTAATAAATAAACAAATGGATTGACGGCAAACTGAGCACAAATAATTTTATACCTAGATCAAAAATCCAGTTACTTTGATAGTTTTCTTCAAATAGCAATTTTATCATAAAGTCTGTCATTGAGTCGACTGGTGTGGTTTCGAATCCCCGGTTGTACGTGACAAGTCGTAGGGTCGCCTGTCCAACCTCGTGAGTTTTCTCCGGGTCCTCCGGTTTCCTCCCACTGCTAAAGATTCCCTATGCGCAAGCGAATTAGTGAAATAAAATTAAACCATATGTTAGTCCCGAAATGACCTAGTTTGTGTCGAGTGGAGTGGTCGTTAATCTCTCTCTCTCTCTCTCTCTCTCTCAAATAGCAATTTATCCCAATGCAGTTTTTTTTGGATTTCAGTTTTCATTTTAATTCAGAAGAAACATTCCTGGAATCAAAGTAAAACCTAATTGACCTTTCTATATATATAGACAGAGAAATGAGGTTTAACATCCACTCGACACAAACTAGGTCATTTCGGGACTAACATATGGTTCAATTTTATTTCAACAGCGGGATTAAACAGGAGGACCCAGAGAAAACCCACGAGGTTGGACAGGCGACTCTACTACTTGTCACGTACAACCGGGGAATCGAAACCACGCCAGTTGACTAAATGACAGACCTTATGATGCAGCTGCACATACTGACCATTCGGACATCCAACATACCCCCACCCCCCCTTCTTTCTATAGACACTTAATTCAAAGCTAACTCCAATTATCAGAGATCTCCATATTATATTTCGGAATATTTCTTGATCTATTCAGATCAAAAAATGCATTGAAATGGCTAAATAAGTATTATTGTTAATTGGTTATTTTTCTTCATTTCTTTAATATGAGCAAATTACGTTTTCTTTATTTACAAATTTACATGTGCACCCCTTTAATTCATAGCACTTTTTTCAAAAATTAATCTTAAGTTAATATTTCTACATTTTCATTGACAGTTAACTTAAAGATACATTATGTATGATTTAGATAAAGAGCTGGGGCCTGTTTCACGAAATTTTAACTAAGATAAAATCCAGATTTTAGTAATTTGATTGGATAATAGATTGATTTAAGTGCTTAGCCAATCAAAATTGAAGTATCTACTAAAATTTGGATTTTATCTTTAGTTAAAATTTCGTGAAACAGGGCCCTGGTCATTCTTGCTATAATGTACAGGTCACAATTCTATGGAATACAATTACTGCTTATTACTGGGCGACGTTTCGATTAGACTTCTCTAGTCATTAGTAATAATGACTAGAGAAGCCTAGTCGAAACTTCACCCAATGAAATTCTCTATATAAATATTATAAGGTCTGTCGTTTCAATTTCAGTATCTTTGTAAGGGAATTGAACCAATTTAGGACTAGGACCTATATTCCTATGATTCTTTGATAATGACTAGAGAGAGAGAGAGAAATGGGTTTAACGTCCACTCGACACAAACTAGGTCATTTCGGGACTAACACATGGTTCAATTTTATTCCAATAATTCGTTTGCGCGTTTGGGTCTTTAGCCGTGGGAGGAAACCGGAGGACCCTGAGAAAACCCACAAGGTTGGACAGGCGACCCTACTCCTTGTCACGTACAACCGGGGAATCGAAACCCCGCCAGTTGACTCAATGACAGACTGTATGATACAGCGCGCGGGTGCTAACCATTCGGCCATCCAACACCCCAATGACTCGAGAAGCCTAGTGGAAACGTTGATCAGTAATAAACAATAATTGTATTCCAGTTCAATTACTAAATGCCACTGAAACAATTTTGCTATAATAGTTCAAAAATAGATACCGGTAATGAAAAATGAATATATACCAGTATTAAAAATTCCATTCAAATTACTTTATTCTAGACAAAGTTATGAGTGCAGTTGTTTAAATCCATTTAAATCTCTGCCATCTGATAGTCTAGAGAATTGATTATGAGCTTGTCATGTGACTAAATGTCTAAATAATAATTTATATAACATTTGAAGCCATAAAAAAGACCTGTAGTAGGCTGATTTAGCTCTTACATAATGCATCTTTAAAATTAAAAGGGTGTATTTTCACAAACTATCTGTTATTGCCTTTTAAAACTGCCATTTGTCTTAAGAATAATGATGAAGGTGGTTTTATACAAATGATGGATTTGGATCATTAGCATCAGGACTTAAAATATCAATGATCTATCAATTTAAAGTGACAATTGCATTTTTTTATACATTTAAAATATGTTAAAATAAAACTTTAAAATACATGGAATCTATACAGTCCTACCTTATTAAAGAATGATCCTGTTAATTTTCCAGGGAAAAATCATACAATTTCCATGTAGGCCTACTGTGTGCGACTAGAAAATATTTCAAATTTTTATGTGAATGCTTTGTAAATGCTTGAATGATTCCTATGATTGTAAAGTAGAAATTTGACAATCTATTAAGTAATAAATATATAAATAATTATGTTTGGAGTTAGAAAACATGAAATTACCGCTTTAAGCTCTGGCTGGAATTAGGCTACGAATACGATACAAAAAAAAAAAAATATGCCTGATTAATTTTTAACACCTGAGATGGTTTTTGTCCTAATTAAAAGGACTAAGGCATTTAGTACAATCTGTTGTCTCTCAAAGATGGCATGTTTTTTTTAAAGGATGTTTTTTCTTATTTCAAACTCAAATCAACACTATGCAAACAGCTTAACCCTTCATGTATATTGAAAGGGAAGTTACTCTTAAATTTACCCATTCTGCTTTGCTTCCAAATTGGGTTTGCTTTATAAAACACTGTTTAACATTACTGTTAATAAAGATTTAATTAGGTTTAATTTCTCGAGCGGTCTGCTCCTAAGCCAAGCCTCCTAGGTGGAACTGTGTAATTCACCATATCCCTCTAGAGGGTAATTTGATTCCTGCAACACCTCTAGGAAGAAATGGTTTCCTGTCTTGACACAACACGCTGTGAGCTCAACCGAGAGCCAGTTCTTTCTTAACCAGCATAATTCTTTGTTTATCATATAAAATGTAATATAACATTTTAAAATAATACTAACTTAACATGTAAACCATATAAATCTAAGCAAACATAACTTGAGTATGACATAGGCCTATACACAAGCACAACTGGCGAATTCAAAGGCCTTTACTCCAGCACAACTGGAAAATGACATAGGCCTATACTCAAATACAACTGGAGCATGACGAAGACTCAAGCACAACTGAGCATAGCTCTATACTCCAGTACAAAGGGTGCATGACAAAGGCCTATGCTCAAGCACAACTTGAGGATAACATAGACCTATACTTAAGCACAACTTGAGCACAAAATAGGCCTATACTCAAATCACATCAAAATCTGTTTGTGTTGTTCAGATAAAAATAGTTCAAGGAAAATTCAGCTAACAGCTATGACATTAGGAGTGGATAACACAAGATGAATAAGATGTATCATATTGTACTAATGGACAGTTACCTTTTAAAAGGATAGTTTTTCAACACAGCTTAACCCTATATTAAAAGGGAGATAACTCTTAACGTGCCCTTAATAGAAAGACCTTCACATTTGGATCACAAAATTAATCTTAGAAATATACTGGCATATTATTCAAGTCAGGTCTAGGCCATAATAATGTTTTTGATGTTTAACATAAATGTAAAAAGTGATTAAATAAAATCAACTTTGAAGTCAGGTCTAGGTCTTAATAATGTCTTTTATGTTTTACTGAGATGCAAGAATTAATTAAATAAAATCTTCCTTATGATGTTATTCAATCTTGGAAACGACTGCAGGCTTTCTTCCATTTACATTGGGTACACCATTGATCCCTGTTTTCCATTCCGTAAATTTTCCGGCATTTTCTCACCTCGCTGCGAGGTTTGCGATGCATGGCGTTTGATTTTGGTGAGGAGGAGAAGAGATGAGATTTTGGTGATTGAGCTTGATGTTGTTGCAGACGCGCTTGAGGAGAAAGTCGATTACTGCGGATCGGGGAGGATATCTGAAAAAAAGAATTAAATATATAATGTACCAGTATATTTAGTCTCTGTTTTCCAGAACTACATTGTCTATGCTCTCTCAACAACTATTGTATATTTAGCCTCTGTTTTCCAGAATTATATTTTCTATGCTCTCTCAACAACTATTGTATCTGGCTACATCCCATCCTTGGTATCTGCCCTTAGATGCACTACATCCATCAATTGACTAAGACCACTATACCAGTACCAAGAATTGGGCATGACATAGGGTACTGGTGCACATGTGTACCAGTACCAAGAATTGGGCATGAGATGAGGTTTAACGTCCACTCGACACAAACTAGATTATTTTGGGACTAACATATGGTTCAATTTTATTTCAATAATTCACTTGCGCGTAGGGGTCTTCGGGACGAAACCGAAGGACACTGAGAAATCCCAAGAGGTTGGACAGTTGACCCTACTCCTTGTCACGTACAACTGGGGAATCGAAACCACGCCAGTTGACTCAATGACAGACCTTATGATACAACAGTCATTCCGCCATCCCCCCTCCCTCTCCTCACAATGCAGTATAAAATATACTTACCGAGAGAGCATTAGGTGATGAATTTTGTGAGTTCTGCCATGATAGAGATCTCTTGACGTTACCATCAATAACTTTAATTGGAATAGGTGTACTAGACATACCGGGATTCATGTGAAATCCAGGGGAGGGAACTGAAGAAGCCTGGCTACCACTATTATGGCGATGTTCCTGAAAAAAAGTTTGCGGGGATTAAGTATAATAATAATAATAATAATAATGTTCAATCCACTACAATCTGAATAAAACACAGATCTTCTTTCGTTTCATTTTTTATAGTTCAAAATTTCGATTTACTTGTCTTTACTACACTAGGATCTGAAAGAGTTGTTATATTACCAGGGTTCTGGTTGACGTGAGTGATTAGCCAATGAAATGGTCTTTTACAGAGAGTTCATGGCGTTTAATGCACGGAACTCTGGATAAATCACTAGAAACATCAACGCTGATTAATTAATCAATGTCTAACGTCATAGGGTCAAAAGCCGCTTGTATGACACCTTGACACAATCTACCAGTACAGCAGGTCAAATCTTCATGTAGTATAAAAAACGAAACGAAATATAGATCTGTATTTTAATCAGATTAAATCCACTAGGGAATTCTCTTGGCACCAGAAAATGTTCCCACTTTGGATTGTTAACGGCAGTGACTAAACAACCAAGTTTCCACTGACACATAATCGCAATGTCAGATATTTCCGGATTTGCATTCTTAAAGATACATGATGTAAGATTTAGATAAAGAGCTGACCGTTCTTGCTATAATAGCTCAAAAATAGATAATGAACAAGCGGTTCACATTTCACGAAATTGGAACTCAACCGTCATAATGGTTTAACGGTGATATATTCCGTATTTTTTAAATTGATTAAAAATTGTGACCCCTAGAGGGACCACTAGCTAAAAACGTGATTTTTAATACAATTGGGGGCCATAATCCAGGAGGTTACGGTCCAATACATGTCAATATCGAAAGGCGCTAAGATATTTGGGAGATAAACCTATATTTCAAGTTTCAGATAAAAATTGTGACCTGTAGACTGTCCACAAACAAATTGTGGACGGACGGACAGGGGCGACAACAATATACGTCCACATAAAAATGTGGGCGTATAAAAATGAATATATTGAAAATTTCAATAAAATGCCTTTATTCTCAGCCAAGTTATCATTGTTTGTAGTTTTTGCAAAAATATGTGCATTACCGTAGGTGTTTATTACGGTCTGAATATATAGAGAAGAATTTGGGGTTATTCTTCCAGGGTAGATTTTTTTCCATAAGAAAACATGATATAAGGTTTTTCTTACTGAAATTCTGGATAATCTCATTTTACCTACATGTAAACATAGACGGTTTATAAGCAAGATAAAGTCCTCAACTTTGGTTATGCTAGGGAAGAAAGACTTCAGAAAAAACCCTCAGGTTTTCTTTTTATCAGGTTATTTTCTTCAGTCTTTCTTTACCCAGCATAACCTCAGTCTGGTGCTTTATCCTATACATAATGTACCTTAAAATAAATTAATTTTACCTTTCTTTGGTAATCATGATCAAATACACCGAGGGATTTGGGATCAATTAATTGTAAGTTACTGGGAGGGGATGATGTCGTCATATACGAGAATTTCTCTGTCACATTATCAATATTAACTTCAACTTCCGTAAAATAAAATTCTTCTTCATTATCAGATAATTCGCTGTCACTGTCTCTCCTATAAAATATACAGATAATGATGAAATGGGGTTTAAGATTTTATAAAAGACAATAGATCAGTCATTTTATAAAAGACAATAGATCAGTCATTTTATAAAAGACAATAGATCAGTCATTTTATAAAAGACAATAGATTAGTCATTTTATAAAACACAATACATGTAGATCAGTCATTTTCTAAAACACAATACATGTAGATCAGTCATTTTATAAAACACAATTCATGTAGATCAGTCATTTTATAAAACTCAATACATGTAGATCAGTCATTTTATAAAACACAATACATGTAGATCAGTCATTTTATAAAACACAAAACATGTAGATCAGTCATTTTATAAAACACAATACATGTAGATCAGTCATTTTATAAAACACAATAGATCAGTCATTTTATAAAATACATTTTGTAAAATATGTAATTACATGTTACACAGTCTGTAATACAAAATTTTGAAGATGATGTGTTTGGCTTTCAGCTAAAATAAATATCAGACTGCAGTTATTTATTTATTTAGAATTTTGTAGTCAAATAATAAAGAAATACATTCAAATAAAGAATTGAAATGAAATTAAATGAAATGGGGTTTAACGTCCCACTGTACCGCTCCGACTGGGTTGATGAAGACGGGCATACGCCATACAGTGTGCTATGAGGGAATTTTTGTCCAGACAGCAGACTGTCCTACTATTGTTTCGTGTTACAACTGTCAAGGACTCTATTGTGTGCATGCCATTGTGTACACAGGACCTTGCTTTTTTGTCCCATCTAAATGACTAGACAGCTGTCCTTGTCAGGCCCTCCGTCCTGCACAACTGACAAGGGGAAACCACAGCGGAAAATCCTGATGAACTTTCTAGACCATTGTGTACACAGGACCTTGGCACTTCAGAGGAATAATCAATCTTTTGACTTTCTAACTTTTTTTTCAAAGATGACAATTTATAAAAGTGTACATACCCAAGATAATTTATAAAAGTGTACATACCCAAGATAGTTTATAAAAGTGTACGTACCATAATTTGTAAAAGTGTACGTACCCAAGATAATTTATAAAAGTGTATATACCCAAGATAATTTATAAAAGTGCACATACCCAAGATAATTTATAAAAGTGTAGACACCCAAGATAATTTATAAAAGTGCACATACCCAAGATAATTTATAAAAGTGTACATACTCAAAATAGTTTATAAAAGTGCACACACCCAAGATAATTTGTAAAAGTGTACATACCCAAGATAGTTTTTAAAAGTGTACGTACCCAAGATAATTTATAAAAGTGTACATACCCAAGATGAGCTGTACGAACATGTCTCTCTATCTCATTTACAGTGTTATAAATAGTTTTACATTTTGGCCATGTACACTGATATCGTATCTCTGTGTGAACCTGAAAAATACAAATCAAATATTTTTATTAACTATTGATTGCCGTTTAATATATAAGGGGGGGGGGGTATTCTGAGAAAGGGGGGGGGGGATGGCCGATTGGTTAGCACGTGTGTCTTGTATCATAAGGTCTGTCATTGAGTCAACTGCCGTGGTTTCGATTCCCCGGTTGTACATGACAAGGACTGAAATAGTAGAGTCTCCTGTCCAACCATGTAGGTTTTCTCCAGGTTCTCCGGATTCCCCCCACGACTAAAGACCCCTATGTGCAAGCGATTTATTGAAATAAAATTGAACCATATGTTAGTCCCGAAGTGATTTAGTTTGTGTTGAGTGGACGTTAAACCCCACTGACTCAATGACAGACCTTATGATACAGCCACACCAGCCCCCCCATTTTCTGGAAATAAGACAAAAATGGTTCTAAAATCACATAGTAATGTAATTTGAATGTTCGTAAAGTGGTTTAAATTTATTTTTTGGAACAAATATTGTAATTTCTAACCATTTATGTTTGGTGAACAGTTCAAATTGAGCGGCAGTCGTTTACGCCTGCTAAGTGCATTCTATACGTTTTTTAAATTATTATTTTGTTGTTTGTTATTCAGCCATTACTAATTACCTCCACATTGTATTGTAAGATATGTTTTTATTTGTTCATTACAAAATGGCACCCCTAAACCATAGGGTACACGACTCATGTACTGATTATTGTGTCTTAAATATTGGATATTAGGATCCTGTAGTTTCACGGCAAGATAACAACATCAATATTGATTGAAATTGATCAATATTGAATTCTAATTCATGTTTTTAATTTCAAATATCATGGAAAATATTGAGCTAAGACTTAGCTTCTTTGATGTGTTATTAAAGATAAGATTATGTAAGAGCTAAATTTCCCAATTACATAATGCATCTTCTTTATTATCCATTCAGTTTTGTCTTCATTGTTTAGATGAATTATAGAAACAAACTTATGAGGCATGTGTGTGTGTGTGTGGGGGGGGGGGGGAGGGGGTCCCCCGACCTAATGTGTACTGGTTCCCCCCGACCCCTAATGTGTACTGGTAGTTTTTTTAAGGATATTTGAAGGATGTATGATAGATATTTGAAGGATATTGAAATATATTTTGTGTTATTAATAGTTTTTAAAGAAGCTATATTGAAGGATATTTCACATATATTTTGAACGATATTTTAAGTATATTTTAAAGGATATTTGAAGTATATTTTGTGTTATTGAAAGATTTTCTTAAAAATTAAAAGCACACTTGAAGAAGTAAATTTTTCATGTATATTTTGAGGGCTATTTTGAGGTATATTTTGAGGGCTATTTGAAGGCTATTTTGGAAGATATTTGAAGGATATTTCAGGTGTGTTTTGTGTTTGAAGAATATTTGAAGGATATTTGAAATTCATTTTGTGTTATCAATAGTTTTTTTTTATTAAATTAAAAGGAAATTTGAAGTGTATTTTAAAGTATATTTTGAGGGCTATTGGAGGATATTTTAAGGATATTTTGAAGAGTATTTGAAATATATTTTGTGTTATCGATAGATTTTTTTTTAAATTAAAAGAGAATATGAATTAGATTTCAACGTATATTTTGAGGGCTATTTGAAGTATATTTTGAGGGCTATTTGAAGTATATTTTGAAGAATGTTTGAAGGATATTTTGAAGGATATTTTCAGGAATATTTGAAGGATATTGAGGCTATTTTAAGTATATTTTGTGTTAATCATAGTTACATGTATATTGATTTGCCCCCTGTTGTTATACAGCATCTGGTGTCACTATCAACTGAAGGTATTAACATTGTGATAAATTAAAACTTGTTATTATTGATTTAAATAATCACCTGTTACCAGTAACTCTTATATTTCAAATATTTATCTTACATGTCTATTGAGGGGAGTTGATGGTGGCCAGAGAATAAGGGGATCCTTCATTCTCAGTCCAGCATGTCCAGAATTGGCAGAATTTCAATCGAATGATGCGGAATTCAGTCCTGTCGCAGTTCTGTCAGTCCCGACCACAGTAGTGGTGTGAGTAGAATCGTGTCGTAATTAAACACAACAAATATGTTTCAGCTGTTATGGATGTTTGAGATGTTTTCTTATTCAGTTGACACATGCGTTTTAGCTCGAAATACCCCTTTTCACTCGATTGTCAGAATTTTGGGGATTGAGAGAATTCAATTCCGGAATGTTTAATCGAGTACCCCCTAAGTAATTACACAAAGATAGCCATTGATCTTACATGTCTATCAAGGAAAGTATCATAAGGTCTGTCATTGAGTCAATGGGGTTTAACGTCCACTCAACACAAACTAGGTTATTTTGGAACTAACATATGGTTCAATTTTATTTCAATAATTCACATGCACATAGGGGTCTTTAGCTGTGAGAGGAAATAATTGGAGAATCTGGAGAATACCCACAAGGTTGGACAGGCGACCATACTCCTTGTTACATACAAGCAGGGAATCGAAAAACCATGCCACTTGACTCAATGACAGACCTTTCGATTTAAGATAACGAGAATGCACATAATGATGATGATAATAAGCTAACTGTTGAGTTAAAGCTTGCATATATTGTATATACATATGTCACAGATTAATTTCATATGCATGTATCACATGTCCTGGTGTATATATTATATATAATAAATTGATGGACTATATATATATATGTACAGGCACAATAAACGATAGGTCACTCCATGTCAATATATGCTGATAAGGCTATATTTAATTAGCTTTGTCATTTCATTAAAGATACATTATGGAAGATTAGATAAAGAGCTGGCAGTTCTCACTATAATAGTTAAAAACTTGAAAATGTAAAGGGAATATGCTGATATTGCTCCACTCTGAACCGAGATATTAGCGATTGAATTTTAGACCTAGCCTTGATCATCATTACTAAAGTCAGTACGATAAAAAACATAGTCACAATTATCTATTTTTGGATTTAATCATCAATGAGCGATGTGCTGCAGATCAGATTCAAACCCAGTGAAAATCCGACACATAAGATGGCATCGAGAGTTGATTAAGGTCTTTTAATGTTAATAAATGTTAATAATTGTCTAATTAATAGTTTATAATAACAATTCAAGCCTAATGAAAGATCTGCAATAGGCAGATTTAGCTCTTGCATAATGTATGTTTAATTTGATTCTTGATAAAATAAATATTCAAGATGTTCGATCCCTGCATTGGCTGAGAAAGTTCATTAGGATTTTCCGGTGTGGTTCCTCCTTGTCAGTGGTGCTGGACTGATGGCCTGGCAAGGGACAACAAATAGTTGTTTGGATGGGACAAAAAAGCATAGTCTAGTGTACACATGTAAATGATCCCTTGGCAGTAGGCTGTAGTTCCGCTGTCGTGGCAAAATGTCCCTCATAGCCCAGTCAGAGCAGAACAGTAGGACGTTAAACCGCATTTCATTTCATTTCATTTAGCTACTCAAATGACAAGCTATCAGATTGTTAAATGACTTTTGACATAGCTCGGTAATAAATATTGTTTATTATTTTTATTTTTAGTTATTTGTGAAAGCCAAGTGCATATTAATATACATATCAATTCTATTTTTGTCACCAAATCTAAGTATAGTAACTGGTTTTATGTACAGCCTAAGGCTACAAACTTGTCAAATCTGAACTATTTAGAAATGAATAAAATTGTTATGAATATAGGGCCTAAAGCCAGTTTTATTCACAGACAATATGACCGGATACTTTAAGTCCAACATTTGGAATTTTATGATGCTAACAATATCTGGGGACCAAGAAAGTGCACTAGTGGCAGATTTAACCAAAGTGAAAGGGAGAAATGGGGTTTAATGTCCACTTAACAAAAATTATGTCATTTTGGGACTAACATGTGCTTCAAATTTATTTCAATAATTTGCTCATACATGAAAGAGAATTATTGAAATATAATTGAACCATATGTTAGTGAAAAAATGGATGGGGGGGGGGATGGCCGAATGGTTAGCGCTGTTTCATAAGGTCTGTCATTGAGTCAACTAGTTATATGTGACAAGGAGAAGGAAAAACTCAATTATTCTGACTGACTGCTGTAAATAATTCATTTTCTAATCTCTCCTGGGTCTAAATTATCCCAACAGAACAGTAGGAGGTTAAAACCCATCTCATTTCTTTACTCTCTCTCTCTCTCCCTTATATATATATATATATATATATTAACTTATATATTACATAGTGTTTGTGGGTTTTCTTCGGGTCCTCCAGTTTCTTCCCATTGCAAAAGACCCCTATGAGCAAGCGAATTATTGAAATAAAATTAAACCATATGGTCATCCTGAAATGACCTAGTTTGTGTCAGGTGGATGTTAAACTCTCTCTCTCTCTCTCTCTTAACTTATATATTGCATAGTGTTTGTCTCCCCTCTCTCTCTCTCTCTCTCTCTCTCTTTCTCTCTATTAACTTATATATTGCATAGTGTTTGTCTTCCCCTCTCTCTCTCTCTCTCTCTCTATTGTATATATATTAACTTATATATTACATAGTATTTATACACCTATTACTAATATATCATTGTTTATATAGGTTAATATAACCTACCTATCAAAGCTGCAGTGAATTTGTAATATATATATTTTTTTACCATTATATAAGTAAGTAAAATATATCCAAATTCATAAACCAGTCAATCCTTATTATTGTTAGGTTTATTTTTACATAATATAGGCCAAACCAATTTGATTTTCTGTTCTTCGTGGTCTTGATGAAAATGAAATGAAATGGGGTTTAACGTCCTACTGTTCTGCTCCGACTGGGCTAATGAAGACGGGCATACGCCATACAGTGTGCTATGAAAGAAATTTTGCTCGGACAGCGGCACTACGGCCTACTCTTATATCGAATTCCAACTGTCAAGGGATCTTTTACGTGCACGCCAATGTGTACACGGGACCTCAGGTTTTCGTCCCATCCGAATGACTAGACAGCTGTACTTGTCAGGCCCTCCGTCCTGCATCACTGACAAGGGGGAACCACGCCGGAAAATCTGGATGAACTTTCTTGGCCAATACAGGGATCGAACACCCAACCTCCAGGCTACCAAGCCAGCGTCTTACCAACTTACCCACTGTGACCCCCTCAAGGTCTTGATAAATAAATAGCCACATGAATCATGTGCATAGGTGTACGAGCTGGGCCCCCCCCCCCATTTTGGGCACCAAATGCTGGGAAAATTTGGGCACACAATTGTACTTTGTAAAAGTTGTATAAAAAAATATTGTGTTCTTGAATGTGTCCAATTTAACAGCAAATTTAAATTCAGAGTGTCTATAGTTAGGCAATTAAATAGAAATCTTAACATACTAAGAACCTAACTACATTTTTTGGGCACCAACCAACACCACCCCCCCCCCCCCAGTCAAAAATTTCCCTGTACGCCTATGATCATGTGAAAGATGTTTTGTTTAAATTAGTTTTTTTTTTCTGGAAGAAAGAAGAAGAACATTTTTTTTTTAACTGGAAATCAACTTGGTATGGCTTAATTTTGTCAGTTCTTATTATGAGAATTTTCTTATTTGGTAAGCTCCCTGGCTGTTACTGGATTTGACTGAAATTGCCCACTGCATTTTGTACTTTGTATTTTGACAACTGCTTGACTTATTATTCTTTCATACTCCTGGCAGTGTTTCCTTGGCTAAATCTATTTGTTAAGGCCAGCTCAATTTTTTCAAGGTCGCCTAGATGTAAATAAGGTTAGGGTACGTGATTGTTGGCGAGATTGTAGGTTAGAGTAAGCATTGGGGTTAGGTCCTGGGTAAGGGTTAGGGTTGGGAATAGCGCTAGCGCTGTTTACATCTCGTGACCTATGATGAAAAATTGAGCTGGCCTTATCATTTAGCACTAACCGTGTTTGATTTGATTAGACCTGTAATAGTCTTGATTATCCATTTTTGGATTTAATCATCAGTAAGCGTTGAGCAGCAGATCGGATTCAAATCCAGTGAAAATCCGACACATAAGATGACATTGATAGTTGATTATGGTCTTGTCATGTTTATGAATGTCTAATTAATAGTCTATATAACAATTCAAGCCTAAAGAAAGGCCTGCAATAGGCAGATTCAACTCTTGCATAATATATGTTTAATTTGATTGCTTATAAAGTAAATATCCAAGAATCAACAACCTTATATTTCTTTGGGGGTTTTTTATTTGGTAAATACCCTAGCTGTTACTCGATTTGTACTTTTATTTTTAATTTAATTCCTCATTAACTAAATACAGTAGAATCTGTACAGCGATATCTCCTTGTAAGTGGTCATGATAAATCCCTCCCCCCTTAGAAATTCTATTGTTTCATCTTTTTAATCAACGGTCACTCCTCTAACGTGGCCAGCGGTCACTAAAATAAATGATTTCTTTGTTGTTTAATGTGGTTTGCTTGTTGTGGGCTGTATTGTTACATGTCCCTGTATATAAATAGATTGTTTGTTTTCAATAAACCACATGACACAGTTGTCTTTTCTTTGTCTTATTATATAAGAGGTCACTCCTATTAAGAGGACAGTCATGGCATTTCCCTTGAGTGGCTGCTGAATACAGATTCCATTGTATTTAACTTTTAAAAACACACTCAACCTTTGGGTTTTCCACATTACATGTACGACGTATATTTTCATTTTAGTTGTGTCAGTTTCTATAACCAGAAATTTCTCATTTGGTAAGCCCCCTGGCTGTTACTGCATTTGACTGAATTTGCCAATGGGACATTGTACTTTGAAAACAGATTGACATTTATTTTTTAAACTTCCTACTCAAGATTTTCCATAATATTCAAAATTAAAAACACAAATTAAAATTCAATATTGGTCCATTTCAATCAATATTGATGTTGTTATCTTCCCATGAAAATACAAGATCCTAATATCAGATATTTAAGACAGAATTAACATTTTAAAATCAGTAGAGAGAAAAGGGGTTTAATGTCCACTCGACACAAACTAGGTCCTTTCGGGACTATCATATGGTTCAATTTTATTTCAATAATTCGCTTGCGCCACAGGGGATCTTAGCAGTGGGAGGAAACCGAGAAAACCCACAAGGTTGGAATTTAAAATCAGTACATGAGTCGTGAAAGCCAAGTGCACATTAATATACATATCAATTCTATTTTTGTCACCAAATCTAAGTACAGAAACTAATTTTATGTACATCCTAAGGCTACAAACTTGTCAAATCTGAACTACTAGGTATTTAGAAATTAATAAAATTTGTATCTATATCCATGGTGGCTAGGTGGTTAAGACGCTGGCTCGCTAACCTGGAGGTCGGGTGTTCGATCCCTGCATTGGCCGAGAAAGTTCATCAGGATTTTCCGACATGGTTTCCCCGTGTCAGTGGTGCAGGACAGAGGGCCTAACAAAGACAGCTGTCTCGTCATTCGGATCAGATGAAAAACCAAGGCCCTGTGTATACGTTGGCATGCACATAAAACATCCCTTGGCAGTTGGAATTCGATATACAAGTAGGCCATAGTGCTGCTGCCTAGGCAAAATTTCCCTCATAGCACACTGTATGGTGTATGCCTGTCTTCATTAGCCCTGTCAGAGCAGAACAGTAGAACATTAACCCCATTTCATTTATTTAATCAAATGTTACAGTTTTAAATTATAATTAATGTACACACATGTTCTGACTATTATTTTGTTATTTGTATGACTAACAATCATTTTTTTCTGCATTACTTAAGAGTCAACATGACAGATGGCTGACAATTTTTCAATATTTAAATTAAAGGCAATAAACACCTAACTCAACATTTTCCACAATGAGGAAGAGTGAGAAATGAGGTTAACCATCCAATCAACACAAACTAGGTCATTTTGGGACTAACATCTGGTTCAATTTTGTTTCAATTATTCCCTTGTGTGTAGGGGTCTTTAGTAGTGGGAGGAAACCGGAGGACCCGGAGAAAACCCACGAGGTGGGTTGGATAGGCAACCCTACTGCTTGTCACGTACAAACAGAATAGAAACCATGCCACTTGACTCAATGAGAGACCTTATGATTTCACATTGTCATAGTGCCGCTGTCTGGGCAAAATTCCCCTCATAGCATAATGTATGGTGTTTGCATGTGTTTATTAGCCCAGTAGAGAGAGAGAAAGAAATGAGGTTTAACGTCCACTCGACACAAACTAGGTCATTTTGGGACTAACATATGGTTAATTTTATTTCAATAATTCGCATGCGCGTAGGGGTCTTTAGCAGTGGGAGGAAACCGGAGGACACGGAGAAAACCCACGAGGTTGGACAGGCGACCCTACTCATTGTCACGTACAACCGGGGATTCGAAACCACGCCAGTTGACTCAATGACAGGCCTTATGATACAGCACGCGCACGCTAACCTAGCCCAGTAGAACAGTAGGATGTCAAACCCTATTTCATTTGATTTTCGACGTGCTTTAGATCATAAGGTCTGTCATTTAGTCAAGTGGTGTAGTTACTATCCCAAGCTTGTATGTGATAAGGAGTAGGGTCGCCTGTCCAACCTTCTGGGTTTTCTCCTGGTCATCTGGTTTCCTCCCACTGCTAAAGACCCCTAGGTGCAAGCGAATTAATTAAATAAAATTGAACCATAATGTTAGTCTGCCGGTTTCCTCCCACTGTTAGAGACTCCTACATACAAGCAGGTTAATGAACCATATATTTGTCCCAAAATGACCTAGTTTGTGTCAAGTGAACATTAAACCCCATTTCTCTCTCTCATTTCATTTTCCTTTAGATTACATAATATGTATATTTGACTTCTATTTAAAGTTATGTGTGTCAGCAATTAAAACCTTGTGACTATATATAGACAATAACAATGTCACATTGTAATCACACGTTTCACTTGTTGCCTCATACTAAACTTAGGCTGTCTGTCTACAGCTAGCTTTCGCTTGACAACAGACACTAAGCTAGTTGACTGACATTTAAAGTCCTAAATCTACGATTTTAGTCGAAAATACTAAGTTTACTTCAAGAATTTTGTTGAGTATTTATTCTGGTTCCATTTAATAAAATTGATAAAGTTTATTTAGTCTTTGTGTGTATGACAGATGTGAAACGGAGTAGAAACGCGTTACAAAACAGTAAACTAATTTTTGGATATGGCGGCCATTCCGGACAGAGATCTATTCTCAAAGTTAGAAGTAGATGGACATCTGTGTGCAGAATGTTGTTGCCTTTTAGTATTTCACTCAATCTGATTAAAACACAGATCCTATTTACTACAATAAGATCTGGAAGAGTTGTTATATAACCCATATTATAGATGATGTGAGGGATTAGCCAATGAAACAGTCTGTTATAGCGAGTCGTCATAAGGCCAAAAGCAGCTTCCACTACAACTGGTCAGATCTTCATGTAGTGTAGGCCATCGGAAGTACATGTATAAAAAAAAGAGCGAAATATAGATCTGTATTTTAATCAGAGAGAGAGAGAAATGGGGTTTAACATCCACGCGACACAAACTAGATCATTTCGGGACTAACATATGGTTCATTTTCATTTCCATAATTCACTTGCGCGTAGGGGTCTTTATTAGCAGTGGGAGGAAACCGGAGGACCTGGAGAAAACCCACGAGGTTGGACAGGCGACCCTACTCCTTGTCACGTACAACCGGGGATTCAAAACCACGCCAGTTGACTCAATGACAGACTTTATGATACAGCACGCGCAAGCTTACCATTCAGCCATCCAACCCCCCGTATTTTAATCAGTTTGTTTTTCAATGTATTTTACAGATATGAATATTCATTTAATATGAAATTTCCGTGAAAAAAAATAAACATCGAATTAAACATGTGGTATTGAAAAAGGTAGGTGCATGTCCAGAGATGGGGGTCCTAGGGGTCCGGACTCCAGACGTTCCCCTGATATTATTTTTTTTTCTCCTACATTCATGGAAATAATGTTGCTGTCATTTTGGTCTCTCTAATTCTATACTCTGATTTTAGAAAATTCTTGGTTAATCCCCCGGAGACCCCATTGACACAGGCTAATAATCTTCAAAATGCCTAGAATTTTTTACTAATCACCATGGACAATTTTAAGTGTACTGCAATTGCAGGACAAACTTGACTGAATAAATTGTTTCATTTTATGACTCGTGGTCTGTTTATTTTAAGGGGGGTTGGATGACCGAATGGTTAGCACGTGCGTGCTGTATCATAAGGCCTGTCATTGAGTCAACTGGCGTGGTTTCGAATCCCCGGTTGTACGTGGCAAGGAGTAGGGTCGCCTGTCCAACCTCGTGGGATTTCCCGGGTCCTCCGGTTTCCTCCCACTGCCAAAGACCCCTATGCGCAAGCGAATTATTGAAATAAAATTAAACCATATGTTAGTCCCGAAATGACCTAGTTTGTGTCGAGTGGACGTTAAACCCCATTTCTTTCTCTCTCTGTTTATTTTAATTTTATCTAGATCACATTCTTCAAACCGAAATGAGTTGAACTACTAACCGTATATATTATAAATACACATATTTACAAAGAAAGCAAAGACCAACTGGGGAATTAGAAACTTCGAATGATAAACGCAAATCCAGGAAATTAACGTAAATTGGCATTGTTTCGCTTACTTGATCATTTCACCGTTAAAACCCCTCGCAAATTCACCTCATTTATTCGAGATGGAAATCAATTAATTACGTAGTATCCGTGACTTATATTTTTAGGACAATGTCATATACATGTCGGCTTACAACAGGATAACACCGTCACGAAACACCGCCAACGAGTCCATATCGATTGGCTTTTACACTATGGCTGCTCGCTTGCGGCATGACAGCAAATGTACTACAGCACTATTAATAGCTATGACCCAATTTTAAAACAGCTGACAAAACTGGGTCGAATATTATTATTAAGAGGTCAACCCACCGCTAACGGAGACCCGTTCAACCAGCCATTACACAAAGGCTGTGTATTGAAATTGCGAGACTTGATATTCTAAGCTATTCAGCTTTGCAGAACTACAACACATTCACACCTCGCGCATATAGCAGCCATTAAAGAGACCCGGTATTTCGTTAACAACTCACGGCTAAATATAGTTCAACATTATCTTGTGTAGACATTTTATCAATTCATTTAGGTTATGGCCACAGCCACAGACCTACACGCGTGAAATAACACTTTAAACACGGGTTGGTGATATGTACACAAAAATTGCAACGTTTTGTGGTTAGCATGTCAAAAGAAACGGGGCTTAACGTTCTATGTTTAAAGAAATGGGATGTAACGTTCTATATGTCGAATGAGAGGGAGGGAGAGAGAGAGAGAGAGAGAGAGAGAGATGGGGTTTAACGTCCACTCGACACAAACTAGGTCATTTCGGGACTAACATATCCGCTTGCGCGTAGGGGTTCTTTAAGCAGTGGAAGGAAACCGGAGGACCCGGAGAAAACCCACGCGGTTGGACAGGCGACCCTACTCCTTGTCACGTACAACCGGGGAATCGAAACCATACCAGTTGACTCAATGACAGACTCTATGATACAGCGCGCACGCTAACCATCATTCAGCCCCCCCCCCACACACACACACACATGTTGAATGAAATGGGGTTTAACGTTCTATGTCAAAAGAAATGGGGTTTGACGTTCCGTGTCAACAGAAATGGAGTTTGACGTTCTATTTGTAAGCAACGACGACCTGGTTAATCAAGACGGACAGTGTTCTAACTGTCAAGTATTCTTTTACACGCACACCAACGTTTACACGGGACTTCAGCATTTCGTTCTATCCGAAGGAATACCAGGCCCTTCTTCCTGCACCACTGGTCAGGGAAGATCACGTTGGAAAATCCCGTTGAACTTTCTCGGCCAACGCCGGGATCGAACCGGTACCTTCCGGTTATAAATCCAGTATCTTACTAACTGAACCACCACGGTTCCCATGAAATTATAACAAAGAATAAAATATAAAATACTTTTCCGGACTAAAAGGAACATAAGTAAATTTCAACATATAAAAATAACTAATGATATATTTGGATTCTGTACATTCCGTGTTTTTTTTTTAAACACAATAACCCCGTGATGACTGCGTTTGGTAATGCCAATATCCTGGTATCGCGAAATAAATTTATTACCATTAATAAATTCTTCAAATATTTGTCCCGTCTCTGTTTATCGACATACCAATAAAGCCAAGTTAATTGGTATAGCACCGATCTATGACGTAATGGGAATAAATACTGCTGACGTAACCTATTTTTACACGTGGCTGTTATAATGACCACCACGTAAGACTTATTTATAGAAACTGGCCCCCATTATGATCGACGCCGGGAATTCCTTCGCGGTTATATATTTCATAACGATCAGTCAATAGCTGTTTCTCAAGATCAGGCCAACAGGATAAATTATAACAATACATAAATAATCCTGAAACACCCCGTCACGATTCAACGTGACTTTAAAAAAAAGACGTCAACTTTTTAAAATTAATCCGCCGGCTAACCTATATTATTAGTAAGTGCAGACGAACCGCACTACACACAAAACAAAATGAAATGAAATGAAATGGGGTTTAACGTCCTACTGTTCTGCTCGTATACCGGGCTAATGAAGACGGTCATACGCCATACAGTGTGCTATGAGGGAAATTTTGCCCGGGCAGCGGCACTATCGCCTACTCTTATATTGAATTCCAACTGCCAAGGGATCTTTTACGTGCATTCCAATGTATACACGGGACCTCGGTTTTTCGTCTCATCCGAAGGACTAGAAAGCTGTCCTTGTCAGGCCCTCCGTTCTGCATCACTGACAAGGGGAAACCACGTCGGAAAATCCCGATGAACTCTCTCGGCCAATGTAGGGATCCACAAAACAAAACAAGCCTGAACAGACAAACCTACGGACAATATAAACTATAAAGACATTGCAAGAAACAGCAAATATCAAATCAAGTGAATGGTTCGTGGTTTGGGGGGGGGGGGTCATTTGGCGGTCGTAAGCCTCCACTGCGCTGTAAAGTCCCACGCAATCTGTCGCCTCTCAGGTTTATTGTACTTTAATATGCGAACCTCCAAGTTTTTTCCTCATTCGGTTTTCCTTTTGAAATATATCGGAGAAATTAATTAAGGTTTGCTGAATGGATGGGAAAAAAATGGTACTGTGTTTGAGCTGGCTTAGGCTAGTGCAGGTGACTGTAAAAGAATGGCGTGGACTCCATGCTGATGGATAAACCCTACACAGGTTTTAAATACATGTTTGTTCGCAGTTGTTTCTTCTAAATACTCTGTAATCTGGTAGCTTATCAACCCACACAAACTCATTTCTTTCTGTTGAATCTAAGGAGTCTTATATAATATCGCCAACGAAGGTCAATCTTAAAGGCTCAAAAATATGTCCCAATCTTTATTCTGGTCAACAAATGGTACTATTTTAACAATATTCCAATTAATTGATGATACAAATTTCATCTTAACACACCTAATTTAAAAAAATTGGAAAAATTCAACTAAATGATTTGAAAAGCCTAACGTAAAGCTTTTCAAATGTGACTTGAATTTAAAAATATTTTCGAACCCTCTGGACAAGTAAAATAGGATTTAATGGATAATTTACACAACAGGTAGGATATTTAAACATCTAATACTTAGAATAAGGCTATTATTTATTTTCTGGAGCTGTCAAGCCAGCAAGAGTGTTATTGTCACTTTAAACAAATGTGTAGGATATTTCCACCACCGACGTTTTGGCCGAAAGATCGTTGGCCGGCCAGATCCAAGGTGAGAGGGTGCGTTACATCATCTCCGGCCCCATGAAGCAAAAATGGCGACGAAGAAATTGAATGAAATGAAATGGGGTTTAACGTCCTACCGTTCTGCTCCGACTGGGCTAATAAAGACTGGCATACGCCACTGCACAGTGTGCTATGAGGGAAATTTTGCCCGGCAGCGGCACTATGGCCTACTCTTATATCGAATTCCAACTCCCAAGGGATCTTTTACGTGCACGCCAATGCATACAAGGGACCATATGTTTTTATATGGTTTGGGATTTATAGTATGGCTGTGGGTAGAATTTTGTGGTATGGGTGTTGGGATTTGTATGCAGTGTGTTGGGTTTTGTATGCTTGTGAGTCGGTAAAATCTGAATATGTGCTGGGGCTTTGTATGGTTGGGTTTTGTATACTTCTTGGGTATTTTTTTATATGGTTTGGATTTTGTAGCATGGCTGTGGGTAGGGTTTTGTAGTAGGGGTGTATGTTTTTATATGGTTTGGGTTTTGTAGTGTAGCTGTGAGTAGGGTTTTGTAGTATCGCTGTGTGTAGGGTTTTGTAGTGTAGCTGTGAGTAGGGTTTTGTAGTATCGCTGTGTGTAGGGTTTTGTAGTGTAGCTGTGGGTAGGGTTTTATAGTATCGCTGTGTGTAGGGTTTTGTAGTGTAGCCGTGGGTAGGGTTTTGTAGTATGGCTGTGAGTAGTGTTTTGTAGTATCGCTGTGGGTAGGGTTTTTTTAGCATGGGTGTTGGGTAGGGTTTTGTGGTATGAATTTGGGTAAGACTTTGTAGTATGACTTTGGGTAGGGTTTTGTAGTATGGGTATTGGCTTTGTATGCTGTGTGTTGGGTTTGTAGTATGGCTCTGGGTAAGGTTTTGTAGCATGGGTGTTGGTTTTGTATGCTGTGTGTTGGGTTTTGTAATATGGCTTTGGGTAGGACTTTGTAGTATGGCTACAAATAGGTTTTTGGTGCTTTGGGTTAGGTTTGTGGTTTTGAAAATCTGTATTTGAAATTTGAGGATTTGTAATTCAACCTACCTGAGATCGTTGTTTCTTCCTTAGGGGCGTCGAATCGTCGTCATAATAATAGTGTTTGACGTCTTCTTCCAGGTCCAGGCCGTCATCGGTGGGCGAAGCTTCAAAGTTTAGTAAGCGATCGGGGGCGCTTTCACTCAGGTGGGTGTTCATGGGTGGGGAGCGATCATTACCCTCGGACACACCACTGTAGAAGCCACTACTGGCTACGGAGC
The DNA here is from genome assembly GCF_932274485.2 of Patella vulgata. Lineage (NCBI taxonomy): Eukaryota > Metazoa > Mollusca > Gastropoda > Patellidae > Patella > Patella vulgata. The sequence continues at coordinate 84,877,876 of NC_065879.2, forward strand.
TGGATAAATGGCCACAATTGTCTCTGTAAGAATGTGACCCCATGAGAAGATCTGAAGTGTAAATTTTGCAAGAAAGGTTTTAATGGATTTTCTGACAAGCGAACTATTTGTTGCTGTGAGAAATCGGTTATAGATTTTCCCTGTTGTTCGTTGGTGATATTAAAGAAAAGTAGTCTAAGTAATTTCAGGCATGCGTAGGTGTCTTTCCCGGGGTACCCGGAGTAAACCCACCTCCATCTCCAAGTCACATGCACGTACATGTACAGGGGGCTTGTCCAGGAATTTGAACAGCAGGGGGTCCAAGGTGGTGACAACATCAAGTTTGGCGTTAGGTCGGGGGGGGGGGGTACCCGCGAATTTGATAAAATCAGAAGCTTTGAGAGACAATATTTCTGCTCAATTAGGTGCATAGATGTATAGGATTACAGTTGGGTGAGCTAAAACGGCGTTATTACAATGAATTATCCCCCCCACCCTTTTAGACCCGCGCCTGCCGTCCGCTCACGTCTGGGATCAAAACATAGAGGTGAACTACCAGATAAAGCGACACTCTAGACCTCTAGGTCATCCCGACCCCCACGTGTTCCTGAAGCAACAACGGTGAACAACAACGTGTTTTGCTAGATGTGGGTCTACGCAATTAAAGCGAGGTCGAGCCTTCTATTGAAGATGAACCCCTTGTGGCTCTCTCGTGTCATATTGGCTTACTGTTTCGAACGCGCGCGCGCGCGAGAGAGAGAGAGAGAGAGAGAGAGGAGGGGGTAACACAAACTAGGTCATTTCGGTCCAATCTTATTTCAATAATTCACTTGCGCGTAGGAGTCTTTGGGAGGAAACCGGAACACCAGGCGACCCTACTCGCCTTGTCACGTTCAACCGGTGAATCGAAACCATGCCAGTTGACTCAATGACACCTCATGATACAACGCGCGCGCGTCGCCCGCCCCACACACACCATTACGAACGCGAGAAACAGGGTATTTTTTCTGACTAAAGTCAACATACACTTACCAGAGACAGGGCGAAAGAGCTTGAACGAACACATGTACTCGTACTGAATGGCACAATCTCGGGGCAATGGCAATAACCTTTTCAAAATACCACACTCCCGAGGCAATGGGGTCAAAAGTTAGTTTGCCCTTATAAATATGTTTAAAAAAATGTTTTGCCAATGAGGTAAGGAAGGATCTCTTCTCATTTTAATTGCGTTTCGTTTTATTTCTTATTTTTATAATGTCCGCGTACATATCACGTGAATCTATTGGTATACTGTGAATTATTATGGGAAACCTAAACGGGTGGATGCGGGTAATTTTGGGATGAAACAGCCAGTATAAAGAACTCGGCATGGCAGAATATCATGATTATAAAATATAATGTAACAATCAGAAAAAAATAAATCAAAAGAAATTATAATCTAATTCAATTAGATTGTCTACGAATAAATCTGTATAATCACAAAGTAACTGGTTTCAATTCCAATGCTGTCAAACTACTATAGTCTAAAAGAGGCTAGAGGTAATAATACATGTATGTGCAATTTAACACATTTTCGAAGATTTCGGTGATTTAAACAAAATAGTATGCTTACCTCTGTCTGGAAAAGATGTTGCTAGTAATGGAGAAGCTGGGCTACAAGACAGGTTGGTTAGCGCCATGGCAGCGACAGACTCATCGACCATCTCCACGTCATCGAGTTCATCGAGGTCGTTTGTATTCTGTCTTTCACGGTGGTGACTGTAACCAAAAATATTACGTACTAATAACTACTTATGTTTTTTGAAGGGGGGTCACGGTGGGTAAGATGCTGCCTCGCTAGTCTGGAGGTCGGGTGTTCGATCCCTGGATTGGCCGAGAAAGTTCATCCAGATTTTCCGGCGTTTCTCACTTGTCAATCATGCAGGACGGAGGGCCTGACAAGGACAGCTGTCCAGTCGTTCGGATGGGACGAAAAAACGAGATCCCGTGTACACATTGGCTTGCACGTAAACGGTCCCTTGACAGATGGAATTGGATATAAGAGTAGGCCGTAGTGCCGCTGTCTGGGCAAAAATTCTCTCATAGCACACTGTATGGTGTATGCCCGTCTTCATTAGCCCAGTTAGGAGCAGAACAGAAGGGCGTTAAGCCCCATTTCATTTCGGGTCTGCTGAAACCCAAAACAATCGGAACTGTTCGACACTTCGGTTGATTTCGTAAACGTTCGGTTACTTTGCGATGAAGAAATTGAAGGAATGAAATGAAATGGGGTTTAACGTCCTACTGTTCTGCGCCGACTGGCTAATGAAGACGGCAAAGCGCCATACTCTTATTTCGAATTCCAGCTGTCACGGTTTTGTTTAACGTGAACGCCATGGGACGATGAAGAAAACGATGACAGAAAGATTTCATTATAATAATTTTTGAAAGGTATAAAGAAATACATGTACAGTACAGATTAGAAAATATATTGATGTCGATGTTAGCTGATACAAAGGTACAAAGAAATACATGTACAGTACAGATTTGAAAATCCCTCGACGTCGATGTTAGCTGATACAAATCAAAACATCACGAACGCATAAGAGAGAGAGAGAGAGAAATGGGGTTTAACGTCCACTCGACATAAACTAGGTCATTTCGGAACTAACATATGCTTCAATTTTATTTCATTAATTCGCTTGTGCGTAGCGGTCTTTAGCAGTGGGAGGAAACTGGAGGACCCCAGGGTAAAGCCATGAGGTTGGCCTCGCGATCATACTCCTTGTCACGTACAAGCGTGGAGTCGAATCCACGCCACTTGACTCAATAACAATAACCCAAACCCCAAGATATGGATAAACACAACTTATATAATCATCTATGCCCGTCGTCGTTAGCCCAGTCAGTGTAGCAATGTAGGCCGTTAAACCCCATTTAATTTATACGCATTTGAACGTATCAATCTTATACATAGATTAAACTAGTCAACTTTATTACAAAACAACACAGAATATCATACAGCGTGTCTTCGTATAGATCTATATATGTATAAAAGATCGTACCAAACTCAATTATTTTTCTTTTCGATTTCTTTGTTGTATTTGTGCACAGTTCATTATGACGTAGAGAGCGATCGATATACGACAATCAAAAGTTCAACAAGGGTCATTTCAAGTGCGTATGTATTCACGATCGAAATATAAAAAACAGGTACTTTTTTGGGATGTCAAAAATAAAGCAATTTGTTTCCTTAATGACTGACCTTTCGTTGTCTCTATATTTTTATACGTTAGTAAATGTATTATTACTGTTTGGTATCTCAGCACGTGACCCTATAAACCCTATCTATGGTCACGCATCGTATGATCCACCGTGGTATAATAGATTGTATTTACCGGTTATTTGAAATAACTTTAATGCTATTCATTTCCCTTTACGAAATTATAGACATTGAACATTGAAGGGCCATGATAATATACCTCGTAAACTTTTAAATTGAAATAAAATGAAAAGAAATGGGGTTTAACGTCCTACTGTTCTGCTCCGGTTACATTTAGGGGGCCCACGGTGGCTAATGGGGTAAGACGTACGCTGTCTCGCTAGTCTGTAGGTCACGGATTCGCTCCCGGTGTTGGCCGAGAAAGTTCATCAGGATCTGCCGACGTGTTTTCCCCTTGTCAGTGGTACGGGGCGGGGGGCCTGACAAGGACAGCTGTCTAGTAGTAAGGATGGGACGAAAATCCGAGGTCCCGTAAAAGATCCCTTTAAACATGCATTATGCAAGAGCTAATTCTGTCTATTGCAGGTCTTTCTTTAGGCCTGAAATAAATTCTAAAGTATTAATCAGACATTAATTAACTGATCCAGGCCTTAATCAACTCTCGGTGGCATCAGATTTCTCCGATATATAATAGATTAGAATGGTTCAGCGATACTTTGATTTAATCAAATATGGAGGACCGAGACTTAGCTTCGATCAACCAGTACGGTGGTTGAAATTATTGCACACGTCTGTCAAACCTTCAAAGGCTAATATCTTCGCTTGCAATAGAGTAATTTGAATGAAATTTTCAAATTATTCATTTTACATCATTTACTTTCGAACTATTATAACAAGAATGGCTAGTTCTTTATCTAAATCTTACAAAATGTACATTTAATATAAGAGTAGGCCGTAGCGTCGCTGTCCTGGCCAAATTTCCCCCATAGCACACTGTAAGACACATACCCGTCTTCATTAGCCTAATCGGAGCAGAACAGTACCACGTTAAACCCCATGTCATTTTACGTCCGTACATGGTACCTCGGTTTTTCGTGCGGATGTGACGAAAAGTACTAATTCAAAAACAAAAAAGTACTTGGTTTCACTCGAGTCTCGTGCACAAGGAACCTAACCAAGTGAAACCAAGGTACCGAGTGAAACCGCGACACCGGTTTTATTATTTTATAATAAACATATTATATTATTGTGTTATACAATGACCCCTTTTGACCTCTTCGTGTTATTATCGACGATTGGTATACACGTAATTCTTTAGATATGATATAATACAACTTAACCTATCTACAACAATTCGTTCATTTGTTAATTTGTTGGTGGAGTTTAACGTCCGCTTACACAGAGGGTGATGTCGTAGACATGTTCCATAAATATCATTGGTAGAAGTTTTAAAGGGGGGGGGGGGAGAAGAGAGAGAGATAGAAGGAGGGTTTAGGGAGAGAAAGAGAAATGGGGTTTAACGTCAACTCGACACAAACTAGGTCATTTCGGGACTAACACGTGATTGAATTTTATTTCATTAATTCGCTTGTGCGTAGGGGTCTTTAGCAGTGGATGACCCGGAGAAAACCCACGAGGTTAGACAGGCGACCGGGGAATCGAAACCACGCCAGTTGACTCAATGACAAACCTTATGATACAGCGCGCACGTGCTAACCATTCGGCCATCCAACTCCCCTTGGGGGTTTAGGCGTGCACTTGACATTTCGTGACTAACGTGTATATGGTTCAATTTTATTTCCATAATTCGCATAATTAGATTTAACCCACCAAACCTCACTAAGTTGTTATCTGATTATAATACACTAGAAGAATGCCCATCTTCGCTCGGGGTCATAACCCCGAAACCAGAAGTGGTAGACTATCGCCACCTGGCCTATGTTACTCCCCGGTCTGAGCTACCCCTATACCCCAAATTTCAGACTCGGGGCAGACCTAGTGTAGCCGCCAACCCCAAACAGACAGACAAACGACAGTCACTAATATTAGTATAGAAGATAGATAGATGTACAATGTATTTAAGATCAGTTTTCTAGCCGTATTATTATTTATAAGTGACATTTATAATTGAGCCTATGTCTAGAAGCTGAAGGTTTCGGTGTAAATATCGGTGAATTAACCCTATTGAGTTGACCGAGAAATATGCCCTTGTAGTTCAAACATCGTAATTAGAATTTTAAGATCAATAACATTCAAGAGAAATGAAATGAAATGGGGTTTAACTTCCTACTGGTCAGCTCCTACTAGGCTAATGAAGACGGTCATACGCCATACAGTGTGCTATGAAGGAAATTTTGCCCGGACAGCGGCACTGCGGCCTACTCTTACATTGAATATCGAATTCTAGTAATCCATCATGTACCAAAACAACTTTCTTAATATACTCTAACAAGGTATGTCTATGTAGCTGAGCAGTGGTGTAGGGGTCACCCCCGCCCTCTGGGTCCGCCCCTGATGTCTAGGGTACAAGTTCGATACACCAATAACATCGTTTTTATTTTATTTTTTCAATTGTCAAGAAATTATTTTATCTAATTGGTGTTCGTAATTGTTATCTAACTTGTTCAAATTAAGAGTTTGGTCTGCTATACAATCACGTACATGTATAACTACAGTGAACAAAGGACTGTCTGTTTCTCAAGGAAATTGCTTTCTGAAAGCAAACTTTATCTGGCTCACTGTACGAATATAAACAATATAGACAGGCTTTGTTTCGTAACACCCCCCAGAGGAAAAAATGAGCAAGCGCATAAATGTATCCTTTATAAGCTGTGGGATTGTGATTTGCACATAGTTTAATGTTGGGTTTTATAAGATGACAAGGATGCGAGGTGGAAACAGTTTCAACTAGCAACAGGAGAATATGAGAATAGCCATAGATGAATTTCTTAAATCTGTGGGGCTGTGATTCCGCGTACTTAATGTTAGGTTTTATAAGGCGGCAAGGTGGAGACAGCAGTATATAACTTGCAGGTTGAGATTGGGGAAGATGGTTTCATCCCTGTACAGAAGTGGATGGGAGAGAGAGGGAGAGAGGGAGACAGCATGTAAAACTTTTCAACCTTCAATGCTATGTGTATTGGGCCAATGTTTTAAAAAAAAACTTATCCATGGCTTTGATTAAACCTATGTACATGTATATATTTGAATAATACAAAACCCATTTAAACCGGTTTTTTTTTTAAAATCACAACAACGATACAGCACCCAAAACAAAACAAACAGTTATTAACGTGTCATTTTCGAACCTTGCAATTTGTGACATATTGATGAGCGTAGTGTCCCTTTAATTGATACATATATATATAATTCTCGCTGATTATAAAGGTGTTGCATGCTAACAATACGCTTAAATCAACCGTGTCGATTTCTATTAGGACATAATTTGTAATAGATAATTAACAAACCGGTGTTACACATAATTGACCTTTGACTGTTACCTGTATTATCCGCGATTACCGGTATAGATAAGGTAACGGCCTGTCCGTGCCCGTAACCGTATAATTAGCACTACATGTAATCTCTATTCAAGCGATATATGGATTCAATGAACCGTAAAAGACCGGTAATATAATTTAAGCGGTACCACGTGTGCCTTTATTTTAGATTTTGTGTGAATTGGCGATATTTTGACCTCCGGCAAAATGTACCGATATAATTATTAGCACAGTGTGTAACAAATTTATTGATAGAAAATCGAGTTATTGAAATATATCGGGATTTGCAAAAATGTCAAAAAGTCGATTTCCCGCCATTTAAAATTTCGATTGTGGGTCTACGAAATTTAAGTGGTCAATACTATCTTGAAATTGACACCAGGCCCTCTAGTCCAAATCAACACCAGGAGATTTCAGAAGCCGGGGATATTTGGTTTCAAACCTAGGGATCAAAGGTCATCCGGGGCCACGGTGGCTCTGTGGTGCTGGCTCACTGGGTTTGATACCGGTGTGTGTGTGTGGGGGGGGGGGGGTAGGTGGTCGAATGGTTAACGCGTGGGCGCTACATCATAAGATCTTTCATTGAGTCAGGTGGCGTGATTTCTATTCCCCGCTTGAACATGGCAAGGAGTAGGGTCGCCTGTCCAACCTCGTGGGTTTCCTCCCACTGCTAAAGACCCCTCTACGCAAGCGAATTATTGTAATAGAATTAAAACCATATGTTAGACCTGAAATGACCTAGTTTGTGTCGAGTGGGCGTTAAACCTCAGTTCTCTCGATCCCGGTGTTTGTCGAGAAAGTGGCTTCCGACTGTCGGTGATGTAGGGCAAAGGGCCCTTAAAGGACAAAAAAAGCACTTAGTTATACACAATGTCGTGCACGTAAAAGATCCCTTGCTAGTTGGAATTCTATGAAGAGTAATCAGATAAAATGTCCCACATAACACCCCAGCTGGTTCAGAAATACATGTATAGGACGTTAAACCCCATTTCATTCCATATCAGGTCACCCGCGGAGTGGTTAAAATTCCTAAAATGAAAAGTGATATATAAGGGGATCTAGAAAGTTTCAGCATACCCGGCTTGTGCCCGACACCTATAACCTTTCTGGATCTGATATACCACTTCTCTTTGAGAAGCAGGGTTGATGTATCTTACACACATTCGCTTCGCTTTTCTATTTAACGAAGTTTGTGAACATGACGTAATACCATAACAGAATTGCTCCCAGAGTAGAAAAATTGCGTCATATTTAATTTAAACTGTTTTCCATTCATACCGGATTTCGGCTGACTTCATCTCGCTCAGTCGATGTCTCTCGTCACGCGTGCACGTTGTTGAACGCTTGACATTGAGTAAACATAAAAAAAAGAATTCATGCATAATAAAACTACAAACGTCATTCCGTTATAAAAGCTTCGTGCTTGCACAACAGAGCGGCAAGTTTACAGAAGATAAATGTGTACTATTAAGTCAGCTGTATTTTTAGCGAATCTTCGCTATCTAGGACTAAAAATAGAACTTACGGGTTTTTGGCTGGAACGTCGATAAAGTGGGACACGGTTCTCCTTTTCGGCTCGGTGACGTCAGCCAGCTTGGAATAGTCGGTATCTTGGTCGGATAATCTGGCCGATTTTCTGCTTTCCATAAGTCGAATTTCGTCGATTTTTCGAATCACTTGTTTCATATCGTCAATATTTATCATAACTTCGTCCGATATTTTATCATGAACGGCGACCGTTCCACGAACTTCACGTCCATTCATCGTGATAAACACTCTCTGTCCAATTTTCAAAGTTTTTGCCATAATGGTATCGAATCCGGGTCCTATAATATTGTTCGATGTGACGGATTTTTCAATACCATCTTCAAATCTGACCGAATAAAGACCGGTTGAATTGTTGCCTTCCTCGGCTATCTGGGACAGAATTACACCCGTATAATAACGGCCATCTTGATATAATGCTGACACTTTCGTGCCCACAATAGAACGCTTAGCTAATCGCCTCGTTCCAAACATTTTCACAATCTTGAGTTACATCGAGAACCACTGATTTCTAAACAGTTTATCAAAATTTTCAGAATCCAAAAATTCCCAGGAATAGTCTCAGTATGGTCACTTTTGTAACAGCTTTCAGCGATGCCGGTGAAGTGCGCCGGTTTGTTATGGTATCAAAATAGGCGGAGCTTAGAGCAAAATATCAACAAAACCAGATGATCGGCTCCTTCGCAGGTGATTGGCTGGAGCTTCGACGCCTCTAAGTAATTCTGCAAGCTGATTGGCTGAAAAGGAGGACTTGTCAATCATTAGCAAGGTCACATCGCCGGCACGGGGTCAACATATTCAGTGGCATATTGCGCAGATGTTAAGTTTATTTACAAAATGATATAAGAGCCAATATCGAACGATTTTCACCATTTTTTGGAGGTTATCGAGACGCTTTATCAAAATGTATCATAAATTATCAAAAAATTAAAGTAATAGAGCTGTTTTAAGCCCAATATTTGACAATGGCAACGTGGTGTGAATTATAGGTCACCGTTGTATTTATGACGGTGCTGACTTATATAAACACCCCCTAGTTTAAAACTATCATGAGCATTGATTCTACGTTTCCGCAAATAAATGCGACATTTTAAAAACATTTTGATAACGTGCGATTCCAAACATCCTATACTAGCGATACCATTATGAAGTTATGTCATGAATTGACTTTGACCTATATTCCTCACGTGATCTAATTTGACAGGTACTTGTGAGCGCGATTACCGGAATAGCCGCACTAAATTGACAACGTAAACAGAAACATATCCCATAAGTCCTAGCAGAAACAAAATGGCAGCGCCCATGAAGCAGAATAGAAAACAGACGTTGACTGCTTTTGTGGAAGTTTTTGGCGTAGTATTCATTATTCACACTCTAACAGTTCTCTTGGGCGTAGTTGCCGATGAATATGAAGGTTGAATATTTGTATTTATTTCGAGAAATAGCTCTATACAAAACAAGAAAACATATTTGATAACTTTTTGAGAAATGTTCCCGTAGAAATGGAAGGGACATAACTCTTCCATCAACATCGTTTTCACAGTTTTTACATTTAATTGGAACCACAAGCTTATTCACACAACCTACCTAGAATTAACAAATCAACATGCGATGCTTAACGCCCCGAAACTAATAGTAATTGCCTAATTTACTCAAAATTCCATAAGAATATAAATTTGGGATAAAATTGTGTTTGCTGAGCTGAGGTTTTTGACTTAAGAAAAGTTTTCCTCCTCAATTATCTCAAAGCAGAGATATGTTGAGTTACACATGTGTTAAAATATCTGAACATCATTTGAGTGATTTCTTTTATCCCTTCCAACTACAGTACCGGTTTTGTGAAAGTTAAATTACTAACAGAAAAATCAATACAGAAATGGTTCAATTCCATTCAGTATTTATGTAAGGCACAATCTTCACCCCTCGCGCTGATTGCAATCTGCGCTGTCATCCTGCACAGATTGCACTCTGCGTGCGCATATTGGACCCCGCGCGCGCAGATATCTGCGCTTATGAAGCTGGCGCGCAGATCGCCAACTTTGCACTGATTACCCCACAATGTTTTTAGAGATATTGTAGTGTGTCAGACGCAACTATATATTCTATTATATATGACCTGCCTCCTGTGGTCTTTGTAGTGAAATAATTTTCAAAATCACTGCATAATTATCGTGTGTGCTTAGAAAATAAGATTTTTAATTCTAGTCAGCAGTATCTCATAATTGGTGCTGACCACGTGACTGAATGTCAAAAATATTTGCTGTAGTGTAATAATAGTTTGACCGATCGTAGTTACTTTAGTAACAAAGTCTTAGAGACCCGTATGTAGGTTCACAAAGTATGTCATGTAGACCTCTCGACGGAAATTTCTGGTAGTCAAATGTGGTGATACTTTTCTTTCCGTATCGATTTGCTCCGATTTGCTCGACCAGTAAACAGACGGTTACAAAATTCATTAAAATGTAATCATTAAAATTACTAATACTAACGCACTGATAGTGAATACCGAGTAAGATTAGGCGGATTATCATCGCGGTAATCCATATTAGTCCGGACAAAGTTCACTTCGCGCGCGCAGATTACTCATCGGAAATTAGACAGAGATTCGCTCATGTGCGGGAGTAATCTGTCCGAGGAGGGTAATCTGCGCTCAACATTTACAAGATCACACAAACTGCTACTCTTCATGCCCAGGGGCCTGTTACATGAAATTTTAACTAAGATAAAATCCAAATTTTACTAATTTGATTGGATAATATTAGATTGATTTTAGAGCTTAGCCAATCAAAATTGAAGTATCTACTAAAATTTGGATTTTATCTTTAGTTAAGATTTTGAGAAACAGGGCCCTGGAGTCTGGAAATATTGTTGTTAGTGAATAAACAGTTAGAAAGTAAATGTGCAGGAAGTTGGAGTGGTATATCTTTCTGTTTTTTTTATTAACAGTGATCTCCTGGGAAAGTTTATCTTATGGCATTACATATGATGCGACATGTTAATTTAATCATGATTTAATAAATAAAAGCAAAATCATTTGTTCTTTGGGCTGTGCATAGATGAACCTTTCTCAGGGTTTCTCCTAGCTATGTTTTTTTTTACACATGCATTATGCAAGAGTTAAATCAGTCTATTGTAGATCTTACTTTAGGCCTGAAATGTTATATAATAAAATAAAACCAAGTACGAACAATCCAAACCATTAGACAAAATTCGAAGTCCTAAAAAAAAAACCGGTATAGGCAAAATAGTGTAATCAGCAAATGGACTGTTCACTGTGTACAAAATACATGACAAACAGTGGTAACAGGTGTCCGGAAGAGTAAGCTTACCCTGCCTGGCGCCACACCCGCCATAGCTGCATCCTATTAATTAGACCATTTATTAGCATAAAAAGACCATAATCAACTCACGATGCTATCTTGTCTCTCTGATTTTCATTGGATTTGAATACCATTTGCTGTTCAATGTCTGTTGATGCTTAAATGCAAAAATGGATAATTAAGACTTCGTTAATTATCGCAACAGCGCCAGGTAACAGTGAAATTTGAGGCTACAGATATTTTAAAATAAGGTTTTCTCGGCTAAGTATGAAGCAATTTGACTGAAATTTTCAGAATAATCCATTTACATCATCTAGTTTTTAACTAGTATAGTGAGATGAGAAGTTTTCACTGAGAACTGCCAGCTCTCTATCTAATCTTCCATAATGTATCTTTAACATGTTCACCCATGGGCCTAGAAAAAAGCTAGAAACAAACTAAAACCTCCTGACCCCTCCCTGGCCAGGATAGTTGCAAAAAGCTATAAGATTCAGAGGCTCTGTACATGACAGATTTTTCAAACTAGAGTTTGGGATATTCATTTTTGAGTCTTCCATTTATATGTAGGGGGTTGGATGGACGAATGGTTAGCACGTGGGTGCTGTATCGTAAGGTCCTCCGGTTTCCTCCCACTGCTAAAAGACCCCTACGCACAAGCGAATTATTGAAATAAAATTAAACCATGTGTTAGTCCCGAAATGACCAAGTTTGTGTGGAGTGGAGTTAAACCCTCTCTCTCTCTCTCTCTCTCTCTCTCTCTCTCTCTCTCTCTCTCTCCATTTATGTAAGACATAATTTAACTTATTTATCATATTTATGTTATGTATTTGTATTTAAAATATTATTGTAGGTTGACTGCTCGGACGACTTAGCTGCTGTGGGCATATGTTTCGTTGCCTGGCAACCTATTTTTATTTAAAATATTATTGTAGGTTACTTGTTATGTCGAGCTTGTGGTAATGAAGTAACACAGACATCAGAGTTAATGACGGTTGCCAGTAAACTAGCACATCGACAAAGAAATGATACATTATCAGGCTCTGATCCTGTGTTGATACAACTTTTTAAAAATCCACAAGGTAGGCAACTCGAACAGCAATCTGAGACATAAAGCAGTCATTCACTTTTACGAAATGGTGCAGGAGCCATAAAAAAACTTCTGACAATTTGAAAAATGAGAAAAAAGCTCCTGTAAAAAAACTCTTCTTAATTATATTGCAAGAGTAATTCTACAATTTCTTGAAATAAGGGAAGCCAAGAAGTTTTGTCATTTTGATCAATCTATGTGCATGCTTAGCGCACAATTTGCACCAAACCAATTGTTGTCCGCCTCCGCATTAATTTGCCCTCTAGTATTCCATTTTAAAATGTCATACCGACAATAAATGCAATGACACAAGCTGTACATAAAAACAAGCTAAACATGTTAGACATGTCGTTCTAACATAGATCGTATTTAATACAATAACTCAGGGTGGGGGAATCATACGGTATGTCACTGAGTCGATGGGCGTGACTTCGATTCTCTGGTTGTACATGATTGTACATGATAAGGAGTAGGGTCGCCGGTCCAACCTCAAGGCTTTCCTCCCACTGCTAAAGATCCCTACGTGCAAGCAAATTATTGAAATAAAATTGAACCGTATGTTAGTCCCGAAATGACCTAGTTTGTGTTGAGTGGACGTTAAATGCCATTTCTCTCTCTCTCTCTAATACAGTAGCTATAATTCCTTTGGGCATTCTCCATCAGCATCCAGTGACATTAGTCTGTCAAGTAACGCCATATACTGTTGGCTGATTTCAGACTTCTATCCAATTAAAACAACGGCCCTTTCATTATCATTCCATAGCAAAATGATGTGGTAAATATGGTTGTCCTAAAATTGCCATTTAAACGCTCATTCATCGCACGCCAAGAAGTCGTTGTACATAACAGATGGTTTGATTGGCTAATCCCTCATGACATCCAGAATGCAGGTTAGAGATCCTAGTGTAGTACTGACAAATAAAATGAAATTTTGAAATATAAAAAAACAAAACAAAAGTTAGGCCTACCATAATATTTACAATTATATTAGTTTGTGATGTATGTTATTTTTGACCCAAGAAAGCAATAATTGTTTGACGAAATGTATTTTAACAACAGGCCAGTTTTTTGAAGTTATAACAACAAAATCAGCAGAAGTACAAAAAGTTGATAAAAGTCATGAAAAAGACAGTTGGTTTCCTGGATTTGATTGGACGATAGTGGTCTGTCCACGCTGTGGGTCACATCTTGGATGGTTAGTATTCCATTAACTACTGCGTCTTGACCATCAAATCTTTTCTCGGCAATATTAGTAGTCTTGCTCAGTCAAGCCTAAATTGTCTATAACAAATATGGACCACATAGCGAGACTTTTCAATATGGTTACTTGCTGTCTGAACATTTGCAAGGACAAAGGGAAATATTGTCTAAATCCTCCACTTAATTTTGCATTTCTATACGCACACATTTTCATGTGGATGTATTATGCCGTCGCCCCTGTCTGTACGTCCATCTGTACTCCACAATTTTTTGTGAACCCCAAAAGCTATCATCCGATTGTTTTAAAATTGATATATGTTGTTTATATTAGAGAGATGAAGACGCCTATGTAATTCAAATAATTTCCGATAATTACTACTAGAGTTATGTCCCTTGTTTCACTTTGTTGCACCTTGTGAACGCTCTAACATCAAAAGTTATCATTCGATCTTTGTAAAATTTATATGTATTATTTGAAGAAGCCTTTCTGTTAAATACTTCTAGAGTTATGTCCCTTGTTTCACTTTTTTACTTCTTGTAAACACTCTAACATCAAAAGTTATCTGTCGATCTGTATGAAATTTATATGTGTCATTTAGATTAGAAAAAGAAGAATCCTATTGAATTTCAGCAATTTCCGTTTATTACTACTAGATTTATGGCCCCTGGTTCACTGTGTTGAACCTTGTGAACTTTCTAACACCAAAATTTATCATCCAATCTTTGTGAAATTTGTATGCATTATTTAAATTAGTGCAACGAAGAAGACTGTTGAATTTCAGCAATTTCCGTTCAGTACTTTGTTGAACATTGTGAACGCTCTATCGCGAAAAGTTATCATTCGATCTGTATGAAATTTATATCCATCATTCAGATTAGTGAAACGACAAATCCTATTGAATTTCAACAATTTCCGTTCATTACACTTAGAGTTATGGCCGTTGTTTCACTTTGTTCAACCTTAAAATTGTCAATACTCGACCGAAAAATGTTATCATTCGATCTGTATGAAATTTATGTGCATCATTTAGATTAGTGAAACAAAGAAGTCTGTTTAATTTCAGCAATTTCTGTCCATCACTTCTAGATTTATGGCTCTTGTTTTTCTTTGTGAACCTTCTGAACGTTCAAATGACAGAAGTTATCATAAGATCTGTATGAAATTTATATGCATTATTTGAATTAGTAAAACGAAAAAGCCTCACAAATTTCAACAATTTCTGTTAATTACTTCCAAAGTTAAGGCCCTTGTTTTAGTTCGTAGAATCTTGTGAACCCACAAACAACGAAAATTATGATCTGATCTGTACGATATTGTCTTGTAAATGCCCCCAATTACCTACAAATGAATAAATATGCACCAACCCTTTTCGACCGCTCGGACGATTTAGCTGCTGTGGGCATATGCAGGGCTCACACTGTCAGTTGCCAAAGTCGCAATTTGCGATAAACATATGAAAGTGGCGATTAAAATCTGATTTTGGCGATAATGTTTTGCGGTAATGGCAATATTTTTTTAGAACTGGCGGAAAGAAATCTTAAAATTCTAATCGTATTGATCCTGGATTAACCATTATTGAGTGGGATACTATAAATTAATCAACTGGCTGATAATCCGAATCGCGTCAATGAGTAATACTAATAAGTTGTCTTGGATTAATGATTGATAATTGCCAATGATGTGTATATACATAAAGCCTATCTCAAGTCATTATTTACTCCTAATGATTGATCCAAGCGTTGATTATTTGATGTTTACGTTTCGTCTTTAAAAAAAAATTGTAATACATGTAATCAAAATGGCCGACAGTTCCTTTCGAAGAGAATTAAATATTTTGATAGCTAAATTCCGTTTACAGTGGCTTCATGTACGGCATGTAAAATATACAAGCATGCCTATCATATATCATTATTTTAAAATTATATTATCACCATTGGTCGATAATAGTGACGATTCTTGTGTGAGAAAACAGTTCGCCATTTGTATCGTATTACCGTCGCCAAAATGCTCTAAAAGTTAACGGCGGTATAATTGTAAGCATCTCTTACAAATAGAATTGCAATTTATATCATTCTATCAGGGATTCAGATTCTGATACTTTTACGGTACCTTAAAGCGAGAATTTCATATTTTCAAAGAAAGTCAAAACATAATTATTTCTATGTCTTTTGCTCAATAGGTTGTCAACTCACTATTGTCAACTACACAATTACCTCCCTTGTTTTTCTATTTCCCCCCCCCATGGAATAGCTATCTTCAAACGTTTGAATTTGAAGTTGAAAATGATATTTTTGCCAATTTCTCAACTGGCAATAGCTAATTATAGGATTAATAGGATTATTCCTTAACAAGGTAGGACTGTTTATAGATACAATATATTTTAAGGCTTTATTTTAATACATTTTAAAAATATAACTTAAAAATATGAAATTATCGCTTTAAAATAACAATAGGCCCATTGTACACATAAATTTATAGAAAATTGGCAATCCTTGGATTTATAAAGTTGTTGTATATTGTATTGTATATATCGGTAATTGTTTTATAATAAACTTAGCTGAGATATAAAATTGTTAGATGTTGTTTTTTTCATCACACATTTTTGGCAGATAAAATATTCCAGTTGGTGGAAAAAAAATATGAACGTTTTTTTATATAAAAATTATCATCCATTTTGGCGGAAAAGCCGGTGTGAGCCCTGGGCGTATGTATCGTTGTCTGCCAACCTATTTTTTTTGTGCTCTTTTATTTCAGGTTATTCCAAGCAGTTCATAAACATTCTCATAATTCACCTGTATCTTCATTTTATGGTCTAGTTTTAAATAATTTATTACACGAAAAAGGTAATTAAATAATTCTTTTCTTTTAAATTATATTTAATCGGTCATTTTGTGTTGATGACTTTGAATTTAAGTGGCTTTTAGTATTATTATTAACCATGTATTTTCATCCTTAGTAGCCCGAGTGGTCTCATTCCGTTCTACTCCACAATACACTGGGTTCACCCATGCAGTATTCACATATTCACATGATGATACGTGACTCTTCAGGCTCGTAGCTAGCTGCGGGGCAGCTGCACCTTCTGGGAAAAAATTGGCACCCTTCCCATTACGAAGCCAACGACAAACCCCTATAAAGCCGAGTGACATTGGTTGGACGCCCCCTCCATCCCCCCCCCACCTCCCCAGCTATGGGCCTGCTCATGAGCTGACAACAGGAGTGAATGCTGTATAGCAAGACTTGTGATGGAGGATAGCCTATTTTAGTGCTGATGTTCTATTTGCATTTTACGCTAAAATATAAGATATTGCATGACTTCAGCTGTGCTAATATGTACTCAGATTGAGTACGTAAATACGTAAAACAAAAGAAAAATACCAGTGATAGATAATGTCCTGCTGGTTTGGATTAAAATTTTCTGAGACAACAAAATGGTGGCAGCATTATTACACAGCGGAGAGCCTAAGTCAATGAAATTTCAATTCCACATATCTTTGTAAATACTGAACAGAGTTGAACCTATTTGGATTGATATGCCTATTACAGGGTTCCCGCGGTCCTTGAAAATCCTTGAATATCCTGAAATTTAAAATTTCATTTTCAAGGTCTTGAATATCCTTGAATTTCGCGGAAATAGGAAAATATCCTTGAATTTCAGTTGAGATCCTTAATTTTGTTTCAAATGTCTTCAATTCCTTTTAAATATGAGATTATAACGATAGTTGGTAATGTTTTGGTTATTTTTAAGATGAAAAATTGTAACTTTAGGCTAAAAAATGTCCTTGAAACTCCTTGAATTTGACGTATATTTATCCTTGAATATCCTTGAAAAAATGTTTGACGAAGCCGCGGGAACCCTGTATTAGTGATAGGGCGAGTTGGGTGGCGGAATAATTAACGCGTACATGTTGCATCATAAGGTCTGTCATTGGGTCAAGTGATTTGGTTTAGATTCCCAGGCTGTACGGTTGCCTGTTCAACCTCGTAGGTTTTCTCCGTGTCCTCTGATTTTTCACACTGCTTAAAGACCCCTACGCACAAGTGAATTATTGAAATATAAAGTTGAACCATATTATGTTAGTCCAGAAATGACCTAGTTTATGTGAAGTGGACTTTAAACCCCATCTCTCTCTCTCTCTCTCTCTCTCTCTCTTTCTCTCTCTCTGTTAGTGATTCCAGTTTAACAATATTGTATTTTGCAAGTGATTCTATAGCATTGAAATGACACATCAGGATTTAACTTATATATACC